>NC_135374.1:65956023-66572614 GCF_049243985.1 Paroedura picta | reverse complement strand
TTTTTACAATTTGGATATTCATGACATTTACATTCAAAGAACAACCACTGAGGAAAATTTCCATTTTAAAACGGGACCTATCTAGAAACCATTCTGGTTGGGTCCTATACAAGAATAAACAAACAAGAACGAACAACCCTTTACTTAATTTATTCTGAAATAATTGGGATAATCGGGATAGGTTTTTTTCTCTCTCTTTTCCCCCTCTCTCCCATATGTTTACCCAGTGAGAGTAGTTGAAGTCTCTCAGTATAATATCATTATAGCTTTAGTCATCTCCCCTATTTCCTTCTCCATCTCAAGATCAATAACAAGGATCTGATCAGGTGGATGAAAGTACATCCCCATTTTCAATAAACCCTTAGGACCTAATATTTACACCCATATCACTGCTGGGAAGTTAATTCCCCTCATGTTTTCTAATTTATTTGATTCTGTGCCTTCTTTGATGTACAATGCAGCAACAACAACAACCTGTCCCTCCCTGCCTAACCTGTAGATCCATGAATGACTGTATCCCATAGATTTTCCCCATCCCACAGCATTTCTGAGATACCTACTATATCTTAATTATCACTGAACACCAAGCTCTCTAGCTCCCCATCTTGGCTCAGAGACTTCTAACAATGGCATATGGACATTTATAACAAGTTTCCCTCTGCAGGAACCCTCACCTCCCTCGACCCTCAGTTGCCATGATGCCCTCACACCCAAATTCTATTACACTCCTATCAATGTAACCCTGAGTTCTTTCATAATCATCCCTTTGAACCAACTTGTCCCAAACTGGAAACTACCCAGCTCATTTCAGCTTTCCCCCCAGGATTAGTTTAAAAGTTTATCTGCCACTTTTTCAATATTATTCACCAGCAGTCTGCTTCCTCTTTGATTCAAGTGAAGCCTGTCCTTTCATACATGTTTAGCATGTTCCAGAAAGTTCCACAGTTCCTAACAAATCTAAAGCCTTCCTCCTGGCATCATTTTCTCATCCACTCATTGAGATCCCTGATCTTTGCCTGTCTAGCTGGCCCTGCACATAGAACTGGCAGGACTTCTGAGAATGTTTCCTTTGAGGTCTTGACCTTTAATCTTCTGTCTAGTAACCTACATTTTTCCTCTGGGACCATTCCCATTGTCATTAGTGCTAACATGCCCCATGTCTGCTGACTCTTTCCCATTACTATCTTTCAACCTACCTAGTCAGCGTGGGATGTCCACCACCTTTTCAGCAACCTATCCTACTGTCAAAGACCCCAGTCTCTATTCTGTTAATGAATCACCCACTACCAGAAGGCCACCTGCCCCTAGCCCTTCAGGGGCACCATCTGTATAACAGAATATTGGTCCTTTGCCCAAGGAAGGAGTTCCTTCTAAGGGATCACATCCCCCCTCCTCAGACTGACTGCCTCTGACCTCAAGACTCTCACTCTCTACAACAGGCTTTCTCAACCAGGGTTTTGTGAAAGGTTGAGAAAGTCTGCTCTATAATAACAGAAGAGCTGTCAGCACAGGAGTGGGAGTGGTATGTTAAGTCCCTGAGGGTCTCTTACCCAAACTTCTCCCTCTGCTTCAGCTTCTCCAGGTCACCAACCCTAGCCTCAAGGGAATGTACCTGTTTCCCAAGAACCACAAGCTCCATGCAGAAAGTGCACACCCACAATTTCCACTCAGTCAGTAGATAATCGTACTTGTGGCACTATCTTGAAAACACTAGGTAGCCCCTGCTGCCCTGGTGTTTTTCTACTTTCATATCTGGTTAGTAGTTTAAAGGCATCAAGAGTGATGTAGGTCCCCCAGGCCTGATCCCCCTGCTAAGAGCCACAGGCCACAGAGTCCTTTGACTTGACCTTTGGCTTGTGCCTCGGCCTAGGAGGAGCCTAGGAAATTGTGGCTATTTTTGATAATGCTCTAAAAATGACCCCAGAAATATGAATGTATTATCAGTTCTGTACCTCTTCTATTTGAGCCATGTATTATTGTATGCTTCTAACTGCAACTGTACACTCCTCTGTCAATCTATGAATGTAGGAAATGGTACATCTGCTTAGGATCACAATGTAAGATACATGTTCAAAATATGTATCAAAATATGCTTGCACACAAAAGCTTATACCCAGATTAAAAATTTGTTGGTAATAAAGGTGCCACTAGACTCAAACTTTTTCCTGCTGCTTCAAAGAAACACAGTACCCATGTGTACATCATGAGGCAAATCTCGTATAGCAAACCCAACACTTAGCCTAGATTGTCTGGTTTGATGGGGTTGCAACTTCTATCACTAGTTGCACCTGAGCAAGTTTATCTAGCCTGGCAGGTTTGCTGTAATGTGTGATCTATCCTGCAGTAATGAAGAATTCGTCTTGCACAAGGCACTTTCCTTTTCACTATGGAAGAAGCGCATTTCGGTTTCAAACACGGGAGGGCAAGTAGTATTCAGTCCTTTAGTTCCCTGGAGTCCAGGACTTTTCAGTTTGGAAAATAGTGGGGGCATGATAGAGGTTCATAGAATTATGTGCAGGGTAGAACTTTTACCCCCTGTCCCAAAATACTAGAGACTGAGTTAGATGGGCAACTGGTCCAATCCAGCAGGATTGTTTTTAGGATAGCAATATGAAAATCGATCAGTTTTAAGAATATGCTATATTATATTAGTATATAATAAAATAATAAAATTACTAACACACAGTGTAGAAGAGTCAACTTCTGAAGTGAAACTTTTGCCTTCTAGCATGTAGCAAAACCATTCCAATTTATTTTTTAAAATAATTCACAAAAGTTAAGCACAGCATTTCCCCAAAAGCCATGATATTTAAAGGGGGGGAACCTGGTGCCAGTAGCAGTGCAGTCCCTTTGTATGACAGATCGACAATTCTTCAGTTGAGAGAAAACAAAGGGCCATTTCGCACGGCTTCAAAATAGCACAATGGTTGCTAATTGAAAACGCTACTAATTTGCCTTAACGCACGATGTTGCAGACAATCTGCAACACTCCTGAAACCAATCAGCAAAAAGCGCTTCGTTGTAGCGCTTTCAGGGGAATCCAGAAAAGTGGATTCACCCTCCGGATAGCGATACACTCCTGCAACCAATCTGCAACACTAGCGCTAAAGACCTGTGCGTTACCATTGTTGCGGGTTCTTCAAAGTCCCTCCTCCTGAGCCTGTCCTCCAAACTTCCGGCGAAGCGATCGCCATTTTTTTTTCTCCGAGCGAGCGGGGATAAATGCACCAGCGAGCCTCTTTCTGTTTAGAGGCTTCCCTGGCTTCAGTCCTTCACCTTTAGTCACTAAGCACAAACCACATAAAAGCCCGTTTGCTGAAATAAAGTCCCTTTATTTTTTACACATTAATTCAGCCGAAAATCGGGCCCGTGAGAGGGGGGGGGATTTTTTTTTTATCACTCGAGGCAGCGTGCCAACGATCATACAATCAAACGACAGCTCACATTAGGCAGCTGGATGGGTCTCTCCGTTGCAACGAATCTACCTAGATTCGTTGCTATGGGTCTGTTTTTTTTTTTTTAAACCTTTCTTAAAGGGAAAGGGGCTGTTTGGGAGCATGCTAACGGCTGCCCATTGGCTGCTTGACGGCCAGGGGCGGGACGAGCTTGGCAATAGCGCTTCCTTTCTAGCGATTTCTGCCGAGACCGGAAGCCTGTGGGAAACGCTAAAAAACGCAACTGATTCCACTACAAAGGCAGGTATGCATAACGACGAATTCCACTATTTTAAATGGCGATTTTTCATTCCGCAAACAATTTGCAACAAAGATCCCCGTGCGAAAAGGCCCAAATAATTCACTTAAAATTTACTCATGTTGCAGCAGCATGCCTGAACAGCGCTCTGAGCCATGGTCACCTACTACACTATTTCACACTTATCCTTTTCAGAACCTTTTGTTTTGCAAACTGCTAAACACTTCTTTTGAATACACTGTCCCATGTACACCGCAGTTTTGTGGGGAAAAGACCTATATATGAGAAAAGGAAGAAGTAGAATTGGAGTGGAGTTTTTGCAAAAGACTTGCATATGGTTAACAAGTCCTTTGCTTAGAGGACTGGTCTACCATACATTGCACTGTGACAGCTGAAAGACACTTTGAGTAATCTGGACATTAGTTCCAGATAAGGATGTGACCATCTTTTATCGGCTTGCTGATTCATTTCAATGTTGCCTCATCTCAGCAAGAACCAAATCCATGAGTATGTTCACACTGTTTTCTTTCCTAGTGACTTATTTTTCCCATTAAATATATGTTTCAACATTCAGTATATACAAATGGAATGAAAGAGGTGTAAAAGAAACAGAAGATCATCAACTACAATAAGGCTGACCAAAACCAATGGCAATACCAAGACTTAAGTATTGCTTTTTCATTCTGGACAAAATACTTCTGTTCCATTCGAAAGCATAAATCAAAATGGAATCTCATCTTCTCCCACTTTATTATTGTATACACTTATTCTTATAGCTGGTCTTATTTTGTTAGTGGTACATATAATAAATCACTGTTGAATAAGTGCTTGCATATCCAACCTCTGAAATAGCATTTTCACCAGAATTCCTTTACTGGTGATTTAAGTAAAAAGATTATTTGTTTGACCAGTTAAAGCATTCAAGAGACTGCTCAGTGGGGGCCCAAATTATCTTAATATATACCTTTTATTCTCTTTCTCTCTTAGGTTCCATATAGGTCTTCCAGTGTAGCGATCCCCAACCTGTGGGCCACGAACCACATGTGGTCCTTCGACTAATTGGAGATGGGCCCCGAAGGACGCCTTCTCCCCCCCCCCCCGGCCCTTTACTTCATCCCCCCCGGCCCTTTACAACACACTTCGGGTGTTATTGTCTCCCATCACTCCCAGGTGGGAGTGCAGAGAAACAAGCTCAGGGTTCCCATTGATTTGTTATTGTCATGAGTTAAAATTTCCATGAAAATAAAATGTTCCTTATGTTCATGATTGTGGCGTGTCTGTATCTTATTTTGAAGGGATGTTTAAACATTACCATAGTGATCAGAGAGCGTTAGGGCAATGGTTGAGAATAGAGGAGTAAACTACCCCCCTACCGGGCCTCAGTAAAAGGCGCTGAGTGGTCCCCGGTGATAAAAAAGTTGGGGACCACTGTTCCAGTGCATGGAACATCTCCACTCTTTCATGAGTGGAAACACAAAGAAATAATCAGAAGTGTCCTTTGCACTGACAGCTTGACCATCTCCTATGTTTCTCCTTGTTTAGACATAGCTCAAGGCATATTTCAACCCTCTTTGATCAAATGATATTGCACTTCCCAATTGGATGGGACTGCATCAAACAGCCCTTTGATTTTTGTATACAGCAACACTGATTGGAAATGAAAAATTAGCACTTGATCTTACAATAGCTCTTAATCAATAATTTGAACAAATGGAACTGTATTAAATAAAACTTCCCTTTTATTATTAGGATGACCGAGGAAACTACAGACCAGTGAGTCTGACCTCTGTTGTGGGGAAGATAATGGAGCAGATATTAAAGGGAGTGATCTGCAAACATCTGGAGGACAATTTGGTGGTCCAAGGAAGTCAGCATGGATTTGTCTCCAACAGGTCCTGTCAGACCAACTTGGTTTCCTTTTTTGACCAAGCTTTTGACAAGGTTCCCCATGATGTTCTGATGGATAAGTTGAAGGACTGCAATCTGGATTTTCAGATAGTTAAGTGGATAGGGAATTGGTTAGAGAACCGCACTCAAAGAGTTGTTGTCAATGGTGTTTTATCAGACTGGAAAGAGGTGAGTAGCGGGGTACCTCAGGGCTCGGTGCTTGGCCCGGTACTTTTTAACATATTTATTAATGATCTAGATGAGGGGGTGGAAGGACTACTCATCAAGTTTGCAGATGACAAGAAAATGGGAGGATTGGCAAATACTCCGGAAGACAGAGACAGAGTTCAATGAGATCTGAACACAATGAAAAATTGGGCAAATGAGAACAAGATGCAATTTAATAAAGATAATTGTAAAGTTCTACATCTGGGTCAGAAAAATGAAAACCATGCCTACTGGATGGGGGATACACTTCTATGTAACACTGTGTGTGAACGAGACCTTGGGGTACTTGTGGATTGTAAACTAAACATGAGCAGGCAGTGTGATGCAGCGGTAAAAAAGGCGAATGCCATTTTGGGCTGTATCAACAGGGGCATCACATCAAAATCACAAGATGTCATAGTCCCATTGTATACAGCACTGGTCAGACCACACATGGAGTACTGTGTGCAGTTCTGGAGGCCTCACTTCAAGAAGGACGTAGATAAAATTGAAAGGATATAGAGGAGAGCGACAAAGATGATCTGGGGCCAAGGGACCAAGCCCTGTGAAGATAGGTTGAGGGACTTGGGAATGTTCAGCCTGGAGAAAAGGAGGTTGAGAGGGGACATGATAGCCCTCTTTAAGTATTTGAAAGGTTGTCATTTGGAGGAGGGCAGGATGCTGTTTCCGTTGGCTGCAGAGGAGAGGACACGCAGTAATGGGTTTAAACTTCAAGTACAACGATATAGGCTAGATATCAGGGGAAAAATTTTCACAGTCAGAGTAGTTCAGCAGTGGAATAGGCTGCCTAAGAAGGTGGTGAGCTCCCCCTCACTGGCAGTCTTCAAGCAAAGGTTGGATTCACACTTTTCTTGGATGCTTTAGGATGCTTTGGGCTGATCCTGCGTTGAGCAGGGGGTTGGACTAGATGGCCTGTATGGCCCCTTCCAACTCTATGATTCTATGATTACATGGCAGTGTCCAACCCTCATGTGTATCATATTTTAATCTTCTCTATCCATGTCTTTGATAACAGAATTACCATTTCATTTACTCTTCAGCTAGTCATTTGAGTCTTGGAGAACAGGTGAGATGTGGGGAGAAAGCACACGCTTTCATTCAGGATCTACATTTTGCTTCTTCTCTCCCATATAAGAAGAGTGGTAAAGGTATTAGCCAGAAGTGAAAACAAAATTGTTGGTGACTGCAATGGCATATTCAAGCAGGTAGCCATGTTGGTCTGAAGCAGCAGAACAAATTTAGAGTTGAGTGGCACCTTTAAGAACAACAAAGTTTTATTCAAGGTATGAACTTCCATGTGCATGCACACTTCCTCAGGTACAATGGCAAATGTCAGAGAAAGGACTGGCAGTAGGCTGCACAAACAGGCATCTCCTGCCTAAAGAGATGCTCTCCAGGTTAACATGCTTTTCCACTGGTGAAAGAGCAACTGAAACTGGAAGAAAACTCAAGTCCAAGTTTGAATGCATGCCATTGTTTCTTATAGACACATACACTGAAACCTGTCGATGCCAACTAATAGGTGGAGTGATGATATTATAGTACATGTACTCTGTATGATAGCAGAATCATGCTGTCAGCTGTCACAGGGCAATGTATGAAAGACTAGTCCTTTAAGCATTGTTAACCATATGTACGAACATATGAAGAGCCTTGCTGGGTCAGACCATTGGTCCAGCTAGTCTAACCTACAACTTCATACAGTGGCCAACCAGTTGCCCTGGATGGCCAGCTAGCATCGTCCCATGGTCAGACCACCATGCCCTGAAGGCCTAGCTTTGGGTCCTACCCCCTCCCTGTATGGTAGGCAGGCGTATTTTAGCCCACCCGTTGGAGACTTATGACTCCATATGGATTCCTGGATGTTCTCCACCAGTTTTTACGGGGTCTTTTCCCTGGAAGAAACCCTTCTTAAATGAGAAGACAATTAAGCTTACACTCAGGGGACTTATTTGGGGAAAATATCGGGGTACATTCAAAACACACACGGAAGCAAAAACATACATACACTCAGTTCTGCAGGGGAACATGTTCAAGATATTGCACCTTTCTTGGATCCAAGCAGCCAAGACACAGGATTGACGACATCAGGGGTGGACAGGATGCCTGGAGTGTGCGCAAGGCTTGATATAATGTTTGAAATTCCCAGGCCAGCCCCAGTGACTGCCCACTAGGAAGTCCATGATTGGTCTCTGATATTATGACTATCTGATAGGTGAGTTTGAACTGTTATGTCACTAGAATGGGAGGTATGGAGTAATCTCATCAAGTGGAATAATACCTGGGCTGGATGTAATGTGTTGCTAATGGCCCTGTCTTGTTTAATCAGGAAGGACTGGGGGAGTCCAATGGGAGACATTTTGGGATAAGAGATGCTGCTAGGCAGAAATTTCACTGGACAAAAGAGACAAAAGAAGTTGCAGTTAGTAGCTGGAAGGGATATTCCTTTCCTGTTGATAGTCTAATGGTCTTTGGCTGGGGGGGGGGTGATTTTGATAATTTGCACATTTAGCTCAGTCAGTTGGCCAAGGAGGAAATGGAAGATAAGGGTCTAGTTCAGGTCAACCCAGATGGAAATCTGGCCTGGCTTTTCTAGGCAAGGGAAGAGATCTAGTGAAGTCAAACAAGATGGAGACCTGGCCTGGCCTCCTAGGTTTGTTGAGGGGCCCTACGGACTCCATAGTCAGTCTCCGCCAGGCTAGTTTCTGCATGTACTAACCTGCTCAGGGTCCAGTCAAGGGCTTCTGTGCATGAAGGTGTCTCTGTGTGAGGCACCCTTCCATTATGGGCCACCTTTAGGGTAACATTGCATTCCAGATCAAGTTCAATGTTCTGGTGTTGACCTTTAAGGCCATCTGGGCCTCAAATATCTGAGGGACTGCCTGTCTCCTTATGCCCCCTGCAGTGCTCTCTGCTATGCAGTTTTGAATTTGTCGGTGGTTCCTGGCCCATGGGTGGTGGCCTGGCCTTGACCAGGGTCAGGGCCTTTTCAGTCGTGATCCTGACCTGGTGGAATGAGCTCCCAGAAGAGCTGAGGGACCTGATGGAGCTATCACAGTTTATTGTAAACCACCATGAGCTGGCCTGGTCCGGGAGCGGCGGTTAAGAAATCAAATCAAACAGACAGAAAAATAGATAAACAAACAAGCAAATAATAATGGCATAGAGACAAGGGCCTTCCCCTGATGCTGCCTATATATGAAAGTTCCCTTTAGTCAGTGTGGCTATTAGATATTGGTGGATCTCTCCTCCATGAATCTATCTAACTTGGCCATTACCATATCCACTATCAATTAACTCTACTGTGTAGTTACTCCTAGACTAAAAAGATATATTTCTTTGTCTGTCCTGAATCTATTGCACATCAGTTTCATAGAGTGCCCTTGAGTTCCAATATCATGAGAGAGGAAGAAAAAGGTCTCTCTATCCATTTGCTCCACCCCATGCACAATGCATAATGCTTAGCCTATGTGTTCCCTCTTAACCTCGTCAGCCTTCTCCTCTCGGAAAGGTGCTCCAACCTGTTAAGCATCTTCCTTGCTCTCTTCAGTACTTTTTCCAGCTTTGCAGTCTTCTTTTAGAGATACAGTAACCAGAACTATACACAGTATTTAAAATGCACCATAACTTTATACAGGGGCATTACAACATTGGCTGTTTTATTTTCAGTTCCTTTCCTGATATTCTATTCAGGAGTCTTTTGGGCTGGACCTTCTCAAAAGCACTTGGAAGTCCAAGTAGCCTCCATGAGACTGTCCTAATCCCCAGGCTAGTTAACCTGCTCAAAGAACTGCAAGCAGTTGGTAAGGCAAGACTTTCCTTTGCGGAAGTCGTGCTGATTTACCTCAGCAGGCATTGTTCTTCAATGTGCTTAATAATTGGCTCCTTAATAATAGATTATATTAATTTACCTGGAACAGATGTTATATTAACTGACCTGTCATTTCCTGGATCTCCCCTGAGCCTCTTTTTAAATACTGGGGAAATCCTTGCTACTTTCCAGTTTTCTGGCAACAAGGTACATATATTAGTAGATCAAGAAGAAGAAGAGTTATTTTTATACCCTGCTTTTCACTACCCGAATGAGTCCCAAAGCAGCTTCCAATCGCCTTTCTTTCCTCTCCCCACAAGAGACACCCTGTGAAGTAGGTGTGGCTAAGTCCGTTTATGCACTGGAGTTTTCATGCCAGGCTGCAGGCTGGAGTTTTAGTCATGGCAGGTTGCCCATCTTTTCCTGCACCCACACGGGGGAGCATTTGACCCAGTCCCCCTCATCTGCCCCCCATTTGTGCTCCTGCACGGGAGCTGGGGCAGTGAAGTTCCGAGTGCATAAACGGCCTAAGAGAGCTTCTGATAGGACTGCTCTATGTGAATAGTAGTTTCGTCTTTGAGTTCCTCAAGAATCCTTGGGTACATGCCATCAAGACTGAGAGACTAGTTTTCAGTTTGCCCGGAAGAATTTCATCTCTCATCCTCTCAATTCAATTCAATTCTTCAGACACTTTCCCCAAACACAAAAATTATAACAGATGAATGTTCTTTTTCACATACGTGAATGCATGACAGTTATATGTAGCACTGATTTTCAAACCAACTAAATGTGACTTTTGAGACACTATTACAGACAAAAAACTAATTGTCCTTTACAAAATAACTATCATGAAACAACAATGTAGATGGAATCGACCTAGATTTCATTTGAAACATTTTCCAATAGCACTTCCTAGTGTGGACTATCAACCACTTACCCTTTGTGCATCCCCAACCCTGTTTATGCCCTGTCTAGACCAGACCATCCTGGACTTCCTGTGTCTCTTCTGAAAGAAAAAGGTGCCTGTGGACCTTCAAGATTACAGAAGCAATTCATTGATGACTGGTAGGTGGCTCACCCACAGGTGGGTAGAGCAGTGTCATTCCTTTCTAGTCCTGCTAGATGATGCAAAAGCCATTGTGTGCCTTTTAACAACATTATGAGCTTCATCTATATATGAAGCTGAATATGAAGGAACAATCGTTACAATCGCACAATGAATTATGCCTCTCTCTGACCATTTCCACATTGGGTACTTTGCTGCCCCAGCTCCTGTGCAGGAGCACAAATCCAGGTGGAATTAGATTCAGCAGGCAAATGTTCCCCCATGAGGGAACAGGAAGAGGCAGGATAACCTACTGCAGCTCAAATCCAGCCTGCAGTCTGGGACGAAACCTCCCATGGGGAAACAGTCATAAACGGGCAATATAGGACTCAGCTTGCAATAGTAAATCATACATCTTTGTAGCTCACACAGAAAATCTTTCTGTTTTGGTCAACTTTATATGTCTGATAAGTCCAGTACATTCCAATTTAACTATCATTTGTTGTTGTTGTTGTTAGGTGCAAAGCCATGTCCGACCCATCGCGACCCCATGGACAATGATCCTCTGGGCCTTCCTGTCCTCTACCATTCCCTGGAGTCCATTTAAGTTTGCACCTACTGCTTCAGTGACTCCATCCAGCCACCTCATTCTGTCGTTCCCTTCTTCTTTTGCCCTTGATCGCTCCCAGCATTAGGCTCTTCTCCAGGGAGTCCTTCCTTCTTATGAGGTGGCCAAAGTATTTGAGCTTCATCTTCAGTATCTGGTCTTCTAAGGAGCAGTCAGGGCTGATCTCCTCTAGGACTGACCGGTTTCTTCGCCTTGCAGTCCAAGGGACTCACAAGAGTCTTCTCCAGCACCAGAGTTCAAAAGCCTCAATCCTTATGGTCCAACTTTCACAGCCATACATTGCAACTGGGAAGACCATAGCCTTGACTAGACGCACTTTTGTTGGCAGGGTGATGTCTCTGCTTTTTAGGATGCTGTCTAGATTTGCCATAGCTTTCAGAGAATCATAGAATCATAAAATCATAGAGTTGGAAGGGGCCATAGAGGCCATCTAGTCCAACCCCCTGCTCTACGCAGGATCAGCCCTAAGCATCCTAAAGCATCCAAGAAAAGTGTGCATCCAATCTTTGCTTGAAGACTGCCAGTGAGGGGGAGCTCACCACCTCCTTAGGCAGCCTATTCCACTGCTGAACTACTCTGACTGTGAAATTTTTTTCCTGATATCTAGCCTATATCGTTGTACTTGAAGTTTAAACCCATTACTGCGTGTCCTCTCCTCTGCAGCCAACAGAAACAGCATCCTGCCCTCCTCCAAGTGACAACCTTTCAAATATTTAAAGAGGGCTATCATGTCCCCTCTCAACCTCCTTTTCTCCAGGCTGAGCATTCCCAAGTCCCTCAACCTATCTTCACAGGGCTTGGTCCCTTGGCCCCAGATCATCTTCGTCGCTCTCCTCTGTACCCTTTCCATTTTATCTACGTCCTTCTTGAAGTGAGGCCTCCAGAACTGCACACAGTACTCCAGGTGTGGTCTGACCAGTGCCATATACAATGGGACTATGACATCTTGTGATTTTGATGTGATGCCCCTGTTGATACAGCCCAAAATGGCATTCGCCTTTTTTACCACTGCATCACACTGCCTACTCATGTTTAGTTTACAATCCACAAGTACCCCAAGGTCTCGTTCACACACAGTGTTACCTAGAAGCGTATCCCCCATTCAGTAGGCATGCTTTTCATTTTTCTGACCCAGATGCAGAACTTTACACTTATCTTTATTAAATTGCATCTTGTTCTCATTTGCCCATTTTTCCATTGTGTTCAGATCTCGTTGAACTCTGTCTCAATCTTCTGGAGTATTTGCCAGTCCTCCCAATTTGGTGCCATCTGCAAACTTGATGAGTAGTCCCTCCACCCCCTCATCTAGATCATTAATAAATATGTTAAAAAGTACCGGGCCAAGCACCGAGCCCTGAGGTACCCCGCTACTCACCTCTCTCCAGTCTGATGAAACACCATTGACAACAACTCTTTGAGTGCGGTTCTCTAACCAATTCCCTATTCACTTAACTATCTGAAAATCCAGATTGCAGTCCTTCAACTTATCCATCAGAACATCATGGGGAACCTTGTCAAAAGCTTTACTAAAATCCAAGTAAATGACATCAACTGAATTTCCCCGATACAGCAAACCTGTTACTTGGTCAAAAAAGGAAACCAGGTTGGTCTGGCAGGACCTGTTGGAGACAAATCCATGCTGACTTCCTTGGATCACCAAATTGTCCTCCAGATGTTTGCAGATCGCTCCCTTTAATATCTGCTCCATTATCTTCCCCACAACAGAGGTCAGACTCACTGGTCTGTAGTTTCCCGGGTCATCCTTCCTCCCTTTTTTGAAGATTGGAATAACGTTTGCTCTCTTCCAGTCCTCCGGGACATCTCCAGTCCTTAAAGAGGTCCCGAAGATGATGGACAAGGACTGTGCAAGTTCTCTGGAAAGTTCTTTGAATACTCTCGGGTGCATTTCATTCGGCCCAGGGGATTTGAACTCATCCAGTGCAGCTAAATGCCTCTCGCCAACCTCTCTATCCATGTTAACCTGCCACCCAGACACTATCCTTTGGCTACTGCCATCTCTAGATGTGCCTAAACCCTTTGACCTGTGGGAAAAAACAGATGTGAAATCGGCGCTAAGCCTTTCTGCTTTCTCTGCATCTTCCGTTAGAGTTTGTCCATCCGCACCCAACAGTGAGCCTATTGCCTCCTTTACTTTACGTTTGCTCCTCACATAACTGAAACTTTCCTCCCCAGGCACAAGCGTCTTTTAATTTCTTTGCTGCAGTCCCCTTCTGCAGTGATCTTGGAGCCCAGAAAAATAAAAGACTATCATTTACAAATAAGCAAATTGCTGAGTGCCATAACTTACAACTGTAGCCAATGCTCTGCTTCCTTTTCCCTACCAGGGCAGCTGGTGAGAGTTTTCCTGGCACTCAAAAGGACAATCATACTAATGCCTAAAACTTGAGGACTCTTTTTTCTTCCTTTCTTTTTCTTTTCTTTCTTTTTTTGCTACTGACACATTAAATTAAAAGCCATTTCTCCGATTAAGCAATTGTTTGTGCAACATACACGGGCATACAAATAATACGGAGAAGCAAACCATTCCATTATTGCCAAACTGCCTCCATTTTGGTTCATCTTTCTCTCCCTGCCCCTGCCTCCCCAGGCCCATCTTGAAGAAGGTCCAGGCTCCTTTGCATGGAAGGCTGAGCTATGAAAGAGGGTTCCTGACTGTTTCCAACACAAAGGGCAAAATCAGCGGGATTTCAGACTTAGACTTTCCTAACCCCAAATCTCCCTTGCTGCCATATCAGAGATTGCTTCTGAACCATCATCCCATTTCAAAAGATGCTTGCTATGTATTATGTGAACATGGTATTCAAAGGCATCACTATTTGTACAGAGTGGTGTGGTGGATAGAGTTCAAAATCCTGAGTTCAAATTCTCCTTCTGCCTTTGTGACTTTGGACTAATCACATACACAGCCTTACCTACCTCACAAAGTTGTTGTAAAGATAAAATAGGATGATCCAACCAGATATGCTGCCCTGATCTCCTTGGAGAATGGGGGAGGACAAGATAAATATGCACTAGACAGATTGAGGATATAATCTGTGTTTGAGCATCACCCATGCATAGTTACCCATTCAGTTCATTACAGGAGGGCATCATGAGATATATGCATGGATTAAAGAACATGAGGGTTAAATTTTGTTTGTACCTGTGACAGAGAAAATGTGGTCAAACTTGTGTAAATTGTTAAAAGGGTTTCTTTAGCTATTTTTGCATTATGAGCACTGAAGTAGTACAGATGATTATAATTTTCATATTTTCTTGTGCAAATGTTGCTGACTGTATTGCAGGTTAATGTGGCCAGTTGCTGTTGCTAGAGAATAGGGAGTAGAAATCCACTAGTGATAGTTTATCGGACTATTGTAGGTGCTCTTAAGTTGAAGGCTTGGGGTTACTACTAATTAATCTCTTATTTACTGTGCAAAGCATGGATCTTAAATAAGTTTGCTTGGAAGTAAGGTGCATCTGTTCCAATGAATGCTATTTCCAACCAGCATCTCAGTTAGGATCATGCCCTATACATTTTATGAGTAAATATCCTTGTTCTGTATACATCTTTGAACTTGGTATTGTTCCAAATGCAGTCTGACAAAGATCTCTGCATAACTGAAAACCTTACATTAGTAATAATGATTCACTACAGATGATAAAGCAACTTTCTCTATAATATTTATTGTGTTACTTTCTCTATAATATTTATTGTGTAGTCTTAAGGTCGATGTAGGCAAGAGTATAGCATAAGGAAGGCTGCTTTCACTTTGAGCCAGGCTGACCCAGGCTGTGTGATGCATTCCTGCTTGTTTCGTGTCAGACAAGGGCTTTTTCAATTCCTCTGTTCTCTCAGTTTAAAATGTCAGTTAAAAATTGTCACTGGCAATAAATCTGGAATGATCTCATTTTTAGGCAAACAAATTCTGAAGAACAGGTAGAATGGGAAACTTCAGGACTGGAGCTCATTTAAGCAATGCGATAACAGCTCTCAGACACCCAGAAAGCTTTGTGGACAATGCTGTCAGTACATGGAGAGGTACCAATAAAAAAATCAGGACATGCTTTATTGTATTTGGTTCTCACATCCATTGCTTGATGGCATCGTCAAGCAGTCATAAGCATCAAATAGCATAAGACTGCAGTTGTCTACCACCCATTACATCATTCTAAATGAAAGACATAATGTTGACGACTTACATACAAGTGTGGGTCAGTCCTTTGAGAGATCTATTTTTGTGCCATCAAGCTTCAGCCAACATATGGCGACCCTACAGAGTCTCAAGGCAGGAGGCATACAGAGGTGGTGATCAGATGAGATGAGGTTAATCTCTAAGATCTCCCAGTCTACAGACTAGTGAATATTTATCATATATCTAATTCTTGGCCATAGATTTCTTGGCCATATATCTAATGGCCATAGATTTAAGATACTCACAAAATTGAGCTAGCAACAGTTGAGGAGGATTTGTCTATGACCTCAAAGAAAGTCTCCAGTTTGCATGAAAAATATGAAATACACACACGCGCTCACCCAAATAATAGCAGCCCCCTGAGCTTTCAGATGCCATTCTGAGGTTGGTAAGCAACCACAAGAGTACTGCTGAGTCTTCCAAGCCCAGGCTTCTGTGAGGCAAGTGAGCAGAGAGGGCCTTGAAAGCATCCCACCCCCCTGCCCTGTCATGTCCCTGATGGAGGAGGGCTTGCTGAGGACAGGACCAACAGTGACCAATAAAGATTCACTACTCACGCCACTCGGCCTGGCTTGCAACTGGGCCTGATCCAGCCACTGTGCAGCTCAGCCAGACTCTTCCAGGACTGAGATCACAGGGAAAAGGAAGGGGAGAAAGCTGAAAAGAAGGAAAGGATAAAAGTAGGTTGGTTGATGCATGGGGAAAAGAGCAGAAATTAAGAAAAGGGGAGTCTATGGGGCCTGCCAAGGAAGGCAGAAAAAAACACACAGGGGAGATGGAATACGGAGGGGGGGGTTCCTCTTTTGCTGTTTGTGGCTTTAAAATACTGACTTGGCTACTTGATGCTGGTAGTGATTAAAGCAGCAAAACAGCATTCTAGGGGGTGGGAGGTGTACTTTCTAGTGCTTATCAGTAGACTGGTAGCCTTGCATCTTTACTCAGGAGTAGATTCCAGTCTGGACAACTGAAGTGGTTTCCAAATAAGCAGGGCACAGAGCTTGCATCTGCTGGCAGCATTCTAATCAACTCTTCTTCCGACACTGGCTCTGTCCTGACTGCTCAGGGACCACAGCCCTGCAAGGAGCTTTAGGCTGAGAGGACAATCCTGCAAAGCTTTTCCTGCCTCAGTGGAACAGCCAACCCTAGCACTGGGGCCCGGGATCCATGAGCCACACCACCGGCCGGCCGCACTCTCGCTCTCAGCTGTACTCTGCCTATGTGGAGACAAGCGCCATCGGCTTGTGAACCTATTCCCATGGAAATGTTCTAAGGCCACCTTGAAACCCAAGGCTTGACAGGCTGGGCGGGGGGGGGGGGGTCCTGCAAACCTCCTTGTCTTGCATCTTCCTCCTCGAGCGCAGCTAGGTCAGGATGGAACTGTAGCGCTTCTGGCCCTGAGATGACCCCCCCCCCCCCCCCCAATTTGGCTCCCTTTCCCAAGCGCTGCCGGGCTCTTTGTCGGCTCTCTCTGGGTAATTGGCAGCAACATCTGACAAGGGATCAACCGTTGCTTGCAATCTGTTCCCTGACATTGCACACCTGGTCTTCGCATCCTCTCCCTCTCCGTTTCCCGCTATTTATACGGCTTCGGCACCAGACGCGTCCGGGGCTCACCAGAGCAATAACTTTGGGCACAATCAGGGCACCGCGAGTCATTTTTCTCCGAGCCAGCCTGTCTGTTCTGCTCCGCTGAGGATGACACCGGGCTCTGGTTCATAAGCAATGCCCAAAGAGCCCGCGCAGCAGAGGGAGCCGGCCCCCTCCCCCGTCTGTTCTTCGCAAAGGCAGCGGCTGCCACCCCTCCCCCATCCCTCCCTCCCTCCCTCCCTCGCCGCTCGCTCTCCTCTCCTCTCCTCTCCAGCGGCTGCTTTGCTTTCTCTGCTCGCTCGCTCTCTCCTGGCGGCTGGCCTTGTGGGGCGGGCGAAGCGCTCTCTCCTCCTTTCCCCCAAGGTCTCGAGGCTGGCAACAATCCTCTCTCGCTCGCAGCAGGCCCACCGACCAAGCGACCGACTGATGGGGCACCAGCAGGTTGAGAGCGCGCGAGCCACTCCGCGCGGCGGAGGAGCGCCGCCGGCAGTGCTGGCGCTGGGAAACCCGTCATCCCAAAACATTGCCCGGCATCGCGGGTACACAAGCCGCTCCACGTCCGAGAGAGAGCCAGTCGCCGCCGCCCCCCCCCCCCGGCCTGGTCTCCGCCTCTGGCCTGCAGGCTGCCCGCTGCAGGGAACAAGACGTGGCAAGGCGCCTAAAGGCCTGAGCTGAAGCCAGCGGCATTTCAACTCACTGCCCAGGAAACTAGCTGATAAAGTCTTCACTACACGAGCCAATGCTGTGCCTCTGTACACTGGTGCAAGTGGTGTAGTGGTTGAGAGCATCAGAGTCTAATCTGGGGAACTGGGTTTAATTCCATACCCATCCACATGCAGCCAGCAGGGCAACAATTCTCTTTGGCTGTTCTTAGAGCAGTTCTCTCTGAGCTCTCTCAGCCAAACCAACCTCACAGGGCATCTGCTGTAGGGAGAGGAAGGGAACGGTGTTTGTAAGCAGCTTTGGGACTCCTTCGGGTAGTGAAAAGTGAGGTATAGAACGCTGGCTGTCCTCCTCCTCCTCCTCCCCCTGCACTGAGGCCCTGGTCACTCCTTCCTGTGCGTCTCTCTCGGGAGCGCCTCAGCCTGCAGACGGAAGAAATCCAGTTTCCATCCACATTGCTTTGCCAGCAAGTCCCCATGACCACATTTTCTCGAAACAATCCAACCCCCCTCCCCCTCCCCCTCCCTTTTCTTTCCAGCTAAATTGCTGGGCATTTGGCCTACCATGGGACTACGCCTTTAAAAAGTGGGGTGGGGTGGGGTGGGATGGAGTGGAGGGGGGGCTGAGCAGCCCCTTCAGCGGGGTCTGCAGTTCGCAGGAGAGGGCCTTTTGCTCGTCCCAGGCGGGCCAGACGATAAAAGCTGTTATCAGGCGGCGGGGCGGGGGGGGGGGGGGGGGAGTTGGGGAGGTGTCACTTGGAAACAGGCCAGAGGAATTCCAGGAGGATATTAAAAGGGAGTCCTCCTCCCTTTCGCCATGGTAGCATAGAGGCAGACTAAATAAATAAATAACCCAGGCTTTATTGATTGCGACAGATTCTCCCCCTCCCCCAAGTTTCCTTAAATTGGACTTGAGTAGTTGCGGATTTAAGGCCTGTAATCCTCTAATCCTTTACTCCATATTAACTTCCGTTGCTCTACTCGGAAGTAAACAATTGGAGGATGCATGCCAACCACTCTTGCCTTGCTACTCCTGTGAGTAGGAGCAGTCTCCGGACCGCTTTTCTTTGGAGACAGTACCTTCCAGGACTTTCATCGGGACATGTGTCCAGAGAAGGGGGCTTAAGGTAGTGGGCAGACACTGCAGCCCTGGGCAGATCTGTCCAGCTTTGGCCAGCAGGGCTTCCTTACCCCCCACCCCCACCCCCCATGTCTTTTTAGGCTTGCACTGTTTCCCATTTGGCAATTGGCTGGTCA
This sequence comes from Paroedura picta, assembly GCF_049243985.1. Taxonomy (NCBI): domain Eukaryota; kingdom Metazoa; phylum Chordata; class Lepidosauria; order Squamata; family Gekkonidae; genus Paroedura; species Paroedura picta. The sequence continues at coordinate 66,553,620 of NC_135374.1, read as the reverse complement.
AGCTCTTTCTGTCAGTGCTGCTGACTTTCAAGCGAGTGGTTTAGAGTTGTGTAGCAGGCGGAGGTGCCAGACTAGCCTCTGGGTGGGAGAGCCTACCCTGGCACGGGTCATCCTGCGTCAGCCTAAACACTTTCATATTGGGAGAGAGGAGAAGGATGCTGCAAACTGCTTGGAGTCCACATTTGGGTGAAAAGATGGAGAGCAATAAACAAACACATGCTACACTCCTGAACATACTTGCTGCATATGTGTTGGTTCCAAAGCAGCAGAACCAAGTCTGAGCCCAGTGGCACCTTGAAGATGAACGAAGTTTTATTCCAGGTATAAGCTCTCCTGCGCAAGCCTCCTTCTTCAGAGGCAGACTGTATCTGAGAGAGTGTGCAGTCATGCAACAGCTCACTTCTGTCGGTCACTTCTGTTGGGCTCAGACTTGGTTCTGATGCTTCACGCTATCACGGCTGCCCACATGAAGTAAATTAAATTTTATTGCATTAGGCTTACTCCCAGGTAAGGGGCTTGCAGGCCCATTAGTGTGACCTAGCCATGGTCTGTTCAATGTCTCCATCTTGGGAGGACATCAAGTGACATTTGTGATCCTACACTCGCTTGCCAGGTTGGAAGCAGGTCTTGGGCCCTGCTGCTCCAGCCATGAGAAGAGCCCCACTAGGCCTCACCCTTGCCACTCTCCTTCTCCCCAGATTAGGCTTCCGAGGCCTTTCCCGGCCTTGTTCTCAGAAGCTGGCTGTCTTGGGGTGCGGAGGTTCCCCTGGATCCTCCTGGTTCTCGTGTCCCGAGCTGCTTTACAGCTTCAGCCTGTGGAAAGTTGGCTCTGCATTACCCCCTGCTGCATGTAATGGGACTTCCTGGCAAATAAATAAATATGCAAGAGAATAATTGGAGGCACTAAAAGTGGAACTGGGGAGGGGGAGGGTGAAAGACTGATCCATAGCATGGAGTGCATGACCTGAGAACGTGGCTTACCTAAACGGTTTCCATCGTGAAATGTACCTTCTCTTCCACCGCAGCCCTCCAAAACCTCCAGAGATTACAGAACAAAAGTAGCCAAGTCGGCAAGGAGAACGGTTCGCTCGCTGTGCTCTGCTTCAGTGGCCTGGCCTGGCCTGACCGGCCAAAGGAACCAGAAGGGCCCTGCTGCCGCCCACCCTGCTTTGATGTGTGACGCTGCCGAGAAGCGACAAAGGCCCCGGCTCTCCTCTCTGCCTGGCCTCCTTTCAAAGGAAGGCGCTTAATTGTGCGGGTTCCTTGTTTGGGGAGGGAGCAGTAGGGAATTCCACACAAAGTGGCGGTGAGCCGACCACAACTACATCAAAGGTATTTATTTTGATTATCTCCTGGCTATTTTTGGCAAGAACTTCCTTCGTTCCTGGCTGCTTAAGTTTTGCCTGCAGAATTGACTGTAATGATTTGTCTTTGTTCTCTACTGGATGTTTACGTTGCTCTTGGCATCACGTGCCTTTTGCTGGGACCACCAGTCCGCAGTTGCACTGGCTAGATTTGGAGTTAATCCTGGAAGGGGGTGGAGGGAGTTGCACTTATTCCTTTAACTCTTTAGGTACCAACTCAGGATATTGTGCCATAAAAGCTCTTCCTCTTCCTAGCTTATCCCTTCAAATTCAAAGGTGTCCATAATCAGTCACAATATTTACTACCTTTCTTTGTTTTATTCACTTCGTTGGACCCACCCGAGAACAAGTAACTTAAAAACCCACTGGCCTTCAGCCATTCCCGCACCTCGTGTCTATCCACAAGCCGAAAGACTGGGAATTAAAGCCACATATGCATCGTATTATTGTTCTAGATGCTCATTAATTTGAATAAACTACTTCCATACTCATTACTACCTGGGAACAGAGTATCATTTAGAATTGTGCACTGAGAAAAATCCATTTTTCTGTTGTCCCCCTCGCCCTTTATAGTAAGCAAACATTGGTAGGAAGCCTTAAGGGATTTGGATTCCAGTGTGATCTCCACGTGTGGCCTTTAGGCTGTCTGTCGCACTGTACTCTTGTAACACTTTGGAATGAACCTGGGTAGGATCGCACTGGATAGAGGAATACCCCCTCTGTACAACCATGTAAGGCAGTCATCAGATGCGCCTTTTTAGAATGCAAGTCTCTTTGAATCTAATTATATTTACATCCGAGTAAACCTGTCCGGAGAAGCGTTTCAGCCAACCCACGGGGGACAGCCCCCGGGGAGGGCGGTATATAAATATAATAAATAAATAATGTATTTATTATATTTATAGGAAAGGTCATTTGTGGTATTTCATATACCATGAAGGATATTCTCCTTATCCCCCCCCCCCAATATACACAGGCACACACGGACTGACGGACGGCCTTGGCTGCCGTTCTACAGGACGATAGAAATACCTCCAAATTCGAAACAGCTGCTGGCCTTGCCGTGGTCTGCCTGCTAAAATATGCCGATCTCCTTTTAATCTGTTTCATATTCACAAATTAAGCACTTAGCCTAGGTAATAAATCATTAGCAGTTTACGAGACTAGCCTGAGACACAGCAGCGAGGGAAGGTTGGGGGTGGGGAAACAACCCCCCTAAAAGCGCAGTCAACGCGCCTACGGCGAACCTAGGCCTGCGGGCCTTGGGGCACAAACCGCCGGGAGCAAGTGGGCCGTGGCTGAGCCGTTGCCAAGATCAGCTTTCTCACCTCCAGCAGAGGCAGGAGGCTGAGGGGCTGGGCTAATCATTCCGCTGCCCGCGGAAGGGGGCTGGGGGTTGAGGGGAGACTGTCTCTGGGTCCGCAGGCTGCTTCCCAATTGCAATGCTGGGCTTGGCTGCACCTGCAGGCTCCTCTGCGAAGGACTCACGAGGGAGAGGGAGAGGACGGGAGTCTCCCCCCCCCCTCCCAAGAGAGTATCTTTCTCTCTTCCAGGAGCGCCCAGACCAGTCTTCGCTCTATCAAGAACGCCCTGAGGACCTGGCAACTCTGGGTGGGGGGGGGGTAGTCATCGAGAAGCTGCCCAGGAAGCGGACCGGTTTCCACGAGGGACAGACGTCAGGCCACCCTCCCACGTGAGAAGTATCAAAGGCTTTCCTGCAGCGCCCCCGTTCCCGGGAGTTGGACGGACCCCACTCCCGATGGGAGAGCCCCCTACCGCCCCCCGCGGCACCAAGCCCTGTGAATGATGCACGAGAGAGAGAGAGAGAGAGAGTACTGCGCTGGCTGCGTGGGAGGCTTGCAGAGCCTGGGCCTGGTGTTTACTTGGGAGTCAAAGCCCGCGGAGTACTGGGGGAGGGGGCTTCTGCCTCACAGCCCTCGGCAGACAGGGGAAGTTGAGCAGCAGCGCCCACCAGGCCAGAGCGAGGCCACCCAGTCGCCCTTCCCCCTCCTCCGGCGAGAGCGCGCTGGGAGTGCCCGGCTCTGGAAAGGCTGCCCGAGACACCGCCGCTCTTGTGCTGGCGAAAACTTGCCTGTGCCGCGCTCCTCCTCCTCCTCCGAGTTCCCTCCACAGGAACAGCCTGAGGCAAGGATTTTCTCTGGGAGCCTCCCGCTTGGCTGGGCTGTGGCCAGACTCAAAAAGCTGCCAGCGACCGCGCTGAAGCCAGGAAGAGAGCGAAACCAAGCAGCCATCCTATGGCGATCCCCAAACCGGTTCCACTGGAGAGCTTGCTGCTAACATGGGCGCGTCTCCTAAGCTTGAATGGCAGGGGAATTTTCCTTTCAATACGGCCCCACTGAACTTCCTTTGAAGGGCACGATCTTGTATATGATGACTCGGGAGGAAGCCCTAATGTATTCGGTTGGGTTTACTCCAAAGAAAGTGGGCGTAGGAATGAAACCTCCTCCAACTCAACGGGGAGGTGGGGAGGGAGGGCTCGTGGAGCTTCCAAAGAGATCTCCAGGTTTTTCAGCATCAATACCCACATATCCCCGGCCCAAAGGTTGCTGCACGTACCCAGAGGCTCCACTTCCTGTGGGCCGCCCGCTTGCCAAAGACTGCCTCCGGAGACGGCTCCCTTTTCCTCGGAATCTGCTGATCTTTGAGGGCACCAGGACAGAGCTGCGTGCTCCCTCCCAAACCGCTCACTTCAGCTGAGACCAGAGGATACGGTTTGATGAAGGAAATCTGCCACTGTCAGGCTATTACTCCATGATATTCTGGTTCCCTAGGCAAAGGAGTCACCTTTGTCCCAGAAGGGCTGGCTTCAAAGTCAGAGGTCTCTGAGCGTCTTCTCTGTGGGCCTGTTTAGGTGAAGGGCTTTTTTGGGTTATATCGAACAGCTCCTGCTAAACAGGGGTGGGGGTGAACATCGGAGTGTAAGGCAGAAGTTGGGCAGCCCCTCCCCCCACCTGCTGGCGCCCGCATCTCCCACCAAGGTCTGCGATCTCAAACAGCTCTAATTCCAGCCAGGAGCCGGCCCCGGGTTGCGGCCATCCCTAATCCTAACCTCGGCTGGCTGCCGGATCACTTCTCAAGGGCGAGACATGGGTAGCCTCCGGGGTTCCTGCAACATGCCGCGTGTTTCCCTCCCACAGCCAGACGTTTAGCGAGGAGAGGCAGCCTGCTTGGAGTAAGGACAGGAATAACTCCGATCCCTGACATCGTTAAGGGGAGATAAGGAGGGAGAGGCACTTAAATCATTGGCGTGGGGAGGGAGGGTTGGCTCAAGGCTGTTCGCAAATGCAGCCACTTCCGCTTCAAGGGCTTGTAAAAAGGACTCGCTTCACTCATTTGCGATCTGGGGCTCTTACTTTTGTCTTTCGACCAGGCTTTGGCTTATGGGCTTGTAGAGCTGAGTTGTTTGGCTTCTCTGGGGCTTCGTGCGGAGTTAAGCTTTGAACACAGAGGTGGCCAAGATCAATCGCAGCTCCGGAACCCTCGCCCGTAGTTAAGTGAATGCAGCAGGGCGATTCGGACTCGGAGGCAGGCAGGGAGGGAGGGAGGGAGGGAGGGAGGGAGGGGGAGCGCCAGGGCCCAGGGAACGAGCGACGACTGATTGCAGGAAAGAGAGCAACACCGACCTGGGAGCGTCCGCCGCGTGCAATTGGAGGCGATCCCCTGGCGAGGAGGCGCTGTCAGAGGCTATTTATCTCTTGCCAGAGCCGCGGCTCCGGTTCCCACATCGGCCGCGTGTAACAATGGCAGCGATCAGCAGCCTTTCACGCGCTTCAGTGCCTGAATGGATGGCGGGAGGTGCCCGAGCTCCGCTCAGATGCCTGCCTGATTCATCCCCTCTGTTGCACAGTGACGCTCACCACGGCCGCTCTGCCCAAGAGACGCGTGGGGGGGGCGGACTGGCCCATTTGCCAATGGAACACCCCCCCCCCGCGCGCGCTTCGCCGCCGCCCCGCGCACCACCTGATTTCCCATTTGCAGGACTGCGGCGCTGAGCCAGAAATGTCAGCGAGGACTGAAACTTGACACGCTGATAGCAGCCCAAAGCAATTTCCTGCCTCCACCTTCTCCCGTTACTCTCCCTGTTTGTATCTCCCTCCCCCCCCACCCCCTCCCCCCATTATCTTCTAAGTCTACTTGGAAATAGTTGGCATATTTCTATTTTATGGGTTTGTGGAATTTTTGAAAACCCGCAGGTCATCGGAAAGGTGCATTTTGTCATTGGAAATGCTAACAGGGAGGGAGAGACGATAGTGGCGGGGCGGGTTTCCCAACCCTTCTGGTGTGGTGCACACGCCAGGGGATGCTTCTCACATCCTCGGCAGTCGGAGATGGTTCTCACCTATTAGAGAGGCGCAGCTGGGATGCCGAGGAAAACTGGCTTCTGATTCAGAGAACAGCCCATCCCCCCACCCGCCAGAAACAAGATGGTCCCCTGCTTCTCCAGTGCAGATTGGAAGGGATTCTGCGCCTGTTTTAAGACGCCCTTCTCACATTCGAGACCCAGACTCTAGCCCTGAAAAGAGGCTGCCGGGCTGCATCCTAGTAAATCTGAGCTCCACCTCAACCTAGTGGGTCAACCACAGACGAAAAGGAAATGCTTTGAAATTCCCCTCGATCTTGGTCAAAGTATGCACAGAACAGAGCTTAGGAAAGATTAATTTTTGTTTTAAAAGATGCGATTCTAACAGGTTAGGCACAGGAAAACATTCTTGTTAATTAATCGGAAATTTGCCACCTCCTGGCTCCTTGCAAGCATTGGCCCATCTCCACTGTTTCAGCCACTCATGAGGAGGACAGGGGTAAATAAAGGATGTCATGAATATGCATCTTATTGCGACTCCCCTCCATTAAACAAAAAAAATCCAGGTCTGTTCTAAATGCAAGCTTGGAGGCATGCCCCTTTTAAATTAAATTCTCTGCAATGTAGGCAAGAGATGAAAGAAGAAAAATCCCACAGTCGTCGCTTGTAGGCTTCTCGCTTAATTGCCACAGCTGGATGGCTTGTTCTGGGCGCCATCCGGATCCATTAAAATCTAGCTATGGATCTCAATAGTCTGTGAATTGGCCATTCATTGAGTTAGGGGGGGGGCGAGCATTTTGGAAGGATGGCCCACATTCAGGCGCCTATTCAAGCCAGTGGCTCCCTTCTGTTTGACCTTTATGGTGGCAACAGGAATGGGGCTAAAGGCCTGTTGTGGCGAATCACACATGCCCGGAGAAGGGGAAGGAGACGGGACCTGATGGCTCTCAGGGTCTCTGGGACAAGTGTCTCCAGCTGTTGCTCAGCCCTTTGGGCAGCACCCCATCGTAAAAGGTCAGGTTCCATTGTCTGCTCCATTCCAGTGGCTGGTACCAGATCCAGAACCCGGTCGAAGTTTAAACTTCCTTTGGATCCTGTTAACTCACCCAAGCCCAGGGAACAAACGCACTGGCCCTGCGGGAACGAAACTGCGGGCTCCCGAGGCCTCGTAGTCTGTGGCGGAGGTTGTCAGGAGTGAGTCGCCTTCGTCTCACAGGTGGCTTTTCTCCGCTGGCAAAGGCTGGAGGGGGGGCAGGGAGCCCCGCTCCAGGATGCCGGTGGCTTGTATGATGTTGGGCTCTCGGCTAGAGCCTCCTTGGCTGTTCCTGGGCCCGAGCTGTCGGTCCCCCGCCCCCCCCCCCCGTACACACACAAACTCACGAGCAAATATTAGGTGGGGAGGAGTTCGTCCGGGGGAACCGCAGAAAGGAATCAACCACAGCACGACAGCAATTTTACTACAGCAGCAGCAGCAGCAGCCCTGACACCGTGAACGGGGCGGCGAGAGCGGAGCTGCTGGGCCCTTCCCTGCCGCCTCCCGGGCCTCGGCCACGCCAGGCAGGCTAATTCCTCCGTGGAGGGCCTCAATCAGGCATTTATTTGACACACATGATGCATGAACGGCTAAACGCTATTCTCAGCAGAGGGGGATCAGCCAGTCGTTTCGTGCCGGAGAGCTGCCGACATGCAGCTGAAGGATGTTGCTGGCGCTCGCTCTTCAGGCTGGCGGGGAGGGATGGAGGGGGGAGGAGGGAAGTGGCGGCAGCGGCGGCGCATGAGGAAGGCTCAACTTTTCTCAGCCTCGGCTGCAGCGCAGCCAAGGGCGAGGTGATAAACCTCCAGGCTCGCAGCCAGCCCTTCCCCTTCGCTCTGAGCTGCCAGATTCCCCCCCCCCCGTCCTCCCCCCTCCTCCGGCTGTTGTTCACTCCCTCCCTCGCTGCCTGCCTGGTCTCTCTCCCTTCCCCTTCCCTCCCCTCCCTCCCCGCTTTGTGTTTCCCCGCCGCACAGCCTGTGCTGGTGGCCGCCGAGTGAAACTGGCTCCCAGGCAAAGCCCTCGCTGGGGCTGGCGCCCCTTTCCCCTGCCGCCGCCCCCTGCCCGAGTGGCCTCTGCTGGCGGAGAGCGCTGGTCTGGAGCAGAGGGGGCAGCGCGGGTATCACAAGAGGCACAGGCAGGGAAGTCAGAGTCCCCGAAGGAGGCGAAGGGAAACCGCAAAGGAAGGACAGGGAGAGATGCCGGCAGCCAACATGGAGGGCCGGCCGGGGACGCCCGCCTGCCACGGCGCAGAGCAGAGCAGGGCTCCTGGGGACTCCTCGCCAGGGCTTCAGACGCTCGTCCCACCCTCTCCCGAGGGCTGCAGACTCGAGGGAGGGGGTCTTCGCCCCATCCAGCAACAGTCCCTGTTAGTGGTGAGCCGAAGGGGTGGAAGAGTCTCTGGACTCTCACATGTCTCTTGCGCAGGACGCCCCAGGGTCCCAGAAAGAGGACCGAGCGTGGCAGCCAGTGGGATGGTAACTCACAGATGAAATGCAGAGCATGCTACGTTAGGGGAGGGGAGAAGACGCGAGTGAAATACCTACAAAGTAAAATGTTTAAGGCTTTTTAGGTATGGTTGGGCACATCCTCCTCTAGGCTTGTCACTGTGCTGGTGTGAATTCTTGCTTCCGGAGAAAGCAGCAGTCCTAGACATAGTTGTCTGGGGCGAAGCTTTGTTTAAGTGGGCCTTACAGTTCAGTAAACAGGGCTAGAATGGGGCTGCATTTTCCACATCCTAGCACTGTCACTGCAAAACTTGAGTGTGGCTGGAAATCTGACAAATTTCACTCAACTATTCTTGAGACTGAGGCCTTTCCTGTCCTTGATTCTTTCCATCTCCAGTGATCAAGGTCCTAGAGACACAGTTCCTCCCATTAGTTTTAAGGGACTTTTCTTCCAAGCGACTTCCCAGGACTGGCATACCAGGTGGGGTCCAGAGCCATCAGACAATTTCTCCTCAGGCTGCACCAGGCAGATGTCTCCTTCTCTGCCCAGTCTAAACTGGAGTGTTGGAGGGTGGGGGGGATGTTGCAGAGACCTGTAGCTCCTGTGAAATTTCTTCAAAACAGGATTAATTTGAGATTCATTTTGCACCATAACATAGAGTTTTAAATGTGTGTGTATGTGAGTGAGTGTGTGTGCAGGCATATAGCACAAGTGTTGCCAGGTTCTTAAAGCTGAGGCCCCATGGTCCAAGGTCCCATCGTCCTAACAGAGTGGATCTCAGTGTAGACTGTCACATTGTTACTACTACTACTACTCGCACATTGCCAAACCATCTTCATACCTGGGAAAACAATGGTTGGCTAAGGCTTACCATTGGCTGTTGCAGCATCTCCCAGCTTCAGCCTCTCCCGCCCTCCCGAAGTTCCTCCGTGCCCTCTGTTGTCAAGAGCTGTGAAAACAATGGAGGAGCAAAGTGGCACTGTGGACTATGCACTTTGCCAGCATTTACAGCAAAGGGATAGCTGTGAAGTCCACATCAAGGCAGCAGAGAAGGTGACTTTGATGGCAGGGATAATCAGTTGGAATGAGAAGGAAAAACTACTGAAAGATTTATTGGCAGGCAGAAAAGCACATGGAGAAGGCACTGAAATAGTAGGCAGATGGAAAATGTAGAGGGTTGCTAGTGGGAAATGAAGGGAAATGGGCATGCCATGTATTGGACATAGAATATCGAAAGTGGGGCTAGATAACAGAGGGCCAGGCCCTGGACCACTAGTGAGCTTCTGTAAAGCTAACAGGAGCATATTAGAAAGTATAGTGGTTAAGAATCCCTGCTCATGCCATGGAAACTCATTGGGTCATCTTGGGCCAGCCACACTCTCTCAGCCTAACCTACCTCAGAGGGTTATTGTGAGGATAAAGTGGAGAATAGGAAAATCGTGCAAGACTATTTGGGTCCCCACTGAGGATAAAGGTGGGGTACAAATGAATTAAATTATTAAAATAAATAAAATGGCCCTGGAACAAGCCGAGAGGAGTGGCCCCTGCAGCATAACAAGCCAGTGTTGTAGGCCTACTCAGTGAAACAAGGGGTATTTGCTTACTCCTTGCCTCCTCTTGCAAACCTGCAGTGATGCTGGAGGAGCCAATGACTGGGTGGACCACTGTTATCATTATTGCCAAAGAGTCTAAGGCTAAGCCAAGTGGTCCCCGAGTGCTGGCAAGACACTGCCACTTGACAGCATAGTCTGGGCTACTAGCCCCCCACCCCACCCCAGGGCAGTGGCCAACTAGGACATTTCCAGCCCATCCATGCAGCCAAAGTGCCAGTTTTCAATCCTGCTTAGAAGGTGCACCCATTAACCCAGAAGCCAGATGTGTGAACCTGATTAGCAGTTAAGGAAATTGATGTTATATAATTTCTGAAACTGAACCTCACTCAAATTAATCCATGAATAGCATGAGAGGAGATTGTAAAATGGAAAGCAGTAGAATGGGACAAGAGATTTACAGGGAAGCAGCTTTGACCATGAGAGGCCATGGGTTAAATACTAGCAGCCACTCAAAGATTCAAAAAAGGGCCTTATGAATACTTCTGATAAAAGTACATCAGTTACTGAACATATATATCAGGAACTGAAACTAGAATGCTAATTTAAATCATGTTCAGGGGCTATTTTTTAACATGTTGGAACTATTCAAAGATTTGACTCCCACCTATGACTTGAATAGTTAAATCTAGGAAGAACAGCACCATGTGAACCTTCTGATGGTGGCCTGCAGGAATAAATGATGCAGATGGATGGCTTAATACCAAATCTAGGAGAACTGACATTTAGGTGCAACTTTGTGAGGACCCTGAGTGCCAGTTGGGAGAGGAATGATGCGGGTTTGACACCCCTGCACTGATGCAGAATCTACAGCTTCTGTAAGCACAAAAAGGCCGTTACAGGGCACAAGTACCACTCAAGATGAAAGAAGTAGCATTCAAGATTAAGTCCCTTCTCAGTTAAAGGATATATGTCTGAGTGAGGTCACTGGGACATTATAGTAGGAGAAGGCTAGGTGTTGAATGGTAAAAATCAGTGTCCTCCTTATGGTTTTCTTCAGTGCTCATTTTTAAACAGCATTTTCCAGCTTATTGTAGGTGCCTGTTTCCTATGTTACCTGCAGTTATACATGCTGCAATCTCTTGCTATCCATTTATTCAAAGCTTTTCATCCCTGTCTTTGTGCTATTCACAGGCATTTGTATTCCATATTGAACATTGGCAGAAAATTGTAGTGCAAAATAAATGCAACTAAGAGAAAGAAACAGGGGGAGGGGCAAGACCATAGCTATAATCAGAGATCGGCTGTAATCTATGAGTAAGTGGTTTGTTGCCAGTATGATAGCCCATCCTTTCTGTCCAAAAGAGTCCAGCTTATTTAAAGCTCATTGAATGGGGGAGAGGGGTTGTTAATAATATTGTAAGCATTTTGTTGGTTTCCAAGACCAAACTTCCTTGTGGGTGTTGAGTGTGCCTGGCCTCCATGCATGCAACTGCAAATTCCTGACTATATCAATGGAGAGCATCTATCAAGTTAAGTGGGGGGCAGAGATCAGCATAACCAGATGCCATGTGCATCCCATTTTGACTACTCCCATATCTCCTTTCCTAGTTTCAGGGCCAATGTTTAAGGATACAAACTATTACTCTTGTATGGCAGTGGTGGTTGTTAAGAACAATTGTTTGTGAAAGTAATAGAAAGTATTTCTGAAGCTACAGATTGCCTTTCAACATTTTAATCCATGTTGGCCATAGGATTAAAAACATCACTTTTACATACAAGAAACAAGGTAATCTCTCACAAACTTAAGAAGACAACATTTTGCATGGCACAGTGAACCACTCGACATGGACATCTAATATGGTCCTGAAAATTCTTCACAGTGATATCAGCTGACTCAAAGTGAACTTCTAAAACCAGTTGTTTTTTCCTGGTTCCCAGTTTAGCCAAAAGCAAGCAGGCAGCTGCTAATACATACAAGAGAGCTTCCTGGATGCTCTTTTGTGGCAACACTGTCACTTCAGTTGGAAGGCAGAGGAAGCATCCAGGCAGGGCCCTCTCCCTCCCTCCCTGGCATATAGCTCAGAAGTGTTTCAGAGCCTATCTCGCCCCCACCCAAGATATCAGCCTAACATTTGGGGACTCATATCCTTCTTTGTTTGTTATTCACCCAAAACATACCAATGATGTGGTTATTCCTTCCAAGTTAGCCTACATCATGTATTTTAAACTCAGACCAATTTACTCTTATACATATTCTTCTCTATGCTCTTGGACACCACAAAAGTCGAGGGAGGGACCCTCTATTTCCCTTTCATCCAGAGGCCCATTGAGAAAGTGCCAAAGCTGAAGCCTGCAGAGATCTGATGCAATCTGCCACAAACCCCTCTAGCAACCCCTATGTCCACATTTCCTCTAAGTGAAGAGGGGGAGTCACAGGAAGGAAGGCCATAGGCCTTACTGGATGCCTTCCATACCCACACCCCTGATCCCTGCATTCCAATAACATCAGGGGAAGGGATTGTAATCTAGCCTTCTTTTTAACGTCCTGTTTTTTTTTAATGTTTACCATATGAGCCCCACCTGCACTCTGGCCTGGAAGAATCCAGACACAAATCCACCACCTCAGTAAAAGTTAGGGGTGCAAGCTTCCAGGTGGAACCTGGGGATCTCCTGAAAGTACAGCTCATCTCCAGACTACAGAGATCATTTTCCCTGGAGACAATGGATTCTTTCAACTCTGAAGTCCCCGTCCTCTTCAGGTGCCATCTTCAAATCTCCAGGAGTTTCTGAGCCTGGATCTGACAACGCCAGTGAGAACTGAGGCTTAGGCAGATTGCGTCCCCTTGAAGCTGCCTCCTGTTTAATATGCTTAAACAGAAGTACTTAGACTGATTTGAATTGGGGGGAGGGCTACAGACCGGGTCTCTTAGCAGTGCTGCGAGTCTCGCTTCTACATAGCCAACTACTCTCTAGTCGAACAAAAGACTAGAAAAGTTTGTCGTGTTAGGAATAGAGGGAGACGGGTCTGCCTGCTCCACTTTCCCCGACACGCAGCTAACACAAAGGGCATCGCCCTGTTCTCCCTCTTCCCTCCCCCCCCATCAGTTTCCTAATTAGCGCCGCCTTTTTGTGTAGCCAGCCGGTTCCTATTAATGGGGCACTGCGCCTTGCTGGAGCGAGGTGCCGGAGAGGCTGCTCAGCGGCGGGGAAAGCTTCGGGCACGCTTCGCGAGCAGGCCTTCCTCGGGAGCCACAGTGCGCAGGCGCGCCGCGTCCCAGGCAGGCAGACATAAGCGAGAGGGGAATTCTCCGGCAGCGCCGTCTCTCCCACCCGCGTGGGTTGGGCGAAAGCCTTGGGATTCTGCTTCCCTTCTTGCACAGTCATTTTCCTTAGCTCAGTGAGCTGCAGTAAATGCATCCATTTATCGTGATCCTTTCAGTATAATCGCTTGCCACCGCAGCATTTCGGGGCTTTCACCCCTCCCAGCCGCACGCTCGGAGCCTGGACTTGCCTGGGGAAGGGGGAGGTGGGGATCAAATTTTATTCCAAAACAGTTCTGCTCGAGAATTGCGTTTTGTTTTCTCGGCTGCATTGCCAAAGGCTGCCAAACACACGGCGCTCTGCTTTTGCATTAACATTTCAAAGTGTAGGCATCTATTTACATTCCCGCTTTCACGTATGCCTGTGTATATAAAAACCATCGAACATGCTGTCCGTGGGTGCATTTGTGAAAAAGCAGGAATCGATCTGTTGGTATTGCAGAGAAGGCTAACGTCATGGACATAAACCTTTTCCCCTTCATCTATTGTTTCATAAAGGTCTCTCTTACCGATGCAGCTGGATTTATAGCATGGGTGTCGCCCCCCCCCCTCTTCCTTCCTCTCGCTTGTAGCTATTGTTGTCTCTCCCAGCCCTGGCCTATCAAATGATTTCCTGCCACGGATCGCGCAGTTGCTTTCCTGCTTCTCACCCGTCTGACGGCCCCGCTCTACGCAACTTCTTGCCTTTGAAAGCGGCTCAGGCTGCGATCCTCACCGCGTGTACAAGGAAGCCAGTCGTCTCGGAACCGGGGCTTGGCAGACGCCTGAAGAGTCTCGCTTCCCCCCCTCCCCCAACAGGGCCCTTCCGCCAAAGTAGCGCGGGGTGGCTGCAGTCTCTGGAGCGTCAGGCAGGCAGGGGACAGGCTCGGGAGGCATCGGGGGAGGGGGAAGGGGCCGTTAGGCCAGCGCAGCGAGCAGTTGCAGGAACAAACCCCAGAGGAGGAGGAGGAGGAGTGCAGAGGGTCACCCTGAGCTACTCCCCGAGCAGCAGCTGCGGCAAAAGAGCCCCAACCAAGGGCGCCAAGGTCAAATTCAGCCCTGCAAGGAGGAGGGGAGGAGGAACGCGGAGCGAGGGATGAGGCTGGCCTCGCACTGCCGTTTCTGCCGTTGAGCAGGGTTCCGTCACCGGGAATAACAAAGTACGCCCCCCAACCAATCCACCCGTGGTTTTTGGTGGGGGAACGTTGAGGGATCAAAGGACTAAAGTATAATCCTTCCAGGCGGGTAAGGGGTTTGGGGCACATGCTCAAAGCCACCTCATGCAGTCTAACTACCCCATATCAACACTGTTTTACCAACGCTGGGAGCTCAAAGAGTCGCTAAACAGGTCGCCCCCTCTTCTGTTCATGCAGTAATCCCATCCCACCCACCCCCTTAAAAAAACTTGTAATAAGCAACTCCCGGGATAACACCGATGTGATCTTCCTTAGGAATAACAAGCAAACACCAAATTTCCACAGTCATAATAACTGAAGGCGCAGAAGAATCTCTGTTCATAGGCATGTGGTGAAAAGTGGGACACTCCCACCCTAGTCAAGTCAAAGTTTAGTCCAATGGCACCTTTAAGACCAGCAAATTTTAATTCTGGGTATAAAGGTGCATCAGACCATGCATGCACACAAAGTTTTATATCCAAAATTAAATTCTGTTGGTCTTAAAGGTCCCATTGAACTCAAACATTGTTCTATTGCGTCAGACCAACATGGCTACCTCTCTAACCCAGGGTGTAGTTAAAAGGATAACCAGTCCACTTTCAGTGGCTTTGGTTCCCATAAGTAGGGTTAGTGATTCTGGATGTGGTTCTGGCCTCGAGTGTTTGTCCTTAGAGTGAGAGCCTAAACACATTTAACTCCAGCTTGGAGAGCCAGCATGGTGTAGTGATTAAGAGCCTCGGCCTCTAATCTGGAGATCCAGGTTTGATTCCCCACTCCTCCTCCACATGTAGCTAGCTGGGTGACCTTGGGCCAGTTGCAACTCTCAGAGCTCCTTCAGGGTGTCTGCTGTGGGGAGATTCATACGGGAAGCCGTGTTGGTCTGAAGTAGTACAATAAAATCAGTCCAGTAGCACCTTAAAGACCTTTAAGATTTATTCAGGGTGTCTGATGAAGAGTGCTTGCACTCAAAAGCTCATGCCCTGAATAAATCTTTGTTGGTCTTAAAGGTGCTACTGGACTCTGATTCTGTTGTGGGGAGGGAAAGGATGGTGATTGTCAGGCTGGTGAAAAGGCTTGGTACAAAAAACAAGCTCTTTTTCTTTCAAAGGAAGTAGATTGTGTGAGAATTGCCAGTGCAATCAAGCTGTGAAGTCTTCTTAGTCTCCTTAGCATGGGAGAGGGGAGAAACTGTTTTCCGTACCAAGCTGGAAAGATTTTCCATGGTTTTCTGAGGGAGCACCAGGGTCATCTGTCCTGCTGAAACCCAGCCACATGAGCCTTTAAGTCCTCAGGCATTTGCCTCAATAGAATGAACCCAAGGCCAGGACCTTTAACCCATAGGCCTAGCAGGCCCCACAGCCTGAGCTATGGGCCTAACAGAGGGCTCTCCCAGCCCTCCGCGTAGGTAGGTGCCTCCAGGTGACCCCTCCCAGGAGGCTGATGCTTTGCTACCTTGACAAAGAGGCCTGAACAACGACATTTACAAAGGGGTAATTCGTCTGTTGTAGCAAAATAAAACAAAGGTTCCATGCCACCTTAAAGATTAATGGCTTTCATTTCCATAGGAGCTGCCCTGAGTCAATACCTGGAGATTTCTCAGAGTTCCTCATATTTGAAGAACAGAGCTGAACTCCCAGGCCAACTCCCTGGCCAGGAAACACAAGATGGAAGCCTGCTGGAGAGCTGACTCTCTCGAAAAACTCTTATTGAGAGGTCTTGCAAACACTGCCCCAGAGAGATATTTCATACGACTAGCTTTCAGGCCTGTGAGAGTTCAACACCAGAGGGGGTTTTTTTTGGGGGGAAGGGGGTACGGGACAGGATCAACGGACACTTATTCCTCTTGGCATTTACCCTAGCAAGAAACTGAGATTTCTTTGCTCAAATTCAACAAGGAAGAAAGTCTCTTCGCATGGGGTTGTTCCGTGTTGACTCTGCAGAAGAGTTTCCACTAGGGTGCCAAGAGAACTGCCCCTCATCAGGTTCCACATCCAGGTCCAGGTAACTGGAAGTGCTTGACGGGTTCGTCCTCCTGACAAAACCGGTCATATCCGAGGGCTCCATCTGAACTAGGCTGGAGCTGACTTCCTTTCAGGAGAAAAACCTGCCTCCTTTCTTTGCTCCTGGCTCCTCCACTGTGAACGCTCCAGGAGACGACTGCTGAAGCCAGCCTCTGAAGCATTTCCACCAACCCACCGGGCCTGGGATCCCTAAGTCTGATATTGCCAGGCGCCCCCTCCCCTTCACCTGAGATTAAGGCCCGCAGACTGGAGCGACTGACACTCAAGTGAACGGCCCAGAGCAGCAGCTGACTGGTCAAAGGGTGAAGGGGGGGGAGACATTCTTGATGCCGGCCACATTTCAGCCAGAAGTTTAAGCGATTCCCAGACATTTCCAGCCCAGCCCATAAGCAACGGCTTAACGATCTCCGCCTGCGGTCCTGTAAACCTTAACCCCGTCCGGCTGCTCTTGCCTCTTCTGGCATGACTAATAATGGTGCTTCTCTTGCCAGAGTCCCGTGGAAGGGAGCGACAGGGTCCCTGGGCTGAATGTGAGCATTGTTCGTGGCCGAAACCTCGCGCCTCTGTCGGGGCGAACATAACAGCCCTTCTCTTTTCAGCCGCGACGAGGGGAAAGCGGCTGCTGCAAGGGGGCTTCGCGGCAACCAGCACACAAGGCGGGGGGGGGGGGGCAGAGGAGGAGGGAAGCAGCTCCTTTCCTAGGCGGCGGTGAGACAATCGTGGGCTTCCTGCTCGTCGGGAAGGCGAGCGCAAGCAAGAGGAGTGAACAGCATGGAGAGCCTCTGGAGGGTTGCGCTGGAGTCCCGTCATCTCGCCAAGCTGGCTCCAGCAGCAAAGACTTCCCCAGTCTGAGGCTGAGGAGTTCGAGGGTCTTTCCCGCGCCCCCCCCCCCCCACACCCCCACTGTATTGTAGGGGTAATCAGTCCAGTAGCACCTTAAAGACCTTTAAGATTTATTCAGGGTGTCTGATGAAGAGTCCCGCCAAGAGAGCGTGTGGGGAGTGCCAGGCTCGGCGTGCTCGGAGTGCCAGGCTTCCAGCTTGCTTGCTTTTCTTCCCTGCTTGACCCCGGAGCAGGTTGTGGGAAGCCAGGCCGGAAGGGGCCCTCTTGACTTCTTGCAGGTGATCAAAGGAGTCCTGAGTCACCTCCTTGACAGGTTGGCTTGGCCGGATCCGCAAGAGGCAGAACAGCTAGAGCCGCCCATTCGCCCACAGGCTGAGTCCCGGTCATGTCTTTGGAATGTGCTTCTGTGTCGAAAGCCTGACGCGCTCCTGTCCCGGCGAAGTCCATCTGCCCACTGGCTGCTTCAGCCGAGTCCCAGGGAATCCAGCGCTCTGATTTCGTGGGGCTACAGCCTGAAGCAGCTGCGCATGTTCGGTGAAGCTCATTGACAAGGATCTGGGCAGACTGGCTTAGGGTGCTTCAGCATCCCCGAGCTGGGATGGAGCACCGCATGTGCTTTGTGCTTGGCACTACGGCCAAGTTCTCACAGGAAGCCGATGCGGAGGTCAAAGCCTTCCTGGCATGTAGCACTTAAGACAGCAGGGGAAGGATCTCCAAGCTCAATGCTCCTCCGGAGTGCAGAGGAAAAAAACTCAGTTGCCTAGAAATGGGAAAGTAGCCAATCGTAGCAGCTAACTGGTATATCAGAGAACTGAGATCAGTGTAGTGGTTAAGAGCTGTGGCCTCTCCTCTGGAGAGGTAGGTCTGATTCCCCACTCCTCCTCCACATGCAGCCAGCTGGGTGTCCTTGGGCTAGTCACAGTTCTGGCTTCACCTACCACACAGGAAAGGAGAGGAAGGGAAGGGGGGTTGTAAGTGGCTTTGAAACTCCTTAGGGTCTCAGTGCTGGGTATAAAAACAACTCTTCTTTTTCTTCTTTTCCGGAACCTCGTTTTCCGGGGCCCATGAATGTTTCACTTTGCATTCAGCCAGACTACCCCAGGGACAAGCAGTATGGAGGAGTGGTTAGGGTAAGTCTGGTGCCCCAGCTGGACTGAGGTGGATCCGCACTGCTTGTGTAGGGACTTCAGCCAGGCACTGAGGACTGGAGGAAAGTTCCACCTTTGCTTAGGTCAGAGGGAGGTTCCAGGCCTTTCTCCCACAGCCTACTTCATAGAGCATATTAACACTGTAGGTCGCCCAACCCCATGCAGGGACAATTAGAGGCACTATCTGACCTAGGGACACTGCGAGGCACTATCTGACCTAGGGACACTTTCAGAATCTCCTCTGCTGCCTGGATAATCTGGCCATGAAAATCTCCTTCACCTCTTTGGTTCTTACTTCCGGGTATGTGAGATGGCTCATTCCTCTTAATCTGTTTTCGGCCCATTGCCAGTGAGGCATCCCATTGAAATTAATGTTGGGGCCACTGTAGCCGCGCCCTTTTGCTGGCGTGGCCTGTCCTAATCTGCATCTACGGTCCTCAGCTTGCTTTTGGGGAGCTGTAACTGGGTCCCAAGGCCCCTTGTATGAAGGCAAACCCCCGGGATGAAAGTTAGCCCCGGACAGGTCCTCTGTAGCTATTCCTTGCGGGCTCCCCCGGACCTTTCTAGCCCTGTGCTGCTTTCCAAGGCCTGCCGGCTTCCCCTCTCTCTCTCTCATCCCCCCGCCCCCCCCCCACAACCAAAGAAATCTACAATTTGGCAAGCCGGTAGGCTCTTGGCTCCCCTATTGTGTTCCCGCAGCCCGCTTCCCCCTCTCCAAGACAGAGCTGCCTATGGCGGAGAGGGAGGCGCTGAGCCTCTCCTTTTCTCCTGCCCGCCCCTCCTCCCCCACAAGAGGGGCCGACGCACAAAGGGCCGCTTGGAAGGAAGGAGAAACGAGCTCAGCTGAGCTCTCCGCGCCCGCTGCCAGAGACAGCCACGGAGGCAGTTCTTGCAGGGCATCGTAGGCCGTGGCTTGTGAGCGAGCAGGAGGTCCGGGCTGGTTCGCTTCGCAGCCGGCTCCCTTTCTCTCTCCCTCTGGTTGCTCTCGGCTCTGCGAAAGGAGACACGCTGCCTCCTCGGTGCCAAAGGTGGGAACTCCTCACTGGGAGGCCAAGGGCGGGAGCGTGGCCCGGATCCACGCCTCCCCTAAAGTGAGTCCTCAAAGCACAACGGGAACTGAAGCCCCACTACTACCTCCTCCCGCCAACCAGATCAGTGATGTTTCGTCCTATTTGCAGGGCAGCGGGTGTCAGGCCCCTCTGGCGCAGGGCCAAGGACAGCGTGAGCGGCAGGGCCCGAGTGGCCGCGCCTCTTCAAGCAAGGAGCGGTTCACCGTCTTGGGAATCGACCGCATCCCTTCCCTTCCGGCTTGCCTCTCCCGACCCCACCCTCCTTTGGAAGGAGTGCAAGAAGCTGTGCATTGGGCTGATAGGATGTTGTATGACACCCAGAGTGGTCCAAACACCAGCCCTAATCTGATTCCGTCTCCACACCGAGATGCATTTCATGCATTTCTCCGATAGATCCCGCAGATTTGATTCCCAAGAGACGGGTCAAAAGTTGTGAAGCCAGGTTGTTGCTCCAAACATCTTTATCTTTACTTAGGAATAAGATCCCGGATAAACCATTTCCTATGAAGGTCAGCGTAAACCGCATTTGCCCTCCAATGGAGGTTGCTTTCCATGCCGAGGGGCCGGAAGGAGAAGCGATGCAGTAAATGGGGGCTCAGGCAGAAGAGAAAACACTCCTCTGGAAACGGGTTGTGGATGGGGGCTGCTTCGGAGCGAAGCTCCCTTTTTCCCAGACAGCGTTTTTATTGCATCGGCAGGAAATGCCTCTTGGCCAGCAACCTTCCCCCTCCGCCTCCCTTGCTTGGAGAGAGAGGGCGGGAGAAAGGAGGAGGAGGTCTGCAGCTGACAAATATTATCGCTCCGATCGATCGGAGCGTGTACAGATGCGAGAGCCCGATGCGCTCTGCGAGGCTGCTGCTGCTGCCGCCCTGGCCTCTCCTCTCCCCCTCCGAGGCTCCGGCTTGTCCTCGTTCCCTTCCCTCGCTCGCTCCCCCCTCTTCCCATCCGCTCTTTGTTCTCCTCCCCTTTCCCTCTCTTTAAATAGATTTCAAGGCGCTGCCCGCCCGAGAGCAGCTGTTGAGCTCTCCAGAGGGAAAGCGAGCGCTGGCTTCCCTGTCAATAGCCTCCCCGCTTCTCCGGTTTCCAAACAGAAAGCAATCCACAGCGAACTGAACTGGCGGGGTGGAGTTAACCCCAGAGCGCTGAGAAGGCTGCTCGTAGCCCAATCGCCCCTTGCCCCGGGGACGCCAGCCCAGAGTGACTTTTGCACCCCCGGGTAGCCTAAAATGCTATCCGTGCTTTGCCCAGGCAGCCTGGACACGCGGCGACTGGAGGGGATGGTGGAACCCGCCACCCACAGCCTGCCTACCCATTCAGCTTCAGGCTGATTTGGGCAGATTCACACCCTGCCTACCTCCCCCTCCCCCAGCAGTGCCTCGCTGGCTCCTGGCCCGATCCCCCAGGCCGGGCTCTTGCCGCGCCAGTTGCAAGAGAAACGACTCGAGGTCGCCTAGCAATGGCTTGTAGACCGGATTGCCGCGCGGTCGTGGGACAGAGTCCTCTTGCACGGCTTTTGGCTTAACGAGCTTCCCAAACCCCCCCCCCCAGGCCTCACGCCTGGCCCAGATCCAGTGACCGCCCAACGTGTGCAGAGTGCCTGAGGGCGACCACGGAGCCGCTGCGCACCCCCTGGCATTGCTGCGAGGCTCTGCATTCCTGCCAAGCCTCTCCGCCACCCTTCCTCTGGATAATATCCCAGGCGGCTAACTAAGCGGCACTGGAGACGCTTTCTGCTGAAGACACCCACAGAGATGGCTGAAAGAATAATAGTCAGCATTTAGGGATTTTCGGAATGCTTAAAGCTCCGGACACACCTTATCTTGCTGCAGACCCTTAAAAACAGCCCTGTCCTGGGGCCGGCCGTCAGGGTGCGCAGGACTCTCTCTCTCTCTATAGTGGCTTGCCTATCGCCAGACTGGGGCCGGGGACTTCCTGGTTCGGGCCTGGCCCTCTTAGGTGCAGGCTTTTGTCCCTGTGGAAATGGGTGCGTTTGAGTTGCAGGTATGAGGGAAGGAGCTTCAAAACGGGAGTCCAGAAGAGCCTGCTCCCCAAAGAGGGTGCTTTAGGGTGGGGGTTCCCCGTCCAGTCAGTCTGTGAAGGCTCCGCGTTTCAGGGGGCCACCTATGAGTGTGGCTTCAGCGAATGGCACCAAAAGGAGCTGCTTTGTGAATGGCAGCAAGGAGGAGGGGGCTGGTCCCCGCAGCCAAGGCTGGGTGCGTGTCAGGCCAGTAGAACCGCTTGTTTCCTGGCCTTCGGCACGGGAAACCAAGGTTAGACAAGGTTTACCTGCTCCCTCGTTATGAAATCCAGCGCCGCGGGAGGCGGGCAGACGGGCGAGCGAGCCAGCCAGCTTCGTGCCAGGGAGAAGAGCCGATTGTCACGTATGTCAAAGGCTTCCTTCCCCAGAGACCCGAATGTTTAGCTGAGTCAACACGCTCCCTTTTCGGAGACGCTGGAGGAAGAGGCTTGAATCTCCCCCACCCCCCATATCTTCGGGGGGGGGAAAGTATCTGAGATTTCTGCCTGGCCCCGTTGCAGCCCGCAAGCCCTCCTGGATCTGGAGCGAAGCTCCTCCAGGCGCCTGCTCAAGAGCTGCCCAGGGCGGAAGCGGGGTGGGGGCTGGTGGCGGCGGTGGGCGGAAGGCAAGTGTCACCCGTGGAGATGTTCTGGCAGATGCTCGCCGTGCTGGCTGGCGGAAGGGAAGGAAGGAGCTGGAGGGAATGTCTCCCTCCCTCGCCGCCTCCCTCCCCGGGTGTGCACGGGCAGGAGCCGCTGGTAAAAGCCGTCCATCAGCAACCAGTGCAACCTGCCAGTGATAATGTGCGATCAACACCAAATCACCCCCGCCAGGCACGATCCATCATCCCCTACAACGCGAGGGGGGCTCGAAGTGGAGGAGGCTGCGCCGGTGGGGGAGGGGAGGGGAGGGGGAGGCAGCAGCCATAGCAGCAGCAGCGGGCACCGGGAGGGTGGTTGCCGCGGCTCCCCTCGGCTGGCTTCCCCTGGCTGAGAGCCCGAGCTGGCGGCTGGCGAAGTGATGCTGGGTCACAGCCAAGGCCGGCCCGCTCTGCCAGAGCCCAGCCTCCCTTGGTCATGCCTGCCGCCTGACTCCCGGGAGAGGCCGCGCCCATCGCCCCGGCCAGGAGGAAACTGACAATGGATGAGGTGCTTGCTCTCGCGTTGCTCGCAGAAGCGCACCTTTCCATGGCTGACCGCCCCACTAACGGCATCGTCCGTGGGACTGACTTCCGGGGGGGGGGGAAAGTATCTGAGATTTCTGCCTGGCCCCGTTGCAGCCCGCAAGCCCTCCGGGCAGCCACTGAGTTGGGCTCTTGACTCAGCCTCTGGCCAGCAGGCCCTTCCCTGCGCAGCCCTTCCGCTCTGCGGCCTCTGGAACTCAGCGCCAGGGGGGCACCCCACGACGCCGCTTCTGCCCGGAGCGCCAGGCTCCTGCGAGGAGGACGGACGGGCAGGCGGGCGGTGGCTGGATCTAGCTGGCCTCCTGCCAGGTTCTTCAGAGCTCGGCCGACCTCGAGAGGCAGCCAAGCTCTGCCTGCCTCGTCCTCCTTCCTGGTGCGCAATCAGGCTCTGCCGCGGGGCCTGGCAGCTCGGTTCAGCCTCCCCTGGCTCCAGCTCCAGCGCGGCTGTGCTGGGGGTGGGACGAGGCAGGCTGCTGGAGCGGGAGCGAAGCCACAGCGCACCTGGCCTTGACTCTGCTCACCCGGCACAGGGGAAGGCGGGGGGGGGGGAGGTGGCAGCCAGAGCGCAAAGCCCCCCCCCTACCCCCGGCCCCAAAGCAGCGGTGCAGAGAGGGCTTGTCTCTCCTCCCGCTCCGTATCGGGCGCTCCTTGGCACTGTAACCCTCTTGACCCAGATAAGAGTGAGCGAGCTGGAGCTGGCTCCCACTCTGCGGCCTCACCCCCCGCCTTCTCCTCCTCTCCTGGTGGCTGACGAGCTTTGCGGGCTGTCTTCCTCCCAGCCGAACGCAGGGCCGCCTCGCCCTCCCGCCTCACCCCGGCAGGGTCTCCCTCGCAGCGGGGCTCCTCACCCAGGCGAGGTGGCGAGAGCAGAGCGCCGGTGGGTCAGGGCTTCCCGTGGGCAGTGTGAGTGGGGCCAAGAGGAGGTGGAGGCGTGGGACAGAGAGCCGCCTGTCGGGCAGCGGTGGCCTCCTTTTGCTCCCATGTTCCAGGACTGTTCCTGAGCAGGAAAGGAACTCTAGGCATCCTCAGAGGCAGGAAGGTGACAATGGTGGCTGTGATGGTTGCCTCTGTTG
Source organism: Paroedura picta (assembly GCF_049243985.1). Classification (NCBI taxonomy): domain Eukaryota; kingdom Metazoa; phylum Chordata; class Lepidosauria; order Squamata; family Gekkonidae; genus Paroedura; species Paroedura picta. The sequence goes on along the minus strand of NC_135374.1, from coordinate 66,530,074 downwards.
TTCCTAATATTTCTCACAGTCCCGGGCGGTTGGGGGAGGGGTGCCTGGGGAGTCTTTGTCCACTTTTAAATCCTGTGCAATCTGGCTGTGACCCCCAGGTGCCCTTCCTATTGAACAGAACCCTAGCTTTGCTCCTGGACTTCACTAATTGACACTTCAGGCTGCCTATTTATTCAGCACATTTCCCCCTTCAATATTGTGATTGTCTTGATTAGAAACTGTTCCAGTCCGGAGCATGGTAAACAGCTCCTTTTATTTATTCATTCATTTATTTGCTGAAAACTCCGGCTACTGGCTCGGCTCCAGACAATAGCCTGTCGTCTCTCTTTTCTCCAGAGCCCCCTTCTTGCAGCAGTTTATTTACTCGGGTGGGGGGAGCAAATGGAAAACCAACCGGGGCCACCCCTTCTTCATGTCCGGAGGAAGTGCCAAATTGCCTTTGGATCCTGTTGTTCCCTGCTAAAGCTATCCGACCCAAGATAACCCCACTTCAGAACCATTTGGAAGCGCCTGTCTAGAGTAATCGCTGTACATATTTTATGATTCGAGATAAAAGGGAACTAGACAGGTATAATACTTCTTACAATTGGAGCAAACAACGTGAAGTTCCAACATGCCTCTTGGGTAGCCTGTTATATTTCAACTGGATTGGGGGGAGGCGAGATGTGGAGGGAGTAACATGCATAATCGGAGCATAATTCACACTGTCCCTCTCCTCGGAAGCACACTTTTCACACTGCTTTTCACACCGTGAGTCAACCCAGCTAAATGAAATCCAGGAGCCTCTAAAACCCCTGCAATTGTGTTGTTAATTCTAAGTGCCTTCTGATCAGTATCAAAATGAAGAAAGTACCTTGGGAGGGAGAGGGCCAAGAGCACCCATTCCAGGATCTTAGGGCTGACTCCCTGTGCATGACTCCACACATTACCTGTGAATGGCCACAACTTGAATGTATCCCTTGAAATGATGTCAGAGGTTGTTAGTGTGTGACCCGGGTGAGTTAGTTGCTCATAGCACCTAATGTTGCAGTTACCCCACTGATTATCCAAAATGCGTGAACATCCTTATTTTCATAGTTATGGTCACAGACACATTCCCAGTGTTTTTAATCCCCAAAGTGTCTTTATAGAAAACTAGTTAAGGCAAACAGTACTGCCCAAAAACTAGGGTTTAATTTTGAGATTAGACTCAACTAGGGAACAAAACATTGGGAGGGATGACAACACAATTCACGTTAACTCCCTCTGCAAGCCCTACAGAATACATTCTGCATATGCTCTCTCTAACCCCTATTTTCAAATTATGCTTTGAGTGGAAGTACACACATCAGCATCTTAGCGCAGGAGTAATTCTCACTCTTGATGATAGTCTTGGATGTAATGAAGAGGGAAGCTGTATTAGAAAACTTATTGAAGATGGTTCCTAAGGAGCTGAAAAGCTTTGTCCCAGGACATATTCTAGATGGTTAACATTGTTAGCTTGTTGCCGCAAAAAACTGTGGTTCAAGAAGAGACCCAGAGATTTGACACAAGTATTATTCCTGGTGTTTAGTCTAATCAGAGAGGGGGAATCTGTGTATATCTTCAAGGAGCCAATGTTCACGCACTGAGACAGTGACCTCCTTGCACTCAGCTGGACTGAGGATAGCTTACGAATTTTAACATGAACTGATTTCCTAGTTACATGCTGACAGCTGCAGTATTGCTCATAGGAACAGTCAATTGTTCCAAGCACTTTGTCTTCATTCAGTCATGGATGAGGTTGAAAGACATTTTGGATAGGCCCATTAGACAATGGATGCAAATGTATATACTGTAAATATAAGAAAATGGTATGTCAGAAATAAAAGTCATAGAAATAAATGCAGTCAAAATCACACAGACTTTTCTATTGCACCTACTATTTCCAGATGTCTGAGCAGATTATTAAGAAACAGGAAGCCATACTTCCTGTTTATAATTTATCAAAGACATCATATCTGGCAAAAGCTGCTTCTTGATTTCATCCTCCACCTTATTGCTTATATATATTGTCATGTGCATTGGGCTTGATTCTCCTATCACTCATTGTGTGACCAAGCCCAATTTTGTACCCCCCCCCCAGAATCCAGCAGCACCAGGTCCACATACAATATGCCTCTCATGATAACACTGGAGGTGTATAGAAATGGAATCACATGAGAAAGGAAGTGCCTTAGGATTTGAAGTCCACAGAACTGAGAAGTAGGAAGAGCAGCTTATCTAGATGCCATATACAATCTCAGTAAGGGATATTTTATTTATTTTATTTTATAATTGGATTTATAGGACTGCCCCTCTTGGCCCAGCCATCTTGGGGCAATGTACATCAAATAAAATCAACATAGTTAAAAATAACTTTATAAAGTCTCTACAATTTCTAAAAATCAGGGTCCCATATATCCCTGTGTCATTCACATTGCTTGTCAGAACTAGATGATGCAGGAGAGTGTTTCGGGGGGAGGGGGATTCTTGGATGTTCCTTGCCCTATGGAACTGAATAAACTCTGACAAGGTCCACCAGGTAGGAAAGGTCCTGTCCCTGGTTGAGGCCAGGTGAACCTCTTGTGGGCCAGGGACCACCAACCTGTTGGAACCAGCAGAGCTCTTCAGGGGACATATATGGAGAGGCAGTCCCTCAGATACACCAGCCCCAGACCATGAATGGCCTTAAAAGTCAAAACCAACACCTTTAACCTAATCTGGTACTCCAGTGGGAGCCAAGACATCTGCCTGAGCACTGAGCGTGTGAGCCATCCATGGTGTTCTGGTGAGGACTTGGGCAGCTGCATTTTCTACCAGCTATAGTTTCTGGAGTAGGGACAAGGGAAGGCCCACAGAGTGAGTTATAGGAGTTAGGTCTGGAGGTGACTGTTACATGGATAACTGTGACTAGGTGATTAGGTGTCAGGTAGGACACTAGTAGCCTAGCCTGCCATGGATGGTAGAACGTCTGCTGGCCTTGGTGACTTGAGCTTCCATAGAAAGGGAGGCATCAAATATCATCCCCTGATTCCTGGCAGACTTGCAGGAACAAATTGGATACCATCCAGACAGAGCAAGCATGCTTCCTCCACTGTTCCCTTCCTACCCGACCACAGGACCTGGGTAGGGTCTTTGAAGAGTTCAGCTTCAAGTGGCTCTATTTTAACCATCAGACATGTCCTCCATGCACCTGGCCAGTTGTTCTGGGTGGGGGAGTTTGGTCAGTCACCCATCAGGAAGAAGAGCTGGGTGTTATCGGCATATTGATCACACCCAAGCCCAAACCTTTGAACCAGCTGGGCAAGAGGGCTCATGAAGATGTTAAATAATGTGAGGGAAAGGACCGCCCCATGAGGGATGCCACAATGGAGTGTCCAGCAATGGGATTAGTCCTCTCCGACTGCAAGCCTCTGTCTTCGACCCTGGAGGAAGGAGACTAGCCACTTTATTGCTGTCCCCTGAATCCCAGCATCAACAAGGCGGTGAGCTAATAACTCGTGATCAACAACATCGAACACAGCCATGAGGTCAAACATCACAAGCAGCGCTGATCCACCTCAGTCCAGCTGGGGCACCAAAATATAAACTGTGTGTTCCTGCTTGTTGCAACAAGTCTCTCCTGGAGCAGATAAGATGAAAATGATGACTCTAAACTGTTAATGTTCCTTATACTTTTGATATTTCCACATTAAGAGTATTTTAGGATATAGAGACTTCCAATGAAAATGGTAGCCTCTTTCCCACAGGTCTGGAAACCAGACCCTGTTCCAGATAGGCATTTTATCTTGTCAGTCTTTTAGCAGGACACTTTGGGATCATCTGGAAGAAACCAGGGAAACTGTGTATCTTTTTTCTTCAAGCAAAAAAAAAAGTTTGTTTGCTTGAAAAATAAACCCCCAGGACCAGGACTTGAATAAATGTGGAATTGAAATTCCACGTTCAGCTATGCACTTGTTTAATGTTACATCTACAAACTGCACACAGAGGCAAATGTTCTTGGATTGTACATGTTCACTGCAAAATATTAAGAGAGTTTCTCACTGCTGTTGAGAACCATTTCATTAGACCACGGGTGAGAAGCCCTGGTGAAATGCTTGCTTGAGGTTTCCCCAAACTCTGGAGGTCTGGACAAAATTAGCCCTGCTCTATCCCACTGAGCTGAGCGATACTCCCAAAGTATCCCTTTGCATTTTTTTTAAACTGTTGATGTACTTGTGAAACATCTTGTTGTTCCTAGTAGCTCACTTTGTGCCTTCATTTTTTCTGATTTTAATCTGACAATAATTGGTAAACCAATGTACTCATCATTCAAACATGTCTTTCCTTTAGCTCCCTATACAGTTTTACTCAAAGTTCTTGTGCCCATCAATTATTTTCTCACATGTTTCTTATTAATGTAGTTGGCTATTGTGCTCCCAGTATTTCTTTTCTCTTTTGCCAGTTGAGCCAGCTCTTCAAGGGACTGATTCTGTTGGAAAGTATTCCACCACTCATTCCATCTTTGGATATTTACATAGTTGTGAATTGCCATCCTTGTCAATTGATGCAGAAAATAATTATATAAATTTGAGGTGTCGTTCACATGTCTTGCATATATTATTTACAAAGGACAGTGAAGGTCTTAATGAAATCTTGATTATTGTGCCCACTATTTTCCAGATTTCTATCCCAATTGCACTTCAAAAAATATGTCTTAGTCATAAGACATTTCAAGGCCCAGAAATGATTTAACATTGCACATTCTTAGATATATCTTAAATTACTGAGATTAAAAAGATATCCTGGAATATTAGTGCTGTGACAGATTACAGTATTGGTGGAGAATCTACCCCCACACATGTGGGCACACACAGATACACACAGACTGATATGGAAGCTGTGTAACATTGGCCCTTAAAGTGTATTACTCCACACCCAAAAGACCAATAAGCACAAATAATCAGTGAACACTACCAATATGAGAAAGATCAAGATGGGTAGCCACGTGACAGCAGAAAAGAGCAACTATTTAGCAGCATCCTAAAGAGTGACAAAATTTGTGGCAGCTTTCATGCTACTGGACTCTTGCCCTTTTCTACTACCTACATGGTCACTGTAATACCTGTGAATGAACACTGCAATCCCAATTTTCCCTTTTATTATAAAACATATTAGACACAATCCTGCTAAAGTTAAGGTTTTAAGTACTGCTTCAGGAGAAGAATGTTCATAACTGTCTCCCATTTTAAATCAATGTTAAATATGCTTAACATTGACTCAATCACTAATTATCCATTAGTTACCTCCAGGTCTACTGGAGCTTGAATAATGACTTTCTTATCTGATAAAGATAAGATATCCCCTAGTTGTCCAGTTAAGCAAGACAGCCTGCATATGAAAAGCCATTGTTTAAATCCACACCCTGAATGGGCCCAGATGGTTGATTGGCCTTGGCAGAAAAAGAGCTGGAATGAACTAGTTTGGGAGAAATTCCAGAGGTGTGAACTACATTAGCCTAAGAGAACAATCCTAAGCAGATCTACTCAAAACCTATTCAGGTTTACTAAACGGGACTTACTCCTAGGAAAATGTTCTTAGAATGGCACTGTAAAGTAACAGCAGCAGCAACAACAATAACAAAAAACAAAAGACTTTGAAGACAATCACATTTAGAAAGTAGGCATTTCTAGTCCAACATTTGCAAAGGAAAAGCCTTTTTGTCAATTCCAGTGCAGAGGGTGCATAAAGACTAGAGATAAAATCAAGGATTTTACAAAAGCTTGGGTCAGCCATTGTACCAGATGTCTGGCATGTAGCAATGTTACACCAATTTAAATAGTGTCCAGAGGGTAACCAGGAAATGATAGGCCAATCAGCCTAAGGTCTGTCCCAGGAATATGAATAGTAATTTTAAAAAATAGAATTATCAGGCACATCGAGAAATTTAGCCTATTAAAGGAAAAGTAGGATGGCTTCTGAAAAGGGAAGTCCTGCCTCACCAACTTTTTGGTGTTCTTTGAGAAAGTGACCAAGCAAGTATACAATAGTGACCTGATAGACATTATATACATGGATTTTCAAACAGCTTTCACCAAGATATCTCACCAAAGATTCCAGAGTAAGTTCAGGAGTCATGAGGTTAGACTGTGACTGGCTAACTGTGAAGTCAGAGCTGTATGGAAGGGTGGTATAAAAATCTAAAATGAATGCATGCATTAATGAATGACTTAATGAATGACTTAATGGATGAATAAATAAATACTACAGAAGGGTCTCCACAAATTTGGTGAGTGGCCAATGGTGTGGCAGATGAAGTTTAATGTTGGTAAGTATAAGGTGTTGCACAATGGAACAAAAATAAAAACCAGCCCAACTTCAAGTTTAGGCTAATGGGATTTGAATTTGCTGAGATGGAGAGCGGGGAAATCTTGGGGTTATAGTGGAGAGCTCGATGAAAGTTGTCAACCTAACGTGCTGCAGTGCTGAAAAAGGCAAACTCTGTGTTAAGGAGTTATTAGGAAAGGGACTGAGAATAAAATGGCTAATATTGTAATGCCCCTGTGTATACCTATGGTGTGGCCTCATTTGGAATACTGTGTATAGGTCTGGTCAGCCTGTCTCAAAATGGACATTGCAGAGCTGGAAAAAGTACAGAGGAGGCAATCAAGATTATTGGGAGTCAGCATTCCTTCCTTTTGAAGAAAGGCTGAAGAGTCTGGGACTATTCAGTTTAGAAAAGGGACAACTAGGGAGGAACATGATAGATGTTTCTATAATTATCCAAGGAACGGAGGGAGTTGACATAGAGAATTTTTCTCCTTCTCACCAGATACTAGAACTTAAGGGCATCTAATGAAGCTGATTCTTATTCACCCTGTTCCGAGACTCTGTTGGTCATTTCTATGACAAAAACAGGGCTTCATTCACAGAGTAGCAATTTCCCTTGTGCACTCACTGCTGTTGTGCATGTAGTCATTCTCATGGGCAAGGGAGTGTCTACATGGAAATTTTCTAGATGCTTTCTTCAGTATCCCAATGAAGGTATTTTTGGCTGCATTTTTAAAATGTAATTTATAGCAGGAGCTTGACAGTTTTATTATGCTGCAGTTATCTAGCAACTACTGTTTGTTTGTTTGTTTTTTAAAGCCACCCAAAAGCTCTGATGTGTATGGAGGCTGTTCTTGTTTGCAAGGCGTGGTGGAGCAAAATGTCTGCCTTGAAGCAATCCATAGATTTCTAGTGTGGTCCCTATATGGCTTGTAGATTATAACATTATTTATTATTTTGTATTTAAAATATAAAGCACCCCAGCTGGTTAAAATGAACGCTATTTTTAGTATGTGAAATGTAATCTGTCCTTCCTATGTCAACATTTTCTTTGCAATTGCGCTGTTTTTATTTCTAATTGTCACAATTAATCTGAAATTTAAGCAGTTGCAAACTTATAGACATGGTCAGCCTTTTCCTATGTGTTCTTTTTTCTAAATGTATTTATACCCTTTGAAGAATTCTAGATTAGGGAACAAACACTGTTGCAGATCCCACAGAACAGAATAACGCTGGTAGAAGCTGACAGACAACTCTGGGCCTCCTTTATAAGAGTGCTGAATGCTGAGGACCAGGAGAGGCCAGGTTTTAGCTTGCAGGTCTGAAGCAACTAACCACCAAAGGGGTGCATAACAATCAAATTAGTTTGATTAACCAGATTCTGTATGTAGACATTATTCCTGTCACGTTTGTATTGAGCAGAGACCTGCTGAGATCAAGATGAATTTTAGTCATCCCTAGTGCATTAAAATGAGGTGCCAAATATTTTGATATCCCATGAATTAAGCATATAAATTGGGAGGAGTAGCAAACACACCAGAAGATATAGAATTCAACAAGATCTGAACACTCTGTAAGGATGAATGTGAACAAGTTACAAATCAATAAGTGTAGAATTCTACATCTTGAGAATTAAAAATTAGAAGCATGTATACTAGATGGAGGATACACTTTTGGTTAGCAGTGTGTGTGAAAAAGATCTCGGGTGCACTGTAAACTTATTATGAGCAGTCAGTGTGATGCAGCAGCAAAAAAGGCTAATACAGTCTTGATACACATCAACAGAGACATAACATCCAAATCACAAGATGTCATATTTTCACTGCACACTGCATTGATCAGGCCTCAACTAGAGTACTGTGTGCAGTTCTTGAGACCTTATTTCAAAAAAGACGTGGACAGAATGGAGTGGATGCAGAAGAAAGCAACCGATGACATTATATAAATTTAACTATTATTATTAATAAAATCAATGATGATTAGGAGCCTGGAGACCAAGCTTTATAACCAAAAGCTGAGGGACTTGGGAATTTTCAGTCTGGAGAATGCATGGGGGAGGGTAATGATTGCTCTCTTTAAATATTTGAAAGGCTGCCACTTGGGGGGGGGGTCACGGAACCATTCCTGTTGGCAATGGAGGATATAACTTGCAAAAATTGGTTTAAATTATGGACAGAAAGGTACCAGTTGGAAAATAAGACCTTCCCCCCCCCCCCAGTAATAGTAATTGAGCACTGGAATTGGCTGCCTAGGGAAATGGGGAGCCTTTACTGGCAGTCTTGAAGCAATAGCTGGACAAATGCAGGGATGCTGTAGGCTGACCTGCATTGAGCAGGGGGTTGAAGTAGTTGGCCTGTATGCCACCTTGCATATCCTTTAGCTCTTTACATGCTTACCCTTTCCTCTGAAATTATTAAGACTTTTAAAGTTCATCATTTTGGCTACTCTTCATTGTTAAGGAAATGCTAAGATTATTTTTTTTAAATCCATATTTCTTAGTCAGCTTCTAATTTCCATTTAGCTTTCAGCTTTACAATAGTCTGTTCTGAAGGCAAAGTAAAGGTTTCTGCAAACACAACATAGATATATTGGACAGGAAATAATAATTTTTTTCTATGATCAGAACATCTTGAAGAAGTTAAAGGGATATCCTCTAAACATCTCTCATTCATGAGATCGGATAGACCTCCCCCCTTGAAAACTGGCAGTGTGGTTCTCTAGCAGTGTGCCCAGCTCCCAGTCATCTCTGGCTATGAAGCCTGTTCCTGGCCTCCCACAATGACTACTGAAGAATCTTTTGGGAAACACTCTGTTGGGAAACACAACACTCAGAGTGCTGTGTCCATAGCTCTGCTCTACTATTCATTAGGGCCAAACCATGCTGATATTGTACTGACCCAAAGGCTTTTATGATATTTTGTGAAAGAGATGGTCCTCAGCCCTTACTGTGGCCTATTATTTTAAACTATAAAATAAAATTTTAACAGCCCTTTAGCTTGGAAGAAGTCTGCTGGCAGAAATATTTCTCTTATTTGTTAGTGTTCTTTTTTATAGCTTTACCAGCTAAATATAGTTTTGGTTCTTCCTCTCTTTTTTCTGACTAGTTGTGGGCAGGTGTCTAGATCAACCTTGTCCAAACTTGCCCAAGAAGCAAAGTGATGTTTCAAATGTTGCTACATGTAGAGACTTCAAAGGCCCCTGTCCTAGATTCCACTTCCCCTTTAATAGGGTACTATGTTAATAAAGGGGCAAATTCATTCATAAAGTCTTGTGTGGCAGAAGAGGGCTAGTAACAAAGAACAAATGGAGGTCTGATCGATCCTGTTGCCTGTCCTGTCCTGGGGCTGATCCTATTCAGTGTAATTTCCACCCCTGGACCTATTCAATGTACGTGCTAAAAGGCACTACAAGAGTCAGCTGTAGAGAAAGTACCCACAGGTTTCTATTCCCCTCCTTATTCTAACAAGCAGCCCTTGGAGCCACTCTCTTCTTCAGGAGCCACTTCTCTTACTTCCTTCTGTGGGATGCTTCATGCATTAGACTTTGTTTACATGGAAACTACGTTTGGGCAGGAAAATATGAAACTAGTGTGTCGGTTGCTACAGGCAAGTGTATGCAGGGTTTTTATGTTCTGGATTGAGGAGATTGTCTGAGGCTTTTCAGAATGGCTTTGCAAAGCAGGGTGGAGAGGAGAAGCAGATGAGTCATGCTTTCTCTGGACACACTTTTCGTGTTATGTGCACAGTTGTGCATTTCCCTAGAAATATTTGTTTTATTTATAACATTTCTGAATCACCTTTCAGTACTCTATATCCAAAAGGATATATCATTTCCAAACCCTTCACACCTTAGTGTGGGCAAGAAGAGGGAGCGAGAGAGTGCTGCACATTGTCTACGTTTAACTGGAAGTATAGGGAAGGGGGTGAATGATAAGGTTTCTCTTTACCTCCCTATTTCATGACAAGATGTCAAGCTGCTGTTATAAGGGCAGCTTTGTTGGGAACGGTCCTTTCTGACTGGTTTTCTAATTAGACACCTCACTCTTCTGACTGGATTCTGTTCTTGTCTCTCTTGTGCCAAGTACTGTAGCTCACTTGCATCCTGGATCTCTCAGCTCTCTGGTCTGCCTTTGTAACCTGGTTGACAATCTGGTTCTTTCTTTTTGAACCCATGGATGTGCGTCTCTCTCTCTCTCTCTCTCTCTCTCTCTCTCTCTCTCTCTCTCTCTGTACTTTTGCTGGCTGAGGAAGGCTTTGTGCCGCAGAGAGAGGAAGCAGCCTCTGGCACACCAGCCCCGATGTCACAATACCAGAGAGTCTTGAAAGTGCCGCAAGCCCCTTTGTTGTGCACGTGTGTCTCAGGATGGTGGGTTTGGGGAAGACCTTTGCCACACTTTTGGATTCTGATCCCGGCGGCCTTGCGCGCCTTTCAGACTGCGCTGGTGCTGCCAGGGAATTCAGGGTGGGCGGCCTGAAACAAACCACAAAGCCCTCCAGGAAGCCCCTCAGGGGCTGCCCTCCCGGCCCCCTGCCGCCCAAAGCGATTCCAAGCTCCTCCGGGTGCTCCGTCAAGAGGCTTCGCTTCCGAGAAGGCAGGCGCGGGGAAGGAGCTGTCGCCCCCCCCCCGCCGCCGCCGCCCCCGCCAGCCACACAAGGAGCACCTCTCTCTCTCTCTCTCTCTCTCTCTCTCTCTCTAGCGCTCCTCGTGCTTCTCCGCCTCACAGGCAGCCCCGAGAGAGAGAGAGAGGGGGGGAGGGGGGCTGACTGTAGCCCTTCCGCGTTGATAATAGGCTTAGACGGAGATCCCTCCCCCCCCCACGGCCTCCTATTTACATTTAAAACATAGCGAGGCGTGAGGCGGGGGGGGGGGAGCGCGAGCACACACGTCCTCTGGATACGATAAAAAGGGTGGTTTTCTTTTCTTTCTTTTTGGAGCAGCCTGTGACTTCAAATGACCTTCAAATAAAAAGAACGCAATTACCTGAGGTAATTAGCAGTGCGTGGTTCTTTCAATTAAAAACAAAACACCAAGAGAGAGCGAGGAGGCGCGCGCGGGAGGAAGACACAGGTGCCGGCTCCTCGGCTCACCTGGCGGAGGCAAAAGGGGCCGCGCCTGGCTTGGGCCTTGAACGCCAGGAATGGCCCCCACCCAGCAGCCAGAAGCCGCCCCGAGCGGGGAGCGGAGGGGGGAGGGGCGTTCCGGCTCGCTCTGCCGCACGGCCTCCCCTCCCCCTCCCCCTCCCCCGCGCCGGCCTGAGGAGGGAAGCGATCGTCCCTCTCCCGCTCGGCTTTTGTCAATCGAGAAAGGGAGGGAGGGAGCCGCGTCTCTCTCTCTCGCTTGCTCTCCTTCTGGGCTGCCGAAGGAGACGCCGCGCTGCTCCCACTCCAAAACGCTCCCCCTCCCGCCCTTTGAAGAGGGAGGCGGGGGGGGGGGGCGGAGGTGCCGACAGACCCGAGAGCGGCGGCGGATATTTGGGCTAATAGGCCAGGCTTCCACCCGCGAGGATCCCTGGGGGGGGGCTCCAAGGGAAGCACGCGCCTCTCCTGCCAGGGCGACCCCGCGAGGGGGGCGGGAGGCGCCGGCGGAGGCCAGCCGAGCGCGAGCAGGAAATGTGCCCCGCCATAATGGCTCCGGCTCTCCCCTCCACTGCTGGCAGCAGCCGGGGACCCGCGGGGAGGCAAGCACACCCGGCGGGGCAAGGGGGATGGTGAAGAGGGGGTAGGCACTTCCCCCTTCAGGACCCAGACCCAGACCCATCGCAGCCGCTTCGGCAGAGAGCCGCTAAGACAGGGAGAGCCTGCTCGGAGGGAGCGGGAGAGGGAGCACGACCCCTGCCCGCCCGCCCGCCCTTCCTCTCGGACTGGAGGGAGCCATCTGGGGCTGGGTGGCTCCTCATCTCATTACAGGGCATTAGGAGAGCCAGGCAAATATACAGCTATTAAAATTAATCGCCTCACGCTGTCAGCTGAACATAATGGAAATTATTTATAGGCCGCCGCCTACGTCGCGTTTATCGTCAGCGAAGCTCAGGGTGGTCGGCGGGGAGGAGGGCGACGCGAAGGGGTAAAGAGGGGAGGGAGGCACCGATGGGGGATATCCAGGCGACATCTGAAGAGAGAGAAGAAAGTAGCAGCACGTCTCCGGAGAGGAGAGAGGGAGGAAAGGGCTGTGAACGGGGCAGGTGGGCCATGAACGTTGGAAGATTGCAGCGGCCAATGACCAGGCAAAAAACAACCGGGCAAACTGCATTTTCCGGACATAGCAAAAAACAATGGGGCGGAACCAGTCAGTAAAACGAAACACCAAAACTTCAGTGCGTGTACACCCAAAACGCACCAGCCTTTGTATCCATCGCGGTTTCATGTGATCCCAGGAAGTCTGTAACTCCCAGCTGTAATTTCGAGAAAGAACTGTTTAATATCCTGTAGGTATGTGATTGCTAAGCCAGTTCACAACACTGTCGAGACCAAGTGCCAGATCTTTGAACAATGCTAACAGCAATGCTAACTATATTTATTTCTACTTAGAGGCATTATTTGGAAGTAGGTTCCACGGAGACATCTCCAGGAATGGGTTTAGTATCATGTTTTTCCTTGTTTTGTGAGCGTTCTTCTCTCTTGGGTTCTTACTCATCTTTGAAAGAATCGGAACACTGGCAAAGAGATTTGTTTTTCTTCCTTAAAGACAGTGACGCTGGAAGATCCACTAACAATTGTTAATTGTTCGAGAGAGAGCTGAAGTTTCTCATCATTTCAACAATGTTGCCCTTCAACTTTGGAGGAGAGAGGGAAAGTCAGCTTCCCAAAAACTAGTCTGTTTGAGAGGCCGGGACTAAAGGAGGTCTAAATCAGCGTCTAGACTCACTTTAACGGCGCTCACAGTACTATTCTCAGGTATCTCAAAGTCATCGGGTTAACCCATTTGCTCAGAAGATGGTCACACTGGTATTCGTAGACTTACTTCCAAGCAAGACAAGATGCTGCCTGAATCTGACGTGGAATGTGTTTTCGTGAAAGGGTTTGTGGTGAGCTTTTTTTTTTTAATGAACAAAGCTGTGCGTTTTCTTCTCTCGCTATTTGTTGGAGCTAACTGGCTTAGAAGCGGAGACGTCTCGCCAGCACAGTAGAGCGTGGTTGCGAAAGGGTAAATGGCTTTTTCTCTCCCAGCTGTTAAATGAATCAAGGTCCTGTGACATGACAGATGAACGCTCCTTTGCTGTGGTCGGTGGTGGACAGCCTTGCGGCAACGTGTGGCTGGAGGAGGCAAAGTACAGCCATCTGGGTGGGGAGAGGCAAGGCCGGCGCGGTTTGAAGAAGGCTGAGGGGGAAGGTGTGTGCAAGAGGGGGAGGTAAGAGAGGCTCTGCCAGGCTCTGGAGGTTAATAAGTACACAGTCCTCTTTCTCGTCCGCCTGAGGGCTCACTCGCAGCTCAGCAGGTAATTGACAGTCTCCAGCCCAAATTGAAACATGTGTTAACAACAATGCCTCGCATCCTAGGAGCTACCCAGGAGATCACCTCCTCACAACATTGGTGCTTTATTGGAATCCTTTGGAGGAAGAAGGTCCAGGTTTTCCCCAGTACATTTCTCCGCAATCTCTCCCTCGGTCTTTCCCATTCTTGCTATTTGCTGGTTTGGGGGGGAGGGGAGAAGAGGGAAGATTAGGCACTCACCTCCCCTCCAGAAAGAATAGGCCAGCTTTCCCCCATCTCCTTTCACTCCCACTTTCTGTTGGCCCCTCAAGGCAAGGCATTATGATGCTACCAGTGCCCGCTCTCAGTTCGCCTATTAATTAGACTTTCAGAGGCTGGCATCAATGCTAAACACTCAACCGCAGCATATTGATCAGCTTCCATATTCCTTCTCTCCAGACAAACAGGAACGTTTTGGATGTAGCCTGCCGCACATCTTTCTATACACATTTCTATGCTTTGCAATGCATTTTTTTTCTTTTCTTTCTTTTTGTCTTCTAGGTTGGATGGAAAGAGGTAGGAGGCCGTAAGAGGTCAGCTTCTCCTGATGTCCCAGTTTGGGAAGCGGGCGGGGGGGGGGGAAGCCCCATACTTGCTATCTCTGGTATGAATGGAATCCCTGGTTCAAGTTAGGACAGCTCTGTACTCCCCCAAGATCACATTGTTTCATTCAAGATACAGTCAATCCAGGGGTATATAACCACAGATTTCCTACTTATCAGTAATATATGCAGCAGTCGCCAAAGTCACACTAGCTGGAACTGAAATAAAGATTGGAGCTATTTAACTTTAAGATCACTAAAACTCAGGGCCTGACACACAGGCACACACCTTTTTTTTAAAAAAAGCCATAGTGATGAAGAACTGGGAAATGTGCATACTGTTTCAGTGTATTATCCTTAGTCTTATTACAAAATATAACATGGTTCTTGGATTTGGATTTTACTGTTGAGCAGCATGGCCAGCTACCATCTCGAACTGCTTAAGGTATCAGATCTTTAACATGTGCCCTAAAAATGTTTGGCAATCCTGTTTTTAAAGAAGTGCTGTATTATTCCACCATGGAGAAGACTGGGCTGAATATGTACAAAAGTGATCATTTATAGTTACAGTGATACATGTTTTGAAGGTGTTGAGGATAGCTCCAACTCTTAATAAGCATATACACACTTTTATATATGCTCCTTTCCTCCTTCTAAATCTGCAAGCAAGATGTTAAGAGCAGTCCATCTCAGTAAAACAATGTTAATATTTAACTATTTCCTGGACAGTTGTACATTAACCCTCAGGCTACCACAAACTGTTTTCTTCTCTCTCTTTAGGGAGAGAAATTCAGATTCCATTGCTGGAATCGACTTCTGATACCATGTTCAATATGTATATAGTGGAAACTTGTTCATCATAATCTTCATCCCCTTCCATACAAAAAAGAGGGGGGCCTAATTTAGTGGCCTTTGCATTGTCACCATATGTTGAAAATGACGTCCTTTCACAACACCTTTACCTGCTGTGCAAGATGCAAATACCACAGAGCCATCACTGTGTAGCGATCAAAGCGTTGGACTTCTTGCATCTGGGAGCCCCAGCTTCCAATCCCCTCTCTGCCACGGAAACTTGCGGAGTGACCTTGGGCCACTCACACACTGGCCCAACCTAGCCTACCTTTCAGGTTTATCCTGAGGATAAAATGGAGGAGAGGGGGACAATGTGAGGCACTATGGATACCCACTGTGGAGGGGTATAAATGCCGTCATTAATTAAAATAAATGAAATCTATAGGACCTAGATACAAAGAACTAAGATCCAGAGATAATTCAGAAGTACTTAGTTTCAGGTTTTGAACCCCTTTCTTCCAAAGGGGTTCTACTTACTACACTGGACTCGGCTACAGGATTACTCAAGTAACTGGTTTAAGGCTGGTATTTTCTCCGTTTTACAGGGTAAACAACCTCACCTTTCAATAAAGGACAGGAACCTCCTCTCAGCAAGATTTCACAGAAGAGAAGTGTTATGCATTTCTCAAGTTTTGTTAATTTTTGTTTACAACCATTGCCACTTCTTATGACAGGCCCCATGCATTTCCGTTCTCTAGAATGGGGGTGGGTGGGAGTGGTGACATCACTGGTCTGCTCGTAGAAGAGAGTAGCAGAGAATGGCGGACCACAGTTGAACCTCCAGAAAATGTACACAGGGAAGCCCTGAGACCCTAACCTCATCATTACCAGCTGCAAGCTTAAGGCCGGGACACAGGGTGGAAAAGTCTGTTTAGTCTTTCACAGGTCCAGGCCTATAGCTGCCCCCTGGGAGAAGCTAAGCCCGGGAGCCTTCCCAAAGGGGGAAGTGACCAGCACGATCGCTGCAGCGACCAGCCAAGGCAGGAGAATTGGTGTAAGGCAGTTACGGTTGTCTGCCTCTGTAATTGCTTTTCTGTGGAAAGGATCACGAACAGAATGGCTCCCATTCCTTGAACAGAGGCCATCAGAGGTCGGCTGAAGCCTCTTTATGTTTCATCCCTGATTTGCAACATCCCTCTGACAGAACCACAGCAGTATTTGTGATCGCTCCCCACAGACCTTCTGCGCGCAGTTCCAGAGCACTCTGGTTCAGCAGCACATCAGAGAGGGTGCTAAAGTGCAAGACGCCCCCCCCCCCCATCCACAGGCCTTCCACGAGGCAGGTGGGGCAGGGGTGGACTACCCTCTGGGAGATCCGCGATGGAATCCCCACCCTGCCATGGAAACTTGCTGGGTGACCCTGGGCCACTCACAGACTCTCAGCCTAACCTCCCTCATCCGGTTGTTATGAAGGAGAGGAGACAGGAGAGGAGACTGATGTCAGCCTCTTGGGATTACAGGCAGGTGGAAATGAATAAATGAAGCACTGGGATTTCAGAGTCTGGGACTGGGACAACAACCCTATGCATTTTACTTGAGGGCAACTGTCATGTGTTTCCCTTCACCTCCTAGAGCACATGTTCCAAATAAATGTGCTCAGAATCGCAGGCTAGATGAGGAAAACCAAATGCTTCCCTTTGGCTTACACGTGGATCTGACTGCAGCGTCTGGAGGACATCTCCTGACAAAGCACGGCTGAAGGAACGCCGGAGAGACTTTGGAGTGCTGTGCGGAATGCCAGTGAAGTCAGCCAGCCGGCCAGCGAGTGGCGGGCGATGGATGGGCCTGTGCGAAGCGCCTGCTGTCCTCCGGGTGCACCGGCCCTTCGCCGCCCCCTCACCCACAGCTCAGCCCCCACCGGGACTGGGAGTCTTGACCAGGGCCATCAGCTCTCCTCCGGAGTGGGGGCCGAAACATTCCCGAGCCCTGCGGCGGCTCTGCCAAGCTCCGCTACCTGCCTGCTGCCCGCTCGGAGGGAATATCACGGGTTGGATCGATCGACTTGCCAGCGGGGGGGGGGGGGGCGGAGGGGAGATGAGGGGGGCAGGCTGCTACCGCATCTGCAGATCGCCCTTCGAGATCCCGCGCTGACAGAACAAGGTCTGCCAGTGGCGCGGAGCCGCTCCCGCATGTCAATGCAATGGCGGTGAGGTAATCAGACACCCAGGCGACGATGGGGGGGTACCGAAGAGAAGGGGGATGGGAGGCGCCACCAAATTCAGCCAGCCCCGGAGCCAGCTGACTGCCCCGCAGCCGGCAGCCTCTTTGTTCCTCTTGCGAGGGGTTCAGTGATTTACCCTCCTCCCCCTCCTCCACACGCATGCCAGCCAACTCCCTTCCCTGCAACTCGGGAGGTATGGGGGGCATGCTCCCCCCTTCCTCATCTTCGCTGGCCGCTGGCTCGGGTGCATCCAGTCCCTTCCAAACTGTGGCACAGCGGCCCCTGTTCGGCTTTGTGCTCCACAGCAGCCTTGCCTCCCATGATCCCGCGAACGCCTTGGAAGGAGTCTTGTCTGGCCCATCGCATGCCACGATCCGGCCGCTCTTGGGACGCTAGGAGGCCGAGCACTTAAGAAGCAGACCCCAGGCTCAAGGCGACGTGGAAGTCCAGGGACTCCCCCAGTCAGGGCGGTCTCTGGGGAGGATCACTGCCGGCCGCCTGCGCTCTGCGAGCTCTGGGGTTGTAGTTACCTCTGGCCTTTCTGTAGGTTGCCCAGGCCCTCGCCCCCTCCCCAAGCAGATGCTCTCACTCTGTTCTGCAGACAAGGCGAGGCAGAGGCAGACTGCCATCCTTGAAAGCAGGGTCGGAAGTTGCTCTCTTCAGACATTTCTTTCCACAAGCCCCACTCCTTGCATTTTAGCTCTTCCTGGACACAGTCTGACTTAAGGAGGCAACCCCATGGAAACCAATGGGTTTTTGATGCTTGCCTACAAATATACAGTTGGATGTGAGGCCTTGGTCAAAGGCTGAGGTGGCAGCACCACTGATGTCCAGTGGAGTTGCCCTCTGAGGTGGGTCAGGCTGAGAGCATGTGACTAGCCCAAGACTGCCCAGCAAGAGTTTCTTAGATCCTCCTAGAACAGTTTGACACCAGAGTGGCTTTCGGCTGCAGTAACTGACCCAGTCCTCCTTGAAAGTTAATGGTGTTAATTGGAATTGTTTGGGATAAATACATAAACTGCTTTACATAATCTTTTTTTTTAAGCCTGTTCAAGAAGTCTGTAACAGGACATCTGGTTAAAGCCCAGTAGTTGCCAAATCTCCTGGAAGCATCCAGCCCGCTGGCTGCAGGAAATCTAATGCTGGTGCTCTGCTAGAAGGAAGGCTCTTCTTATGTCCTTATACTTATGGAATCCCATAATGCCCACCTTGGGATTTCTTCTGGGGTTTAGGATATAGTGACTTAGGCTCCATAGCTGCATGAAAGTGCTCTCCTTCCCTCCCCCACTTGCCCATGGGTTGTAACTGATGCTCTCCTGCAACTATATATGATTTTATGAGTTTCCCACTGTCTCGTCTTGTCATTCAACTTTATTTCCAGCCTGAGAACAAGGATTTCCTGGGAGATTGCACTGGGGTCTCAGTGCAAGCTTGGGGAAACTTTTTAAAGTAATGTATACAGCATGCTTTATGTGCTCACTCACACATATGCTTTGGTGTGCTAGGTGCATGAAAGCCCGCAAAAGCCCATCCCAAAGTCTTTTAAAGAAGCAGGCCACCCTTAGTGCTCTTACTTTCAGGTTACATACATTCATTTTAAAGATTTAAATGTTCTCCGAGACACTGAACTATGACCATTTCTGAGAATTCTCTCAGGTTTTTAAACACACACACACACAAATACTTTAAAACCAGAGCGTGACTTTGTCATCTGTTCCTAAATACATGTACTTCGAAGCACATTCCTCAGAAACCAAAGCGACTTACTTCCAAGTCAACGTGTTTAGAATATGGGGGGGGGGAGGGAGGGGGTGCCAATCTTGTAATTATTGGGTTTGCGGGAGAGACGAAGGAAGAGGGAAATCACACACAAATGCATTTCTGTAAAAAATATTGACAAGAGTAATAGCCTCCTGGCGAAGACCTCGCACCGTGAGGTTTTGTGCTAGACAGATATTTTATTGCCGGGTAATTATTCCCGATTCCCCCTCCTAACGAAGGGTTGTAAGTGAAAACGCTGCCAGAATCTATTAAATGTCGCCAAGGCAGAATTGAAGTCAAACTGCTGCTGGGTTTACACGCCCCCTGTTGGAAAAGATCTTGTAATTAGGGAGAGCTCTCCCGCCGGAGGAGGCTGCAAATCAGGGCCCGGAGGCTGGGTGGGGGAGGGCTGGCGACGGGAGCCAAAAAACATCCTCCTTTCTTCCTCCATGCAAATGAAGGTCGCGTTGAAACGACGAGCCGGGAGATCGTTATGCAACATACAGCAGATGTTGCTTCCCGACCCGCCTGGTGGAGGGGAGAAGCCCGCCGGCCCCTCCCCCTCCCATGGCAAACGCTTCGCTTCTGCCCGGCACCTTCATTCACGCGCTGCGTGGATGAAAAGCTGCAAGCCCCCCCCCCGGCCCCCGGCCCGCCTCGGGAAGGGTCTGGCTCCCAGCCGGCGCCCTCATTGTTAGCCTCGCGCTACGGAGGGGGCCGGCCTCAGATCCAAGTCCCCGGCAGGAAGCAGCCATCAGGGATACACGCCGTCGCTTCTCGGCCTCGCAGGCCGTCAGAAACCGGCCGAGCGAACTCTGCCCGAGCTGCCGGGTGAATGCACGAACGGCTTCCAGCTCGACCGAGGGCTTTGTCAGACTACGAGTCGCCTGGGACGGTCTTCTTTGTTTGCTTTAAGGCTCCGAAGGACTCAGGGAGGCCTCCGTGGCTCTTTGCCAATTCGAAAGCGCTGCGGCCTCAAGAGCACCCGTCGAGCCTCCTGGACCAGTGAGGGACTCCGTCTGAACCCCCATCTCCCCTCCTCCTGGGCACTCCAAGCCTTGGAAGTAAATAACTTCGGAAGTAAATAACAATACCCAAAGATTTGTAGCCAGATCCAAGAGAATGAGGGCGCTTTCTCGCCCAGGAAATAATGTACTTTCAATCCACTTTGCAACTGTTTGTTTACATTTATTAGATTTTTAGACTGCCCTCCCAGCAAGTTAGCTCAGGGCACTGTATGCAGATATAAAATATATAATAAAAGTAATAAAACTAGATTTAAAATTAATTTAAAGAAACAATAAGTAAAAGCAAGTAAAAACAGCAACAATTATGTATTATGAGTACTGAATCCTCCCAGAAGTTCAAGATGATCTGGGAGTGCTCAGTGTCTATTAGATGGATCAGTGATTGGTTGGGGCCAGGAATACCTACCTAGATAGATGTAAGATTTGGGCTTGACCAAAAGACTAGCGGAAGAGCTTCATCTTACAGGCCTTGCGAAATCTACTGTGTGAATGGTCACTGAAGTGGATTAAAACTGCATTATTTAGCATGTGTGAAAGTACTGCAAACTGGAAAAAAATCCCATCAGCACTGAAACTAGTATGTATCCTACAGTGAGGCCTCCTATCCCTCAGTTCTGCCAGCAACTAGAAAGTGTACCAGTTCTGGCTCCATTCTCCAAGGCCCCTTGGCTTTGTGGTTACAGGCAGACTACATACCCTGGGGGAGGGGGAGCCCCACTGATTTCAATGGAGGGGATTAGGGATTTTGAGAAAGGTGACCCTAAAAGCCTTGAACAGCTATCTCCCCATTCATTTCACTGAGGCCTTGGCCACCTTAAGCCCTTTCAAGGAGTGTCTGGCTCCTCTGTCCTCTCCAGATACTCTGATCTAGGGCCACAAACAGAGCTAACCACATAGCTGCAAGCCAAATCGTCTGACTTGCTCAGCTCTTACCTTGTTTGTACCTGGCATGGTGGGCTTCCCTCTTCCTTTAGCCTCTGCAGTCACAGGGCTCAAAGTTGTTTATTTTTAAGTTTCTTGATTTTACTAGGGGGGAAAGAAGCCACACTGGTAATATTTGCATGCACTTGCATTGTCCCCCCCCCTCTTTACCCTAGGGTGCTTGGGGGGGGGGAAGAATGGGTCTAAAAAATTGATATTTCAAATTCACTCAGATGAAATGGAAGAGTTAAGATGGATTAGGAAGAATCTCAGACACTTAATGTTGGAAAATGGCAATTATTATTGGTATTAATATTTACTACACTTATTTCCTGCAGGTGCCTACTATTTTATGCTGCTGGGGGGGAACCTAATACTTTACTATTTAAATATTTGTTCCTTGTAAATTGCGATCAGGCAATGTAAAGGTTAAGAAGACACAGTTTTTCAGACCTCAGCCTCACCCAAGGGGGATGGGGAGGATCTGAACTGAGGTCGAAAGCATGCCTATTCTTTCTAGTCCCCGCAGACATTCGTTTCCCCATGAATGCTTTACTTCAAGAACACTCCCCCTCCCCCACTGCCTGATGCTTTTCGACTTCGCGCAAGGAAATCCCGGCTCCGGGCCATTTAGTGGCAAAAATCTCATTGACATTTCCAGTCAGGAACCTGGCCAGAATGCGGCTCAAAAGGATGATCTGCTCCAAGCAAACTGTGCGCTTCTATCGAAATCCTCCTTCTGAGGCTCTTGAGTCCCACGAGCACGCTGGAAGCCACAGCAGAAGCAGCCGGCCAAGTTGTACGAAGAGCCGAGCAGGCCAAGCCTGCTATTCCGTCAGCGAGGAAGCAGCAGCAGCAGCAGGTCTTGGCCGCGGAATGGGGACGACAGATCCATTTCTGCGGGTGAGAGTAAACGCCTGGCTCGGTGCCTGGGCCTCCTTGGGCGCCGCTGCTGCGTGCCACTTGAGCCGCCCCCAGAAGCTGCCCCCTCCCCTCGCACGTTCTCCAGCGGAGACTGCGCCAGGCACCCATTCCCCTGCACAAGTGGGAAGCGAGGCCCAAGAGCGCGGGACGGGCGAGTCTGCTCGAAACACAGAAAAGCACCGCAGCCATCTGCTTCATGAAGTTAAATGGCACGAGAAAAGTGGGTCGGCTCTCTTTCTAAACTTTCCTCTGCGATTAATAACAGGAAAGTAGTCGCAGGAGGGAATTCTCCCAACCTCAGCCCCCTTCCCTGTTGGCGTGACGCATCCGCCCAACAGCTTCGGCCTGGAATTCAACGTCAAGGCGCTCCCAGGCGCCAACTGAGGTTGGACCAGCGCGGCTAGCCACCCTCATCAAGCTACAGCCTGCTTGACCAAAGCACAGGCTGGGTCGACCCCTGCGAGGCAGCGGGAAGCCGCCCCGGGTGCCCTCCAGCAGCGAACGCCTTTCCCGGGGCAGGCCCGCCACAGCATCAGGCATGCACCTCACGTTCAAGGGCCCCGTTTTGCAAGGGCCGGGCCTTTGTCTCGAGACGCGCCGCAGTCAGGCGGTGCAAAGGGGAGCCTCGCAGCTCCTCCCAGCCGGCGGCCTGCCCGGGGAGGCGACCTGCGGCGAAGAGGGCTCTGCCGGCCAAGGCGGGCGACCCGGAGGGCCTGTGTCCCGGGCGGGGCTGGGTGGCTGGGCTTCCCCAGCCAGAGGCTGTGCTGCCGCGGCCAATGGCGCCTCCTCCCCACAGCCACCCTCGGAAGAGCCGGGGCCAGCCATGCCTTCCTCCCGCTGCCAGCGACTGAGATCGAGTCTGAGGAGCCGGCGGGCAGGTCGCGGCACTCCGCACTCACTCCGGAGGCCTGGCAAGCAGCCCCCGGGATGGTGCAGGCAAGGGGCTGGACGGACGTGCTGAGCCTCCCTCCCGCGGTGCCTGCGGGACAGCAGGCAAGGCCAGGGCCTTTGTGCTCCGCCACAGCCGCAGCCGGCGCCAGCGAATGCTTTCGCCAGCTCTGCCCGCCCTCTGCTGGCTGTGGCTGGCGTTGCCGAGGTGAGCCCCCTTGGCTGGCCTCCTGCCTGCCGAGCCAAGGCGGCCGCGTGCGCCAGCCAGATAATCCCCACCGCCGTGCAGCTGTCAGGCAGGCCGAGCGTCCTTGGCAAGGGAGCGCAGCCCCGCGCCTCGCCCTCTGACACAGCCACTAGCCCCGCCAGAGCCACCGGGAAAGCCCGCCCGATGCCCCTGGGTGGGCGGGCGGACCATGAAGGGCTTCTCGCAAAGCCGCCCGGCCCGCTTTCATCGTGCTGCCGCCGTTCGGCGTCGTTTAGGACCGGAGCCTGCCTGCAACATTCCACTTTGGCACGCGTTAATTTCCTGGCATCCCTCAATATGTGCATTCAAAGGGTGCTCCGGTTGAAAGCTGTTTGTCCTCCACCCGACCGGCAGATGTTTGGGAGCTGTTTATGGTTATGCCAGGGGAAAGGCATTTTGCTCGAGCATGTTGTTCCTTCAGATCTTCATTGGAAACAGGTTTCCAGGCTGAGTCCTGTCTCGGATTAAGTTTAACCATGTGGAAATACACTGGTTGACTGGGATGCTTCCACACAGTGCTTCACTTCTAAAAACAAGGTGCCTCCTTGCAAACTCTCTGACCTGAAAAGCCCTTTCTGCACTTCATTTCACATGCATCCTTGCTGTTGAAGGGGTTGAGAAAAAAAGGAATGCTGTACCTACTTTGTTCTCAGTTCCTAACCTCTAGAAATCCAAATTCATCGGCAGGATGCACAATTCCAAATCCCAGGCAATGTGTGTAGGGATCTGGGTGCTGAATTAATGGCAGGCAGTGACTAAAAGCACTTCAGCACAGAGAAGCCCGCATCCTGCCAGGTACCCTCTGTTTCAGCAATAAATCAATATGAGAGTTGAATTTGTGGTTTTTCTACATCTGGTGGAAGTTAGAAGGGGACAGATTGGAGATAATGCCACGTTTAGAGCGACCTGGATTCTAAGCAGAGGAATGGAAGGGTACATCATGAAGTCAACAGGAGGTTCTTCCTGGAAAAATATGAAAGAGTAAAATGTAGACAAGCTTTTGGGCATTTTCTTTCATGTGGCAGTGCTTTTGGAACTGCTGCAGAAGGAATGTCCTAGACAAGAGGCCTGAAATGCACTCCTAAGAGTCATTAGGTTTTTGGTTCAGTGAACTAGGATTCTTCAAGTAAGCTTTGGTTTAAGGTGCTGTGATCGCAAGAGTAAATGAAGAAACAGGTCTGAAAAAAGGGGGTTCTGTCTTCCATTCTAGAATGCAGATGGTGTTTGCTGCTACAGCACAAATCCAACTGAAATCATTGTGACATGGCCAGGCTTGGAAAGCAAGAGTGCATTGATTATTTCCCCTTTAACTACACACATTAACCACTCTGTATTAACAAGCTGCGCTGTCCTTCAGGAGCAATAAGGGGCAGCCCCCCCCCCTACTCTATGCCTTGTGTGAAGCAGCTGTAGTGATGGTGAGTTGAAAGGTGAAGTGTGGTGTCCTCGAATAGCGAATATGTTGTCCAGCTTCAAACCCAAAGTTTAATACAGTCTGAGTTTGCTCTAGGACTGACCAGGGAAAAAGGTCTCAGGGTCAATGAGACCTTCATGGATAGCTCAATGAAAGCATCAACCCAGTGTGTTGCAGTGGTGAAAAAGGCAAACACTGTCAGGGATGGAGCATAAAATGGCCAACATTGTAATGCCCATGCTGATGTATGGTGCAATCTCATTTGGAATACTGTGTACAGTTTTGGTCATCCTATCTCAAAATGGACATTGCAGAGATGGAAAAAATACAGAGGAGGCCAACTGAGATGAGTAGGGGGTTGGAGTACATTCCCTATGAAGAAAGTCTGGGATTTTTCAGCTTTGAAAAGAAATAACCAAAGATCATGATAGAGGCTTATGGGGTAGAGAGAGCTGACAAAGTAAGCCTTTTCTGTCTCCCAAAATATTAGAACTCAAGGGCATCCAAAGATGCTGAGGGGTAGTAGGTTTAGGATAGACAATGGGAATTAGTGCTTTACAGAGAGTGATTAAAATGTGGAGTTCACAGCCAGAGGATGCAGCAGTGGCCACAGGAATAAGCAGCTGGCCACATCAGGGGAAGGTCTGATTTTCCACCTCCAGAAGAACTAGTTGGCCACTGTGTGAGACAGGATGCTGGACTAGACGGACCACTGGTCTGATCTACCAGACCTTATGATAGGGGAGCAGTGCAAAGCAGAGAGACAACATTTATGGCTGGCCTGTAAAGTGATCCCAGGACTGAGGAGCGGAGAGGTCTTGTTCCAGGGAGAGAAGAATGCCTTCGGGCCGGTGGCCAGTGTGCAGTGCGCCGTCTTCGAGCCAGCCTCGCTGAAGGGGCTCAGCCGGTCGATCACTCGGGCGTTGCTGCCGAGAAGTGCCGCTCAGACGGCAGCTGCTGAGCATGTGGCCATCGGCCGGCGGAGCCCTGGCTGGAAAGCGGCTGCCTCGGAGCCCAGCACAAGGGGGGGGGCTGCGTTCCGCTCGCTCGCTCGCTGGGGAAGGGGAGCGGGACACGTGGCGCAGGAGTTGAGGCGGCGTCCAGAGCTCCGCACTGCTGCCGGTCCTTCCCGGCGGCTCCCCTGCGGCGCGCGGCGGCCGGGCACTGGCTGCTCCCCACAGGAGGGCCCCGCCGGGCCGGAAAGAGGAAGGGGAGGGCTTGGTGCGCGCCTTCCGGAAGCAGCAGCAGCCCTGGGCACAGGCGTTAAGCCGCAAGCCCCGAGCCTGGCCGGGCGGAGAGGGAAGGAGCGGATGAGACCGAAATGCATGTCTTTGGGTGACCGTGAATGCCTGTTTTCTTACCAAAGGAGCTTTGTTTCGTGCTTTTATTTTAGATTTGCACTTATTCTCTGCTACGGTATTTTTAAGGTATTATGTCTAAACACCTTTAGGCATGACCCAGCCAAAGATAAGCACATGACTGGTTTCAAAGGAAGTTAAGCAAGAGCTTGTCTATCCGCCGTTGAAATCAATGGGACTTAAATATGTTTGGATTTTGTCTGGATCATCCCTAATGTGATTAAGATTGGCGGTGCCAGCATTCATTCATTCATTTAAGGCATCTATAGGCCTGGAAAAAAGGGGGGTGATGTCACAAGGTACTCTATCACAGTTAAAACAAACGAATAAATAATAAAAAGTAGCAATATTGTATTGGCAGGGAGGAAATCCAGTATAATCAACAGTGAAAAGCCATAGCATAAAATCAACAACCTTATCATTTATACCAATAAAGGGGAGGAGGATTAGAAAGAACAATATCATATTGCAATTAGCTGTGGAATAAAAAGTGGGGGTGCAGGACAGAAAACAGTACAAGGAACTTGAAGCTAGACACCACTAACAACATGGGGAAATAATGTCTTCATCAAGTGTCTAAAACTCAAAACACAGTTTTGTACTGGATAACAGATAAAGGTAAAGGTATCCCCTTTGCAAGCACCGAGTCATGTCTGACCCTTGGGGGGACGCCCTCCAGCATTTTCATGGCAGACTCAATACAGTGTGGCCTTGCCAGTCCCTTCCCCAGTCATTACCATTTACCCCCCAGCAAGCTGGGTACTCATTTTATCAACCTCGGAAGGATGGAACGCTGAGTCAACCTTGAGCCAGCTGCTGGGATCAAACTCCCAGCCTCATGGGCATAGCATGTCTGCTGCTTACCACTCTGTGCCACAAGAGGCATGGATAACAGATAGAGGGAGGGAATTCTAGTGGTGGACCAGCACAATCAAAGCCAAATATGTATTTACCAACTATTTTTACATTTTACTTCATTTTTATCTCACCTTTCTCTCCATAACATAAAGCAATTTACATTATTCTTTGCTGCTCCATTTTATCCTCACAACAATCCTGCAAGGTAAGATAGGATGAGAGAGTATGATTGGCCTAAGGTCATTCTGCTATACAACACTGGCCATCTAGCCTCTGCAAGTGAGGACAGCACTGGAAGGCCTCTGAGATAGATTTCGTGGGTGGTCAATTCTCCTTGAGAGAGGATATGATCATCACAGTCAATGCTGAATCCAAGAGACTTCAATAGCTATTAACCAATCTCAAAAGTTTCATTCTTGAGCAAGATTCAGGTGGGTAGCCATGTTGGTTTGAAGCAGCAGAGCAAAGTGTGATCTCAGTGGCATCTTTAAGACCAGACAAGTTTATTCAAGACAAGCTTTTGTGTGCATGCACACTTCTTTAGACACAATGAAACAGAAGCTATCAACCATTACATATAGGTAGTGCCTGAGGAAGATGTTGCCAGGGAGGGCCAATTCGAAACAAGATGCATAAGTAACTGAGCAGTAAATATTGCTAACATGAGCCTCTTGTGGCGCAGAGTGGTAAGGCAGCGATATGCTGTCTGAAGCTGTCTGCCCATGAGGCTGGGAGTTCGATCCCAGCAGCTGGCTCAAGGTTGACTCAGCCTTCCATCCTTCCGAGGTCGGTAAAATGAGTACCCATCTTGCTAGGGGGTTAACAGTAATGACTGGGGAAGGCACTGGCAAACCACCCCGTATTGAGTCTGCCATGAAAACGCTAGAGGGCATCACCCCAAGGGTCAGACATGACCCGGTGCTTGCACAGGGGATACCTTTACCTTTACCTTTAAATATTGCTAAGACTGGATGAAGGCGATTGGTAAGCCCTGTGAATAGCAGCCAATTAGCACACAGCATAAAAAGGAGTTTACAAACAGATACAAGAACTGAATAACCTGTTATCATGTGTTGTTAGATAAGAAATCAATATCTCTGTTTTAACTCTGGAGGTTTCATTGTTCTTTGTGTTGTAAGAACCTGGAACTCAACAGCCTCCCATTCTAATCTGTTCCTGAATTTCCTTTGCAATAAAACAGGTACTCTGAAGTCTCCCTGAAGTCTGAAGTGTCTTCCTACAGCAGACTTTCTCAACCAGCAGAATACAAGGGAGGGAGGGAGGAATGGAAACCTGGGTTCCTGCAGCCAAGGCTGCACAGAGTCAGAGTCCTGTGCTGAAGCAGGGTAATCAGAGCTGAACAGAAGTATCCGGGAGGGAGCGTCCAATTCATTCCGGGAGTTGGCAGGCAGTACAAAAGAGGCAGATGAATTCCAGAGATGTCACGAGGTCTGGTGTAAGGTCAAAAGTCCAAAGAGTCCAGCAGTTTCCAAGAAGAACAGGCAAGGAGGATGTCAACTTCCTAGTATAATGCTCAGCTGCTTCCACATCGGCTTCACCTCGGACTGTGGCTTAAATGCAGCCTGCAGACTGTCTAGGCACTGGTTCTGTACTCAATGTCAGATAATTGTAGCTGCTTCCAGGCTATCTCGCAGGTCTCCTTTTCTCATGCAAGACCTCTTTAAGTCTTTTCCCGCAGCACTGGATCCTGGAGGGTGGAGGGGTGAGCATTCCGAATGCTGAGTCACTGATCTGCTTCTCTGTTTCCCCCCTGTAGATTGTCCACATCCCCACCTGCAGGTGTTTCAGCTGACTGCTGATTAGACAGTGCCTGGTTGGTCTGAGCTCTTTCTTCC
Source organism: Paroedura picta (assembly GCF_049243985.1). NCBI lineage: Eukaryota > Metazoa > Chordata > Lepidosauria > Squamata > Gekkonidae > Paroedura > Paroedura picta. The sequence continues at coordinate 66,501,485 of NC_135374.1, read as the reverse complement.
AGCAACTTTTTTTCCTCAGAAGATCTGCTAGACAGAGAAGGTCTTGACAGTATTAACTCTTGGAGGGAGACTGCAGAGGAGTAGCGAGATTTTATCTGCAAAATGGCTAGCAGCATCCTAAAAAGCAGAGACATCACCCTGCCAACAAAAGTGCGTTTAGTCAAGGCTATGGTATTCCCAGTTGCAATGTATAGCTGCGAAAGTTGGACCATAAGGAAGGCCGAGCGTCAAAGAATTGAGGCTTTTGAACTCTGGTGCTGGAGAAGACTCTTGCGAGTCCCTTGGACTGCAAGGCGAACAAACCGGTCAGTCCTAGAGGAGATCAGCCCTGCCTGCTCCTTAGAAGGCCAGATCCTGAAGATGAAACTCAAATACTTTGGCCACCTCATGAGAAGGAAGGACTCCCTGGAGAAGAGCCTAATGCTGGGAGCGATCAAGGGCAAAAGAAGAAGGGGATGACAGAGAATGAGGTGGCTGGATGGAGTAACTGAATCAGTAGGTGCAAACTTAAATGGACTCCGGGGAATGGTAGAGGACAGGAAGGCCTGGAGGATCATTGTCCATGGGGCCGCGATGGGTTGGACACGACCTCGCACCTAACAACAACAACAAAGTATACTAGGGCAGGGGTAGTCAACCTGTGGTCCCCAGATGTCAATGGACTACAATTCCCATGAGCCCCTACCAGCAAACGCTGGCAGGGGCTCATGGCACTGTAGATCAACAGGCACTGTAGATCAATCATCAGAAAGGCCAATGCTGAGAGTGAGCTAAGATTGGCCAGGGAAGCCCACTGCAACAAGAAAAGATTTTTCAGTTATGTGAGGAGCAAACGTAAAGTAAAGGAGGCAATAGGCCCACTGTTGGGTGCGGATGGACAAACTCTAACGGAGGATGCAGAGAAAGCAGAAAGGCTCAGCGCCTATTTTACATCTGTTTTTCCCACAGGTCAAAGGGTTTATGCACATGTAGACATGGCAGTAGCCAAGAGATAGTGTCTGGGTGGCAGGTTGACATGGACAGAGAGGTTGTTGAGAGGCATTTAGCTGCACTGGATGAGTTCAAATCCCCTGGGCCGGATGATATGCACCCGAGAATGCTCGAAGAACTTTCTGGAGAACTTGCAGAACCCTTGTCCATCATCTTCGGGACCTCTTTAAGGACTGGAGATGTCCCAGAGGCCTGGAAGAGAGCAAACGTTATTCCAATCTTCAAAAAAGGGAGGAAGGATGACCCGGGAAACTATAGACCAGTGAGTCTGACCTCTGTTGTGGGTAAGATAATGGAGCAGATATTAAAGGGAGCGATATGCAAACATCTGGAGGACAATTTGGTGATCCAAGGAAGTCAGCATAGATTTGTCTCCAACAGGTCCTGTCAGACCAACCTGGTTTCCTTTTTTGACCAAGTGACAGGTTTGCTGGATCGTGGAAATTTGCTTGATGTCGTTTACTTGGATTTTAGTAAAGCTTTTGATAAGGTTCCCCATGATGTTCTGATGGATAAATTGAAGGACTGCAATCTGGATTTTCAGATAGTTAGGTGGATAGGAAATTGGTTAGAGAAGCGCACTCAAAGAGTTGTTGTCAATGGTGTTTCATCAGACTGGAGGGAGGTGAGTAGCGGGGTACCTCAGGGCTCGGTGCTCGGTCCGGTACTTTTTAACATATTTATTAATGATCTAGATGAGGGGGTGGAAGGACTACTCATCAAGTTTGCAGACGACACCAAATTGGGAGGACTGGCAAATACTCCGGAAGATAGAGACAGAGTTCAACGAGATCTGAACACAATGGAAAAATGGGCAAATGAGAACAAGATGCAATTTAATAAAGATAAGTGTAAAGTTCTGCATCTGGGTCAGAAAAATGAAAAGCGTGCCTACTGGATGGGGGATACGCTTCTAGGTAACTGTGTGTGAACGAGACCTTGGGGTACTTGTGGATTGTAAACTAAACATGAGCAGGCAGTGTGATGCAGCAGTAAAAAAAGGCGAATGCCATTTTGGGCTGTATCAACAGGGGCATCACATCAAAATCACAAGATGTCATAGTCCCATTGTATATGGCACTGGTCAGACCACACTTGGAGTACTGTGTGCAGTTCTGGAGGCCTTGATTCTAGAAGGACGTAGATAAAATTGAAAGGGTACAGAGGAGAGCGACAAGGATTATCTGGGGCCACGGGACCAAGCCCTATGAAGGTTAAGGGGCTTGGGAATGTTCAGCCTGGAGAAAAGGAGGTTGAGAGGGGACATGATAGCCTTCTTTAAGTATTTGAAAGGTTGTCATTTGGAGGAGGGCAGGATGCTGTTCCCATTGGCTGCAGAGGAAAGGACATGCAGTAATGGGTTTAAACTACAAGTACAACGATATAGGCTAGATATCAGGAAAAAGATTTTCACAGTCAGAGTAGTTCAGCAGTGGAATAGGCTGCCTAAGGAGGTGGTGAGCTCCCCCTCACTGGCAGTCTTCAAGCAAAGGTTGGATACACACTTTTCTTGGATGCTTTAGGATGCTTAGGGCTGATCCTGCGTTGAGCAGGGGGTTGGACTCGATGGCCTATATGGCCCTTTCCAACTCTATGATTCTATGATTCTATACCCCTGTACTAGGGGAGTGGCTTGAGGCAGGGGTGAAGAGGATTTTAGGGAGCAATCTCATTGATCATCGATCAGATCATCCAAAATGTCACTTGGAGGTTTCGGTTCCCACAGAACATTTAGGAATCCATCCGGTCCATAAGTCTCTGCAGGCAGGCATAAATGAGCCCCCCACCTATACAAGGGGGAGATGTGATGCTGAGTCGGCTTCAGGGCATAGTGGTCTGACCATGGCACAGCCACTCCCAACCCTGCAGTAAAGATCAAGTCCACGATTTAGCCTGCTTGGTAGATGGGGCCGGTAACAACTTGCGAGAGTCCCAGTGTTGCTGTAGTTGACATCAGATCCCTGAGGCAGGCTTGTCTGCTTGGATGCTGAGGTCTCTAAAAATCTTTAGTTTAGAGTACTGCAATGTCCAGCCAGCTATTCTATTTATTATTTTATTGATTTATCTTTCAATTTATATCCTGCCCCTCCTGGCGTGCTGGCTCAGGACGGCTTCCAACATTCAACATCACGACATGATAAAATTATATTTATCTATAATTTAAATTGGATAATAATAAAGTCATAAAAATGTTTGAAACAGTCATAACAGCTATTTCACCAGATGATTAGTTGCAGTGCATTTCCATCTTAACCTAACTTTAGATTCAGGGGGGATCCATGTAAAGGGAGCCCAGTTGATGTTTGTTCAATAGTCTCCATGTTCATTTGCTCCAGCCAAATGCCTAAAGGAAACCAAAGTCCACATTTAACCCCCTCCCTAACTAATAAGTCCTGGTGTTTTAAGAGCTGGTCCTGGAGGAATTAAATTGACCTGAACAGGTTGAGACACCAATTTGGCACACCTTAAGTAATGTAGCCTCTTGTGGCGCAGAGTGGTAAGGCAGCCGTCTGAAAGCTTTGCCCATGAGGCTGGGAGTTCAATCCCAGCAGCCGGCTCAAGGTTGACTCAGCCTTCCATCCTTCCGAGGTCGGTAAAATGAGTACCCAGCTTGCTGGGGGGTAAACGGTAATGACTGGGGAAGGCACTGGCAAACCACCCTGTATTGAGTCTGCCATGAAAACGCTGGAGGGCGTCACCCCAAGGGTCAGACATGACTCGGTGCTTGCACAGGGGATACCTTTACCTTTACTTTAAGTAATGTAGAGAGAAATACTCTTAAACAGTTTTGTCAGCATACTGGTGTTATTTTTAAACCAGCAGATAATGGAAGTGTCATAGATGTTTGTGATAGAGACAAAGATAGGCCACTAAACATTGAAACACATTGTGCTAAGAACCCTGAAAATCCAGCTAATATTATTAAAACACAAGTAGCTAAACTGTTATAGGAAGGACTGTTAAAATTATATTGGTAAACACACACATGATTTCCTTCTGCAAACACACAAGAGCCACAATTTGATCTGTTACCCAAGATACATAAAGGTATTTTCTCTGTCCCAGGAAGACCTATAATTTCAGGGTATGGATCTGTTTCGGAACCCTTAGGTCTTGTATTTTGACCTTTTCCTAAAACCTTTGATTCCTACTTACAGGATACAGTGGCTTTTTTAAATCATATATGGAATGTACAGTTACATGATGAGAAGCTGTTTGGGCCTATGGATGTACTTTCACTGTATACTAGCATTCCACAATACGCCCTTGAAGTACTACATGAGGTTTTTGATAGGAGAGAGAATTTAAATCTACCCACACAATTTCTGTGTCAGATTGCATAGTTGTACTTTTAAAAAGAACTTATTCCAATTCTTTTTGGCAAGAGTCTCATATTGCCACGCACTGCAAATTTGCCCCTAAATTGGCCAACTTATTTACAGATAAATTAGAGAATGACTTCATTCTTCAGAATGACAATATCAGTAAGAACTATATTGCTTTTGTTGTTGTTAGGTGCGAAGTCGTGTCCGACCCATTGCGACCCCATGGACAATGATCCTCCAGGCCTTCCTGTCCTCTACCATTCCCCGGAGTCCATTTAAGTTTGCACCTACTGCTTCAGTGACTCCATCCAGCCACCTCATTCTCTGTATATTGCTTTATACAAAAGATAACTAGATGATATATTTATGATCTGGATAGGATCTGAAGAATTACTAGTTCAATTTGGCCACTACATTAATAGTCTAAATGAGATTATCAAATTTGAAATGAGATTTGACCAATCCAGTGTTAACTTTTGGGATGTTGTGGTGTTAAAAGAAGGCACTGTAGTACAGATAGATGTGTATAGGAAACCCACTGATGTCAACTCTTTCTTAGCTGGGGACAGTTTCCATTCTTTCCATCTGAAGAAGAATCTGCCACATTCCCAGCTTCAGAAAGAATTGCAGTTCTGAATCAGATTTTCATAAACAGGCTCAGATATTAATGCAGTAACTGTCTGACAGGGATCACTCAGCAAAAATTTTAAAACAAGCTTTTTACAGGGTTAAAAACAGCACCAGATTATCTCTTTTAATCCCCAAAAGGAAAACTCAGATTTCTGATGGAATGGTGATTAACATACAATAGAATGTAAACAGATATACTTGAGATATATCTCTTACCTGGTGTCCCTAGGTTTATATCTTGCTCTACTTTTTGCTTACAGAAACCTCCAGGACATGTTGTTGTTGTCAGCCATTCAGTTGTGTCCGATTTTTGGCATCCCATGGCACAGCTGTTGCCACGATCCCCAAACCCATCCCACCTCCCTCAGCCATGCAATGTTCTGGCCGGTGTCCATTTTGTTAGCATCCAACCACCTAGCATTATTGCTTTCTCCATTAAGTTGGATTACATTATATGGCCAAAGTAAGTGAGCCGGAGTTTTGTTATTTTGCCTACCAATGATATATCAGACTTTATGCACTGTAGTATTTCCTTGTTTGTGACCTTTGCTGTCCATGGAACCTACAGAAGCCTTCTCCAACACCAGAGTTCAAATGAATCAATTCTTTCCTAGTATGATTTTTTCATCATCCAACTTTCACAGCCATAAGTGGCTATTGGAAATATGATCAATCTCAGTAATCTACATTTGGTAGTCAGGCTTACGTCCTTGCTTTTCCATATTCGGTTCAAGCCCAACATTGCTGATGGACCCAGGGCAATTTGATGTTTTATTTCCATGCTGCAATCGCCATTCACATCAATTTGTGATCCAAGAAAAATGAATTCTTGAACGTATTCAATCTCTTCACCATCAATTATTATTGTGACAATTGTTGGTTAGGAATAGAATAAGTGAACCCATCAGAGACAATTCTACAATAGATGGCAGAGGAATTCCTAAAGGGAATTTCCCTTGTTTAGCGTATACTTTTTCTGTTAAAAGACAAATTTCATAACTCATCTAATAACAGGACTTTTAATATATTTTTTTGGTTAATTGTAATTCCAAAGCCTTTATTTATATTGTACAATGTTAATGTAACCTCCTGTATCTGGGCTTTTCCAAAAGATCTACAAAGACCCTTCACTCACACTGCTAAGGAGTTGCATTTCTTGATAGCAGAACAAGTCTTGGCTCCTCTACACCTGAGGAACAGCTGAGGAAATGAGTTTTTACTCTGGGAACTTTTATCACAACATGGACAATTAAGAGATTGATTGGTTGTGTATGTATTGATACATGATCTGCTCTGTGGGTTTCACTGTTCACAATGTTTTGAATTCCAGTTCTTTCTTCCCCTTTCCTCATCCCTTATAATTTAGGCAGTGAGCTCCATGGTCCTGTGAACACGGCGCATCCTGAAGTCCCTGGGGTCCACAGCTGAGGGTGAGCCCATGCAGTGGGCGGACTCGGTGTCATCAGATGAGAGCAGAGTTGGGCCACCAGAAGCTAGGGAAGGGAGGGACAGCTGTAGTGAGCTGCCTCCTCCAGAGCCAGGTGCTGCAGTCACAGATGGTCCAGATGGTAGCTGGAACCCTTGTTTGGCTCCTGAAGCCTGTGCCCAGCCCAGCCCATCTCCCCAGTCATCCACATGGATGGCAATTGAATGGTAGAGCAGCTGAGGTTGGCAGGAAGCTTTTTCTAGGGGTCAGCAACGGAGAAACTGGCAGCATTTTTGATGATGACCACCAGGCACCTGGAGAGGCTGCTTGCCATCACGAGGAACATTGGGGAGTGACAGGTATGCATTGAGAGGCTGCTGGGGGACCTGTTGGAGGCACTTTAGGGCTCTTCCTCCAACCCCCATCTTGCCATCCCCTACCTTGTTGCCAGCAAGGGTGGCAAGGATGCATGAGCATCCTTGGGAATGTGAGTTACCGGCTGGGCAACATGGCTGCCCATGAGCTGGGGGTACCTGCCAATGCATGGACTGTCCATGGCAACCATCCCTTCCCCTTTTGGATTTTGCAGGCAGGGAGCCAGCTTTGGATATCAGTTGGGGAAACCTATGATCTCTGCCCTACTGTTTGGTGCCTGGGACTTGTGAGGGGACTTGGTCCTTTTAAGGGGTTGGAGGCATGTGCAGCTGACAATGAGCCAGACTCCCTGGTCCCTCCCCTCTCTGCCTCTGAGTTGTGATGGACAATTGGCTTAGTCCTCATTCCTGTGACTCCATCCGTCACAGCCTTGCCATCTTTTAGCACCACCTCCACAAAACACTGCAGCAGTTGCTAGGGTCACTACCAAGGCAGCACCCTCTGAATGGGGAAAAATGCTCACAATTTCTTGGCAACCACTGCATTAGCTATCCCTAGAGGGATTGGACTATTGGTGGCACAGGATTGGCAAAGGATTTCTCTGCCAATGATGTATCTAATTTGTTTTAATGTTTTTTAAGATGTGTTTTTATTAAGGATTTAAAAAAATATATCTGTTGGCCCCAATCAGGACAGAAATGCAGGGCATAAATCTTGTTACAAAAACAAACAAGGGAGCAGACAGTGATTTGTACACCCTATTTAGGACTATAAACTGTGCTTGAAACAAATTGACATCAGAATGCTTCTTGCGGCACTAGTAAAGATGCATCTTCCTCCCATCCTTACTATTCAAGAATCTTGTGGCTACATTCTGAATCTGAACTAATTGTGCCCACCGCAGGGCACTTTGCTCTGCGGGTATGTATTTGCAGACAGTCCCTTGGGAGGCATGCCTGGCCTCGACCAGGGCCAGGGCTTTTTTAGTCCTGGCCCCTACCTAGTGGAATGAGCTCTCAGAAGAGCTGTGAGCCCTGACAGAGCTTTTAAAGTTCCACAGGGCCTGCAAAACGGAGCTCTTCCACTAGGCATTCGGTTGAGGCTGGGCGAAGGCCCCAGGGTATATGAATGGGTCTCCTCTCCTGCCCCCTTGTGCCTGGGCCTGGTATTAGACTGGGTCTGGATGAAGGTTATCAACCCTTATCCTCTTTCCATCTGTGATGCTACAACCCCACTGATGCTTGAGAAGAATTGGGTTGTTATTACCACCATCCTGATTGTTAATTGTTTAATTGTTTAATTGTTAAATGTTAACTGTATTGTTATTTTAATTTTTGTTTATAGAACTTATTGTAAGGATATGAATTTATGGGGATTTTATGAATATTAGGAATGTTAAGATGTTGGAAATTTTATGGGATGTTTTATATGATGTGAAATGCCACAAACCAGCTTGCTGGGAGCATTGTCATTGAAATAAACAAACAAACAAACACATAAACAAACAAATAAATAAATTTGGGGAACCGATAGCACAAGTACCAAAGAGCTGAGCAATAATCTTCCAGTTTCACTTTTCTGGTTCTGATTATGCAAAGAGAATAACCACCATATCCCCCCAGACCAGCTGGATTCCATAATCCATCTCAGCCAGCTGGGCTGGGAGGATACCATGGCTGATGCTATCTGTGGAACTCCCCTGTCCCAGGGTGGGCTCTCCGTAGTTTCCCCAGACCACAGGGAAGTAAGGAGGAAGCCTTCATGAAGGGTAGTCAAACTGCGGCCCTACAGATGTCCATGGACTACAATTCCCATGAGCCCCTGCCATTGTAGTCCATGGACATCTGAAGGGCTGGTTTGACTACCCATGGCCCTCACTCTGACCTCAGTACTATGAAAGAGAGGGGGTTCTGGCGCCTGGTCCTCTTCTTTCCAAGGATTGGGTCACTCTGACCCTGCACATCATAGGGACTCAGCCACTCCCTGGCTAAATGTGCCTTCCTTTTTAAGAAGACTTCCTGGCTCCACCACCCACCCAGCCTGAATACAATTTCCTTTCATCTGGAGGGTTATAAAATGAAAACATTCACCTCCTCCAGGAGAACGATGATGATGCTATCCTTTATGGGTGCCTGAATTATCCCCCTTCTCAACCAGGATGGGCAAGGACTGAGCATTGAGATGGCAGGCAACAGCCTTAATAAGCCATTAATCAACAATGCTTGAAAAACATTCAAACAACCTTGGTAAAAGAGAGGTCTAATATTATGGGATTATCTTGCAGAAATAGTGGCGTTCAAGTCAGAATACATTGAAATAATTTGATTTTATCTGCAAAATGCATCACAAATAAGAAACAGAGTACATCCAAGTTATTACTGAGTGGTTACTGGACTGTCTGACTGTTCAGCAGTCTGAAAAGTTGTGCTGGAAAACTTGGCACAAATGAAATGCCCGTGGAGCTGTGGCAATGCTTTGTTACTTTACCAATATTAGGAGAAATGCTCATAGTTACACATCCAAACTCCTAGCCTCCAGTCAGGGAATCTTCTGTCAGTGTTTACAGTGGCAGACAGCAAAGACAGAGATATGTATGACTTTGTCAAAATCATACTGGCATTTGGTCTTTTAAATTATAGAAGATTGTAAGGGCAGTTTAATTCATTTTAGATGACAGAAGAATACAGGCTTTCCTTTGAGGAATTCATACTTCTATGTCACAAACATCTAATATTTCACTGACCACAGCAGTATTCCATCCCTAGCCATGCCCAGTTTCAGAGGGAGATCTGCATTGGCAAGTTTGTTGAGATTTAAGAGAATTTCGCCATTTTGGCTATGTATAAATGATCTCTGTTGATTAAACAGTGGTTTCACTCTCTCTGCTCAGCCATCTGCTCCACTCATCCAGTCCTTCAGTGGCAAAATACTGCATATCGTATCACATGCTTTCCCAAGGCAAATGTGTGATGGCATAAATACCGTATGATTTCATAAGGTTGAGTTGCAGAGAGGGAAAACCTATCTCTGAAGCAAATATTTGGAACAAAGTAAGATCAGATAGTGATATCAGAAACGTTTTTTCTATTACTTTCTCATCATATTTTCCCCAGAGCCCTTTTAAAGAGGGGCTGGTGGGAATTTTTTCCATATTTATTCTAACAGACTTTATTAACAGACACCAAACATGATCCTAATATACAAAGAGATTACACAGTTGAAGAGTCTACAAACAGAAATATACAGTACAATAGGCAAAATTAGTAGATATGCTTCCAATAAAAATTATTTACTGACAAAAACTGTCTTTTATTTTTTTCCAAAAAGGAAATTTATTGCTTATAGAAGAATTCTCAAAGGAATCAAAAAGAATTGTAGAGTTCAGAAAGAAAGGCGTTTCAACCCAAAATGGATCTTTTTCCGTTCACAATAGTCTGCGGTTCAATAGAACCTCAAAGATACACCCTCAAATATAGTGTGATAAATTTCTTGTGGTTCAATAGAACTTCAATAAGATATTACACCAATTTTGGGTCAAAACGTCTTCCTTTGTGAACTCTACAATTCTTTTCTGATCCCTTTGAGAGTTTTTCTACAAGCAATAAATTTCTTTTTTGAAAAAGATGCAAGACAGTTTTTGTCTATAAATAATTTTTATTGTAAGCGTATCTATTAATTTTGCCCATTACACAGTATATTTGTTTGTAGACCAATTGTGATCATGTGAAAGTAAAGCACTCCCAAATTCCCCAAAATCAAAGGGAAAGTTAATCACTTGAATGACTGCAGATCGTTTTCTATGTTTGGCTAGCTGGATTACTCATTCATATTCTCTTTATCACGAGCTCTTGTGTAAAGTGCTTGGACAAATCAGTGGCTGCCCCCACGCAGAGATTTCCCCTGTGTAGAAGGTTTGCTTAGCCTTGACCAGGGCCTTTTTGGCCCTGGCTCCAGCCTGGTGGAATAAGCTGCCTTCAGAGATCCGGGCCTTTATGGAGGTCCCATAATTCCAAGGGGCCTGCAAGACACCGCTCTTCCCCCTGACGTTTGGTTGAGGCCAAGGCTGCACTCTTACCACCTGAAAAGCTCCCCCTGCCTACCCCCTCCCCCAGCTTCTGCCTGATCCATTCCCTGCCATTAAAGCTGGGCCAATTATCCTACGTTCACCAGTTTCAACATCAGGCCCTGGATTTGGTTTAACTGACAGGATGATTATAATGTATTTTAGCTGAATTTTAAGATTTTACCATTTTTATTGTAAGATTATTCCTCTTGTTGTAAGTGGCCCTGAGACCTTTTCGGAGAGGGGCAGCCTAGAAATCAAGGAAGGAGGGAGGGAGGCTGAATGGAAGACCTGTACAGTGGCTGCAGGTAATGCTTGGGCCTTCTGCCCACAGCCAATTCAAGGTGAACAGAGCTGAGCTCTGCCTTCAGAATTTCCTTTCTTCTCTCCTTTTAACTTTTAACAGGATTTTCTCCTTCACAGCTGAGCCATGGTACAGCTTTGCACCCCACCTCAGAGAGTAAAGGGGATGTTGGGCCATGGGGGGTGGGGCTGCTGTAGTTTTTATTGCATTGGCACTTGTGTGGCATTGCACCTTTGCATGCAACTTAGAGATGGGGCCTGTGGTCAGCTCTGTCACTTACTCCCACACTGCCTACTGTTGCATCCGCAACAGGGCCCCCCTTTGCCTAGAAGCAGCTGGTATTTTCCAACCGCACTTTCTCCTCAGGATTCTTATAAAGCTAAAATGGAAGAATATTTCATATACATGTGGTCTGAATAAATTGGAGGAAAGGTGGAGTAAAAGTATAACACTTCCAGTTACATATGCTTGGGACTGCAGCCAAAGGGGATGTATATAGAGCATTAGCACTACCTCACACTAAACAGACTTCTCATACTCAGCCCAGTATGCAAGGTTGGCTTCATTTTCTTCTTATTACTGTGTATTGTATTGATAATTTATGTAGCATTAATCAACATGCATAGGACTTCTACAACTTTACAAAAGCCAAGACAATCCGTGCCCTGAAGAAATTACAATATAGTCACTCCTGTCATCATGTGCGGTCTGGATTCCTGACCAAACATGCAACTGTACATTCTGGCCTTTGGCATGTCTTCAAATATAGGCAATTGTTTTATTGTATTGAATTTATGTCCTAAAATAAACAGGTGACAGCTATCTGAGGTCATATCTAGAGGCCTTTATAAAACAGGGTTCTGATTTATTTCCGGGGCACATCTGACCCCCTCAAGTCCACCCAGGCATGTAGTCCACAGGGAAGAAATGTGCCACATGGTATTCATTTCAGAGACTTTCTTTCTGTACTTCCAGTTTTGTGATAGAGCAACCTATGTGGAAATTGACTTCGTAAGCACAGCACAGAATAGTTAATGTAGGGCATTTATGCACTTGGATGTATTATGTAACATGCACTACTTGAAAGAGTGTTTATCACCTTAGGGGTTTCCTTCACGCAGGTGGTGCTCAGGATTAATGGGCAGTCTAAATACCTGACATGGGAAAGGGGGAGGTCAGACATGGCTTACAGATTCCTGCAAATATACCACTAGATCATAAAAGTGGGGGAGGAGTGTAGCATCCACGTCTTATATTAACTATAACCATCCACAAAATATTCAAAACAGTTATATAAAGAGGTAGGGAGCATTGTTTTTTGTCAGTTGAACATCTTAACCTGTGCACTTTAAAACTGTGAAATATATTTAGGTAAACATATTGTGGGATAATTCCACGTTAGGGGACGGGGCACACACCTGCTACAGACAAATGTACATCCGCAGCCTTTCCTGATAATTACTTGGGGATGTAAATTCTGCAAACTCAAAGAGAGGGAAAAAGCGGAGAATAACAACAATTGAAACATTAATATAACTGCAAAGAAAATGGCATTTGCAATTTTGGGCCTCACGTTAGTTTTGCCCTGAACAGGTGAGGCTTATCCTTAGAAGGGTGACATAAGATAGCATTGAGCTGTATTGGCAGCTATATCCGAAGCATATTGAGATCCCTACCTTAGGATGAGATATAGTTGGAAATGGCATGAGGAGGGAAGGGAATTCCTTTCGCAGATATTTTTTCCTGCACAGAAGCCAGCTTTTGAAAGAACCCCCTAAGACACAGTTAAGAAAAATAAGTAATAAAAGACCAAATCCCATTTATCCTCAGTCACTGACAATTGTCAGCATAAATGTGTAGCTAAATAAACTCCATTTTGTACATGCTGAGAAAATGGCACAGCTGAAGAGCCAAACACAATGAAAATATATACAGGTACAGTCATTAGTAGGTAAAACATAATTCATTAGGATACCATCGTGATGTGTCCTTTTCTATTATAGTGTCCAACTTGAAATCCTTCCGCATTAAACATCTTATATAGTTTGCCAAGGAAAGCATCAGACATTATAAAAACAGTGTTACAATGTAATTGCAAGTTATTTTAAACAGCACAAATAGTGTTGTCCTTATTTTATTTATTATTTATATATTTTAAGAATTTCTATCCTACTCTCTCTACCAAAGGCATTTCTTGTTGAAAAGGAGATTGTGCTTTTGTCTTTAATCATAACTTGTTGACTATGATTTTAATGGCTGTGCCATTTATGAATCTTTTCCTTACTACAGCTGAATTTGAGAACACCTTTAGCACAATTGCATTACATGAGGAAAGACTGTATAGTGAATGTAATAAGACTGGCTGATACGCAAATGAGGCATCTCATTGTTGTCATGACTTTTAGAGTTGAATGCCATAGTTTTTCTACAGATACACAGTAGACTTGTGTCTCTCATGTCTTGATCTATACCAAGGTTGCTATAGAAGTATTTCAAATAACCACATAGACAGTGTTCCTTATCCCAGGCTACCTCATTAGCAAACTGATCCTTACAGTAACCTTATCTCTGAATTCTCCTAGCAAAAGAATTTAGGAATGCTTTTTATATATAACAAATTCCAATATGTAATACCTAGTTTGGGGACCTGTTCTATGACTCTCTTGACTATTCAGCCTGGGACACCCAGTGGTCATTATGGTGATTCTTGAGTCCTGGGCACAAGTCATGGAAGTACATACACACACTCCATTTATTATCTGCTTATTAGTATTATTTTCATTTTGCTGTCCTGTCTGGATAATTTCAGTTAATTGCTTCCAGCTAACTTTTTGTAGGTAGGCTATAGCATAACATTTACTAAACTAGTGATTTGTGTGCACCATTTTTGAACAAACAATTGCCACTAACAAATAGTGCTAAGTAGGTTAATCTCACAAGGACATCTTTTTTAAAGAGTGAGTGGAATTGCTCATTTATGAATGGCAGGTAAGACATCTAGAACTGGTTGACAAACTGCCTCAAAACTATTTTGGAGAGGGACAGCATAAAAATCTCATAAATAAATAAAATGGTTGCTGGAATGCTTTACTATAATAAAAACTGAAATAGATGATAACACTATCAGTTTTTAATTTTTATATCCCGGGTGATATAACTGATGATTTTTCAGTAATTCATATTGTATAACGCTCCTACTGGCTATTCCCCCCCCCCAAACACACACACAAGTGTAGGGCTTGAGAAATTGCCCAAGCTGTCCTATAGGTAAGATCATCCCAGGGACAATTGAAGTTTTTAAGTAATCATCAATTTAAGGACAGAGGTCTTGTTCAGTCTGAGGAATGCATCGTTTTTCTAGGAGGAATTCAAAGCTGAAAAGGAAACCTGACAAAAGAGTCTACTTTGCTTTGTTGATTGCTAGAAATTACCACTTTGGCCTTGTATTTTAAAAACTTGTTGGAAACGTACAGGTTTAGGAGCTGTAACTCTATTGCTGGTATCTTTGGCCTTGTAATTTCTTCTCTCTACATATGTATGAAGAAACAAATTTTATTTTATGAAGATAGGTTACATAACCAATGCTTTCCTTCAGTAAAATTGATCTTGCAAAAGCAATCCTAAACCCATCATGACTGAAGGAAAGGGAGATATAAAACAAAAGGGATATGTATACTATTACAGAGAAGAGCAAGTGCCCTGGCACGGTATTGGAGGAAGGGATCAGAAAGGTTGCAGAAAGCTGAAATACCAAAGAAAAAATAACATACTGGTCCGATTAAGAGAGGATATTCTAACATACACTACAGAAGTATAATCAATCTTTGACTTAATTCAATACTACAGGCCAAATATAAAGAGTATCAAAGCTTAAGTATCAATACAAAAGAACATTTCTGGATATAATGACTTCTAACTGTAACTTCCTGTGGTTGGAACACAGAAGACAAAAGAGTTTATTCATGGTTTCATCCAACATCAAAGTCATGAATGTTCAGAGAAAAAACTAGAATCCTCAGAACCAGCTTCAATGAGACAGTCAGTGGCCTCTTCAGAGAGACCAGGGGAGACCAGCTTCAGAAAGCCAGAGGATCAGCTAAGGGGCTACAAAAGCTTTCAAAAGTCCAGAGGAAATACTGAAGGTAGTTTTGTGTGGTTGTGGACACCCAAAAGAGTCTATGTCTCTGTTAATTTGGTGGTTTATGTCTCAAGCCACCCATCTGGGGCCAAGGCTATTCTGCAAACCCCACAGGAAGAATTCTGCTTCATTAGATTTTCCTGGCTTAAAGCAGCAAGTTTATATAGAAGAACCACTGACCAATCCAGATTTCAGTTTATTGCTTCTTTTCTTTAATTCATAGCCTTGGACATTTTTACATATTCATTTTCACTCATGGTCACCATTCACACATATGTGTGCATGCACAAACATACATGTATATAAATGAAATCAGAAGTATTATGGTCCTAAAGTCTTTGTTCATGCAAGCTTCACTTGAAGTTATAGCTCATAAAGTTGGAACACATGACACAGATATCATGAGATCATCATACAAACTGATGGCAAGTATAAAAAAAGGTAATAAAAGTGAACCATAGTGAACATGTAGCAGCTTATCAAAAAAGTGTTGTAAATGATAGCAACTAGAATAATTTGGGTAGCAGGAGAATTTCTCAAACCACGATACATGACCTGCATACTACTGTTTGCTAATTTGTTGGAAATAGACTAATAGGCATAAGCAAGTTTTTAAAAAAAAATAAGAAAAGAGAGAACACCTAACTTTGTAATGTATGCTGTCAGACAAATGCAACCTTTTCCCTACATGTGCTCCTATTTATGTGTATCCTTAGTCACTTGAGTTCAGGACATTCATCCAGAACCACAACCAATTTTGGGGAATAAATGTCAGGGGAAAACGTTTTCCCTCTTATGCAGCCTGCCTAGCTTAGAAAACTGACTCCCTAGCTCAGAAAACTAAAAAAACAATTGTAGCTCCCAAATGCTATAGTAGCCTACATTGCATGGATGCAGTCTGTTGCATTACAATTTTTGTCTGTGCTGATAAAATATGCTATGACAAAGCGAAGGTGAAACAAGGTATTCAGTACTGGAACCATGTCACATATTGGAATAAAAATGAAGGCAACTTTTATATTCACCTTTGAATTTTTGGTTGGTTTTGCCAGATGTGCCATGGCATTTTTTCTTTCACTGATGTTATATATTGTAAAGACAGCATGTATGCCTGTTGTAAACCAGGAAGAAGTCTCTTCTTCCAGGAAAATTTCATTAACATTCAGAGCAGAAATCTATCAGAGGTTGGGAAACTTCAATCCCCCACTGTACCATAGCTAATGTTTCTTAGTACATAGCCATTGCTTTCTAGGGTCTAAAGTGTTGGAATATGCAAGATCTGTAGTATCAAGAATTGTCCCACAGTTACGTTCTCATCAGTGAAAAGTGGGCAAGACTTGGGAGGAACAAACTACAGTGCTGGAAATATTACATTTGTGAACAAATGCAACTCCAATGAGGTTGCTAGAAAAAAGACACATAAAACTAAAAATAAAGGGCAAAAATCAAGAAGAAAACTAAGCTTTCAAGAGAACGTGAAAAATCCATGGGATAAGCCAAAGCAGTGTGGGGCCAGAACTTAAGCAATAATGGCATGTGAAAAATCCCATAGTTATCCAATGATGAATGCTTGGTGGAACCCATGTCTACCATGCCATGTTTGTCTACTAACTGCAATATGTTTAAGTTCCATATATTTAGAAAAGGAAGAAGAGTTGGTTTTTATATGCCTCTTTCCTCGACCAGAACCAACTTACAATTGCGTTCCCTTTCTTCTCCCCTGTGAGGTGGGTGAGGCTGAGAGAGCCCTGACATTGCTGCTCGGTCAGAACAGCTTTATCAGTGCTGTGGTGAGCCCAAGGTCACCCAGCTGGCTGCATGTGGAGGAGCAGGGAATCAAACTTGGCTTACCAGATTAGAAGCCACCTCTCTTAACCACTACACTACACTACGTTTTCTTTTTATTCTTTGGATATTAATTTGGAGACCAGAACAATCAAACCTGCTCTCAACTATGTAGATTCTGCTAAAATAATTTTCATCACCTAACAACAAAGGATTTACAAATCTGGATTTTGAATACAACAAAGTTATAACTTCTTGATGCAGGGAGAAATAATGTGCTTCCTGAAGAATTCTTCATTAGGCAATTGGGAGTGGGCTACTGAATTCTTGGAATGTGCATAAAACTGCAATACTGTGTACTTTGTACACTACACAGACTACTGCATAATCCATACTTCTTTGCAAGTGAAAGTGTGAATAAAAGTTTCTTCAGGGAACACTGGGGAGCCAGGTACAATAGCTTTGGAAGCTGAGTTTCTAGTTTAGCACTTGTTCTATGGAGCACATAGACGTTAACTAACCTGGCAGCCCCAAATGGCCCTACCTGCACTAGATCCAGGCTGGCCAAGTGGCAACCTATGCGCAACACTGGACTTTATCATTGTATCTGTGAATGCTGTTCTTCATGTATGCAGACAAGGTGATGGGATCACAGTTGAGATGCTGAAAACGCAAAGGCAACACCCTGCCTAAAAGAATGAGTGTGTCTTCAAATCAGATCAGCAAAGACAAAAGATCCCTTCTCCTGTGTCACACTCATATTATGCTTCTCTCTGTTCTGAGGCTCAGTTCATTGCTCCTGTCAGGAACATTCCTGTGTCCTTCAAGCCTATTTATATGTGCATCATGAAACCCTCTTCTTTAGCATGAGAGTAGGGTCAAGAAAAAGAAGGTCAAGGTCAGAGATAGTCTAAGCCTTAATCAAGCAGAAGCAGACATCTCTATCACACTTAGAAAGTTGGCTGTTCTAGTTCCACATTATACCATGTAGATGAAGCTCAGTGGATTCCCCTCCCCTTAAGGTAAAGAAGTTCCCTCTAAGAATACTTGCACTAGACAGCAGACAGCCACTGCTTGAACAGCAGTGTAAAGCAATCGATACAGATACAGTGACACACCTTAAAACGCAGACTATTTACTTTCCTTAATCTCCATCCCTCGTTTTCCAAAGAGGGATAAAAGGGGACGTGTGCATCATGAATGCCACTGCAGGTTCAGCCACAAAAGAACTCCCCATGGATGGCAATTTTTGATCCAGCATCACTGGGCAAATTAGCACTGGAAGATTAATTCCTTCCTGTCATCTCCCCAGGGGTGTTAAATGATCTCCAATGAAATTTTTCTTGCCTACAACACTGTAATCTAGAAATACATTGCTAACGGCTTTAGCTTATACGGGGTCTAATGAGACCAAATGATTGTCCAGCTTCGGAGAATGGATTATCAGCCCAAGGTGTGTTTTCTTAATGAAATGGCGATTTCTGGCAGAGTGATCTCTCTCTGTAATATGCAAAGTAAAGTGCCACAAAGTAATTCGAATGAATCTGAACTGCTGAAGAAAGTACTTAGACTTTTCTTACATGTAACAGAAAAAAAAGTTCTTTTCGGCCTCTCAAGGCTCTCCTAAAACGATTTGAGGTCTGAGTCAGCCAATCCAAATGGACTTCCTATCTAGTAAAAATACAATATCTACATAGGCATGTGTGTGAATATAGAACCATGTTCTAATTAACCAATTTTGCACAAGTGAAGGTAGGTAAACAGAAAGCAAATTTATTTGCAGAAAGAAGGGATCTGTTTAGTAATTATCATAGTATATTAATATATAATAGTATAGTATATTATCATAATATATTGTTGAATTGATCTATAACTTGTATATACACATATTGCCTTTGTGTTTAATTATGCCCTAGATTTATGTAATAGATATATAGTATTTCTAAAACAGACAATATACAGTAAAAAGAAAATAACCTTAAAAGCTGGCAATTTGCTGCTATTATAGTGGAACTGAAAATCTGTCTGATTTCACGCACTTTCTGTGCCATGTGGGACAGTTCTTAACGTAGAAGAGAAGTTTTTGCCTGACTCCCTCCTCCCCTTTCTCCACTATCAGGCTCAAATATCACTAAACCTCCTTCTTGAACAGTCTATCCTGAGGAATCCTACAAGGCATATAAAATAGGAAGATAAGGACATGCTTTTTTTCAAGATGTTAAGGGATCATGTCTAATTTTTATTAATTTTTTGATCCCATTCTTCCTCTGAGAGGCACAACATGGCATATATTGTTCTCCCCCCTTCATTTATTTAGCCTGTAACATTGTCTGAGAGAAAATAACTGACTCAGATTTATTTATGTAAATTATTGCTATCCTATCTGTCCAAGAAGCCTTGCCTAAGGCAGTGAACAACAACATTTAAGGAATAAATAATATTAGTTTAAAATGATTAATAAAATTCTCTCCAAAAAAAAAGCAATAATCAGTAAAATTAAGAGTATTAAAAGTTATAGACTGTGGGCAGTTTGTGGAGTGGGGGTTAAAATACCAAAAGCGGATGCAGTTATCTAAATGCAGGCATTCTTCCCTCTCAATTCCATCCCTGGAAATGTTATCCAGCAAATCAGTGAATCTAATGCTTCCCAGCCAGGGCTTTGCCATATTTAAACAAGGAAGAAAACAGTGCTTTGAAAGTCCTTTGCAGAGCCCTAAATTTACTGCTGACTTCCTATTTTATGAACACATTCTGATCTCTTATACAGTAACTAGGAAGAAAGCCCATTGCAAACAGGAATGCAATGGGCACTAGGACTCAGGGGACACCGGGAGGTGCAGATCTCTCTCTGTGTGTCTCTCTCTCTTGCTACGTGTCTTGGTGCGCCTCGCAGCAGGAGGCATAGCAGGTAATTTTTTTTGGGGGGGAGGTTCTTAGATGTTACTGGCAGCCTGGTCTCAATCAAATGCCTGGTGGAAGACCTCTGTCTTTATATTAGGTTTTGCTCCTATGCATTAAAAGTAGACAAAATCCCCCCAGGGCATGCATCCTGGGCTCCTTGGTGGGGGGGGGGGGCTGTGAAATGATAAAAATGTGTCCCTTTTGGAAAATGCAAGATCTGTAGTGTGCATGATTCAGCAGCATAAGCAGAAAATCCTACAGGGGGCATTGGAGGAGATGTGTATTTAGCATAGTTAGATTAGGAACTTCCTAGTATTTTTCAAATACTTCCTAGTGTCCTGATTGGCTCAGTTGGAGACGTCTTGCTCCTCTGAGCACACTTCCTCCCTGTTTGTGTTTAGATGAAGAATAATTATTCTTTTAATTAAGACTCTTTCCTCTCTCTTTACACAGTTGGTTCTCTTCTGAATAAAATTATTTAGTTCCATCATGCACTGCAAAAATATGACAAACAACAATATGAGATGAGAAGGCAGTGGCAGATGAGGAAGACTAATGGGGAGGAAGAAGCTGTGGGAAAACAGGAGGCTAACATGCATTCACAATTTGCTTTTGTGCACAGCTGAACTTATGCTAACAGAATTCCAATGAATTGAACATTGGACTGTGATAATCATAATTTGTGGATGAATTTTGAACCAAACTGATGGGTGACTGAGAATCACTGCTTTCATTTCCAGCGAGCCAAGATGGCACCTTTCCAACCCTGCCAGGAATGAGGAGGCATGTGTCAGCAAAACAACGAAACTACTTCCTCATAAATCACTTGGTATGTTCTACCTGACAAAAGAGGACAAGAAAGAAGCATTCGTAAACTGGAGGCAACTGCAAAGAGAGAGGGAGAGAAGATGTGAATTGCTGTCAGAGCAATAATATCCTGTACCTCACAGTAGACTACATTTCTCTTTCTTTCTTTCTTTCTTTCTTTCTTTCTTTCTTTCTTTCTTTCTTTCTTTCTTTCTTTCTTTCTTTCTTTCTTTCTTTCTTTCTTATGCTGCAATTGATATACTGCCCCTCTCGGTTGCCCATCTCAGGGCAGTTTATATACTCTAAAAACTCAATAAAACACATAGGTAAAAACAGATTAACAAAACTACAGTTTAAACCTGTTGCATCAGTACTAATTACTGAGATCAGGTTATAGTCCTCCAGATGTTAGCTTATTGGGAGGTGACAGGGGGAGGAAAAGAGGGCAGAGGGGGTAGGAGGACAGCCTGGTCTTTGCTATAGCTGTTATCTAGCTGCCCTCAACCATAGGCCCGGAGGAAGAGCTCCTTCTTGTAGACCCTGCCGAACTCAAAAGGGTTTTCGGCAATTCTCTGTATTCTACGGGTTTCCTTCGTATTGGTCCCTGGAAGTTGATATTGAATTCGCACAGGATTGGTTTTGTACTATGCCATTCACATTTACTTTGGAGGTGCTGGTAGCTGGTCCGGCCTCCTGTGCTTTTTTCGGAGACACAGACAGCCAGTCCCTCCCCCTCCCTTCTTCCCCGTCCTGCTGGAAAAGTGCCCAAGCGCTCTCCTTCTCCATATGCTGTGCGACTCATTCCCCCTTCCCAAGCCTTCTCAAGAACAATGCAAATTAAAAGACAGCTTGGGACAAATGGTGCCTGCTTGCACCTTTTTTTTTAAGTATGCTACTTCAGTCGAGCATCCTATGTTATCAATTTCCTTCCCCCCTTCCCTCCCATATAGTGCTATTAAAAAAAAAACATATCATGACATAAGGTTGCTCCTGTTATAAAACAAAGATTTTTTTTTTGTACTGTGGGAAAGCCCCAGGAGGCTGCTGGATGAAATTAACATTTGTAGCCTCCCTGCCTGAAACTGACCATGGCTCAAATTCTCTTACTGAAATTGATGAAGAACATTCAGGGCCTTTTCGCACAGGGATCTTTGTTGCAAATTGTTTGCGGAATGAAAAATCACCATTTAAAATAGTGGAATTCGTCGTTATGCATACCTGCCTTTGTAGTGGAATCAGTTGCGTTTTTTAGCGTTTCCCACAGGCTTCCGGTCTCGGCAGAAATCGCTAGAAAGGAAGCGCTATTGCCAAGCTCGTCCCGCCCCTGGCCGTCAAGCAGCCAATGGGCAGCCGTTAGCATGCTCCCAAACAGCCCCTTTCCCTTTAAGAAAGGTTTAAAAAAAAAAAAAACGACCCATAGCAACGAATCTAGGTAGATTCGTTGCTACGGAGAGACCCATCCAGCTGCCTAATGTGAGCTGTCGCTTGATTGTATGATCGTTTGCACGCTGCCTCGAGTGATAAACCCCCCCCCTCTCACGGGCCCGATTTTCGGCTGAATTTATTTGTAAAAAATAAAGGGACTTTATTTCAGCAAACGGGCTTTTCAGTGGTTTGTGCTTAGTGACTAAAGGTGAAGGACTGAAGCCAGGGAAGCCTCTAAACAGAAAGAGGCTCGCCGGTGCGTTTATCCCCGCTCGCTCGGAGAAAAAAAAATGGCGATCGCTTCGCCGGAAGTTTGGAGGAGAGAGCCAGGGGGAGGGACTTTGAAGAACCAGCAACAATGGTAACGCACAGGTCTTTAGCGCTACTGTTGCAGATTGGTTGCAGGAGTGTATCGCTATCCGGAGGGTGAATCCACTTTTCTGGATTCCCCTGAAAGCGCCACAACGAAGCGCTTTTTGCTGATTGGTTTCAGGATTGTTGCAGATTGTCTACGACGTCGTGGGTTATGGCAAATTAGTAGCGTTTCCAAATAGCAACCATTGTGCTACTTTGAAGCCGTGCGAAATGGCCCTCAGTCTTGCTGGAGGGGGAGACAGGGAGGCAGTGTGCGTGTGTCATGCTTGTGCTACTTTGTTGTAACATAATCCTGTTATGGCTGGGCAGAGACACAGCATTGGTTGGATCTCAAAAGTCATCATTTAGAGGTGGGAAACAGTGGAGGAAGCCAATGCGAGGAAGTGGAGGAAGCCAATGCGACTTTTGAGTTCCACTTTAGGCTACTGCAAATTCCCTCCCAGGAAAACTTGCATTTTCTCGGGATTCAAAAAACGCGCAGCAAACAGATATCACAGTTGGGGCTGCGCCTGAATCAGGAGATTTTAGTGTGAAAGGAAATTCCGCGAAGCTTTATGGGTGTCGCCGCAAAGTTTTTAGTCACTGCAGAAACAGCCAACACGTTCAGGCAAGGCCCTGATCTCACTCTGATAGCCAAATGACCTAATTGGAGTTCTTTTGCCCAGCCCCAATGAATCACTCTGAGAGGAAAATCTTTAAAAAATTTTTACAGCAGAAGAAATATAGACACAGAGGAGTTCCCAAATCTGCACAGAGAACAGTAGGGTTACATACGCACTTTCCTTGGAGGTGGGAAGAGATGATGCCTTGCAGGCAAGCCAATAGCATGGAGTCTCTACCTCCCCACTCCACCTCCCCAGAACACCCTACAGCCCTTAGCCTTCCATGAACTGCTGACAGGTCCAAAAAACTGCTCGCAGGCTCTCACCCCAACCTCCAATTGTTTACATAAACAGGAGTGACACACTCTCCTTCCATTTCTCTAGCTTTGAGAAGGACCATCTCAGCTATGAAATAAACTTGGGCTTTGTGAGGGAGCTTATCAAAAACTACATTCCAGAGAGGAACAGGCTGTTTTCTTTACCTGGTAAGAACCAAAGGCTTGAACCAGGACAGGATATAGAATTACAGCCAGTCTCTAATAACTATATGGTCCAACAGAAGGTTGCAATAATTTTCTTTACCATTTTCTTTACCATTTTCTTTATCAATTTGGGTGCTTGTTCCACCATGCAGGAGCTAGGACCAGCTGTATTTCCTTGGGCCAGGGATCCTCAGCTGATTGGCATTACTTGACTGGAAGCCTATTCCTCTTTCTAACTAAAGGCCTATTCCAGATTGAATACAGAGTGAAAGAATTTAATTTCACAAATAAATGGCTTTCTCACACACAACTCTTTTAACATAACTTTAGCTTTCACTCTTGAGGTATTATACTTTTTCCTCTTTACCTCCTAGTGGAGTCAATATAATGGATTTCAACTGGGGTGAGAATGGCTCACTTACTTGAACCATCTGGAATATTTTATTAAGGCATTTCATAAATCATTTCTCATACAGCACAATGTCTAAGATTACAACCTTTTATTTTGCTGGGGAAAATTAGGTTTAAAAAAACAGTATTTATTTCCATATCATGAAATAGTCACCCATCAAGTTTCAATCATGAATATGGTTAAAGGCAAACCTTTCCACCTGCACAAGAGCTTCAACATAGATCGGGAAGAATTCTCAGTATAATTTTCTATACAGTAAATGACATATAAGCTACAACTAAAAATATTAAAACCTTTGTTAACATAAAGGTGGCCCATAATGGAAGGGTGGCTCACACAGAGACACCTTCACCCACAGAAGCCCATGACTGGACCCTGAGCAGGGTGGTACATGCAGAAACTGGCCTGGCAGAGACTGACTATGGAGTCCATAGGTCTCCATCTTGTTTTGGCTTCACTAGATTTCTTTCTCTTGCCTAGAAAAGCCAGACCAGATTTCCATCTGGTTTTATTTATTTTTGAATTTATACCCTGACTCTCTTGATAAGTCACCTCAAGGTGGCTTACAAAATAAAACCAGATAACCCATAAAATCCCATTAAAATATAATACATTCTTCATGAAATCAGCAGTCATAAAGATAGCGGTGCAAAACCATTTCTCCCAATCTAACTCAGCTAGTCCCAACCAAGGACCAAGTCAAGATATTAAAAGAATGGTTACTGCTCCTGATCTTCTACATTCAGTATGGGATGCACAGAATAGGGCGGGACCCCCAGATCATAACTCCAGTCAATCCTCACCCCGGCCTCAACCTAACATATGGCGGTAGAGCTCCTGCAGAACTGGACTAGAACTAACTGCAACTACTTTTGTCTCCTTTATCCAGTGCAATTTCTGCCCAGCAGCATCTCTTGCCCCTAAATGTCTCCCACTGTACTCCCCCCAGAGTCCTTCCGGATTAAACAACACAAGGCCATTGGCGACACATCACACCTAGCCAAAGTAGGTGCTTGATGAGCTTACTGTATATCTCCTACTCTAGTAACCTCATATGCCAACCACCCAATCAGATTCATACACAACTCACAACCATTCATCAATCATGTACCTCCTAGTGGGCCTAGCTGGGCTGGCCCATGAATTTCAAACATTGTATCCACTCCTGCACCACCACCCCCAAAAGAAAAATGTGTGTGTGTTGTGTTGATCCCTCCACACCTGGCATCTTTTCTACTCCTGATGTCATCAACCCCATGTCTTTGCTGCTTGGACCCAAGACAGGTGCAGTATGTCTCTTAACTGTTCCCCCTGTAGAACTTAAGTGTGTATGTTTTTACTTGTATGTGTTTTGAATATACCGCAATATTTCCCCAAAATAAATCCCCTTGAGCATAAGCTTAATTGTCTTCATTTAAGAAGGATTTCTCCCAGGGAATGGACCCCGTACACATTGGTAGAAAAGATCCTGTGTTACCCAACCTCTTTCTATATTCATGATCCCCACAATTCCCTTTGAGGGATCCTAATTTGATAACACCTTAAATTAGAACTTTAATATAGCTGCAATCTTAAGAAATATTGAAATTAATGTAACTTCCTTTTTAGAGAAAATATTTAGGATTAATGCATTAATTCAAATATAGAGATGTGTCTTAAGGTTTAATATATAAGATAACTACCTAAACTGGAGGAATCAAGGAGGGAAATCTGCTAAGACATCACTTTTGGGAGTGGCTTCCAATGGATCTCTGAGTGGACTATTTTGTTCCTTTTTTCCAAGTTCTGTTCATAGTTTATGTTCTAGAAATCTTGCACAAATAAAAATTTTAAGTAATTTATTCCATGAATATTGATTTGCTTATTTATTTTAAAAGCTATATCCTGCAAAACTCCCTGCAAAACTCCCTGCCCTTGACACTGAACAAATAAAATATTCAACAGAACCTTACAGGAGGGCAGTGTAGAAATATAATAAATAAATTAATAAATAAGATGAAGCATCAATAATTTTTAAAGCAGCAAAAATACTGTTTAAGCAATATACCAACAATCTTTCCCTTTTTTTAGCAAAACATACAGAATGAGGATCTAAGCAGAACAGTTAGAGGGGAGAAAGGAAAAAAATGTTTTTAGGTCAGTTCTATTTCCCAAAGGCTGTTCTAAATAGAAGTTTTTGCCTGGTGCTTACAGCAAGACACAGTGGGCCGCCAGCAGTTTCAGAGACAGCACTCTCATAGAAAAGGTCCAGTTTCTAAGGTATCATCTGTAGTGAAGTGATAATTTAACCTAGGTATCACTTTAAAACAATTAACTTTGCAAGGTGCTTTCTTCTCACATACTGACTCATTTACTTCATACCCTGCCTTTCTCCCCAGTGGGACCGGGCAGTCATGTTAGAGCTCTCTCAATCTCACCTACCTCACAAGGTGTCTGTTGTGGGGAGAGGAAGGGAAGACAGTCGTAAGCTGCTTTGAGACTCCAGCTGGTAGTAAAAAGTGCAGTATTAAACCCATTTTACCTTTAGAACAACTGTGTGAGGTAGGTTAGCGTGACTGGCCTCAAGCTTCCATGGTGGACTGCAGGTCCGATTCTGTGGCTCACAGATCCTGGTCTGGCAGGCTAAGCAGTACACTACACCGAGATTAACCTAAAACTACATTTACAGGTAGTCAAAAATGGAAGAAGAAACATTTGCCTCCTCTAAATGCCTTCCAAATTCCAGTCTGCACAGTATGATGCTGATTTATATGTTGATTGATGTAATCTAGAAAATAACATACTTCTTCCATGTTTGGGAAAGCAGCACATTGTAAATGGAAAATCTAGGTTCTTGCTGGTTATTTCCACCCAGTATCAGGGTTGTGGTCTGTTGGTTGCCTAGGAGAATATCTGTCCTTACTACAAAAGGTTTTCACTGAGTAGGCAGACATATAGAAGAAGCTGACAGGGCATGGTCAGAGAGGAGGAAGCCAACAAGATGGCGGGAAAGAGTAAAGATATGAACTGAGCCTGAACAAGGAATCTGGAGACTCTTAAATTACCTATCTCTTAGATTACCTGCTTAAGGGTCAAGTTTTAGACTTAAAGAAGGAGAACTAGGGTTAATTTTATTTCTCTTTTCTCAGGTACAACTGGATAAACAGTGACTATATAAAGAAAGAAAAATTCTTGTTAATTAGGTATATTTTTGGCCATGGATTGGACAAGTTACAGTCTCCATCTTTGAACAAAAATGGATTTCAGCGTTTGACTAGGTGTAGTTTGCCATCAGAAATGGTGACTTTTGCTGCAATATTAACTTTGCCAACTGAGGGAAGTTAAGTGGGTTCCCCCACTGATAAGCCCCAGGTAGACTCTTCAATGTGTAAGGAGGAAAAGCAGATAAATAGCACAGGTCAGGCGAGGCATGGCTAGCCACAAGGCCTTGTGTGTGTTAGAAATAAGTCAGCTGGAATCAGGGTCCTCAACAAGGTCTCCTGTCCAGCCATAATAGTAATGCAATCATTTGAACAAAAGGACGGGGCAGGATACTCATCCTTACATGAGCATCACCAGGACAAAGGAGGAGATCACACCCCGGCTGTGGCAGATCTAATTGTTTCTTCTTGATAAAAATATAATCTTCTAGCAACTTCCTTCTATCTTTAATAATTGGCATATCAAACTCCCACTACCAGAGAGTCCTCACACCTGGGCCTATTCTGCACACATTGGATAACGCACTTTCAGTAGATTATCTTGTTCTGCACAGGAAAATCCAGCTGCCAAAGCACATTGAAGGTGCATTATCCAACATGTGCATAATAGGCCCTGGACCATAATGCAAAAGAAGTTACTCCTAAGGGCTCACCCGCAGAGTTTCACTGACCCCAGATACCTCTAAATGGTGCATTAGGGGTCATATCAGGAAACATGCCTTCACAATCTGGTCAGGGTGCAACAAAACCTCGTCTGAGGCCAGTAATTTGGTAGTAATTCCTTATTACTGGATAAGTAATTCCTTAATTCTGGACGCTCCCTTATTGAAGGAGGTGCAGGTCACCAGAGTAGCCAGAGTAGCGAGACTACTAGCACCCTATCTGTCCTCTGACCTCCTAGCAATGGTGATCCATGAAACAGTCACCTGCAGGCTTGACTTCTGTAACTTGCTCTATGCGGGCCTTTCCTTGCTTTTGACCCAGAAATTGCAGTTGGTGCAGGACACTAGGGTCCTCACAGGAATATCTTGGAGGGTTCACATCGAGCTTGTGCTGTGGCAGCTGCACTGGTAACCTGTTGTGTTCTGGATCAAGTTCAAGGTTCTGGTACTGACTTTTAAGGCTATCTGCAGTCTGGAGCCCACATATCTGGGGGACTGCCTATTATGCCCCCTGCAGGGCACTTCACTCTGCAGGGACAAATCTGTTGGTGGTTCCTGGCCCGCGGGAAGTGAGGCTGGCCTTGACCAGGGCCAGGGCCTTCTAAGTCCTGGTGGAATAAGCTCCCAGAAGAGCTGAAGGCCCTGTCAGAACTTAAATAATTCTACAGGGCTGCAAGGCCAGGAATTTGACTGCAGCCAGTACAAAGAAGATCACAGGGCCTCACCTCAGAATGGCTAGAACATCAGTCTAACCCCTTCTTAAAAGCCCCCCTCAGGTACTGATTGGGGTGTCACTGGGTGTGGTGAGGTGGGGCTTGGAGTTTTAGATTATTTTATTGCTGGGCAGATTGTAATGGTGGGGTTTTATTGGGGTTTTATATTTGTAACCTGCCATGAGCCAGCTAAGCTGGGAGTCGCAGGAAATAAATTCAATCAATCAGTCAATCAATAAAAGCAGTGTAGCTCTTTCAGCCTGGTGTGATATGTATTCTGCGCTGCACTACTTACCATTAAGCTTTCCCAAAAAGCCTCACATTGAAATTTATATTCTATGAACACAAGATCAAAGTTTCTTACAAAGATTCTACTGTTCATTACAAATCCAGGGCTTCTTATTCTTAAGGCTATTACTCCAATGAAATACACGCTTAGGGTTTCTCTACCGACGTGTAACAGCCTTTTTGGTCTTTGCATGTGGGACCCATACTTCACTGTCTTGGCAAATACATCATAGACTGCATCAGAACAATGTGTGAATAGTGGAAAGACCCTCAATAAAGTTTGTGAACAGCACATTGTGTTGGTAGAAGAAAGGCTGCATAACTTTTGCCAGACTTGTGCTTGTTCTGTGGCTAGAAGGCAAGGCGTCTGGTTTTTGGATTGCATGTTAAGTTTTAGGCTTAGACAGCAGTCAATGGAAAAGCAAAAATTGGGTCAAAAGGGCATACAAGGAAGATCAGCATATCCACAGAAATGTTTATTTAATTATTTTTATTTATTTATTACATTTTTATACCACCCTCCCTTGCAGCTCAGGGCAGTTTACAATATATTTCAATATACATGTTCCAGTGGACAATACACTCCAAGAGATTCAGTAGATTGTAACATTTTAAAACAAATACAGTTTAATGGTTGTGCACATTTTTTTTGTGCTAAATGCCAACCCAGAATGCCTGCTAGAACTTACCTGTTCAGTGCCTGAGTCCTGTGGCACCTTTAAAACCAACAAAGTTTTATTCCCAATATAAGCTTTCATACCCTGATGAAAACTTTGCTGGACTCAAACTTTGTTCTGCTGCGTCAGACCCAAGGGGACGTAGAAAGTCCAGACTCGGCTTGGGCTTGTACTGTAACTGTCATAGCTCCTCCCACAATCTTGGCAGTGATAGGTTGACAACAATGCTGAGAGTTCTCTGAACCAGTCTCTAACTCCTCCACTATAGTTTCTAGGTTCCCTGGGGAAAACTAACAACCATTAAACCTGTTTGTGACATATATATATGCCGTTATATGTGCTTCTGTTACAACTTAGAACAATAGTTTTAACAATGGGTAACTCAGGTACCATCTTTGAAATGCAGTAATGGCAATGTTGTGGTTTGATGAGTCTTCGGAATTTGCCCCTTTAAGAATTCCTGGAGGCTACCAGGGCAACATAGAGCTTCCAACCCAAGGAGCTAGGCATAGTGGGTAACCAATGGAAAGGAAGGGAAGAAGAGAAGCCATTTGACCTCCAGCTGGGATGTAGGGGGAGACAGTTATCAGGAGTTTCCCCCCAGTAGTGAGGAAGTGCTTTCCACTGCCACCAGCTGCAGGATTTTGTGTGGAAAAGAACAAAATGCCACGGTCTGTCCTTGGCTCAGTCAGGACCCTGGACAGCACTTCCTTTGAACCCCAAACAGGAAGGGGAAGAATGGTATTCTATGGGCTTCCCCATGGGTATCTGAAGAAGTGATCAGTGACCTGCAAAAACTCATGCCCTTCCACAAATGTTGTTAATCTTTAAGAGGCTACTGGACTCTTGTTCTCTTATATTGTGATAACGTTTGGCAAGCTATGATTTGAGTAAAGCATTAAATTTCTCTTAAGCATCATAGAGAGGAGATTCAAAGACTTCCAGTGTTTTCCTCAAAGTGTAATTAGTGCTTAATTTCTAAAATGAGTTATGCCTGCCTAGAGGTCATATTTTTGAATATATAAGTTTTTCTCCCTAATTCCTGCTGTTTGTTTTTAATTCTTATCCTGCCTTTCCTCCAAGGAGCTCAGTATGGCTTACACAATGTCCTCCTTCCATCTATTTTATCATCATAACATGTGATGTTGATACAGCTAAGAGATACCAACTGGTCTAAGGTTCACATCTAAGGTTAATAAATAAATAAATAAATAAACAAACAAACAAACAAACATAGGGAACCATGTAAAAGAGGGGGAATCCCAGACCATAATCCAGCATTTTTACCATTACAGCACACTGGATTTCAGGATACGTGTTGGTTAAATACCCAGTAGTAAGTGACAAGCTCTTTGTGTATGCCCATTGGAACTCTTTCATGATCAAAGGTGTGACATTCCAAAGAGGATCTAGAACTCAACGTGCTCAAGATCTATTTCCAATTAGACCTCAAATTGCCTTGACTTGGAGGGCAATATTCCTTGGCTTTAAGACAGTTTTTATGAAACAGAGGGGGGGGGGAAACCCACAAAGAAATTCTATTGAGCAAGAGACATTTGAAGAGTACAGCAAAGAGTGTGTGTCCTTGAAAGCTATTTTAAGCTCTTCTGGCTTGGGCTAAGTTTTACATCTCTGGTGGGACAAAAGAGGCAACTAGCAGCAGCAAAACTACAAATGATAAATGACGGAGGCTGTTTAAAGCTGATGTTTCAAAGAAAATGTTTTAACACATACATAAAATGATTTATCTTTACCCCACCAATAACGCTGGGTGCAAATGTTCCCCATTTCTAAATGAGAGCTGAGAATGTTGAGGAAAGAACATATACCAAGCCTTCTTCCGACTCCATACCAAGATTTCTGGGCTTTCAGGTGTGCAGATTCTATATCCTGTATCTTCCAAAGTACTGCCCACCCCGGCTGTTCCTTTGTAGTACAAATGTCACAGTATAGACCAGCCTGGAAGACAGCAACTATGGTAACTTTTGTATAATCAGAATGCTTTATATTGTCCAGTCCAGGAACTGAAATCTACAAATAGGGCCTTCCATTGGGAACCAGCCTGAACCAAATTTCATTGCATGTAGCAAAGGAAGGGCCTTTTCCTCTGTTTCTCACCATCTATGAAATGCCCTCCAGAAGGAGCTAAGGACCATATCTCTGGTGGCTTTCCAAACTAGATTAAAGATCGACCTGTTCCAGAAGACCTCCCGTATAGACTTAGAGGTTGCTATGTTATGATGGGTTATATTATATACTGGCACTGCTGTGAAAAATTGCCTTCATGCTCCTAACCACTACACCAAACTGGCTGTAGTTTGGGTCTTAAAACGTGTCCCTTTGAACTGGGACATATTCCCAGGTGCATGTGTATAGGACTTCAGCTTAAAAGAACCAAAAAGGTGTAGACATGAGTGGGTCTAGCTTTCCTCCTCCTCCCCACTTGCAAGGGGAATCCTGTTTGATGTAGTGGTGAGAATGTCATTCTAGAATCTGGAAGATCCAGGTATGAAATCCCTGTTCTTGCCATAGAAACTTGCTGGGTAATCTAGGTAATCTAGGGCAGAGGAATGAAGTATAATGCTTTGGGTCCTTGTGGAAAAGAAAATCAGGGTATAAGTAGGGGGGAGAGAAAGAAAGAAAGAAAGAAAGAAAGAAAGAAAGAAAGAAAGAAAGAAAGAAAGAAAGAAAGAAAGAAAGAAAGAAAGAAAGAAAGAAAGAAAGAAAGAAAGAAATGTTCCATCCTGTTCCTTTAATGTACTGAAATATGCAGCTGAAGCTTTTCATGGCATGGAAGTAAACAACATCCAATTAATCCTTTACTAAAGAGACAGGCCTGGAGGATCATTGTCTATGGGGTCGCAATGGGTCGGACACGACTTCACAACTAACAACAACAAAAGAGACAGGACATCCCCCCCCCCCAAGCAGGTGGCAACTCTATGAATTACCTTCCAAGATTAACAAACAGCTCTGAATGTGATTCGTTCTGTTCCAAATGCACAACTGTACTTAGGGCAAGTTAACAACCCCTATTTCTAGGGGTTTCTCAAGTGCATGCTTTAAGCCTCCTAGTCTAAGAGTAATAGGAAAACTGTGTTCCATCATTCCAGTATGTAATCCCGATCTTGCATTTTCCCCGTGTGAATAGTCTTCCCAAAGACAACATCAGGAAATGCAGTTGTATTGACCAGAGAGCTCTACTCTTCTCTCACACTTGATCATATCTCACATCTCCTGTTTTGTTTATGCTGTCATCGGTTTCCTCTAAAGAATCTTAATTCCCAGGCAGAAAATCTTATATTCTGCAAGAGTTCCACTGCTAGATCAAATCAGAGCTTCTTGCAAAAGCTCAGTTTCCATAGAATATAATTAACATAATTAGCATAAGTTGGTTAACAAACCAAATAATCTTGAGCTCTGTAAAAAAAAACATCATATTAACAGAGTAGAAAGGAATGTGAGTTCAATTTTTTTTTGTCTTTAATTATGACAGTATGAAGGATCTCACTTCTGGAGGTGTTTTTGACAAGTGTTTTTACTTTTAACATACTTTAGGAATGTGATTTGAATGAATCCAAATATGTCTGACCTAGTTTCACTGGCCCAGGGGAGAGGGAATTATAGGTTAGGGGACAGGCTGGAAATCTGAAGAGTTTGGATTAGAAAACATGGACACTCCTCTGTTCAGGAACATAATAATGAACCTCTGTTCTTATCAACACTACAGAACACAGTAAATCCAGAGGGTAGCTGAGTTGCTGGGCTAGCTAGCCTAAGCTAACTTGATTTCATTGGATCTCAAAAGTTAAGCTTGTTTGGCCCTGGTTAGTAATTAGATGGGAGAGCACCAAAGAGGTCCAGAGCTGCTGTGCAGAGGCAGGCAATGGCCAACCATACTTCTATTTATCTCTTGGCATGAAAACCCTAGAGGTTTGCCATAAGCTGGCTGCAACTTGACATCACTCTCCACCTCCAGCTGGTTGATACTAGCATACCATCTGCATAGGCTCCAGGCGCGATTGGTGAAGACTTCGTGGAGCATGTTTAACTTTTTAGTTTTAAACATTTTAGATTGACAAATTTTAAGCTTTGAAATATTCATTGTATGGGTTTTTAATCCTTAGATTGTTGCGAGCTGTCCCAAGACCATCTAGAGAGGGGCAACATAAACATTCAAATTCAAAAATAAATAAAATATAAATAATGCAACAGACTAACTCAGACTAACTCAACAAGCTAACTCAGCCTGGTTCAAGAGTGCTGCCTTGCAGGCCCCTGAGAACGCTACATTCCATAGGGCCTAGATGGCCCCTCAAGAGTAGGCAAACAACCTTAAGAGTAGCAAAACAACTAACAAACTTTATTCCTTCAGGTGGGTCTCTGTGTTGGTCTGAAGCAGCAGAACAAAGTTTGAGTCCAGTGGCACCTTTAAGACCTCCAAAGTTTAATTCTGGATATAAGTTTCCATGTGCATGTATCTGAGGAAGTGTGTGTGCATACAAAAACTTATATTTCGAATAAAACTTCGTTGGTCTTAAAGGCACCACTGGGCCCAAAGTCTGCCCTTATTCCTGCAAGAAATCTTGTGAGCTCACTTATTCAGATGCATGTAGAACTAGACACCAAAATCAGGGCAAGTGAGTATATCCTGTAATACAGTTAGGATTGCTGAAAAGCCTGGGGAAAATGTCCTGTTCCTTTAATATTGTCGTAATGTGTGGAAATGGTCAGTTGAAATTTTTCATGGCATGTTGGCATCATCTGGTAAATCAGTGGTCCCCAACCCCTGGTCCAGAGACCGGTACCGGTCCATAGATCAGTTGGTACCGGGCAGCAGCTCCTCCTCATCCTCCTCATCCTCCTTCCCGGCTGCTGCCCTGCCACTCGGGGGCTGCCCTGCCACTCTGCTGCCGGGTCACCTTTGGTGGTCTCCGGTGGCCACCATGGCTGGGGCTCCCCCACAGCGTGGCACTGCGCAGCTGCTGCTGGCAGCGCCCCCCCCCCCAGTGGGCAGTAGGAAGTCAGGGGCACCGGCGGGAAAGCAAGTGGAGCAGGGGCTCAGGCGGCAGCAATATCCCTCAGCAAAAGACTACCCCCCCCCCCGGGCCTCAGTAAAATTGCCAAGCGTTGACCGGTCCCTGTTGATAAAAAGGTTGGGGACCACTGTGTAAATAACACCTCATTACTAAAGAGATAGTTCTTCTTTTTCTCCAGGCCTATTAGTAACCTACCTGCACATCATGCTCCAAGTTGAAATCAGGCCCATGCATGCCTGGAAATTGTGCAGCTAAATGCCTCTCAACAACCTCTCTGTCCATGTCAACCTGGACACTATCTCTTGGCTACTGCCATCTCTAGAAGTGCCTAAACCCTTTGACCTGTGGGAAAAAACAGATGTAAAATAGGCGCTGAGCCTTTCTGCTTTCTCTGCATCCTCCGTTAGAGTTTGTCCATCCGCACCCAACAGTGGGCCTATTGCCTCCTTTACTTTACGTTTGCTCCTCACATAACTGAAAAATCTTTTCTTGTTACAGTGGGCTTCCCTGGCCAATCTTAGCTCACTCTCAGCTTTGGCATTTCTGATGATTGATCTACAGTACCTAGTAACCTGTAGGTACTCTTCTTTAGAGCTCTGTCCTTACCTCCATTTCCTGAACATCTCCCTTTTCTTTCTTAGTTCCTCTTGAAGTTCTCTGTTCATCCAAATAGGCTTCTTAGAGCTCCTGCAGTGTTTTCGTCTTTCTGGGATAGTCATTGATTGAGCATGCAATAGCTCTTGTTTGAGTAGTGCTCACCCTTCACATGCTCCCTTCCCTTCCAGCATTCTCATCCATGGTATGACACTCATCATGTCTCTGAGTTTATTAAAGTTTGCCCTACGTAAATCCAACATCCGCATCTGGCTACAAGCTTCCTTGCCTCCCCATCTCAAAAGGAATTCTATGAGGACATGGTCACTTCCCCTAGGGTCCCCACCTCCTTCACCTCATCCACCAACTCTTGCCTGTTGGTCAGTATTAAGTCCAATATGGCTGAACCTCTTGTGGGTTCATCTACCATTTGATAAATGAAATTGTCAGCCAGGCAGGTCAGAAACTTGCATGACTGAGGACGCTTTGCAGAGTTTGTTTCCCAGCACACATCTGGGAAATTGAAGTCACCCATGATGACAAGATCCTGACGCTTGGATATTTTCTCAAGCTGCTCATAAAGTGCAGCATCCACATCCTCTCATTGGTCAGGCAGTCGGTAGCAGACACCAACCACCACACTGTTTGTTTTCCCCTTGCTTATTTTCACCCAGATGCTTTCCACTGTAGATATACTCTCCTTCACTAGAATTTCCTGACAGGTAAGCCCTTTCCTCACATACAGTGCCACTCCTCCACCTCTTCGATCTATTCTGTTTTTTTTCTGAACAGTTCATATCCACCCACTATTACAGTGGTCCCCAACCTTTTTATCACCGGGGACCACTCAACGCTTGACAATTTTACTGAGGCCCGGTGGGGGGGGGGGTCTCAACCACAGCCCTAACGCTCTCTGATCGCTATGGTAATGTTTAAACATCACTTCAAAATAAGATACAGACACGCCACAACAATGAACATAAGGAACATTTTATTTTCATGGAAATTTTAACTCATGACATTGACAAATCAATGGGAACCCTGAGCTTGTTTCTCTGCAACGAGATAGTCCCATCTGGGAGTGATGGGAGACAATGACACCCAAAGTGTGTTGTAAAGGCCTGGGGGGGATGAAGTAAAGGGCCGGGGGGGGGAGAAGGCATCCTTCACGGCCCACCTCCAATTAGTCGATGGACCACATGTGGTCCGCGGCCCACAGGTTGGGGATCGCTACACTATTACATTCCAGTCATGAGAATCATTCCACCAAGTTTCTGTGATGCCCACTAGATCATACCTTTCCATTTCAAAAACCACCATGAGTAAAAATGTGCAGCTCTCTGCTTTTTGCGAATTAACTTGCTGCCTCATGCCTTCAATGCTGTAGCAAAGAAGTCTTCCCTGATTGGCCAGGGTGTCAGTTCAGAGACTTCCTGGTTCCTGGTTGCAAGGCTTGTCTTAAAGTGACTGAGCTCCAGAAGCCCTAACTTCTCTTAGCAGAGATTTGCCTCTTGGATTTATTCCACCTCCCCTGCTGTCTCCAATCCTCCCCCACCTCCCCTTTTCAAGAATAGAAAGAAAGAGACTCCTGCTGCAATTGGAACCCCTCTCCTCTCTGGCTTTCCCAATTGAGTGCAGAATACTTTGTTTCAATGGGGGGGGGGGATAGAGGATGACCTGAGTTCAAATTGATCTGAATTCAGCAGGATCCACAACAGAATAAACAAAGTAACTGCAGAATCAGCTCAGGACTCTTGAGTTTGTTCCATTTTAGGGGTTCTGTTAAGAAAGCGATTTCTGATTTTCAAATAGCAGCTATGAAATCTGTAGAAAATA
The DNA here is from genome assembly GCF_049243985.1 of Paroedura picta. Lineage (NCBI taxonomy): Eukaryota > Metazoa > Chordata > Lepidosauria > Squamata > Gekkonidae > Paroedura > Paroedura picta. The sequence goes on along the minus strand of NC_135374.1, from coordinate 66,464,435 downwards.
GGATTGCTAACTATCTTATCCTGTCCCTTTAACACAGGTTTGTGGAAGCCTATTTACCAGCTGATGTTTTTACTTCCATGCCAGGAAAAGCCTCAAGTGTGCTGTGGTGGCAGCTACTGGCAAAGCAGCATGTTTAAAAATTGGCAGAGCCAATCAGATCTTCTGTGGCCTATCTGAAACATTGCTAGGCAAAAGCCCCTGTCTAAAAACACTTGGTGGGTGCCAGGAAAGGTTTGGTGGGTGCCTTAAGTGCCCAAGGGCGCCGTGTCAAAGTCCCTGCACGACATGCTGTTCTTCAAGACGGAATGCAACTGGCTGTATGTGGGGCTGTATGTTTTATGGGGGGGGGGCGGTGGTATTTCCTGTTGCCTGCTTTCAAAAGGGGCAATCTTGGGTGACATTGCTGAAAAGGTGCCTGCACTCTGAACAGTGTGGATATGATACCTCTTAGACAATTAAGTAAATCATCTGTGAAGAGCTGCAGGGCTGGGTCTTTTTCAGCCAGGGAAGGAAGTGGTGTTGACTTCAGTGCAAACTGAGCAAGGTCACTGTGCTTGCCATAAATCTCATTCGCTTAGGATTCCTTTCATGCCCTTCAGTTAACTTTTTAAATGGGAGGTTTGGCAGCAGACATATAAATATAAGAGAGTCTTTATTTGCATAGCCTTTTAACTGCACATAGTTAACACATTCAGACAAGAATGGATCTCTGTTAGCAAGGCTGGGATCATCTGATCAAACTGCAGTGCAAGAACAGAAGAGGGCAGGGGAGGGCAGGGCCAGGGAGATCTCTCCATTTACTGTTTGTCCCCCAGCTGTTGAAAACACAGAAGTCCTTTCAGGCAGAGGTGGCAACTGTAGCAAGAAGCCTGTAGTGTCTAGTTTGCAAAGCACTGAAGTGGAGGGATTTGTGTTTATTTATTTCATGTTTTTGAGCACTGCTACAAGGAAGTGAAGGACGCTGATCTAACAGGAGCTTAGAGCTAGTCAAAGGAGTCATGAGAATGTGGTAGAACATTGGTGGGCAGGACGTATGAGAGTCTCCCATAGGTAAAATTGTGATCTGAAGTTCCATGCTGCATCTTTAAATATCCCAAAGCAGTAAGAAGCAGAAAGCTTTGGTTTCTCCCATCTGTCCCTTAATGAGTAGCAGTGGGCATTTGAAACTTTTCATAGCATGGAGGTAAATAAGGTCACCTGATAATTGTTTGCAGATCAAATGGATTAAAGAAACAGCTAGAGACGAAAGCTGGCAACCTACAACAGACTATACTTTCACTCAAGCCACTTCCAGGGTTGCCAACAAGTCTGGAGAAAAATGACGTGTTCCTTTAATAGAGGCTAAATGAGTGGAAATGATTGATTGCCTGGTAAAAAACATTCAATTAAGCCTGTATTCAAAGGCAATTTAATATAGGCACATGGCAACCCTAGAAAAGGAGCAATCTGTAATATTTATTTATTTGTTTACTAAAACATTTATATCCTGCTTTTTTATAGTTAAAGATTGCGTACAATAGCTATTAAAATATCCTTATCCATTGTTGTTCTTCTATATATTTGTGAAACTGCCTAGGGGGTGGGACATGTCTGGCTGTCCAAGTTAGAATAGGGCCAATCAGGGTGCAGCCAGCTTTGCCCTGATTGGCCCTGTCCCTGCAGCTCCCACCCTCCGTCCCTGGACTCTAGCCTCTTTGCTCTCATATGCCTCAGTGCCTGGAGCCAGCAGCAGGTAAGGAGAGAGGGCCCTGGGCAAAGGATCGTGGTGGAGGGCTTGCTAATGAGGGCCCCTTGGCCTGCTAAGCAGGGCCTGCTGACTGCCTGCTAAGGAGTTCTGTTCCAGCCCTGCTAACAAGCTGCCCAGCCCCCCCCCCCACTGATCTGGCTGCGAGCTGCAGTCCAAAGCCACCTTAAGCTGCCTGGCCAGGGGCCAAGGGAGGGGACCCTTTCAAGGCCTGTTCTTAGGAACAGGCTTTGAAGCTAGTTTTCAGATAAAACCAAAAGAAAAATAGCAAACTCTAAATCACTAACTCCTCCCCCTCTTTAAAATATCTGCCATTCAGACAAACACACACACACGGCCCTGGGAAACAAGCTGGCCTTGCAGTTCCTCCTGAAGAAGTCCAAGGAGAAGGCTCCCGTCAAGAGAGCTGATGAATCAGCAAGGGAGGGTCCACAAACACCCCCAGGCTTTTATCCTGCTCTTAACACCTTCCCTTCCATGCTTTCCCAAACCAGCTTTAGGCATGATCTTCCTGAGATCATACTAAAGCAGGCTTGAAGAAAATCATGACAGAGCCCAGGAAAACTCAGAAACTTGATGAAAGCACAGCGATGTCATGCGGACTGGAAGCCAAAGGTAAATCTACTTTTTTGGTGTGGAGTGGGAGGATTCAAAGCAAAATCTCTGGGTAGAAGCAGCCAAAGTAAATAGAAATCACAGCCTCAGGTCTTAAAGCTGGCAAGTTTTCTGGCACATGACATTCAGAAGTATATTGACATAAGTGGAGAAGGAAGAAAACTCCCCCAAATTGATTGCAATTAATGTAATTAGTGCTTTACAGTTTTTCCTAGCCTTGACTCTTTGCCTTAGAGACTTTTATCCACTTAAATGTTTACGTGCATTCTTAATTACTTTTAGGGAGCCAGCAGTAAAGAATAGATGCTTCTTGCCCTTCATATTCTTTTGCAGGAAAACAGTAGCTGCACATTAATGGACTGAGCTGACGAACTTGCAGTGGTGATTCTTGTCTGAAATAATCTCTTTGGCACTACTTGTACGCCAGTCCATTCAATGCAATCAATACAGAGTTTTTGTGAGCCCAGTTGAATGGACACCTGTTTGAACCAGTTGCCTGAGCTCAATGCCTTACCTGCAAATACCTATGGTTGTGCCATCAGGAAACAATGTTACTGAGAGACTGCAGCTTTTGTGTTTCCATCCCAGCATTGCCCTTGATTCACTTCGTAAACTTTCGTGCAAAATGCCTTTGTGAATCTCTTCAAGAAACAAGGATGGCAGCCCTTTTCCAAGGATTCCTCTGCAGATCGTCTAACTTGTTTCCATTTGTTAATGCTTTGCTAAACACCATTGTTTTGAGAAGATGGATTGAATCCCTCAGTAATTCAAAACAAGTAGATTATTGGATGTATAAAGCCACGTTGTTTTTTTTTAAGGGACTGTTTATCGAACTGCAAATCAACCTGATCAGGTCGCGTGGGAATGTGCTCCGAAGTCCCACTGATTCCAATGTCTTGTTTCATAGGGATCCAGACAATGTGAGCTTTGACTCACAAAAGCTTAATACCCTGGAAAGTTTGTGGGTCCTGGGCTCAAATTAAGTCCCCTTTCACCTAATGAGGCTTGGGCCTATAACTTGGGAAGGAACTCTTCCTGCAAAGACAACACTTTCTAATTGTAACTTGGTAGTTTTCGGGTATTAGTATAATGCTATGATGTTCTATCGACGTATTTTATTTGTTTTTTTATTGAGTGTAAAGTGCCATGAGCCAGCTGTTCTGGGAGTGGCGGTATAAAAATAGAACAAATAAATAAATAACTAATATTGAAACTGCTTACTTCTAATTCACGCACGTTCTATTTCCTGGCATTTCGGCAGTTCACAGTGAGAAGGATGAAGAATATTTTCTCTTTGGGATTTCTGTCTATTTCTAGCCAGTGTTCTCATTGCAGCTTCCCTCCTCCAACTCCAGGAGACTAGAGACATCTAATGGGAAAGCTGCATATTGCAAGATTCAGGTATGTAGCCGTATTGGTCTGTTTCTGAAAAAAATTAAAGCGGTTAACCATGTTGCCCTGAAGCAGTAGAACAAATTGCTAGATTGCTAGAACAGCATGGAAAATTCTCTTCTCCGTTTCCTCTAGGCCAGTGGTCCCCAACCCCCGGTCCGGAGACCAGTACCAGTACTGGTCCGTAGATCAGTCAGTACCAGACCACGGCTCCTTCTCGTCCTCCTCCCCGGCTGCTGTCTCAGGGGCTGCCTTGGTACTCTGCCACTGGCTCAGCTTTGGTACTCTCCAGCGGCCGCCATGGCTGGGACTCCGCCTCGGCATGGCACTGCGCAGCTGCTGCTGGCAGCGCCCCCCAGCGGGCAGCGGGAAGTCAGGGGCACCAGCGGGAAAGCAAGTGAAACAGAGGCTCAGGTGGTGGCGGCGACGTCCCTCGGCAAAAGACTACCCCCCCCCGGACCTCAGTAAAATTGTCAAGCACTGACCGGTCCCCAGTGATAAAAAGGTTGGGGACCACTGCTCTAGGCCACTCCAAGGGACTTAAGCCTAAATGGGCAATTATAGGGAGCACAATAGGACCATTGCCCATCCCAGCCAGAACCATCAGACTGTCCAGGGAAGGGAGTCGTCCCCCCAGAACTAACCAGACTTCCATTTGCTCAATTCATTTCCTGTCTCCTCACCTTAAACTGTCTATTTGTTCAGTGTAGCTGCTGGCTAGCATAAGCTGCCCATCCGTCCTGAAGATCCCGGGACACACCCGCTTCCCTGGTCTTCACCCCGGGTTCCGTCCGGGTCCTCAAATGTCCCGCCAGTGGCCAGTCAGCCGGAGCTGACGCCACACAGGCGCACAAAAGGCGTGCAGGCATGCGGGAGGCTCAAGGGAGAGGCATGTGGGAAGTGAGGAGTGGCCAGAGAGAGAGAGGGAGGGAGGAGGCTGCTGCCGCCACCCCACATCGCCGCCGCACGCACCACGCTGCTGCCTCATGCACCACCGCCTCATGCACTGAGCTGCCGCACACACCGCACTGCTGCCACCGCATGCACCCTGCCGCTGCCGTGGCAGCGGTAGAGGCGGCAGCAGCAGCGCATCCTGCCTTACAGCCCCAAAATTTTGGTCACCTTAGGCTAACAGTATCTCATGCCCCCAAAGGATTCCTTTTGTGTTTTCCAAGAGTCTTTCCTGATTAAACAATACAAGGCCATTAAGACACATTCTTCAGATGAGATATGCTTCACAACTAGCCAAGGTATTGTTCAGTGTGATAGGCTTACGTGATACAACTCCATACCTCCCACTCTAGTGACCTCATATACCAACCACCCTATCAGATTCATCCATAGCTCATAACCAGTCACTTACATCATATCATACCGCCCTGAGAGCCAGACTGTGGGCTGGCCCGGGAATTTCAAACTATTTATCTGTCAGATCTGCTCAGTGTATGTGTGTTGACCTCTCCACACCTGGTGTCCTTTCCACCCCCACCCTCCCCATGTTGTCAGCCCCATTTCTTTGCTTCTTGGACTCACTCAGGTGCAGTATTTCCCTATTTAGCTAACCTTTCCCTCCTGTAGAATTTAGTGTGTATGTTTTTGTTTGTGTATGAATTTTGAATGTATCCCAATATTTTCCCCAAATAAATCCCCTCGAGTGTAAGTTTAATTATAATAATTATTTAAGAAGGGGTTCTCCTAGGGAACAGATCCCATAAAAATTGATAGATCTTGAGTTACCCAGCCTCTTGCAATATTCATATATCCCCATAATTCCCTTTGGGGGATCCTTTTTGGGTAATATTTCCATGACATTCTATCTGGGAAAGTGTGTGTGCACACAAAAGCTTATTGAATAAAACTTTGCATATTGCAAGTTGGTTATGATTCCAAATCTAGCTGTCCTCTCTATGGAACATGTTTCAGTCTTCAGGTCCTTTATTAAAATGTTCTAAGAGCAGTTCCACATTTCCTCCATATGTAAAGTGTGTCTCAACCTACACTGACTTAACTGAACAGTAGATCTCTCTTCTGCTCTTTTCTCTTCAACAATTGGTGAATGAACTACAGATCAAGACTGCCCATTTGGATATTTCCCATAAACGAAGTTCTCTTGCCTTTGCCATGAAATAGGCCACTGTTCTCGAGCAAACCAGTCCCTTGCAGTCTTAGCTCATCCTTTGGAATATGGGAACAATAATACTGATGTATATTGGAACAAAGATCCTAATTTTATGCTGTTGGGGTCTGAACTGACAGACACTAAAAGAGACTTTGCGGTTGTGGAAACCGCAATGAAACTATTGGCAGTGGTGAACAAGCAAACTTAATTATTATTGGGTAAAAAAGGTAAAGGTAAAGGTATCCCCTGTGCAAGCACCGAGTCATGTCTGACCCTTGGGGTGACGCCCTCTAGCGTTTTCATGGCAGACTCAATACGGGGTGGTTTGCCAGTGCCTTCCCCAGTCATTACCGTTTACCCCCCAGCAAGCTGGGTACTCATTTTACCGTCCTCGGAAGGATGGAAGGCTGAGTAAACCTTGAGCCAGCTGCTGGGATTGAACTCCCAGCCTCATGGGCAGACAGCTTCAGACAGCATTTCTGCTGCCTTACCACTCTGCGCCACAAGAAGCTCTTTATTATTGGGTAGGTGACAGAAAATAAAATGTCCAATATTGTATTGCCCTTGTATAGAGGTATGGTGCATCCTCATTTGGAATACTGTGCACATTTCTTGGTGCCATATCTTCACAAGATTCTCAAAAAGGATATGGCAGATCTGGAAAAAGTTGAAAAAATGGCAACTAGGATGATTAGGAGGTTTCCTGTTGGAACAGACTGGAGTATCCGGGACTAAAGTCTAGAATTAAGATGGGTAAGGGAAAACATGATAGAGGCTTATACAATTATGCTTTAGGTGAGGAAAGTAGTTAGAGGGAGCTTTTTCTCTCTCTTCCATAATACTAAAACCCCAGGACACACAATGGAATTGCTGGGAAATAGGTCCAGGACCTAGTGGAGGCCCTCCTGGCCTCCACTAGGGCACCTCTGTCCTTCTAAGTGTACTGCATCTTTGCAACCATCCAGTCTAGGAAAAGGCACTTCAGTGCCTCCCATGGACACATCCCACCTCCTGTGCTTGCCTAGGCCCTCGCATGGAGTTGTGCCCCTGCTAGGAACAGGGTGCATTATAGAGTTGGGGGTGGAGTGTTCCAATGGGCCTCCATTTGGAGGGATGAGTTTGTCAGGAATCAGTGTGCTTGGCACAAACAGTAAACAGGAATTGACAACAATGTGATTACAACTGCTACAAATCTGACCAACCCACTGATAGCTAGTTTGGTATAGTGGTTAGGAGCGTGGGCTTCTAATCTGGTTAGCCGGGTTCAATTCTGCGCTCCCCCACATGCAACTAGGTGGGTGACCTTGGGCTTGCCACGGTGCTGATAAAGCTGTTCTGACTGAGCAGTGATATCAGGGCTCTCTCAGCCTCACCCACCTCACAGGGTGTCTGTTGTGGGGAGAGGAAAGGGAAGGCGACTGTAAGCTGTTTTGAGACTCCTTCAGGGAGAGAAAAGCAGCATATAAGAACCAACTCTTCTTCTTCTTCTTCTTCTTCTTCTGGGTCTCAGTAAGAGTTGAGCTGAGGCTCCTTGCAGTTTAATGTTATTATTGTTATTATGTTAATGTTATTGTTGTTATCACCTTGTAACTATAAATGATGTTACCTGTATCATTTTCCTGTACATTTCATGTAAACTGCCGCGAGCCTTCAGGGAGGGCGGTGAATGAATGAATGAATGAATGAATGAATAATGTTTCAAGGGGAAGATGGTGATTTTCAGAATGGAAAAAAGGTTAGAAAACAATGACAGCCTATTCAGAGCAAGCTGCCAGCCTGCGGGAAGGGGAGGCTGAGTGGGAGCCTGGTTTTCAGGGCAAGGGGGAAGTGTTCCTTGGCAGCAATGAAGCTTCTCTGGGGGCATGAAATTGACCAGAGGTGAGAAAGAGCACAGTGAAGCAGGTCTGTATGGTGGAGAGGCCAGCTGTCAAGTGTGTGTTTGTGGGGGGGGGGGATAATGTGGCGGTAACTGTAGATTTCCAGTTGGCTAAGAAAATATTAAAAACTTTTAATACATTTTTGCCAATAATGGGGAGGAGAAAGGCTGTTGGTGCGGGGGTGAAAGATTGATGAAAATTCAATCTCTTTGGAGATGGGCTAGTTTGAAAAGAAAGTCTGTCAGCATTGTGGAGGGGAATTTTTCTTGTTGGCAATACAGCATTGAAAGTATTCCTTGGAGGAGACTGAGCGGTTAGATATCGTAAGTATTAATGGCTGTGTTACCATAAAGGTGGTCCATAATGGAAGGGTGCCTCACACAGAGACACCTTCATGCACAGAAGCCCTTGACTGGACCCTGAGCAGGTTGGTACACACAGAAACCAGCCTGGCAGAGACTGCCTATGGCAGGGGTAGTCAAACTGCGGCCCTCCAGATGTCCATGGACTACAATTCCCAGGAGCCCCTGCCAGCAAATGCTGGCAGGGGCTTCTGGGAATTGTAGTCCATGGACATCTGGAGGGCCGCAGTTTGACTACCCCTAGCCTATGGAGTCAGTAGGGCCCCTTAACAAACCTAGGAAGCCAGGCCAGGTCTCCATCTTGTTTTGGCTTCACTAGCTTTCTTTCTCTTGCCTAGAAAAGCCAGGCCAGATTTCCATCTGGTTTGAGCTGGACTAGAACCTTTTCTTCCATTTTCTGCTTGCCCAACTGACTGAGCTAAATGTGCATATTATCCAAATCACCCCCTCCCAGCCAAAGACCATTAGACTATCAATAGGAAAGGATTGTCCATTCCAGGTACTAACTGCAACTTCTTTTGTCTCTTTTGTCCATTGCAATTTCTGCCTAGCAGCATCTCTTACCCCTAAATGTCTCCCATTGGACTCTCCCCAGAGCCCTTCCTGATTAAACAAGACAAGGCCATTGGTGACACATTACACCCAGCCAAGGCAGTATTTTGCTTGATGAGCTTACTCCATACCTCCCACTCTAGTGACCTCACAGTTCAAACTCACTTATCAGGTACTCAAGATATCAGAAACCAATCATCAATCACATACCTCCTAGTGGGCAGTCACTGGGGCTGGCCCGGGTATTTTAAATTCTGTATCAAACCTTGCACACACCCGAATGTGTGTGTGTGTTGTGCTGATCCTTCCACACCCAGCATCCTGTCCACCACCGGATCTCATCAACCCTGTGTCTTGGCTGCTTGGATTCAAGTATCTTGAACTTTCCACCCTGTAGAACTCATTGTATGCATGTTTTTGCTTCTGTGTGTGTTTTGAATGTACACCAATATTGCCCCCCAAATAAGCGTAAGCTTAATTGTTGTCTTCATATAAGAAGGGTTTCTTCCAGGAAATGGACCCTGTAAAAATTGGTAGAAAAGATCCTGCAATACCTAGCCTCTTGCTATATTCAGGATTCCCCAGTGATTTGGGTAACAGCTGGTCATTATACATGTGTATACACAAACCCAAAAGGAAAGAGCCCATCAGCCCATTCCTTATTGTTTTGGATATTTGGGTTGTTGGTTTAGATCAAATTATCAGGGAGGAGACTCCGAGGTCCTTGAGGAAAATGGCCCTCCAGTTGACTCCTCCCAGAGGTGGCCTCTGGCATGATTGATGGAGGAGTTGCCCTCCATTCCTTCACACTCTTTGCATGCATCACTGTCATTAGATACAGTTTAATAGACTCCATCTTTTATTGCTAGGCCTGTACCTAGTTGGCTTGAGGGGAAATGAATCAATTTTTACCCAGATGGGCCTACATAAGTCAAAGCAGGAAACAGTATATGAGTATGATCTCTGTGGATACACAAATACTGGGGAATCCTCTGCTCAATAAGCAGCATACCAAAGAATGGGTGCCAAGCAGAGGAGTTTTCAAAATTTGCCACCTTCCAACTAGCCTCAGGCACCTATACTTTTAAGACAAAGAGATTTCAGTCAGGGACTCTTCCCTAAGAGATTGCCTTGGGCTATGTGCAGATGACAGGTTTTCAGAGACTTGGAAGTGATGTTGTAGGGCAGCCATTGCCTGAGGTACATACATTCCCTTTTCACATTCTGCCATGGTCACCGGTCAAAACGATTGTGGAGGTTTTCATAGGACTTCAGGCTGCATCCTGCAAAAGGTGAAGATGGCCTTCTCCTGATACATAACCAATGCCACAGCAACAGACTTGTGTACCTTTTGGTTTGACTGTAAGGAATGTTCTCCTGTATGTGCAAAGTACATCTCAACTGGTGTGCATGGTGCTTTCACTTTTCAGAATGTGCAGCTTGCTGCTGTGTTGAGAGAACCTGGGCTCCCTGTTGCTGCTTGCCAGGGGGAGTGAGTAGGTTCCAGCCAGGGTTGAGTAAGGCCAGCCATTCTGCCTTGCCCTCCACTATGCCGGAATTATTATAAGGATTCTTGCTATTGCTGATTCCATAGGAAGATTTTTTATTATAAGTTTCATTGTGGGGTCATGCCTGCTGGATGCGACTTCTTATGAGCCACCCTGGGTCTTGCTTGATGGGAGAAAGAGAGGATAGCAGCACTTTAAAATAAAAGCTATAAAAGTTAATATTCTCAGGAACTCAAATGCTGCATTAGATGGCCCATTCTTTGCAGATTTCCTTGGATGCAGAATCACTGAATAGCAGCACGGATCGCAGCCCCTTGAGTCTTCTTAAGTGTGTGAATGCTTTGAGAAGTCTCCTTTCCTCTTTCCAGTTCAATTGATTTTACATGCAACACTTGACATACATTTCTACTTTGAAAAACAACAATTAATGCTTAAACAGTTGTGAGGACATCCTTTTTGGTACACAGAGAAAATGTTTAGGCCAAAGGTATTACTATTGATTCAGAAGTGAACACACCAGAATTAACTGACAACATAACTCAAGTTTTAAAGGTCTAACTCTGCCTGCAATGCCATCCCTTTAAGTCTGGCAGCCATCTCTAGGTACTGCTGCATACAAATAAGGAAATAATGCGATCCCTCCCCGTGACAGTTCTCTTACTGGTGGCTACGCAGGAGAAGAATAATTCCACTCAGTGTTCTATACAGTCAGTGAAAACAAGACCAGGAGCTGATTGTGGTTCAGATCATAAGCTTCTTGTTGCAAAATTTAGGCTCAAATTGAAGAAAGTAGGGAAAAGCACTAGGCCACTCAGGTATGAACTAAATCATATCCCTGATGAATATACAGTTGAGGTGACAAATAGATTTAAGGAATTAGATCTGATAGACAGAGTGCCTGAAGAACTATGGACGGAGGTTCGCGACATTGTACAAGAGGTAGCAACTAAAACCATCCCAAAGAAAAAGAAATGCAAGAAAGCAAAATGGCTGTCTGAGAAAGCTTTACAAATAGCTAAGGAGAGGAGGGAAGCGAAAGGCAAGGGAGAAAGAGAAAGATACACCCAACTGAATGCAGAATTCCAGGGAATAGCTAGAAGAGATAAGAATGCCTTCTTAAATGAACAGTGCAAACAAATAGAAGAAAACAATAGAATGGGGAAGACCGGAGATCTTTTCAAGAAAATTGGAGATTTGCTTGAAGACTGACAGTGAGGGGGAGTTCACCACCTCCTTAGGCAGCCTATTCCACTGCTGAACAACTATGACTGTGAAAAATCTTTTCCTGATATCTAGCCTATATCATTTGTACTTGTAGTTTAAACCCATTACTGCATGTCCTCTCCTCTGCAGCCAACAGAAACAGCATCCTGCCCTCCTCCAAGTGACAACCTTTCAAATACTTAAAGAGGGCTATCATGTCCCCTCTCAACCTCCTTTTCTCCACGTTGAAGATTCCCAAGTCCCTCAACCTATCTTCATAGGGCTTGGTCCCTTGGCCCCAGATTATCTTTGTCGCTCTCCTCTGTACCCTTTCAATTTTATCTATGTCCTTCTTGAAGTGAGGCCTCCAGAACTGCACACAGTACTCCAGGTGTGGTCTGACCAGTGCCGTATACAATGGGACTATGACATCTTGTGATTTTGATGTGATGCCCCTGTTGATACAGCCCAAAATGGCATTCGCCTTTTTTACCGCTGCATCACACTGCCTGCTCATGTTTAGTTTACAATCCACAAGTACCCCAAGGTCTCGTTCACACACAGTGTTACCTAGAAGCGTATCCCCCATCCAGTAGGCATGCTTTTCATTTTTCTGACCCAGATGCAGAACTTTACACTTATCTTTATTAAATTGCATCTTGTTCTCATTTGCCCATTTTCCATTGTTCCATTGTGAGAAGGGCGAGGTTAGATGAGTCACAAATTGGGATCAAGATTGCAGGGAGAAATATCAACAACCTTAGATATGCAGATGATACCACTCTAATGGCAGAAAGTGAAGAGGAACTAAAGAGCCTTTTGATGTGGGTGAAAACTAAGATCATGGCATTCGGCCCTCTCAATTACTGGCAAATAGATGGGGAAGAATTGAAGGTAGTGACAGATTTCATTTTCCTGGGCTCCAAGATCACTGCGGAAGGGGAATGTAGCAAAGAAATTAAAAGACTTGCTCCTGGGGAGGAAAGCTATGGCAAATCTAGACAGCATCCTAAAAGGCAGAGACATCACCCTGCCAACAAAAGTGCGTCTAGTCAAGGCTATAGTATTCCCAGTTGCAATGTATGGCTGTGAAAGTTGGACCATAAGGAAGGCTGAACGTCAAAGAATTGAGGCTTTTGAACTCTGGTGCTGGAGAAGACTCTTGCGAGTCCCTTGGACTGCAAGGCGAACAAACCGGTCAGTCCTAGAGGAGATCAGCCCAGACTGCTCCTTAGAAGGCCAGATCCTGAAGATGAAACTCAAATACTTTGGCCACCTCATGAGAAGGAAGGACTCCCTGGAGAAGAGCCTAATGCTGGGAGCGATCGAGGGCAAAAGAAGAAGGGGACGACAGAGAATGAGGTGGCTGGATGGAGACACTGAGGCAGTAGGTGCAAACTTAAATGGACTCCGGGGAATGGTAGAGGACAGGAAGGCCTGGAGGATCATTGTCCATGGGGTTGCAATGTGTCCGACACGACTTCACACCTAACAACCCTAGATGGTGAATTGCTATGACTCTAATCCAGCCTTTCCCAACTTTTTAATGTTTCAGAAATCCCTGAAATATTTTTCAGGCTTTGGGAAACCTCCAGAGTGGTGCAGTCGTGCAGAATACAGTTAGGAAGCATAGTTGTGCACATGCCGACCTGGAGCCCCACCCCTTCCCACATCCTTCAGGTCCATCATTGGCCATTTTGGGAGGGGAGGGCAGGTAAACATGACCATATATGGTAATTTCACCTGATCAATGTTTAACACATTTCAAAAATATATTAAAATTAACTCATTCAGGAAACCCTTTCGAGGTCATTAAGAAACCTCAGGGCTTCACAAAACCCTGGTCAAGAAAACCTACCTAATCTAAGCAGGATGGTTCCTTGCCTACTCTCAAATCAAAATCCTAATATAACTGCAGATATTGCAAAGATTTTTTTTTATTCCTTTTGACTTTTGGGAAATACATGGAGAGTATAAATGAAATTTCAGATAGTTACACTGCTCAAAGCCCTGAGCCACAGAGCTTTTATTGGGAAAAGGAAAGAAACAGTCCAAAGAAAGCCACAGGTTTTCTCCAGCCCTACTGTCCAAGACCCTTTCAATGGAAATGCCAGAGATCTGCCAACCTGGGACCTCATGCTTATGAATCATGTGCCCTGCATTCCCATCCTTCAGGGCTGTCATGTATTTGATCTTCAACTGATAGAGGAATCTGAATAAACAAGTAAGTCGCTAAATAACCTGAGGTACACATCCTTAAATATATCTCTAAAACAAACAATGAGCAGCAAAAGTGGCTTTCTGAGAGCTGTTTCACCTTGGACAAAAGTATTTTGGATGAAGGCTTTTAGGTAGCTTGTATGATACATGTGAGCAGAGAGGCACTGAAACAGTCTTACATATTCACAAGAGAGTAAAGATGGCAAAGGATCCTGGTAAAACAAATATTTTATAAACAACTATATATATACTAAGAACAAAGAGGGACCAAGATCTCAGCAGCTGCAGACTTAAGGCCAAGAATCAAGTATGTAAATACTACAATCTGTATTCCATAAATTAGGTGGGCTTATATTACTTCAAGAGCCTCTTGTGGCGCAGAGTGGTAAGGCAGCAGTCTGAAAGCTTTGCCCATGAGGCTGGGAGTTCGATCCCAGCAGCCGGCTCAAGGTTGACTCAGCCTTCCATCCTTCCGAGGTCGGTAAAATGAGTACCCAGCTTGCTGGGGGGTAAACGGTGATGACTGGGGAAGGCACTGGCAAACCACCCCGTATTGAGTCTGCCATGAAAACGCTGGAGGGCGTCACCCCAAGGGTCAGACATGACCCAGTGCTTGCACAGGGGATACCTTTACCTTTACCTTTTATATTACTTCATTTTTATTGTACAAAGTCACTTCCAAGTTATATTCAAAACTTGATGTGTGGCAGGGTTCATCTTTAGAAGACTTGAAATAATACTGAAAAGATAATACCCTTGTGCATTTTCAAAGCACATTATTATATTTATATTTATATTTATATTTATATTTATATTTATATTTATATTTATATTTATATTTATATTTATATTTATATTTATATTTATATTTATATTTATATTTATATTTATATTTATATCTATATCTATATCTATATCTATATCTATATCTATATCATCTATATCATCTATATCTATATCTATATCTATATCTATATCTATATTTATATTTATATTTATATTTATACCCCGCCTCCCCCCGAAGGCTCGAGGCGGCTCATTTCTCTGAGTAGCCAATACTCATTTCTAGAGATCAGCTGCTGGGGTAAAGTTTTTGAGGTCAGAAAATATGGCGCCCTAGCAGCATCCCTTATCTTAGAAGTTAAGCAACGGTGATATGTCCAAGGCATCATAAATCTGGAAAACCTGCTGTGATACCAGATGTACAGCAGGCTACAGCATACATGTAATTTTTTGGGAAATGGTATTCTCTGCATGTATCTTGTTGAATGATAAAGAACTACAATTTCATCTTTATTCTTTCAAATGGCATATTTAAGCTAGTAGAGAGCCAATGATGTCTTCTGCAGTTTTCAAGGTGATGGCCCTCCAGTACTTCCTTTGGGGGCTGTCTACAGGGCCACTGAGACCAGAGACTGGGGAGCAACACACTGAGGGACATAGCAGCTTTGGAGGGTAGACATCCACACTGAACTCCACCCTGCCGAAGCACTGCCCCAAATCTCAAGGAATTTATGAAGCCAGAGTTGGCAACTGTAGGAGCCAGGGGAATCATGCAGTTTGTTTTCACATGATACTTGGTTTAGATCTGGATGGTGTGAAGGGATGGAATTTTCATCTTGGGACCCAAAGTGCCTCTCAGCTGCCTTGCTTGTCAACTTCCAGATCTCGTTCTGTACACCGGCATTCTGATGATGACGCTATCTGGTTTTGGAATCAGAAAAGCTTCTTAGCCCACAATTGCTTTCTCAAACTGCAGAGGGAAATTAAACCTGTGGTTAGAATGCAAGAAGAGATTTTTATAACATGGAAAAGCCCTGAGCAGGAACAATTTCAGCGTCACTTCAATAATAGAGTATGGGGGACTAGGGGGAAACTTACAATGAAAATAAACAAAGCATGCATTACATATTTCCCTAGGCTTCTAGGAAGGGGAGAAACACCAACAGGCTTCCCCACCCACACACATGCATTTCCATAAAACGTTCTTGTGGGATGGCCAGGAGGACTGGCTCCTGCTTAATTGTGCGTCATCATTGCACCACAAGAACTCATTGAGATGGGAAGTTTGACTATTGGTTTTTAATTCTGATGTTGTTTTTCATCCTGATGGCTCTTTTGCCTGACACTAAATTACCTTCCTGCAAATTAAATACAATAAAATTGCTAATAAGCCTATTAGAAGATGCTGACAGCGTGGAATCTGCTAGACGGAGAATGCTAGTCCCCTCCAATGCCTTTTGCACTAAACCTGTTTGATAAAATCAATGTATTTGTAAACATGAACACACATGTGGATGTGAACAGCCAGATCATCTACTACATAATACTACATACAGACTTGGTCAAAAAGATCTGTACCTACAGATTGATATACTACTCTCAAACTGGTTCAAATTCTCCTATAAAGAACCTTGAGAATGTTAATTTTAGGAGGTTGCAGATGTTATTTCTTCATGGAATACTTTGATCTACAGAACTGTGGCTTCTTGAGTTTTGGGGAATCATAACAGTTGAGCCAATCTGAAAATGTTTGAAATGTGTACTGGAGAGCTGTTCTAACCAAGTACCTATAAGGAAGAAGGATGTGCTTAGAATGATAATTCCCATAATTCTAGATGTAATGTTAGTTGTGCACTTGAAAAATGTTGGTATTTTTAAACTTCAGATTTTGGGAAAGGGTTCTTTATTGGTATTCCAAAGTATTCTCCATACCATTTCAGAATTCAGATTTTGTTAAAAACAATTTTAATCATTTGTTTTGAATTCTGAAATTTTTCAGTTATATTATTCAAGGAAACCAGAGTAGTTGTTTTTCAAGCAAATAACACCACTAAATATCTCACAAGTTTCAAGAAAATTATATCAAGGGTTCTAATTCAAGAAGCATCTGAACAAGGTGTCCTCCAGTCACCCCACTTGTCATCAATGCTTCCCATAGGGAAAAATTCCAAGCTTTCTTCAGGGTAAAGAGGCCAATAGCCAAACACAAGAGCAAACACAAACAAAACCAATAAAACCAAAGAACCAACATCAACAGAGAATAACAGCAGAACCACATGTCAGGGTGGCAAGTCCAACAGAACCAATGCAAATCAGGAAATACTGTCAAGTCTCCAGGCCTGGCAGGAAGAGATGGACAAGCAGCCAGCAGTCCTGAAGGGAGTATGAAAAGCATGGTCACAGAAACCAAGGTCAATAGCCAGAAAAACTAACATCACAAGTCAAATCCAATCAGGGCAAGAAGAAGATCTGTAGTCCGGAGTCAAGACGAAGGTCAGTCAGGGAAGGAGGATCCACAAAGTCCAAAAACAGGATCTGGGGATGCAAGTCTAGTAGGAAAGATGTTTCCAGCACGATTGACCTCTGCCTTCCACCTTTTAAAAAGTATAAAGGTAAAGGTAAAGGTATCCCCTGTGCAAGCACCGAGTCATGTCTGACCCTTGGGGTGACGCCCTCTAGCGTTTTCATGGCAGACTCAATGCGGGGTGGTTTGCCAGTGCCTTCCCCAATCATTACCGTTTACCCCCCAGCAAGCTGGGTACTCATTTTACCGACCTCCGAAGGATGGAAGGCTGAGTCAACCTTGAGCCGGCTGCTGGGATCAAACTCCCAACCTCATGGGCAGACAGCTTCAGACAGCAATTCTGCCGCTTACCACTCTGCGCTACAAGAGGCTCTTGTGTAATGCACAGCTGTCCCATCCTTCCAACTGGACTCTGAGATCAGTTCTGTTTTGTGCAGTTAGCCTTGCATTCCTGCCCCTTTCCTGAAAGACAAAGTGCTACTTCCTGTGCCACTGTTCTTCCAGCTTGGGAGACAAGGGTGGGGAGCAAGCTGCTGCCAGGGTTTCTACCGTAGGGTTGGTGTGTAAAGGCTGGAGGTGCTGGGTGCTTATGCCCGGTTGTGGTTCGGGTTCTGGGCTGGGTTTCCTAGGCCGTTCTGGGGCTTCTGAGTCTGTTGGCATTGGCTGAAACTCAGGGGCTGATCCTGGCAAGACTCACAAATCTGTCTCTTCCTCAGAGTCAGACACAGTTGCAGCTGGCTAGGGCCTGATAAATCTAATCATCATGACTGGGCAGGTAGGTCTAGCACTCTTCCTAACCGCTGATCCTGGGAGAGCTGCCTCCCTCTCCTGCTCCTTCCCATTTCCTGGGAAATCTGTGAAATGGGGAGGGGGAAACAGGCCTGGAAGGCTTAAAATGCCTACCTCAAATATTTCTGGGAATATTCAATATTTAGATATTGATATCCTGAGAATCCTGAATACTAGTGCAGATACATGAATATACCTGAAAAATACTTAGAAGTTATTTTTGGATGCATGTGTATTTCTACTGGAAATATATGAACACACATTCCTAGTTGGTTGTACTCACTGATTTGGGCTCATGCAAAATGAGGCACTCTTTTTATCATTCAAGTCTTCCAAGGATGAGCCCTAGCACCAAAATAAGTTCTTTATTCTTCCATAATTTTTACTCTCATGGCACAAATAAGTGCAGTTCAGTAAAATGACCTTCAGATGCTATCACTATAATTATTACCTCTCCCGATCTTTAGTCACACATTTAAAATGTGGAATAGCAACATTTAGCAATTTCTTAGCTACTGAAAAAGATAATGAACTTTGAATGTAAAAGCCGACCTCCAGTTTAACTCAGCAAGCAGAGAGTCTCTTTTGTGATGGGAGGACTGTGGCTCTCATCTTCTTTTCCCCTTCTGCAAAGACAAGCTAATTGGCAAACAATAATTCCTGTAGTCACAAGTAGTCAGTCTCTATCTGTAGTAACCAGAGATCCTCTGATATGACAGGCCAAATAATAATGCATTATCAAGGTGCTTTTAAAATTATTTGAAAAAATCCCCTTGATAAATGACATTTTAATGACGTTATTAGTGGAAAAAACATAATGCAGCCTGGGGAACTTACATCCAACCCATATGTCATTAATATTCCTAAAATAGCCAAGAGTAAGGAGCAGAAGTCTTAAAGATATTTTATAGGGCATTTTGCTATGTATGTATCAATGTCTTACTATTATTCTAAATAGCAGGAATACCAACTCAGTGGAACTATGGCTGTTTTCAGATGCCTGTTATTGACCAAAACTCAACATGTAAGGTTGGATTTTTTGGAACCACTCTGCTAATTGAGGTGCTTCCTAATTCACTTCTAGAGGACGTGGTGATGGCCAAAGGCATAGCTAGCTTTAAAAGGGGATTGGATAGAATCATTGAGAATAGTCTATCAGCAACTACTAGCCATGGTGACTAAAGAGAACCTCCCAACTCAGAGGAAATGAACCAGAGGAAGGCCTCAGCCTTGGCCTCTATGCCATTATTGGACCTCCAGAGAAACTGGCTAATAAAGGCTTAGTGGGCAATGACTTATTTATTTATCTTATTAATCTTCATGCCATTAAAAACTTCAGCTCTGCATTTCCATTAATTAAACCTCAATTAAAGAGACAGGACATTTTCTTCCAGGCCTGTTAACAACTCTACAAAGAGGTCCATGCAGAGCAGTCTAATATGCTGAAACTATATCTGTGTTTCTCCTTAGCCTAAGTACATGTCACATATCTGCTTATGAAAAGCAGCATGCATGTTTAAAAAAAATAAAAATAAACTAGAGCTCCCCCCCCCACCCTTATTCTTGAAGAGCACTTTCTGAAGCGCCATACAGGCTGCCCTTCTTGTCAGGAGCTCAGAATGAGATTTTGGCAGCACAGCAATCCTATAATAAGGTCTTCAACAGAGGGACATTGACTTTCCCAAGGCCAAATCAATCAATCAATCAATTATATTTATATACTGCCCTCAGGGCAGTTTACATTGAAACTTTCATAATGTGGTACAATATAATGTTTTGATTTGAATACATTGATTTGAATACATTTTTAACAGTGAGAACAATAAAAAACAGTAAGATAACACAATGTAATATAGGACATCTTACTATTGTTGCTCCAGATTGACACTGAACAATGAATATTTGATTCAGTTTTGCTTCACTGTGGGTTTTGTTCTTCTTTTGTGGATGCAGTTGATGGTGGGAGAGGCCTCTGGACTCTGCTGGTGGTAGGTTCATTTGCCTCGATTGAAAGCCTGGCGGAAGAGCTCCATTTTGCAGACCCTGCAGAATTGTTTTAGGCCCAGCAGGGCCCTGATGTCATCTGGGACCTCCTTCCACCAGGTGGGAGCCAGGACAGAGAAAGCTCTGGCTCTGGTCGAGGTCAAATGAGCTTCCCTAGGGCCAGGGATCACCAGCTTGTTGATGTTAACTGAGCGTAATGCTCTCTGGGGGGCATAGGTAGAGAGGCGGCCCCTCAGGTATTCAGGGCCCAGACTGTGTATGGTCTTGGAGGTTATTACCAGAACCCTAAGCCTGATCCGGTAGTCAACTGGTAGCCAGTGCAGCTTCAGCTTCGGAATCATAGATGTGCATATATTTGAAGCTTAGCTTCCTGTATCCTCTTTCATATGAACTGTTTTGTATACTGAAAATAATATTGTGTCTCTCAGTTCAGAATTTGGGTGGTTGCAGGGTTCTCCAACATGGAGTCCTTGGGCACCATATCACCTGTCAGTGCCTCCCCTGGTCCCCACCAAGCTTTGCAGAAACTGGGTAGGGCCAATGTAAAGCAGAGCTTGCTACTGGCTATTCTCTTTCAGATTAAACGATTCCCCACTACAGTGACAGAGGATCTAGAAGAGTGGTAAGCACCAATTCTCCTCCAGTCTTTCTTTTTAATTTTTATTATTCTGCCTTCTCTTTCTCCACCAGGCTTTCCTTCATTCACCAGATCAGTGAAGCCCAAAACTGCCTACTTCTGTGGGATGTTGCAGGGGGGAGGTTCACCTGGCTTGTTTAATGGAAACATGGCTTGAAGAAAACAACATGGTGCGTCTTTCCCAACTAACACTCCCTAGATATCTTGTCTTCCACCAACTCTGTTCAACTGGCCAAGAGGGAAGTGTGGCTAGTATTCTCCATGAGTCATTCAACTTTTACAGACTTACAGTGCAAACTATTGCTGGCATTGACTATGTACTCAGAAGAAGAAGAAGAAGAAGAGTTGGTTCTTATATGCCTCTTTTCTCTATCCGAAGGAGTCTCAAAGCAACTTTCCTCTCCCCACAATAGACACCCTGTGAGGGAGGTGAGGCTGAGAGAACCCTGATATTACTGCTTGGTCAGAAGATTTTTATCAGTGCTGTGGTGAGCCCAAGGTCTCCCAGCTGGTTGCAAGTGGGGGAGCGCGGAATCAAACTCGGCTCGCAAGATTAGAAGTCCGCACTTTAGACTAGGGATTCTTCTTTAGACTACTGGCCTTCCCAGGGGTACCATCTGTGAGTTAGCAGAAATAGTGTCAGATATTGTATTGGAGACTCCTAGACTGATTATTCTGGGATATACTTTAATAATATCTTTGTAAGATAGGCTCTGGATTTTAAAGCCTTTTTGACTGCTTTGGTCCTCTATCAATTTGTGATGAGCTCAACACATGAAAGATGCCAAACATTAAATTAAATTGTTGCATTGAGAATTTAAAGGAAGGCCTGGTTTCAGGATTAGAAATTCAACCTGCAGCGTGATCTGACCACTACTTACTTAAAGCCAATGTGAATGAGGCTCTGTTATCCCATATGAGAGGGGACCCAGTAAAAATGATCTGCCCATAGAGGCTTATGAATCATAGTGAATTCTAGAATGCTCTGAGGGATTTTGTTGGAATATGCAAGATCTATGATCTGCATGATTCAACAGCATCTGAAAAATACCCTACAGTGGGCATTGGAAGAGATGTGTAGTTTGCCTGTTTAGTCTAGGAACTTCCTGGTATTTTCAAAACATCTCCTGTGTCCTAATTCAGGGGTCGTCAACCCCCAATCTGTGGCCCGCTACCGCCAGCGGCTGTGTCTACCTCTCCCCCCCCCCCCCGCAGAGAGAAGCTCACCAGGCCACTCGCGGCTTGGCTAGCTTTTTTGCTGTGAGGGCGGAAGAGGTAGACACGGCCGCCGGCACACCAGCGGGCACAAACGCACATGCACGGAGCTAATTCAGGGGTCGTCAACCCCCAATCTGTGGCCCGCTACCGCCAGCGGCTGTGTCTACCTCTCCCCCCCCCCCCCGCAGAGAGAAGCTCACCAGGCCACTCGCGGCTTGGCTAGCTTTTTTGCTGTGAGGGCGGAAGAGGTAGACACGGCCGCCGGCACACCAGCGGGCACAAACGCACATGCACGGAGCTTCTGCGCATGCGTGTTAGCGCCCTCTGGTGGTGAAAATGCGCATGCACGGTAGCTCAACGCATGCACGCTTTCACCACCAGGGGGCGCTGACGCACATGCGCGGCACCCGGGCCACCGGCTCTTCGCCACCCCCGGGGGTGGTCCTCAACCTTAAAAAGGTTGGGGACCGCTATCCTAACTGACTCAACTGGAGACTTCTTTCTGTTTTGAGCACACCTCTTCCCTGATTGCATCCAGAAGAATAGGCTTTCTCAACCAGGGTGTCATGAAACTCTGGGTTTTTTTTGATGACCTTGAAAGCATTTCCCAAATGGGTGAGAGTTAATTAATTTTTACTACATTTCTTAGGTGATATCAGTAAACCTTATAAAACCCAAACTGATGTTACCCACTCTTAACCCTCATCCAGGAATGGTCAGCCCAGGTAATTTAGACCCAATCAGGAATCAGCACTCAGCCGGGAAGCTTAATAAGGGTTCAGCTCTCCATCTCCAACTTCCTGCCGGTCTCAGAAGTTTGCTTGATGGAAGAGGAGCCATCCTCAGAGAATGTCCTGCTGCCATGAAGTTCTCCTGGTCTCTTTCAACTTGGAGGACATGGGGGATCTGGGGCAGCCTCTGTGGGCTTTCTAGAGGTGGGGGTCTGCAGAAGGCCCAGAAACAACCCCCAGCCAGCCCTCTAGGATCCAAGGTTCTGCAGTCTTCCCAAGACCATCAAAACAAAGCAGATTTGAGACCAATGGCATGGAAGATGGGGAAAATGTAGAGGGGGCACAAAAGCACCATGAGGCCATGGGGCTATGTAGAGAGGGGAGACACTGGGCCATTCTGAACTTCTAAAAACATAGTGTTAAGCCAGCGCAATTGCTTAACGCTATTAAAAATTGCACCCCCACCATTTCTCACCTCCTCGCTCTCTCACGTTCTTCTCCCAGCTTCCCATCCTTCCAGGCACTCTGCACGGCTGATTAAAATGGCTACAGAGAGGGACTCGCAATACCATTGAGTTTCCCCCCTGCCTGTTAATCATGGCAGCCAGCCAATCAGCTTTCTCCTAGCTTTAAAGAGAAAGCAACCTTTTTTTTTTAAGTAGAAATTCTCAGTTGCTATGCCACCCCGTTTTGGAATTATGAAGCTTGAAAATCCACAAAAGTAATTTTTCCCCTGATTTTGGAGGGGGGGGGGGTTGAGAGGCATGCTTTGTGCAGCAATTGGTGGGTTGAAATGTATTTTACTCTGCCTGGCTTAAGCAACGCATATTCATTGCTCCAGGCATCTTGCTACAAAATATTTTTAAAAGCCCCATTCCAGGGAGAAGGGAAAGGGAGGCGGTGACGAGGGTGGGCGCTGGAGAAGAAAACTGCGCTACTTCTGGCCACTTTGGTTACGCACAGCTATTTCGCTAGTGGTTGCTGGTTGCTCTCCTTCTGTTCACACTGCAAGGCTGGGGGAATCCAGTTTTGTGGATTCCCCAGCTAGCGCTTTAAAATGGATGATGTAGCTGCCAGTTAGCTGCTGTAACAATAAATGCTGATGGCGTCATGTAAATTCTAAACATAAAAAAAAAAAGCATCTGCAAGAGGCAACCCTTTCACTTCATTTTCTGGGTGCGGAATGGGCCACTGTTTCCCAGTAGGAACTTCCCAGTAGCACCTTCTCAGTAGAAAAGTTGTTTTTTATACCCTGCTTTTCATTGCCTAAAAGTGTCTCAGTGGCTTATAATTGCCTTCCCATCCATTCCCCACAACAAACACCCTGTGAGGTAGGTGGGGCTGAGAGAAACTGCTCTGTGAGAACAGAGGAATATTTTTGTCTTCTGTATTACCTTGGTGTGTATATGGAGGGGAGTGCCACGCAGCCCCCATCCCCATCCCAAGCAGCCCTTTCCTCCAGGGGAACTGATCTCTGCAATCTGGAGAGGACCTGGAGATCCCACTTCTGGGGTTTCTTGAAACCTACGCCAGAGGAGTAGAAGCCTCAAGGGTTTCTCAATGGTAAAAAAGTTGAGAAAAGTTGACATAGAGGCAGTAATTGAGAAATCCTCTGTAAGTTCTTTGCCAACCAATGTTTTCATGTTTGATTGTAACATACAACTGTTTTTATTTACTCTGATATTGAACTGAAGAACATACTGAATGAAAGGTGTTCAGTTCTTTAAGCAAATGTTGCTAGCAATTAAATATTTTCAAAAAAGGAAGAAATTGTGACAAGTTTATGAATTATTTGATGTTTATTGTTATTAGCAATTACTGCCACCCACCATTTCTTTTTGTTTCCCACCTCCAAAACAGCCATTTTCCCCTGGGGAGCTGATCTCTATAGTCTAGTTCCAGATTTCCAGGCCACAGCTGGAGGTTGGTGACCCCTGGGTCAGGAATGTTCCTTGAGGATTGGAGGCAAGGCCTCAAGAGTCAAAGAGTGGGCAGCTTTTGCCATGTAGCCAGACCCCAGGAAGGCCACAGTACAGGTTTGCATCCTCGTGCCCATTATATTCCTGGGTACTACGGACTTTGCCTCTAGTGACTATATATGGTCATGTCAACCTCCCTTCTCCTCCTGCTATTAACTAATGATGGGCCAGAAGGGGAGGGGAGCCAGTTTTGCCCACTCAACCGGAAGTGGCATAATGGCATTTGCAGAGATGTTCCCCCTATTTTTCCTTCCTGCTGCTCCATAGAGTGAGGACAGGAGCCAGAGTATGAGGACAGGCAACCTGGAAGCTGTATCTCCATAACATTCTTAAAGCAATGCACAGAAATATACAAAATTTGAAAGCAGCTAAAAATAACAAACTTCATCAGCACAGCAGACTCAAATCACCAATGGCAGAATATAACAATCCACATCCTTAATTTGTCTCTGAAAGGGTAAGATAAATCTCCAATGGAAGGCCATTCAAGAATTCTGGGGCTGTGATAGAAAAGCCCAGTATTCAATCCAACTTCCATATTTATTTATGGTCTGTTTTTTTCACTTGGATGGAGGATTACACAGTGTGAGTCAATATAACGGACAGATGGGACATTCAGTAAACAATGCAACAGAATAAGGGTTGCAGAACCAACCAGAAATCTAAAAACAGAACTGAAACAAAGCATAAATATTTACATATTTATCCATGAAGCAAAATTCTATAGTAGGAACCTATGCACAGTAGTATAGACCATAATCCCTTAATATTTTTCCCTGTAATTCTGTAAATCATTTAGCACAATGTAACCACTGTTGTGTAGAAAAGTCCTCTTGGATAATTCAGCATTGCATAGTTTGGAGAAAGCCAGAGGAGTAGAAGCCTCCCTGACTTCCTCAGCCTGTTCATCAGGGAAGAGGTGCCTGAGGTGGATTTGAAAGGCTGTGGCCAATGGCTAAGTGAGGAGCTGGACCTCTCTGGGGCAGAATAAACTGTCCTCCCTTTGCTAGAAGCCTTGAGCCCAACCACAGTTTCTTCTTCCTCATGTCCTTGGCACCTAAAAGAAAGCAATGTAGGCACTAGGCAAGCCTCAAGGAGAAGAGCTTTCCTCAGAGATGGAACATTACTGGAAAAAAATCTGTCTTTAGTTGCCATCCACCTTGCTTCTATGGGAGCAGACAGTCCTTCGAGTACCCTGGCCCAAGCCCTTCAGGATTTCAACAGTAAGATCCTGCCTTTTGAATTGTGCTCAGAAACAAATGACCAGCTGATTCAGGTTTGAGTGCTGCTGGGGTGCACTGGGCTGCCCCTTGGAGGGTGTGAAAACACCACACGCTGCCCCAGCCCGGGTGGTACCAGTATTCACAGGCCTCTCTCAGGGCCACCCCGGCACTGGCTGGGGCGTTGCATGCCATTTGCAGAGCCTCTGAGGGTCGCCCCAGGGCACAGCAGCCCTTGGAGAAGCCTGTGAATGCCAGCGCTGCTTCGGTCAGGGAAGCACACGGCATTTAAGGGGCCTTCCCCCCCGCTCGGGGTGGGTGGTGCCAAGGCCTGTACAGGTCGCAGCTGGACCATTCAGGCTACGGGAGGGCAGTTGCGGAGCCTTCCTGGGTCCCCTAAAGCAGTGGTCCCCAACCTTTTTATCACCGGGGACCACTCAATGCTTGACAATTTTACTGAGGCCCGGTGGGGGGGGGGGTAGTTTACTCCTCTACTCTCAACCACTGCCCTAACGCTCTCTGATCGCTATGGTAATGTTTAAACATCCCTTCAAAATAAGATACAGACACGCCACAACAATGAACATAAGGAACATTTTATTTTCATGGAAATTTTAACTCATGACAATGACAAATCAATGGGAACCCTGAGCTTGTTTCTCTGCAACGAGATAGTCCCATCTGGGAGTCATGGGAGACAATGACACCCGAAGTGTAAAGGGCCGGGGGGGGGGGGGGAGAAGGCGTCCTTCGCGGCCCACCTCCAATTAGTCGATGGACCACATGTGGTCCGCAGCCCACAGGTTGGGGATCACTACCCTAAAGTCATGGGCCTTGCCCAGGCCACTGTGGGCTGTATTCTGCTGGTGGGTAGCCAATTCCTGTCCTCCTGCCCCCAGCCCCAGAATCTAGGCCAGACAGATGGCCTTAAAGGCCGCACTGGCCTCCCTGGGGCTGGCCTGCAACCCAGCCTCTTCTTCCCAGCCACCGCTTGGGCCATCTGACTTACAGCTGCTGACTCTTTGTGCAGGTGGTAGGAGGAGGTCGGGGCCTCCCCTACACAAATGGTCCTCCAGTGTGAGTGATACATCGGAGAGCCAAGGAGGAGGCAGAGGCAGTTGGAGACAATGCACACCCCACCTGATTAATCCTTCGAGGTGAGTGATGTCCCCGAGGGCCAATCAGGTAGGCTGTGAGTCATCTGAGCTTATCTTTTTTTCCTTCTTTATTATGTTTTATTATTTGGCAAGATGCCAATGAACACACTTCTGGACTTGGACCGGAGAGTCTTGGATCCCAATGCCTTCCTTCTTGGGCACAAACTGAACACAGGCTTAACAGCTATGTTTCTCAGCTGAGTTGCCCCCCATTTGCAAACACTGACGTGCCTCCAAACTACCTCCTTGCTTGCTCTGCGAACAAACAACATGCAATTTGCCATACATTATAAACAGCAACTGAAGGTGACTCAGGTTTTGATTTGCATCCAGAGTGAAAATGTGTTTGCCAAGAATCAACCCAATGAGCTTTCCAGCAGCCGATATATTAAATGCACCAAAACAAAAACATCATAGGAATGCTGACAGGTTTTTAATTATTGCTCTGTGTGGGGGCAGTAATATAATTTCTGAGGGAATTGTATGTCGTGTCTTTCTTTTTGAAAAAAAACTGATGAAATCTTCAATAACATCCTTTTGAGGTCCTTCTCTCTTCACTTTTTAAAACATTTTTATTTCTGCACGAACTAAATTGCAGAACTCCTATCCCTCAATCTCCCTATATGTAATGCTATCCTTTAGACAAGGATTTTCACTGCAAGTCATGGGCTTATTCCAGTTCTTGTTTATGAATGCTTTCTCCTGACTACTGTGTGAGTTGTGGTAGATGCTTTTAAAAAACCGCAGATATTGGGGGCCTGATGGATTCTGCAGCCACCACGTCACCCTCCTATAACGGGTAGGAGGAATCCTCATTAAGGAAGAGTCACGGCTGAGGCAGAGCTTCAGGCTCTCCCATAGCTGTGCCTTTGATAGGGTCAGCTGGCGTCCCAGCAGAAGAGCCATCTGAATGGGGCACAGATGCTCCCGCTTCCCATGCCCAGATGCTCTACAGACAGACACCACACACTCAGTATTTCTCCCCCTGCAAAGGGAAATAATGTAAAGTTCCAGAAACTCAGTGGATTGCTGCAGATTTTGACTAACGTAGCCTCTTTGTTCAGGGAGCATGAGGAAGAGGAGGATAATCACCCAGATAATTTCTGCCATTCAGTATGAGCTCAGCAGCAGAAGTTAAACAGGATCTGCAGATAGTCTGACCCCATCATCTCTGGGGCACGGAAAACAAGACGCTTGTCAAAGGCATGTATTTAATTGGACTCCCGTCTTGCAGATTGACACGTCAACACTTGCTCCAGGCAGTTATTCTCTTGCAGGAAATGCCTTCCCTGCCTGCCATTATATTACGTCTTTGCGTCCCAAGTCACTGACTTATTGCTGCCTTTTGAAGGTTGATGAAATCATTCCCAACTTCTACTACACTCCATGCACCCATTCTGCTAATCAGTGCAATATGGTTTTTAAAAACATGGCACCAATGGATTCTACTTGCCTCTTCGGGCCTGTTAATTAAAGCTGCCCTGTGTTCAGGCTCCATGTATGCAGCTCATGGCATTATGGTGGTAACAAGAGTAGACTTTGGGCAAGAAGTTGGTACAAGCATTCCAGGCAGCTCTCTAGTTCTAAACAAAGCCCCCTCCCTTAAGACAAAGCAGTGTTTCAGTAGTACAGAAAGGATCTTTCATTGAGACAGAGGGGCAGGGACATGAATAAGAGGCAGGAGAGTCCAACTGGGGGAGGGAATTTATACCCTAAGGGTGTGTAGCAAATCAGTTATGTACCACTCACTTCTTGCCCATGATGTTGCTGTAGTGAGACTTACTGCTACTGCCACACTATATATGTCTGTTCTTAGTGGAAAGGAACATGTCATTTCATTCATATATGTATAAATACAGGGCTCTAAACCAGCTTCTTTTGCAGTTGTAACCAGTTCTTCTTTGGGCAAAATAGAGATCTATAGTTTGGTGCTGCTCAAGTCCAAACCCACCCAGCTTTGATGACTCCTGTTGTAGGACAGCCAGTTGCCTCCTATTGGTATTCATGCTGTAGCGGCTAGATTACTTTGGACCTAAATGTCCATTGAAACAAACAATCCATGTTCTTTAGACATGATGACTAATGACTTCCATGGGAAGTTGGAGAGCTCATTACAACGTAAAGCATGTCATAACTATATCTAAGGTTTATGTCAGCTTTTCAGCCTTGTCATTATCTTATTTCATGGGAAAAGACACATGTACGTATTTCTCAGCACATTGCAAATACAATACTATGAAGCACTTTTTAAAATCCAATATCCTAGAACTATGACTATACTTGGTAAGATCTGGAAGAGGTGAGAATTAAGAATGAGCAAGAAGGATATAGTAAAAGAGGAAAAAATGAGTGTAAGACAAAGGTGAATCAAGAAAGGCATCATGAAGGAAGCAAATCTTGATCAGGAACAAGAGCTGATCTGTATGTGGTTCATCCCTTTGATAAGTTGCCTCTGCATCACCATCAACACAGGATTGCAAGATGGATCCCCCAAGTTTTGTGGAGAATGTTTATGCCAACAACAGCAATCTCTAGAACACCCAGAACCAATGATGGCATGGAAATGTGCCATGTGATCAGGAGATTTATTTATCTATTTATCGTATGACATGTGTAATGTAGCCAGGAGCTCCAAGGATTGTCTGGCAACCAGGCAAGGGCATTTGGAGATGGTTTACCATTGCCTGCCTCCACATCATGACCTCTAGTGTTCCTTGGAGGAACTACTGTCCAAATCTTTGGAGGTCTCCCACCCAAATACTAGCCAGGGTTGACCATGCTCAGCTTCCCAGATCTGATGGGATCAGGACTATTCAGGACAGGGCATTCATCAGGAGAATCTTCATGGCACACCACACAAATGTAACAGGAATGGAAGCAGAGTTGACATGCAGACCATTCCTTTCAAAGGAGTGAAGGAATTGAAAAGTATAAAGGAATTCTAGGTTACAAGAATAGCATAGAGATGGGAAGTTAGAGGACAAGACAAAAGTGCAAGAGGGATAGATGATGGATAACTATTGATTATGTATATAGTCATTTCTTTCATAGTCCAAGAGTGCTTTAAATTTTAATATTTGTCTATGTCTGCAATAATCTGCAAGGAAGGTCAGCATTAGCAGTTGACATTTTGCAGATGGGGAACACAAACGAAGTTACACATGCCAAAGGGCATCTGAGGAGTTTAAACAGAGATTTAGATGGAGGCCTTGAATATTTAACATGTTGTGCACCTGACAAGACTGACTCTCAGATGATATGTCACAGTGTAGTAAAACAGCTTGTTAATACTGACTTCATTTCACAGAATGAAATCATGAACATAAGAAAATCCAGCCATAACGTGATTATTATGCACAATTGATACTAACTCTACATCCGTATTATAAGGACTGAGTATGTCAGTGAACAATAATAAAAGATATTAATGCTATTAATATGGGACAAGTAGGAAGCAACAAACACATAATTTATAATGTTGATTTCTTTAGACCTCTTCTACTGTTAGTTTTTCACTCCAAAAATTCATGATTAGCTAGCAAGACTGTAGCAGGCACTGGGGAACCATTTAACCCACCAAAAGAGAAATACGTAACTTCATAAGTAGTGGGGTATAGAAGTAATAGTAAACAAATGGGCTTTGGATAACTTTGCATAGGGAGTAACCTAGGAGTATGCTTGAACAGATGACATGAAAATTTTTATATAGAACCAATGATGTATTTTTAGGTATGTTTGGAAAGATATAACAGTTAATATCAGATATTTTTCAGGGGGAAGGTTATACATTTATTATATATCTCATATTTAATGGGAAATACATACATTTTAATAATTTGATTAATTTACTCTTGCAGCATTTTTTTTTCCAAAATGTGTTTAGACACAAAGTCAGTTTCCACATTCTTGTTCACAGTGATTTAGTACTCATGGTTTTGGGACTGAATTTACGAACTTTCTCCATGGAAAAGCACCGTGTCTATATTGCCAAGAGGTAACGTAAAACTGGCACTGTGTAGTGGTTTAGAGTGCTGGACTAGGGTCTGGAAATTCCCCATGGCACTACAGAAGCTTGATGGGTCTCCTTGGGCCAGTCATACATTCCTAGCCTAACCTGATGAACGAATGCTTTCACCTTGAGGGACCAATTGTCTGTTTCAGTATGGAGTAGTCTCATGTATAATTCACACCCCATTGCTTTTAATGGGGTTTAGCCACAATTATTTTTTGTTGGGTTAGACCTTGGTCTTTTACAGTGTGTTGTAAAAATATATATTTGACAACTTTTTAAAAATCCATATTAAAAATGAAATAAAATAGGACAATAAGACAGATGTCCATTTCATGCTGAAATGTGTTGGCAGAGTTTGAATATGCAGAGTGTGCAAAGCACCAGGCTGCTTAAAGAATAAAATAGTTTTTATTCAGAAGAGAAACAACTATATCAAGAAAGAAACAGAGAGAGACCTACAGTATAACTGAGGTCCATTCCGCACAGCGCTAATGCTGCCGAAGTGTTACCATTGTGTAACGCTATTTACTTTGCGTTATTCACGATGTTGTACACAATCTGCAACACTCCCGCAAAAATTGCTTAATTGTAGCAATTTTGGGGAATCCATAAAAGTGGATTCCCCCTTAAATAAACCACTTTTGAGAACAACCTGCAATACATCTGAAAAAGACATGTGCGTTCTTAAAACAGCCGTAGCAAGCATGTCCCTCCCTAATCTCTCGCACCCAAGCTTCCGGCACCCCGGTCGCCATTTTTTCCCCTTAAGCCGGCCAAAGCAACGAATCAGCGATGCTTCTATGGCTGAAATCCCTCCACAAGCAATTGTCCGTAAAATTTCCGAGCACAATACAGCCCCCTGTTCGACACTGCACTAATTTCGGCCAGAAATAGCACTCAGGGGGGGATTTTTTTTTAAATTTCAGAATGTGTAAACGAATAAGCGCCAGCTCCTAAGCCAGCAAAAAAGGTCTTTCCGATACATTGAATGAATGAATATGCGTTGCTACTGGTCTTTTTGTGTTTTTAAAAAACGTTTTTAAAGGGAAACACGAACACAACAGTTAATTGGCTGCTCTCTTTGATTGACCGCCAGGGGAGGGAGGAAGCGCGGAAAAATATCACCTTCTTTGTTGCGATTTCGGCGAGACCAGAAACTTGTGCGTTACGATAGCAGTGCTAGTGGGAGAACCTTTTTTTCGATTGAACTGGCTGTGTGCGTTACTGAGACCTGCCGCTTTTGCTTCCAGCGCTTTTCAATAGCGCTCAGACTTAGCGAAATGGCCCGTTGTGCGGAATTGCCCTGACTGTTGTCTGCAGTCAGTCTGTTGTTCCACTGTTGTTCTGGAGGCTGGCGGGGCGGGGTGGGTGGGAAGTATGCTAAAAAAGCAGGAAGACTGTTGAGTCAATAAGGACTGGAGGAAATAATTTTTAAATCATCTGTAAATTCCTATCCTATCTAAGCTACTTGTTTCCTCTGACGCCCCCTGCAGGACACTGTGTTCTGCTCAGTCATGCATATTCCAACAAAATCATGGCACAGAAGCACACAGAAACTGCAGATAAAGTTACTGACAAAGGCAGGAGAACGGCTTCTCTCCTATAGCTGCCAAGGTGAGTAAAGGTAATCTCTAAGGTAGCCAAAGGAGGTAAAATGTGAAAAGTGTTATTGACAGTGGGTGGGAAGATAAGGGAATTGCTAATGGCCAAAGTGGCTGGTTGATATCCAGCCTGGAGAGGCAATGACAGCCAGCACTGCAGTAACTGCCTTGCCACTGAGATGGAAACAAGCACAAGCGTCATCGTGCATCTTGCTGCATCAAGCCAAAATACCTTGGCCAGGAATCCTCTCACCTTTAGGCAAGTGGAACAGGAAGGACTGTCATTTGCCACAGATTCATACATTAAAAGATTTTAAAACATGGTTATAAAACCAGCTGAACTCACTGCTTTGCAGGGCAAATGTAAAAAACACTGGGCATTATTTCCAGTTCTAAATTGAACATTACTGCAATGAAGATTTAAAATACAACAATTTAAACATCAAAACCTAACTTTAAAATTAAATCAAACTTAAAATCCCAGAGCCGAGAAAGAGAGAGAACTTTCAACATTTTCAAAGATCTTGTACAACAAATGTGTTTTCTTCTTTCTTCAGAGGAGCTATAAAGACAAGGGTGCCTCCTGGGAAAGAGAGTTCCATGGTTTGAGTCTAGCAATGAGAAGAGTGTTCCTTGGACCCCTGAGAAACAAACCTTTGAAAGAGCAGGTGCCCTCGACAAGAGTCACCTGGATGTTATCAAGACTGGATATGATCCATGTATTGCTGCATATTGTGCTCTTTAAAATTCCTTTTTTAGAACATTTCTGCATCACCTCTCTATGAAACCCAGAGATCAACTGTTTTCCTACTGGATCTTCCAGCATAACAGGAGGGCACTTCAGGAGATAAGTGATTGCAATAGCACAATATCCAAAGCTGCATGGATCCAGTGTTTGTTTGGCTTGTACAGATGTATACAGCGCAGAAACAGCAAATGCCAGAAGCCAAAATATAGTTGCTAAATCAAGTATTACATGTTCATGGAAATGGCCGTTTAGACTCTGGACTGGCACAGTTTGAACTTGCTGAAGAGCTCATAATAATCCTGTATCTAATGCTGAACCTGGCTCTGCTGCAGATCGATAGACCCACAGAATCAGGTCAGGTTCAAATAGGCAGTCTTTTCCTGCAGGTCAGGGTGACCACAGTTTTGCAGAAAAATATGCACCCCCACCCCAATGGAGGAGAGTTTAAATCCCCACAAAAGAGAAGCATATCATGTGTGCTTGTGCAGACACTGTAATGGACCACCCCTTTCTGGGTGGTTGTGGGGCAGGCAGAGAAGCAGGAGGCACTGTGTAAGCCACGCAGGCGAGAGAGAGGTTTCGAAATGTGCCAGGGAGGCAGGAGGAGAATGCTGGAGCCACCGTTATATACGGCAGGCAGGGGTGGCAGCACTGAGAAGAGGTGGAGGGAGGACAACAGAAGCAAGCTAGGTAGTCATTGGCAGTTGCTTTGGAGGCAGGTGGACTGGCCAGCAGGCGGGCAGCCCATAAAGGGAGGGGACAAAAAGGATGCAGGTTCCCATTTGTAGTAGTCTAATCTGGATATTATCACGTAGGTAACTCTTTCCCATACAGGCAATGACCCCCACGAGCTCCACATCCCTCACCTGTTTATTGAGGAGCCCTGGAGTACTTCTAGACTCCTGGGTCTTTCAGATGGGATTGCAAAGGAATGGCTGAATTACTGTACTGGCTTTGTTCCTGAATCACAGCACTTGCATCTTGTCTAGGTGCGTCATTTTTGTTCTACCTCATCCAGGCCTTCAAAAAATGGCTTTTTTCCATCATCTTCTTAGAATTAGATGGAAGGGGAGGGGAGATTGGTATGGTTTACATATTGAATTTGAGAATATAGAGAACTCAAAATATGTGTCACTAAAGAGAGGAAACTGTTGCTTACAAGAATAAGGATTTGTACTACTGCAGGAGAAGGAAGGGGTTTTCATATCTTCTAAGAAATGGGATTTTGGTTAAAGATGGAGGCCAGAAGCACAACACAAGAATTTAACTATGGGACACCTTATGCAGGCAGAACTTTACCCTCCGTGGCCTGAAACATGAGACTATCCATACAGTTTGTTGGACATAACCGTGATGTATAACATGGTGTTTATTCAGAAATCTTTTGGGCCTCAGAAACAGAAATTATTATCCAGAGCCACTACCATAGCTTATATGTACTTTCCCTTTTTCAACATAGTAAGATTAGAGCTTTCCCAACAGGACAATTTCATACAAATGTCCCCCAACACAAAAATAACGTGATAAAATCTTTGACTACGGATTTTACCACTTCAGCAACATGTGGATTGGGTTCTTTGTTAGCATTTATTCTCGGTATGATTTGCAGAGAGAGAGAGCGAGAACAATATAGCAGTAAAATATAGACAAGGTAATAGATTTGACCACTGTGTGTTA
Source organism: Paroedura picta (assembly GCF_049243985.1). Lineage (NCBI taxonomy): Eukaryota > Metazoa > Chordata > Lepidosauria > Squamata > Gekkonidae > Paroedura > Paroedura picta. Next base: position 66,429,763 of record NC_135374.1, on the reverse strand, counting down.
GATTTTAAAGCAAAGTACAATAGCCTGCTGTTTGGAAAGCTGCTCTTTCTTACTTCACTGAAAAGAATTTGGGTGTCAGTGCAGAAAAGCATTACTGTTACAAAGCTAGTATGGCCCAATGTAAAAAGGCCAGTATTCCAGGCAATTTGCTTATGTATTTATTTATAGCCCATCTTTCTTGCTAAAACCCAAGGCAGATTACAAAATTTAAAAAGAAGAGTTGGTTCTCATATGCCACTTTTCTCCACTCAAAGGAGTCGCAAAGAGGCTTACAGTCACCTTCCCTTTCCTCTCCCCACAACAGACATCCTGTGAGGTAGGTGAGGCTGAGAGAGCCTTGATATTACTGCTCAGTCAGAACAGCTTTATCAGTGCTGTGGCGAGCCCAAGGTCACCCAGCTGGCTGCATGTGGGGAGAGTGCAGAATCGAACCCGGCTCGCCAGATTAGAAGTCTGCACTCCTGACCACTACACCAAGCTAACAAATAGAGTCAGTATAAGAGATAAAATAAGCAATGTAATAAGATTCTGTTACAAAATTAGAAAGCAATGCAGTAAAAACAAGATAACACTTATAATAAACAGTGCCATAAACTACAGCTCTTGTCCCTGTTGTTTGGAAGCAGTGGCGGGATGGCTCAGGCAGAGTCACCTGAAACTCAACCCCTCCAAGACAGAGGTCTTGTGGCTGGATAGAAGGGGGGCAGGATCAGGAAGTGTGTCTTCGCTGCTTGGACAGTGTACAACTTACACTTGTGCCAGAGGCCAGGAATTCGGGGGTGCTCTTTAATGCCTCCCTGTCTTTGGAGGCTCAGATTACGAAAGCAGCCCTGACTGCACTTTTCCATCTATGCCAAGCACAGCTACTAGTGCCTTCCATGTCCTCAGAACACTTGGACACAGTTATCCATGCAACGGTCACTTCCAGCCTAGACTTCTGTAACTCACTCTACACAGGCCTACCCTTGACTTTGACCTGGAAATTGCAACTGGTACAAAATGCAGCTGCAAGGGCCCTCACCAGGTCATCGTGGAGGGTCCATATTCAGCTGGTGCTGCGCCAGCTGCATTGGTTGCTGGTTAGCTTCCGGATCAAGTTCAAAGTTTTGGTTTTGACCTTTAAGGCTATATGTGGCCTGGGTCCTACCTATCTGAGGGACCACTTATCTCCGTATGCCCCCCACAGTGCTCTTCACTCTGCAAGTATGAATTTGCAGGTTGTCCTGGGCCCCCGGAAGTTCACCTGGCCTCAACTAGTGCCAGGGCCTTTTTGATCCTGGCCCCAACCTGGTGGAATGAGGGCCCTGACAGAGCTCTCTGGGCTCCGCAGGGCCTGCAAGATGGAGCTCTTCTGCCAGGCATTTGGTTGAGACCGGGGTGAAGACCAGCGTTATTAGATCTTGGGTGCCCTCTGGCAATTTGCCCCCCTCCAGGCTAACATCGCCAGGGTCATCTATTGGAACAGCAACAATGACTGTGAGCAGCAGAGCTGAGGGCCTACAAGCTAGTTAGGTTGTTAACTATGCCGCCATTGATTGATTGTATTGACAGTAATGGGTTTTATATGTTTTATCTTCCAATGTGAACCACCACAAGGTGGCTGGGCCAATATAAGTCTAAGTAATAAATTAATGGATGGATGAATGGATGGATGGATGGAAGCATCCTCCTGATTGATTGCATTTTACTACACCCCTATTACTTTTTTTAAATGCCCTCTTGAACAATAACATTTTACCTGTGCCTCAAAATGATGCAAGTGTGAGATGATTCTTGACCTTCTTGGGTAGGCCATTCTACAAAGTGGAAACTGCAACAGTTAATGCCCAGGTACAAGCAGCTGCTTTTACCCATTTGCAGGTGATACCTTTGCTAGAAATTGCTCAGCTAAGCACAGCTGTCTCAGTGGGGTGTAATGTGAGAGATGGTCCTTTAGGTATGGGGTTCCAGGCTGTGAAGGGCTTTGATGGTGATAGTCAATACCTTGAATTGCTCCATTCATAGGATGATTCCCTATTCCCAGGTGTAAGGCAGGGTGTTACCTGAAATAGATCTGTCTCTTGAATTTATGATGGGGAATTAGCTATCACAGGGGACAAAGCTTTGCAAGAGGTACAATGACCAAAATTCTTCACCTTTGTATATTTCTGGCGTTTCAAGCCAGAAATCTCAGGCAGAGTCCGTTTTTAGACATTATTAGAAAGGATATTTATTAAAAACAAAATAAAAAGTCCCTAGCATAGAAACACACACATTTAAGCTATTGTATACACATAGAGGAATCAGAAGAACTGATAATTTGTGATAAGGGATTAAGAGATGGATCAGAGACAGTTGTAGATTAAAGAAAAATCAAGTTTATTGTACAGCCTTATGCCTTTACAAAGTACAAAAAGACAACCATAAGCAATAAAAGCAGGTCACTCGATACATACACTGGAATCCATACAACAGAATATCACAGATCATCAGAATCAGCCATCACCATCATCAGAATCAACCATCTTAGACTCTGTCTCACAGCTAGAGCAAACTGTATTATTATTATTATTATTATTATTATTATTATTATTATTATTATTAATTAGATTTATTTCCCGCCACTCCCCGTAGGCTCGTGGCGGGTCACAATAGTCTTATCCCCATTAAAATACCCATTAAAAGATTTTAAAAACAATCCCAACATGGCGGAAGCTCTCATTATTCCTATCCCCTGCTATCAGAGCGGCAGGGAGGGTGGGGAGGAGATCTAACTTACTAGGTTCGGGGGAGGGAATGCTGGCACTCATTCGCTGACCCCAGCCTCAACCAAAAACCTGGCGGAAGAGCTCCGTCTTGCAGGCCCTGCAGAAAACTGGTAAATCCTGCAGGGCCCGCAGCTCACCTGGGAGCTCATTCCACCAGGTAGGGGCCAGGACCGAAAAGGCCCTGGCCCTGGTTGAGGCCAGGCACACTTCTCTAGGGCCAGGAACGATCAGGAGGTTCTCCCCCACTGAGCGTAAAGCCCTGCGGGGGATATAGGGCGGTAGGCAGTCCCTCAGGTATGTGGGTCCCAACCCGCGTATAGCCTTAAAGGTCAAAACCAGAACCTTGAACCTGATCCGGGCAGCAATTGGCAACCAATGCAGCTGCCTCAGCACAGGCTGGATATGGGCCCTCCAAGGTGTACCAGTGAGGACCTGAGCAGCTGCGTTTTGCACTAGCTGGAGTTTCCGGATCAGAGACAAGGGTAGGCCGGCGTAGAGCGAGTTGCAGAAATCTATTCTGGAGGTGACTGTCGCATGGATCACTGTAGCCAAGTGGTCAGGGGACAGGTAGGGCGCTAGTAGTCGGGCCTAGCGAAGGTAGAAAATCGCCTGACCCGCTACTCTCGTGACCTGAGCCTCCATAGTCAGGGAGGTATCGACGGTCACCCCCAGATTCCTGGCCTGGGGCGCGATGGTAAATTGCGCTCCTGCCAGGGTGGGTAAGCATACTGCCTGGTCTGCCCTCTGCCTCCCAGCCACAGGATCTCCGTCTTGGAGGGGCTGAGTTTCAGGCGACTCTGCTCGAACCATTCAGTCACTGCTTCCAAACATCTGGCGAATGGTTCCGGGGGGGGGAGTCCAGGCGGCCATCCATGAGGAGATAGATCTGGGTGTCATCATCGTACTGGTGGCAACCCAATCCAAAACTCCGTACCAGTTGGGCCAGAGGGCGCATAAAGATGTTGAATAATATGGGGGAGAGGACTGCGCCCTGCGGCACCCCACAAGGGAGTCCGTAGGGACACGAGAACTCTTCCCCCACTGCAACCCTCTGGGTCCGGTTCTGGAGAAAGGAGCGTATCCAGTGCAAGGCTGTGCTCCGTATCCCCGTGCCGGCGAGGCGATGGATCAGAAGGTCGTGATCCATGATGTCAAAGGCCGTCGATAGGTCCAAAAGGACCAACACAGCCAACCCACCTCTGTCCAGCTGGCGACGGAGATCATCCAAAAGGGCGACCAACACCGTCTCCACCCCGTGGCCAGGACAGAAGCCCGACTGATATGGATCGAGTGCCGAAATTTCCTCCAAGAATGCCGAGAGCTGGTCAGCCGCAGCCCTCTCCACCACCTTGCCCAGGAACGGCAGATGTGATACTGGGCAGTAGTTGGCAGGGTCCTGTGGTTCCAGCATTGATTTTTTTTAGGAGAGGGCGAACCACTGCCCCCTTTAGCCGCTCAGGAAACTCCCCCGAACTTAGGGAGGAGTTGATGATGTCTCTGAGCTGGCCTCCTATCCCCTGGCCGCCTCCCTTGAGGAGCCAGGAAGGGCAGGGATCAAGGGGGCAAGTGGTCGCCCTGACCGAGCTCAGCAACTTGTCCACTTCGGGAAGAGAGAGCCGCCTGTGTGACCCTAAGAGAAATGTATGGATCAAAAGTTACTTTACTGGCCTCAATCATAGGCCTGGTGGAAGAATTCTGTTTTACAGGCCCTGAAGACCTTGGTAAGCTCCAGCAGGACCTTGATATTTTTTGGGAGCCAGAGTTGAAAGGCCCTGGCTCTGGTCAAGGTTGGCTGAATTTCCTTGGGCCAGGGGACCACTAGCTTGTTTGTATTGGTTAAGTGAAAGGCTCTTCTTGCATCCTTCTTGTGATAGCCAGAAATTCTCTTGGATGAGACTGACTTCACATAGAGCCAGTGTTGGCCTATTTCTGATATACAAGGCTTTCTGGGTAGGCTCCCTGGCCTAACCATTCTTGCTTAAAGTGAAACAGAAATAAAGTTGGAGCTTTGCAGCCACATTCCTTCTTGCACAGCAAGGGATATACTTGGGGCCTAGCAGGGGATTTCATTTCATGTCTTCCTGTGAGTGGAATGCCCCCCCCCCCCCGCTTAGAGTGAAGCCCCTGAGCCCCTGGCTAACTACAAGCCACAGAACAAGAGCCTTTTGACTCTCACCCCAGGCAACTATCAAAGGATCATGCCCTTTTGACTTTCCTTAACGGGTATGTAAAGGGAGATACTTTGACAGATATACCAGCCTTTATTCATTTCAGCCACCTGACTGGTGTGTTTTCATTTCATGTTCCTACATGACATCACCCACTGTTTGTGCACAGATTGTTAGCAGCCCATTTTTCCATTAATATTTTGCTATATTTTGCCCCTGTTGCCTGGACAGGATGCTATTAGTACAAGCGGTTTGTTGGCTCTGAAGGGGAAAGAATGTAATAGTAACTGAAGGATGCCAGTGAAGTGCCAGCGAGTTACTCTAGCTATTCGTTTTCTCTACCCATATGTAATGGGAGAGGATATTCTGCTTCATGGTATCTGAAAACATATACTTTGAATAGAACTTTGTTCTATTGCTTCATACCAACACATACCAATAAATATTTTTAAAGTTGTTAAAGATACTGTTGTTACCCATGTTTATAATTTATAAAAAAACAGAGACTCACCTGCTCAAACTGCTTTTTTTTTAAAGGGGGGGGGGGGGTTCTTAAGTGTCTGCAAATACATGGAAGACTTTTTAAAAACTTCTTTTAAAGTTTTGTTATTTCTATGCTCCTTTAAAAAATGTAAACAGGGCTGAATCTGCATGGAGCTTTTTCCACCCTGCTTTCGATCCTGCTGAATTCAGATGAATTTGAACCTTGTGCTCCCCCGCCCCAACTTGAAACAGAAACCCATCTGCATGAGGCTGCGAGTGGGTAAGCAGGTGGGGGGGGGCAGGCAGGAGGGAGCAGAGACAAGCAGAGATGAGGACCCCCTGATTTCATCCTCCAGAATTAAGAGAACTGCCTCCCATTCTGATCCACAGCCTGTCCTACCTCACAGGGCTAAATCTGCAAACAGGCAGGCGGGCAGGCGAGTGAGGGGGCATTTTTTGGAGGGGGGGAGCCGAGACAAGCAGCAGCAACTTACAGAATGAAGCAAATCTCTGCTGTGAGAAGTATGGATTCTGGAGCACAGTCACCTTTAAAAATATAAATCTTGCAACCAGGAACTAGGAATTCTTTGAATTGGTGCCCAGCCAATCAGGGACAGACTGCTTTGTTATGGCATTGGAGCCATGAGGCAGCAACAACTTATTTCGGGGAAAGCAGACAGCTGCACTCATGCAGATTTTTCAAATACTGAGGTTTATATCCACTCCATGATATCATGGCGGAAAGGTAGGGTCACTCCAGATCAATCATGTTTGTTGCAGATGAAAAATTTAAATTGGCCAGAATCAAAATGGAAATTGCATTCAGTGTAGATGGCAGGGATTGAATCGGCCTGGGATTAGAATAAAAGCTCAGTGCAGATTCAGCCCTGTTGAGCAAAGAATTTTGAGACATGTGTGAATATCACTGCTTGAGCGCATACCAGGTATGACAGGAAAACCACAGGTAAAACAGAGGCTGGAATGTTGCAAGCTACAATCTTCCTTTCCTCTCCTCACAACAGACACCCTATGATAGCGATCCCCAACCTGTGGGCCACGGACCACATGTGGTCCTTCGACTAATTGGAGGTGGGCCCCAAAGGACGCCTTCTCCCCCTCCCCCCTGGCCCTTTACAACACACTTCATTGTTGTGGCGTGTCTGTATCTTATTTTGAAGGGATGTTTAAACATTACCATAGCGATCAGAGAGCGCTAGGGCAGTGGTTGAAAGTAAACTACCCCCCCCCACCAGGCCTCAGTAAAAGGCGTTGAGTGGTCCCCGGTGATAAAAAGGTTGGGGACCACTGCCCTATGAGGTAGGTGAGGTTGAGAGAGTTCTAACAGAACTGCTCTGTGGCTGCATGTGGAGGACTGGAGAATCAAATCCAGCTCTGCCAAGCTGTCTCTCAAACTGGTGTGGAATAATCCTGAAGAGAATCACATACACAAATGCCTTTTTAGTACAAAACTCAAAACAGTTCAACTATTCTTTGGCAAGGTAGTCAGAAAGGCATAAAAGTACAACCTGGGTTTTTTAAAGAGAGCATAGATTGTTCTTTAATACTGAAGTTCCGTTCCAAATAAAGGGCAAGTGGAGAGGGATTTCCTTAAAATTTCTAGTGACATTTATTTTTGGTAAAATATCAATATTTAATGTCATGGTGATTAGCTTCCCTCCAGTTGCTAAGCAACATAATATATTTAGAGGGAATTATAGGGGAATAAATTCTGTGTAAACATTGCCATACTTTTCTTCACCTAAATGAAAACCAAAGTCTGTCACATTGACTTCTGCTATATAATGTATTTACTTTGGGGGATCACTTGCTGAAAAAGTCAAGGAAGAATTGAGACTTCTATTTCTTTTCTTCTTCTAAAAAGGGTATGATGCAACTTCAAACCAGTTACACTAAATACTTCCAAATCTAATATAAAGTACAAGCCTATGCAGAGTTATTTCAGTGTAAGCCCTATTTTATTGTACGCCTAAAAACTCTTTTCTGGGAGGAAAGGCCTGAGCAGTGTTCTGAGTTGACTGTAGATCTGCAGCATAACCTGAACAAGATGCAGAGGTCTTTCCATTTTGGCCTAAAAACATCTCTTTCCCTCCACCATTTTTTATACACAAAACCTACTAAAGCGCTCTGGAGAGCCTATTGTTTTGTAATATTTTGGATGGTCCCAATAAAAGGTATGTGACTTTGTTTTGGAATGTATTTTTTGGACCAGCATACTCCCTACCTACAACAGCTATTTTGCGGACAAAATCTCGTCTCTCCGCCACGATCTTCCCGCCACAGTTAATACGGTAAATGAACTGGAGGCCTGTTGGCCGCCTTTGGAGGTGACGTTTGATGGCTTCAGACGGCTCTCTTTATCCGAAGTGAACAAGTTGCTAGGCTCAGTTAGGGCGACCACTTGCCCCCTTGACCCCTGTCCATCATGGCTCCTCAAAGGAGGCGGCCAGAAGATAGGAGGCCAGCTCAGGGACATTATCAACCTCTCCCTGGAGTCCGGGGAGTTCCCTGAGCAGCTGAAGGGGGCAGTGGTTCACCCTCTCCTGAAGAAATCTACGCTGGATCCGCGGGACCCCGCCAGCTATCGCCCAGTGTCGCACTTGGGGTTCCTGGGCAAGATGGTTGAAAGGGCCGCGGCAGACCAGCTCCTGGCATTCTTGGAAGAAACTTCGGCATTCGATCCATATCAGTCTGGCTTTCGACCTGGCCACGGGGTGGAGACGGTGCTGGTCGCCCTGTTGGATGACCTCCGTCGCCAGCTGGATAAGGGCGGGTCGGCAGTGCTGGTTCTTCTGGACCTGTCGGCCGCTTTTGACATCGTGGACCACAAGCTGTTGGTCCACCGCCTTGCCGGCACGGGGATACAGGGCACAGCGTTACGCTGGATACGCTCCTTTCTCCAGGACCGGACCCAGAGGGTTGCAGTGGGAGATGAGTTCTCGCATTCCTATAGACTCCCTTGTGGGGTCCCTTAGGGTGCGGTCCTGTCCCCCACATTATTCAACATCTTTATGCGCCCTCTGGCCCAGCTGGTACGGAGTTTTGGACTGGGTTGCCACCAGTACGCTGATGACACCCAGCTCTATCTCCTCATGGACGGCCGCCCGGACTCCCCCCCCGGAACCATTCGCCAGATGTTTGGAAGCAGTGACAGAATGGTTCGAGCAGAGTCGCCTGAAACTCAACCCCTCCAAGACGGAGATCCTGTGGCTGGGACGTAGGGGGCAGGACCAGGAAGCGCGCTTACCCACCCTGGCAGGAACGCAACTCACCATCACGTCCCAGGCCAGGAACTTGGGTGTGGCCATTGATGCCTCCCTGACTTTGGAGGCGCAGGTCAAAAAAGTAGCGGGCCAGGAGTTTTTCCACCTTCGCCAGGCCCGACTATTAGCGCCCTACCTGTCCCCCGAACACTTAGCCACAGTGATCCATGCAACGGTCACCTCCAGAATAGATTTCTGTAACTCGCTCTACGCGGGCCTTCCCTTGTCCTTGATCCGGAAACTTCAGCTAGTGCAAAACGCAGCTGCTAGGGTCCTCACTGGCACATCTTGGAGGGCCCACATCCAGCCAGTGTTGAGGCAGCTGCACTGGTTGCCAATTGCTGCCCGGATCTGGTTCAAGGTTCTGGTTCTAACCTTCAAGGCTTTACGCGAGTTGGGACCCACATACCTGAGGGACCGCCTATCGCCCTATGCCCCTCGCAGGGCCTTGCGCTCTGTGGGTGAAAACCTGTTGGTCGTTCCCGGCCCTAGGGAAGCACGCCTGGCCTCGACCAGGGCCAGGGCCTTTTCGGTCCTGGCCCCGACCTGGTGGAATGAGCTCCCGGGAGAGCTGCGGGCCCTGCGGGATCTTTCAACATTCCGCAGGGCCTGCAAGACGGAGCTCTTCCGCCAGGTTTATGGTTGAGGCCGGGGCTGATAATAGATCTATGCCTCCCCCGGGGACTCGGGTTCTGGACCCGAAGCAAAACATCATCAGGACCTCCTCTCCACCCGCTAGTAGTGGGAGGGAGGGGGGGGAGTTGAGCTGCCATTCTTGCCATGCCGGTAATATTGGCAATGTTATTATTGTTTTATGGGGTTTTAATGGGGAATTGCGATATTGTTACCCGCCACGAGCCGCAAGGGAGTGGCGGGCTATAAATCTAATAATAATAATAATAATAATAATAATAATAATAATAATCTATTTGGGAAATATCAAATTCAGTCAGATGACTGGGATTCCTTAACTGGAAGATGATGTGGAATGGGACTTTGTTTCTGGAAGATCTATTGCATTCCTATAGTCCAGCGGTCCTCAACCCCCAGTCCGGCGACCGGGACCGGTTTGTGGATCAGTCGGTACCGGGCCGCGGCTCCTCCTTGTCCTCCTCCCTGGCTGCTGCCTCAGGGGCTGCCCTGCCATTCTGCCGCCAGCTCACCTTTGGTGATCTCCTGTGGCCCCCATGGCTGGGGCTCCCCTCGGCGTGGCACTGCACATATGCTGCTGGCAGCACCCCCCAGCAGGAAAGCAAGCGGAGCAGGGGCTCAGGCAGTGGCAGCAACATCCCTCGGCAAAAGACTAAACCCCCCCCCACGGAGATCAGTAAAATTGGCAAGCGTTGACCGGTTCCCGGTGATAAAAAGGTTGGGGACCACTGCTATAGTCCATTCTGACTTCCTCTATACCAAGTATCATTAAAATTTATCTCCAGGTTTCTTTATACTAGAATTTCCATATTTTCCCTCTACCCTTGACCTTTTATGGGATCTCTGTGTTGTGTTTGGTGCTGAAAAGGTATTTAATTAGCTATTGGCTTTTATTGTCTCAAATACTGTAATTTTCTTCTTCTTTTTCCATGAGGTTTTGGTATGCCTTTAAATCAGTCAAACCAAGGACTTTTAATTGAATTAACTCTGCAAGATATCCTGTACAAACTGCAAACCAGAGGCCTTTCTGGCATGATCTTTGTTTTTTATCCCCTCCTTTTTTGTGTTTTGTAACAACCAGGCTGGGAGAGCTCTAAAGCTTGCACCCTGTTTGTGATATTTCAATTGCTCTTAAAAAAAATACTACTTCCTTACAAAATAAAAATCTGTCTCATGTATAAAATGTAATCAGAGCAATTAATACATTTTCTAAATTGAGCAGTAACATACAAAGACTCAATAGTATTTCTGACTCACAATTCTAATAAAAAGTATGGACGGAATCCATAAACAAAGGGTGGTTCCTCTATATATTTGTGAAACAGCCTGGGGGTGGAATGTGTCTGGCTGTCCAAGTTGGAATAGGGCCAATCAGGGTGTAGCCAGCTTTGGCCCTGCCTCTGCAGCTCCTGCCCTCCATCCCTGGACTCTAGCCTCTTTGCTCTCAGATGCGCCTCAGTGCCTGGAGCCAGCAGCAGGTAAGGGGAGAGGGCCCTGGGCAAAGGGTCATGGTGGAGAGCCTGCTATGGTGGCCTGCTAATGAGGGCCTCTTGGCCTGCTGACTGCCTGCTAAGGAGCTCTGTCCTGGGTGTGCTAACGAGCTGGCCAGCCGCCACCTGCCCCACTTGATCCAGCTGTGAGCTGTGGCCCAAAGCCAGCTTAAACTGCCTGGCAGGGGGCCAGGGGAGGGCACCCTTTCAAGGCCCATTCTTAGGAACGGGCTTTGCAGCTAGTATTTATATAAAACAAGGAAATGGAGTACTTTCCCCCTGTAATCTTAAGGACCACTGCTGCAGTGGTAGCCAGCTGCTGACACCAAAGCAACACTATTTGTCTGTTCTCTGTGAATGTTCTACAGGAAGAAGTAGGGCTCAGATGGCAGAGCAAGCATGCTGGAGTCCACAACAATCCTGGTAATCAGACAACAGCAGACTATAATGCCTCCATGAGTGATACACACAGGTGCAGCCAATCTCGTCACTGCCCCTCAACACCACTTCCCCAAACCCATTGGGAACCAGCAGACAAGGAGGAACAACTCAACAACAGCAGAACCCCAAAAGAGGAGTGTAAATGTCCTAGCCTGCGGGGGGAGGGGAACGACGACAAGATACCCATGCCTTCCATGGCAAGGACAGCAACAGTGCTGCCCACACACCACCATCCTTGCTGTAAGCCACCTGTCCACTCCCAAGAAAAAGAAAATGAAGATTAAAGAAACCAAACAAACAAACCAGAGGTCAGGCCCAAACCCACAGCCCTCAAACCCAAGACCAGCATCCTAACTATTGTATCAAGAGGGCAGATTCAAAGTATTAGGCACTCCACTGCAGCTCAGACATCACCACCAGCCACATGAGGGCAGGAGGAACCACTGCACAGACAGACATGGCTCAGTTAAAAGGTACAGCAATAGCATGGCCGGGACTCTTAATTTGATCCTGACATGGAGATGCCACAAGAGCCAATATTCCCCTTGCAAACTAGAAGAGAGAGAACAGGATGGACCATCCTATGGACCTCTGGAAATCCATCATTATGGCAGAGAGGTTGCTCCCATAACCCCTCTATGTTGCACCTATAGCAGCAGCTCCCTAGGGGATGGTTCAGAAAAACATATCTTCTAGGAATAAAATTCTGTAATGAACTTTTCACCACATTCATGGACAATTCTCTCTCCAAAAGGGATGCTAGTTGCTACAAAAACATATGTAAACTCTGCAGAGGCAGCTTCTCGTATGCATGCTGTCTCTTACTAGATTGACTTTGGCTGCTGAAAACTTCAGGAAGCAAAAGTGAGATCAAAGGCTAGTAGTCTTTCAGCTGCTTTCTGGGGCACACTGGGAAGGGTTGTGCTAAGGAGCAAAAATGTTTTGGCTGCTAATGCAGTAACCAGAATGGGAGGGAGAACTTAGAAGTGTTCTGTGAGGGCTCCACATGTTTCAGAAGATCAGAAAAACTGTACAAAAAAGTGTGTGAGGGCTTGCTTTGCCAGATTGCAAGGGCATCAGTCGCATCTTGTACTTCTTGGAGATTCTGAAACAGACCAACTTTGATAACTGAAAATCCTATTAGGAGAGAGTATGTGGTGAGCATGGCAAAATTCAAAAGGGAAAACAGTACAAACAAAATTCATACTAATATGGTTGCAGAAAAAAACTATATCACTATAAAATGGCATAACCCATGGCCATCTTTAAAATAACCAGTTTCCTGTGATCTGTTTTTTGTACAAAACTGAAATAATGGTGTCCTTTTCTCTATATTTAGCATTTCTGTTCTCATGCAGGAAATCAATAATGACAAAGCTGAAACAGAATTCACAGGAGTAAGGCAATACTTAGGGTTGCTGGGTTCCCCCTGACCACGGGCAGGGGACATGGCAGTAGGGTTGTCAGATCCAGGTTAGGAAAGTCCTAGAGATTATTGGATGCAGCCTGGGGAAGACAGAAACCTCAGTGGGGCACAATGCCATAGAGTCCACACACTAAAGCATCGTTTGCTCTATAAAAGGAACTCTCTGAGCCATTCCGCACAGCGCTAATGTTGCTGAAGTCTAACTGTTGAGTAAGGCTATTTTTTTGTAACATTATGCACGACGTCGTACACAATCCGCAACACTCCTGCAACACTCCTGGAAAAAGCGCTTCGATGTAGCGCTTTTCGGAGAATTGTAAAATGTGGATTCCCCCTTAAAAAAATGCTTCACTCCTGAGAATAACCTGTAAGACATCCAAAAAAGACATGTGCATTCTTAATATAGCGGCAGAAAGAATGTCCCTCCCTAGCTCTCACCCTTGAACTTCCGGAGATGCGATCTCCATTCCCCCCCCCCTTAAAAAGCAAAAGCAACGAATAAGCAAGACTTCTTCAGCTGAAGTCCCTCCACAGAAATGCTTAACAATAAAACAAAGCTTCCTTCTTCAATTGTCTTTAAACTTTCCGAGCACAATACAGCCCCTGTTCGACACTGCCTGTTATTTTCAGCCAGAAACTGCACCCATTGGGGGAGAAAAATGTTGTTGTTTTTTACTTGAAGAGCGTGTAAACGATTAAGCGCCAGCACCTACACCAGCGAAAAAGGTCTTTCTGAAACATCGAATGAACAAATATTCGTTGCTACTGGTGTTTTTGGGTTTTTAAAAAACAGATTTTAAAGGGAAAGAGGCTTTCTGGGAGCATGAACACAACAGTTTATTGGCTGTTCTGTTTGACTGATGGCCAGAGGCGGGAAGAAGCGTGGAAAAATATCACCTCCTTTGTTGTGATTCCGGTGAGACCGGAAACTTGTGGGTAAGAAAACAGTGCTAGTGGGAGAGCCTTTTTTCCACTAGAAACAGCTGTGTGCGTTGTCAAGACCTGCTGCTATTAATTGTAGAACTCTACAATAGTGATTACATTTAGCTACATTGGTGGTTGTGCGGAATGGCCCGCTCTAGTCTGGAGATGAGCTGTAATTCGGGGGGGGGGGGGTCTCACCTAGAGGCTGGCATCCCTAACACTAGATCTTGCACATTCTAAGGTAATGGGAGTTTAGTCTTTGAAATCAGGCACAGCAAAATCTGACCCCAACATAAGTAGTGCTAGAGCCTAAATACTCAAGTATAATCTAAAAATATTCTCAAATGTAAATCTAGATCAAAATGTAAGAAGCAGGGCTGAGTAATTCCCAGTCACAATGACCAGAACAATAGTCTACACTCTATGCAGAGGACTGTGAAAGTAGAAGAAATCAGAGCTATAGCTTGGTCTAATTACTTATTATGCAGTTGGATGCCACATTAACTAGTCAGAAAGTGTTAAATAAAATATTGGCTTAAAAGCTTAGGATTTTCCCCTGAACTTTCATCACAAAATAATAATGGCATGGATTTTAGCTCAATTAATATTCCTATCTTATTTTCACATTCTATACAACAAAGGATTATTAAGAACCGGCCTTCTCATAATTTTGTAAGTGATTTGATTGCTATAGACATTTTGGGAGGCTGTCCTTTGCTACGTCTTTAAACCGCTCAGGGAGCGGTATAAATAATTGGTTAAGGGCTAAGTGGGCGGAGAGTGGGGAGGGCCGATCTGAGTGAGGGCCCGATTGGGCCCTCACCAGGACAGGGCAGGCACGACAGCGTGAGTACAGAGGGAGGACTTCCCCCTGGGCCCAGAAGCACACCCAGGGCCTTAAAGAGGCCCCAGGTGTGCTTCTAGGCTCGGCGGGAAGTCCACGCTGTGGCCGGGGGGAGGATAATAATATTAATATTATTATTAATAATAATAATAATGTAAACCTCACAAAACTCTGGGAAGTATAGTAGGCTTGAGAATCTGTCAGCCACACACATTCAAGCCTAATATACCTCCCAGAGTTTTTGTGAGGACACAATGGAAAAGGAAAGCATATTATAAATCACTTTCCATCTCTAAGGTAGAGAAAAGTGGGCTACTCATTAAGTAAATAAATAATATCACAATTGTCCTCATTCTCATGCACATAAAAGTCCAAACTCAAGCTGAGGCTGACTTGGAAGTACACATATAATTGGGTTTCAGTTCCCAACCCCTTCCTTAATTACTTAGTTTTTATTATTTATTTATTTGATTTATATCCTGCCCCTTACTCAGCATCTCGGGGTGGCTAACAAACATAGTTAAAATACAGCATAACTGATGTTAAGAACATTATAAAGCCACAGGTTAATATAAAGTGTGACAGACCATAAAACTAGGATTAATAAATCTTCAATTACCGAATAGCCATGGTCATAATTAGCCCAACAAATGTCACAATTAACATTAAGCTAATTATAAGTCATGTATTCCATTGGTTTCAATGGGATTTTGTCACCACAGACATGAACTAGAGGCTCCGACATCCAGTTAACTTCAGCTGGTCAGTGGAGCAAGCTACTCAATACTGACTTATGCATAAAATTTCCTGTTTCCATTAAACCATTGTGTCCAAATTATAGAAAGTCCTTTTCGAGACAACAAAATTTTGTGTTTGTGTGTGTATCACATACACCCCCTCTACTTCTTGGTTGAGCATATAAGCCATCTACCAATCTATTATAAAACTTTCTTGAGCTGGCTTCAATTACATCAAGTGACACAGTACAGTACTCTTCATTTACCTTGTACTTTGCCTGACACTCAGATTGCTTTTGCGTTCTGCTGATGTGGAATATCTCCGTCTGCTTCATTAACTGTAAAACGTTTTTTGTTTTCCTAGTGCCTCCCAGGATATGTGGTTCTTTTTCAAATGGCCTCTAACTTTTTAGGAAACTTGCTGCCTAATTTAATCCAAAAGAACTTTCATACTATTCACTGTGCCTGAATGCTTACTGCATAAAAAGTTCCAGTACATGATTCAAATATATTTAAGCATGAAATGGCTACCTTCAAATGTGGCAGATATTCCAGCATGAATTCCTAATATCACAGATGCTTTATAGGTAGATGCCTCCAAAAGACTCACAAAAGACATTATTGCCTTGTTCATATACTTGAAGGCCTTCCAGAAAGGCTGTAAGAAGCTAAACAGTATTTTGAAAACCAGCTTGGCCATATAAGCTGTCAGAAAAGTTTCACTAACAGTGAAAAGGGAATCCCATTTATGGAAGTCTTGTGAAACATTAATGAAGTTTTATAGTGTTATAACCTTTCATGTACTGGATTCCACTCACCATTTGATTCAGCATAAGGCAGGGCCAATTTGAAGTTGTTGTTATTTTGTTGTGTTTTTTTTGCCCAAAGCAAATTTATCCCTTCCTGTTTTGATGTTGCTAGTACCCAGCCAACAGTGGTGCAGGCCTAGGGGTGCTGCCAGTCACCATGACACCAATCAGTTGGGGGAACAAGCAGACACCTCAACACCGCTCACTTTGCCCCCCTAAGCAGTTGCTTGGCTGACTTGGCCACAGAACTGGCCCTAAAGCAGGGGAATGTTATAAGAACTAGAATTCAGCCCTCTTGCTTCCCATGTGTAAATGGAAGTTGCAGCGTTGCTCTTCTCATATCATCTCAAAGGATTCTCCCTTTGAAGAGGTCTTTTCAGAGTGGTGCAAGAGGTTGCTAAAGCAAAAGGATGAGCAGAAAGTCCTGTTACACAGATGTAAGCCAGAGGCAAGGCTTTTTCCTAATGGTGGGATCATCAGTGGAATGTCCCTTCCCTTGAAACTCACCTGGCACCTGTAGCTAAATACTAGAGCATCAACCAGATGTTACTGGCACAATGGCATCACTTCCTGTGTTATACCAGTGACAAGGCTTAGGCCTTCTTTCTTCTCCTGGTAAGTTCCCTCTTACCAGCTGGCTGATAGGGGGACTCCCATCTCTACCAGGGGACTGGCAACCCTAAGGCTATCTCAAGCAGGTTGCCAGAAGAGGCAACATTGAACTACAATCAATCCATCCATCAATCCATCAATCCATCCATCCATCCCCTTCTTCAGGTTTCCCCAGTAAAAAAGAATTAGAGAGCAATTATGCTACTGCACAGTAGAATAAAATCAATGGTATCTTCCCCTCACCCCTTGAAAGGCAATAATATACAGACTGACATCAGCTATCAGAGCATGCTTAATTCTCCTCCTCTCAGAATCCCATAGAATGCAAATGAGGATTCTGAGTTGGGATATGAGTGCACAGAAAATTATCCATGTTGCAAATAACATGAACATTTGGTCTCAAGCACTGCTTTTGGCATGATAGGAACCTTTTCATTTTTGCATTTCTAGACTTATATGTTGATGTAGACCTAATGGCCTAGGGTTTTTAAATTAATTATTTTATTTATTTATTTATATGCCACCTTTCTCACAGGGACATAGTGAGTCAGTATCAGTATCAGTACAGTCAATAAAATGGAACATTCAATAACCAATGCATTAGGGTTTTACAACTCTGGAACCACCAGAAAGAACCGAAATCATTGATCCAGATAAATTTGTGAACCATTTTGTACAGAGCAACCCTTTTACCTGCAGAGAAAAACCCTCTTGAAGAGTTCAGTTTTGCATAATTTGTAAGAGGCCAGAAAAGTGTGAGCTTTCTGGAACTCTTCAGACAGGACATTCCAAAAGCTGGGAATCACAACGACGAAAGCATGCAAATGGACAATTGTTGATTTTGCCTATTTGCAGGTCAGCACCTGCAGAATCCCCTGCTGACATGGGCATGCTGTATTTGGGGAAAGAAAGACCCAAATGTTTGCAGGGCTATTCATTTGAACTTTCATTTGTATTATGCAAGTATTTTCTAAAACCTAATTTTGTAGGTTAGCTTTAGTGCTGTTTTTGATCTACTTAATTTGCTTCAAGAAAGTAAAACATATATTTAGAATACACATGAACACAGCATGCAAGAAATTTCATTACTCATCATTTGCATAGCCCTTGGTAAATGTGTAAGTATTTCCCAGGCCTTAAATGATTCATTCTCCGTGCCACATGCACATCAACACCTGATTGAGGCACTGGCTCATTCTGGGTATTAACCTCTACTTCCCTCCTCTTATTCATAAAATAAAAGCAATGTATACTGTCATGGAAGACTCGGCATTTCCAAGTGTTCTCTGTGCATGTGTAATTAGTATGATGATTATTTTATTGAACACCAAGAAACAACTTTTCCCAGTTTTCACTTACCTTTATATGAAAATTGTTTGCTTGAGGGGCTGTGCTTTCACTACATAGATTTTCATATCTCTTCTGGTATTAAAAATGCAACTGCATGACTAGGACTACCTGTTCTAGTCATGTCATTTAGAAAGCAATAGATTAAATGTCTGTACAATGTAAATCATAAAATAAGATAAACACGTATTGTGCATAATTTATTAGATTAAGGAATTAAAAACATACACAATACCTGTAAACTATCCATAGAAAAACATAATATGCACCCTAACGCTTTCACATACGCACTGGCTTCATGGATACACAGTGGAACTTCCATGCTTGAGAGGATAGGCAGGGGCCAGAAGGCCAAGATCTCAGTTAATTGCTGTCAGCAACTGATTTGTTATTTGCCCATTATCCTCTTAATGTGGCATATTTATTCTATGCCAAATGTTTCCCATGTAATTCAGTCTCAAGTGAACACAAATCCAAATTGCTGTTTTCCTATTTATCTCTGGAATCTGTTAACCATTTTCTTTATGCTGTATATTTATTTATACTCTCACTCTCTACCTATACATTTGAACTGATTACTTCCATTCCATGACATTGTATTTGAAGTGTGCATGCACATGAAAGCTCATACCTTGAATAAAACTTGGTTGGCCTTAAAGGTGCCATTGGACTCTACATTTGTTCTACTGGAACTTTCAAACAGCTTGAGAGATGGGAAACCATTGTTATGTATGTAGACCTGCCGAGGACCTGAGCTTGAGGTCTGAGGCAGGATCATAACCCTGCAAATGTAATTGGCCAACATGCAGCTGGATCTCAACTGCTGGATCCAATCAGTACAAAGTGTAACTGACCAATAGCATGCACTGGCAGGAATCTATTGTCTCTCGCTGTATATATTTGGGGTGTTTTGTGAGGTTTTCTTCAGTTCAGTTTTGGTCCTCTGTACTATAGAGCTGGGGTCAATAAAGAGCTGAAATGAACTCCCAGGGTCCTGGTCTCTGAACCCACAAATCTAACAACTATTATCTGATAAACAGACATTTTCGATCATTTCCATCATAATTGATTTTGCCATTCTAAAAAATAAGTTCCATAATGTTGTGTATCTTATTGAGCAAAGAAATCCCTCCCACCATTCAGGAGCCCACCCACCCCCGGTAATCATCCCGGTCCTTTTCAAGCTCTGTAATTACGCTGGAACACACGGCTGACCTCCAGACTTTCACTGGGCCATTCATTTGTCAATTACCCACAGAACCCGCCCATCTCTTTCTCTTCAGCCTCTGCAAAGAAAAAGAAATCCACGTGAGAACCGGATGAAGGGGGGGGGGGTCGGAGATCGAGCGAGATAAATGGATCCCTTGCATTCTGATTGGTAAATTTTCCTGTCATTGTGGCCCCTCCTGCCGTCAACCACTTCCCACGAGCACATCCACGCATGCCTGACATTCTCTCGCCAAACAGAGCGTTACAAAGATGGGTCAAGAGATTGTGTCATTTCTGAATGGCTAATGTAGCTATCACTCAAGATGAAGCCCTGCCTTCCACGAGGGACAGCTTCTCTTCAAGTGAATCCCATGACTCTAGTCAGCGCGAACCTGGGGGATGCTATTTGCATGGCGTTATCATTGGTCAGGGCGCCTGGCCTCTCACATTGTCGCCACGCCTCTTTTCCCCAGTTCCTCACTGTTCGCATTGTGAATGGCCAGTCGTCCTGTCACTTAGGGCTGGAGGCGGGCTGAAGTGGACCGTGGGGCCGGTTGCTCGAGACTTCCTCTTTCCTCGGGCTTCGTCTTCGCTGGGCTTGCAGCAAGGATGGGGTCGCGGCGGGCCGGGCTGGCGCTTTGGGTGGCAGCGTCGTTGGTGGCAGGTAACGCTCCGGGCGCCCCGCCGTAGGGAGGGATTGCTGCTGCTGCTGCTGCTGCTGGCTCAGTCGTCTCCGCTAGACCTTTTCCCGCAAGCGGGTGGAGGAAGGAAGGAAGGAAGGAAGGGCGGAGATGGGTCCATCTGGATGAGGAGCGGTGGTCGAGCCGGTGCGGAAGCTGAGATGGGCTCTCTTCACGGGGGAGGGGAGTGCGGCGCCCTCCTGGTGGTAGGAGAGAGGCCGATAAGCAGGACCTTAAATGCTGAGGAAGGAGGAGGAGCGGGAGAGGGAAGAGAAGGGCTGGTATATGATGAAACCATTTTGTACTCAAGGTCGGTCGTCGTTCACATTCGTATCTTTGAGTTGTAGAATTTAATTTGTGTTGCTCATGGAGGCATTAACAATTGTAAGCTGAGCCATTTTGGGTACTTGCAACCACTATGGCATCTACAACAGAGCTTTTACCTATGGAATTGTATAGAACTGTGTAGAGTTGTTAATAAAGGAATCATTGAACTTACAGTGCTAATAAGTATATTTCGTCCCTGCACATTCCAGTCCTACTCCCTATAGTCTCTCCTTGCACTAATGCAGAATGCTGAGAAGGATAGCTGAATTCCTACTAGGTTAGCTAGAGGTCAAGGTAGCTATTATGTGGCAAGTACATGTCAATCTCATTTTAATTTTTTTTTAATGGAACGATGGTCAGCTGCAAATTTTGTTGACTTTATTTTGCAAATTACTGTCAAAGTGAGACAACAGTTAAATCCTTCGGTTAATTTATTCCTATGCTCTAAACACCAGTGTGAATTCAGGTTACCATAAATCTCATCGGAACACAACAGAGGATATAATCTGTTCCCTTTCCTTGTCATACTGTGAAAGCTAGTAATTTCAATGGGATGACTCCTGCCTCTTTCTATGACTCCTCTGAACCAAGCATTTATTTGTTAAACTTTTTGCACGCCATCTTACCTTTTGGCTCAGGCTTAAAGCCTTCCTCCAACTTAATTGGCTCTCCGGTTGGACAAGGGCATGGGAGTGAAAGCTATTCTCATCATTGGTGATCAGCTGATAGTTGGTCAAGAAGGCAGCTGCTGGAACAGATTGCTCCTCAGGATAAAGCAGGAAGTGCTGTCTGTTTTACAGTAAATCGGAGGGAGGATTTTGCTGTCTCTGAGTATAGTGATGAGGAAATGCGTTCTGCTCAAGTTTCTGCATGCTGAGTTGATATTACATTAAATATTTT
The DNA here is from genome assembly GCF_049243985.1 of Paroedura picta. Classification (NCBI taxonomy): domain Eukaryota; kingdom Metazoa; phylum Chordata; class Lepidosauria; order Squamata; family Gekkonidae; genus Paroedura; species Paroedura picta. Next base: position 66,408,687 of record NC_135374.1, on the reverse strand, counting down.
GGTGGGATTACGTTGGAAAACTTGTGGATACAGCAGAACGTGTTCAAATCCATTACTGTCCTGAAGTAACAAGATTCGGGTAGAGCATCTGGATTTGTCAGCTTGTCTTTGAAAGCACCTGGCCCTGACAGTTTGAAAATAAATCTGAACATGTGCTGCAAATGCTGTAGGACAATATTGAAATACCATGTTGGCTCCTCTCTTGGTCTTACAACAGCTAGTCATGCTCCTCTATTGGTTGCTCTTACCTTTAACTCTTCTCTCACAGTTACATTAGCACAATTAGTCACAATCTACCTCATCAACAGCCTACTTACAAGTGCATCCTAAATGCTATACTTGAGCTAGGCTGTCCTGGGTCATCTGCAGTTCGTAGATGTTCATAAATAAATAAGCCGTAGGTCCCAAACTGTTAATCTGGTTGACTGTTGAGTGTGCCCCCTCTCCCCTTTAGAGAGAAGCTGCACCCAAGCAAGATTGCAGCTTTAGGAAAATAACTACTTCCTTCATTTACATTCTATGACTTCATGGGTAGGAAATATTTACAGATGCCATACTGGTGGTATAAACATAGAATGGCACATGTTTACTGTCAATATCTGCTTTGTTTTTATATAACCTTGAATGTGGTTTAACCCTGCCTTCAAGGTTGATTTGCAGAGAACAAATGAAGCAGACTGTTGGAGAACAGAGCCTTGTAAGCCACTTGTTAGTCTGGTGTAATTCCGCCTTCAGAATTCTATGTCGAATACAAACTTTTTGGAGTTGCTAGCTCCCAGTTGCCAGTATTGAGGCTAATGAGTACAAGAGTACCTAATCCTAATATAAAGACAGATGTTCAATCATCATATAAATACAAGGTAAAAAGTACAAATTATATCCACAAGAACCAATTTCAAATGTGTTTTGGCTAAAAGCCCTCCTCAGTGGTAGAATTCAAACTTCGTAATTTTACATTTTAACAAAAATATACATAAAGCTCATCATACACAGAATGGACCTAAAATAAGGGGGGGGGAGAAAATAATTATATTTTATTATTATTAAAATAATCTATAAAGCAGCAACAATTTTTAAAATTTAAATATTTTGAAATGTATGTGACAGGGATAACTACTTTACTTACACTGAGATGCTCACTCGTGGAGTGAATGGTGATAAATATTCTTGCGGTACAACTAGGATGGGAGGAGAGATCCTTTCCTACCACCCAATCCATGTATTTAGTGCAAGGTACATTCAGTGACCTTGTGCCAATGCAGCCTTTCTAGGCTTTGATAGAAATGAGCCTGAAGATGATTTGAGATTAGATTCATCCACTTCCATATTTTGTAATCTATTCAGGTTGCTTTCCATACCACTAGTTCTTGCTTTAGTAGTAGTGTACTATAATTTTGTAGGTAAAAGAATTAAAGTTCAAACTGTTTTCTTTAAATAAACCTTGTCTAACTATGCATCAGAATGACATAGTAAAATGTCAGGTGTTAGAATGGATTGAATAAGTTCAGAATAGAGATCAGAAACTGATCTTTTTTTTAATGCCTTTGTATTTTAATCTTACCTTACTATAAATAAACATAACAGGCAACAACTATTTATCTCTGAAGTTTTTTATTCTCTGCAGGAAGATTAATTTATTGAAAGTTGGTGTTCCTCACCTGTAATCTGAAGTGGTAGCCTCAGATTGTCTCAGTCTACTGCTTGTTGAAGATCAGCAAAAGGGTTGTGTGTGTACTGTTGCTTAAAGAAGTAACTTTACCAGTTTTGTCTTTCTGTTTCAGGTATTGTTGCTAATGAATTCAGTGTATTACGATCTCCTGAGTCGATCATATTCCATCAAGGAAGCTGGCCAATACCTGGAGAACGAATTCCAGATCTGGCTGCATTAACCATGGGCTTCTCTGTTGAGGAAGTATGTAATTCATTGTGTTTCTCTGCAATCAGTAACTGTCACTACTTTCTGATGATTTAAATGTAGGCTTAACGGAGACAGTTATGTGTCTTACGGTTCCCTGCTATTTGGGGATTTTTAACAAAAGCACAAGACAGAAAACCAGATAATGTTTATGTAAGCCATGCTTAGTCAAATCATATTTTTATTTTATTATAGTTTTATCTTTTCTTGCAACTGAAATTGGTCTCCAGAGTATTTGCTATACATAGGATTACAATTTATCCTCACAACTGCCCTCTGAGGTTGGTTAGACTGAGTATGTAATTGGCCCAAAGTCACCCAACATGTTTCATGGTTGAGTAGGGATTTGAACCCAGGCCTTAGTCTTACATTCCAACCACTGTACCACAACAGCTTTCTCAGTGTTGTTGAGATGTGTTACTTTTTAAATGTACATGGTTCCAATATGAAGAGCTCTTTATCTCTTTAATGAATGTCCCAAATTAAGTTTTTTTTTTTGCCTAACTTGCATTGTTTCTTTCCCCCCTGACATTTCTTTTAAAAAGCTTAACTGGAAAATCAACCTGTTCAATTGCAGGACCTCTCCTGGCCTGGACTTGGAATAGGTGATCTCTTCCGGCGTCCTCGAGCTACAGTTCTGATCACAGTAACAGGAATAGACAAGTTGACACTACCTCAGCATGGTATCTCTTACCCAGTTGAGAATGTAAGTACTAAAATGCTGTAGAACAGTGGTCCCCAACCCCCAGTCCGGGGACCGGGACCAGTCCGCGGCTCCTCATCCTCCTCCCTGGCTACTGCCTCGGGGGCTGCCCTGCCACTCTGCCACCAGCTCACCTTTGGTGCTCTCTGGTAGCCACCATGGCCGGGGCTCCCCCTCAGCGTGGCACTGCACAGCTGCTGCTAGCAGTGCCACCCAGTGGGTGGCGGGAAGTAAGGGGCGCTGGCAGGAAAGAAAGCGGAGCAGGGGCTCGGGTGGTGGTGGCGACATCCCTTGACAAAAGACCGGACCTCAGTAAAATTGTCCCCCGGGCCTCAGTAAAATTGTCAAGCGTTGACTGGTCCCCGGTGGGGACCACTGCTGTAGAAGGTCACTTTTCCATTTCATAGCTAAATGTCAGACATTGGTAGAAAACCAGAAGGCACTGGGGTCCATCCGTTTCTGGAGTGCTTGGTGTTTCAGTAAATCTATACTGAATGACAGCTATGTACAAGGGCACTGTGAGGCTTTGCAATAAGAACAATCTGTATGTAAAAACTACTTGGGATGGAAAGTACGTAACATTTCCCTTTTGTGTCCAGTCACCACTACAAGGACTCCAGAAGGAATATTTTATTCATGCTTCTCTATTTATCCTCTGCTTGTCTGTTTGGTACAATGGGAAAGTACATTTTATTTCAAATGGCTTCTAACCCCTGTGTGTTTCACTTTGAGCCTTCAGTGTTCTGTGGAATATAAAAGCAATACTTCTTCCACTAAACCAGCTTTTTCCTCGAGGCTGGAATAAGATCCCCGCCCACCCAACTATTCCATTGTTTTTTTCTTTCTCTCTTTGCTCCATTTGGTGCGGCCCTCAATTTTCTTCTTGCAGTAATATTTGAGAAAGCAAAGAAAATCTGTAGTGCCTCCAGTTCTTTATAAAGTGTCAGAATTCTTAAAAACAATGACAGGAGCAATCCCGTCCCTTCCCTGTACACTGCTGTGCTTAATGTATTCCCTTAGCCTTAACAGAGCTTGTTTCTTTGTATGCCCTCCTTGTGTGCAAATTTGTGCACACCATCTCAATCCCGCATAGAAGCTCCTTATGATCCAGATGTAGAAGTGTAAGGGCTAGATGGGGATACAGGCAGCCTGCATGCATAGCATGACCATTTACCCTCGTTACTTCTGTCTCTGTCTGTGTGCCATCCTTTAGGAGAAGTGATAAACAGGGCTTTGCTTAAGTTAATGGGAAGCCTTGGCTTATGTGTGCTACTCTAGCAGTAGGCTCTGTTGCATTCTGTATTTGATGTGTTTAATTTTTTTATATTTAGTTTACAAATTCAAATAGAGGTACAGAATTATTAGGCACATTAGGCATATGACAGCAAAAGGTACAGGAGTAAAACTTAGTCCCTATCAGTTTGCTCTGCATACCATCAAAAAGTGTTTGGGGTTTTTTTAATTTAAAAAAAATCATTAAAAAAATTAAGTACTTGTTATGTTTATTTCAAAGAATCCTTTATTAGTTAGGGACGTAAATCAGCACAGAGCGTCAGTAGCTGAGTTTATTTAAAGCTTTTCAATGTAGTCATCGAAGTCGGAAATACCTTGGGTGAAAGTATCAAAATGATGTGCCCACAAAACACAAACATGGAGCATTTCAGCCTTGAAAAGCCTTATGGAAAGTTGCGTGGGCTGACGAGAGCTATGAATTGCAATAAAATCACTAAAATTCACCTATTCATTGAAATTCATTGAAGTCTAAAGAATAATGGCATAGTCTAAGCCTACAGTTTTATCCAATACTAATATATTAAACTGTGTATCAATGTTAGGTACAGCTTTGTTTTTATTAAGCTGCCTGAAAGGTCCAAAGTCTTCAATGAAGCAAAGTGCTGAGATGATTCTAAGAATCGCATTTGGATACGTCTTAATTTGTTAAGAAGCTCTTTTAACAGTAATTGTAGAACTGCATGTTTTTGTAAATCTGGGGGAACTAGTTAGTATAGTGACTGCATACATATAGCCTTACTACAATGAATGCAGAATCAGTTACTCATAAGTAGCTAATGCTTGAATTGCATATAATGCACAGACAATTAGAAAGATGTACAATGTTCTCATTTATATAAACCAGAATTTTTATATTGATCTAGGCAGTTCCTTTCAACCTGGATGGAGTTGCAAATGCTATTCATACTTTGTTTTCGGAGGAAACCCCTGTAGTAGTACAGCTTGCTCCTAGTGAAGAGGTAGGTTTCTTAATTTGTTTCTGAAAGCACTTGACATGAGTTAAAATTGCTCTCTGTGTAGGCTTCCAGATACAACACAAATTTGTATAAAAGTTACATTGTTAGAAAAAAGTTACTTGATCTGAATGTCTGTCCTCAAAGCAATTCAGTATTAATTCACTCCTGTATTGAATAATTATGTTTTTTCAGAGAGTATATATGGTGGGAAAGGCAAACTCTGTATTTGAGGACCTTTCAGTCACACTAAGACAACTTCGAAATCGATTATTCCAGGATAATTCCATTTTGGCTTCTCTTCCCCTGAATTCTCTAAGCAGAAACAATGAGGTAAGACCTGACTAGGTGTTGGAAATGATTTTTTTTTTAAAATGTCCTCCCATTTTTTGTGTACGGCTCTTATCCCTGTTCTCTTTTTTGCAGAACGAAATGTTCAGAGTAATTTTCTGACTTCACTGTGGGGACCATTTGGCATTATTAGCATGGATAGCTGGTTAACCTCTGGCTACGAAGAGTGCAAAGCATTCACACACACATTTAATTTAGTCAACTTTTCAGACTTGATGAATTTAAGACATGATTTAATCTTAACTGAAATCCATTTATCACTGAGCTAAGTGATCAAATGATTAGTTGGTCAGCAGAAGTGTGATGATATTGGTTCAAATGACAGATGTGAGAATTAGTGTACTTATATATAAAGTGACTTGGGCTCTTCACCATGAATTAAATGTTATAATTTGATTCCTGTTAAAAATAATTAAGTATATTCTTTCCTTAGGTTGATCTACTGTTTCTGTCAGAATTACAAGTCCTGCATGATATCACTAGCTTGGTAAGCAGAGTGTCTGTTGTTTTTTCAAACAAACATTTAACTGTGGGTTGGCAACTGGCACTCATTGGCAGAATCTGGATAAAAGAAAGCTGCTAATTGGACCTAGGCCCAGTAGCAGCAGACAGTATATAATTTTCCAGCCATGTTAACCTTTCAGCTGATTTGATGCCAGCTGGTTGAGAACTTTGAACTGGAAAGGAAACAACTTGAGCAAATGGCATTTCCAAACAAACAGCTGTAGAATGCAGGCTGGTAGGCAGATAGAACAGAGATCCTGGTCAGCCTGTCAAGTGGCAAAATTATTTTATCTGTTATTAATAATCTGCTTTTTCCACTGCGACTCAACATAGATTACACAATATAAATCAATGCAATAGAAGTAGGACTAGAAATGACAGAAATCTGAAATGGAGCTGTAGTCTGAACAAAGCAAAAACATGAAATGTTGAACAATGCAGAATGGTACAGAATGGTTGAACAATGCAGAATCAGTAGAAACAGTGCATTCTCCTGGATTGATCTGTTATGGGCTAACTCTTATTATTTTTATTCTCTGACCTGGATAACCCAGGCTAGCCTGATCTTGTCAGAAACTAAGAGGGTTGACCCTGGCAAGTTATTTGGATTGGAGACCACCTAGCAATACAGAGGTCATGATGTGGAAGCAGGCAATGACAAACCACTTATTAGAAGATCATAGTGTTCCTCTCGGGGTATACTGGGAAAGGGGGGCTCTCAAATATACAGGGCCCAGACCATGTAAGGCCTTGGAGGTTATAACCAAGACCTTAAACTTGATCCAGAATTCCACTGACAACCAATGCAACTGCTGGAGGATGGGTTGAATATGGGCCTTCCACAGTGTCCAGGTTAAGGGCAGGCCAGCATAGAGCGAGTTACAGTAATTTAACCTAGAGGTGACTGTTTTATGGATCACTATGGCTAGGTTTTCTGGTGTCAGATAGGATGTTAGTAGCTTCTCCAGGCGAAGTTGGAAAAATGGCTTAAATGCTACCCTCGTGATCTGTGCATCCATTGAAAGGGAGGCATCAAAGATCACCTCCAAGTTTCTGATGGCACACAGTGTACTTTGTGAAGACAGGGGAGCTGTGCTTCCTCTTCCAGTCCCTTCCTCCCCACCACAGGACCTTGTTTCATGGGGTTCTCTATGATCATGGGCCTTTTCTGAAGTTTCTAGCAAGATCTGTCTTCATGGTCCCAGTCTCCAAATTTTAAATATCAACAGATAGGACTGTTGAGCATTAGTGGTAATGATGATTATACGTTCTTGCACTCTCTGCAACATGCCCAACACCCTGAAAAATAGTTTAATATGCAGATCTATCCATTAAGAGCAGAACTAACAATATAACTAGTTGGCAAACCTACTCAAAGGTGGTAATTTTTACCATCATCGATGCCTCAAACAGATCATATTTTCCCATTTTCCCTTTCATATTAGTATGCAAAAGAAATGCAGATAATTTCATACTGTGAGGCATAATTCCTACTTTTCATTTTAAAACAAAATTAATTTAGTCATGAGGTACTTTTGTATAATGTAGAAAATAATTATTAAATTGAAAATGCACCTTTTCACTGACTATCTTTTTCCCTCAAAAATAGAGTCCAATAGCGCCTTTAAGACCAACAAAGATTTATTCAAGGCGTGAACTTTTGAGTGCAGGCACTCTTCCTCAGACTAATGAACTAGCATCATAACAGTGGAGATATAAGGCAAAAGCTAATTATGGTAAATTATTAAACTGTGTCACGACATCCAAATTAAGCCTTACGATGCCATGTGATAATTCTTTGCTAAAACAGCTAATCAGACCTTTTTAGTTCAGTTGTGGTTCACAAAAACATTGAAGAAATAGAACTGTCCACATTGGTAATTAATGACAAACACTTTCCTGCTGGCCCCATCCATCTCCACCCAAGTGTGGAACCATCCCTGCAAGTGACAACTATCTTGTCCTGAGACCAGAGAGTTAAATTCATAATGACATTACATATTACTAAGATCACATTACAGTCATGTTGTCACAAATAAAATCTTTTTTCCTGTTGCTTTACAAGCTTTCCAGGCACAAGCATTTAGCAAAGGATCATTCACCAGACTTGTACTCTCTAGAACTTTCTGGGTTGGAAGAAATTGGTAAACGGTATGGAGAAGATTCACAGCAGTTCAAGGATGCCTCTCAGATTCTTGCAGACTCACTGCAAAAAGTAAGAGAAACAGGGTTAAATGAATTTATTGAGGGACAGATGTACTAGTCCAGTGCAGGAGGATGTTTTCCTTTACCCACAACTTGACTGAATGCTTCTTTCCTCATTAATAGATTACAGAACAGTGGGTTGGATCACACATTTCTGCTTGTGAAAAGGAAGTGTTCTTTGACTATCCACAGGATCTGACAAAACAACATGGAATGGGGTGGTAAATAAGGAGCATTAGTGAATAATTGTAGAATTAGAGTTTATAGTCAAACCAGAATCTGTAGTCCTATTGGGCCCTAATAATGCATTTGTAAGTGACTGGTAGATCAGTATTATTTGATGAAGAAAAAATGATGTAGACTCAATTCTGGAAGGATCTGTTTTTGTATCCTTAGGTATTTAGATAATAAAGATAAGTGTAGAAGAAGAAGAGTTGGTTCTTATATGCTGCTTTTCCCTACCTGAAGGAGGCTCAAAGCGGCTTACAGTCGCCTTCCCTTTCCTCTCCCCACAACAGACACCCTGTGAGGTGGGTGAGGCTAAGAGAGCCCTGATATCACTGCCCGGTCAGAGCAGCTTTATCAGTGCTGTGGCGAGCCCAAGGTCACCCAGCTGGCTGCATGTGGGGGAGCGCAGAATCAAACCCGGCATGCCAGATTAGAAGTCCACACTCCTAACCACTACAGCAAACTGGCTCTCTGCATCTGGGTCAGAAAAATGAAAAGCATGCCTACTGGATGGGGGATACGCTTCTAGGTAACACTGTGTGTGAACGAGACCTTGGGGTACTTGTGGATTGTAAACTAAACATGAGCAGGCAGTGTGATGTAGCGGTAAAAAAGGCAAATGCCATTTTGGGCTGTATCAACAGAGGCATCACATCAAAACCACAAGATGTCATAGTTCCATTGTATACGGCACTGTTCAGACCACACCTGGAGTACTGTGTGCAGTTCTGGAGGCCTCACTTCAAGAAGGACGTAGATAAAATTGAAAGGGTACAAAGGAGAGCGACGAAGATGATCTGGGGCCAAGGGACCAAGCCCTATGAAGATAGGTTGAGGGACTTGGGAATGTTCAGCCTGGAGAAAAGGAGGTTGAGAGGGGACATGATAGCCCTCTAAGTATTTGAAAGGTTGTCACTTGGAGGAGGGCAGGATGCTGTTTCTGTTGGCTGCAGAGGAGAGGACACACAGTAATGGGTTTAAACTACAATTACAACGATATAGGCTAGATATCAGGAAAAAAAATTCACAATCAGAGTAGTTCAGCAGTGGAATAGGCTGCCTAAGGAGGTGGGGAGCTCCCCCTCACTGGCAGTCTTCAAGCAAAGGTTGGATGCACACTTTTCTTGGATGCTTTAAGATGCTTAGGGCTGATCCTGCGTTGAACAGGGGGTTGGACTAGATGGCCTGTATGGCCCCTTCCAACTCTATGATTCTAGAAATTAACAATTGCAAGCATCAAAATGTATGATCAGATTACTTTGGGTACATGTTTTTGTGAAGGAATGTTGTAGCCACATGCTCAGAAGTGAAAAGGACAGCAATATGCACCTGCTTGTGTAACAAAGATCCCTTTTGAAAAACTCTGCAGTAGGGAAGAAAATGATTTCCTTTAAAAGAAATCCAAAAAACTGAGACAACACCTTGAAACTTCTCTGCACTTTTTGCTTAATATCTGGCATTACAAGTGGGCCTCTTAAAATTGAAACAATTTTCCTGTGATTCCACTGAAAACAAAGTGAACTTTATTCTTCAAATATTCTCATGATTGCAGTGGTGGCCTATCTTGCTGTAATGGAGCCAAGGTTTTAGACCTGTTGTGCAGACTGCACCTACACGTTGCTAGGGCATATTAACCAATCTAAAAGTGAGGTTAAGAGGGTGCCACTCTTTTGTTGCCAGTTTCAACTTAAATGGTATGCCACATGATCTGTCTTCCATTAATGCTTTACTGTTGTACAAAGTTTTGAACATTTTTCAGTTTGCAGATGAAATGTACAGCCTTTATGGTGGCAATGCAGTAGTAGAGGTGGTGACTGTGAAGACATATGACACACCCTTTGTGAGGAAGTCACGATCTATCTTGGAAATCTCACAGGTTTGTGTAAATAGTTAATCTTAATGGACTACCAATACAGCTTTACACCTCAATTCAAAGTGCAGTTATTTGTGAACTTTGTGGATTTTAAATGCCTATCCAAGCAAGTTATTTGAAATGCAATCAGACACCAATGAAGCTCCTATGATTCCTTGAGCTTTATTATTTGGTCCCCCCACAAGCCTTACTTGTAAGAAATGAATGGAAATTATTTTGAAGACACCTGAAGGTAATTGCTTCCATTTTAATGTGGAATAAGGATCAGTAAGTTGTGCAGAGCAATGGCTTTGCCATAAATTTCATGAGGCGACAGGCTATCCCATCTAATCTACTGACACTTTTATGGACCTACAAGCACACAATTGTAGTACATGGACACAATGCACTTGTCATGCAACTTTTTCTAAAAGTAAATTTCAAGTGGAAATTTTGAGCCAGCTATCGTTCTCTGAAGTGTGAAATAAAAACTTCTAGAACAATACATTTGGGCTAACTTAACTTTGAAACTCTTCTTGCTATTGTATTTCCGAACTTCTTCTATGATGACTAGAAACTTCTTTCAAAAGTAGCCAGAAATTTCAGAATACTAATTCCTGAAATACGCACCAACATGCTTCAGGCCTATTGCTGAAGAGTTGTTTCATTAAATTTCTATAGGTTACAAAGCACAGTTTGCATTCTGTGCCTTACATGTACTTCCCCAGAATATCTCTTGTGTTCCCTGGGGGAAATATGTATTTTTCATTTGAATACTAAAGAACAGTTTGTTTTTTATATTTTCTTCTCTTGCTATAGAACATCCTTGACAATCAGTATAATCTAGGATATCCATACAACTTTAACTATGCTGTGGTCTTCAACATAATTCTGTGGATGATGATAGTCCTCATCATAGCTGTGATTGTTATTTCCTACAACCTCTGGAATATGGATCCAGGCTATGACAGCATCATTTACAGAATGACCAACCAGAAGATCAGGATGGATTAAACACCACTTAATTGAAACCTAAAGAAGAGTCAATCTTCCAGTGCAACTATCACCATGGTTTTCTGCTTGTTAATGTGAAGATATATTTAAGACTAGTGGTGGACAGTCAGTTTGCTCAGCTGGAATGTGCAATGGTTGTAAAATTATGATCTAACCTATACACACATTTATGTAAAGGATCCTCATGCTCCTTTTGTGCCCATGCAGTATGAATTCAATTTCAGAGCTCCTCCTCTTGCTGGTTAGTAAACAATGCACTGAAGAAAAGTAGCAGCTTGTTTTGCATTAAATCCTTTTTTCACTGGAAGACTAGAATGTTGGTTGAGGTAGTGTTAGGTACTGAATCAGTTGTAACTTTAATGTAAATAATTCAGGCTGTTTGTAGGGGTGTAGTCGTGGTTATGTTGGATATTTAGTATCAAAGCTTATTAATTCTGAGTCCAGTGTTAACTTGTGAGCCACTGTACAGACTTTGAATAAAGCAAATTGTGTGAAAATGTCCCAGAATAAAGAAAAAGATAAACAGTGATACATGTTGTAGAGATGTAGGGCTTGTCGTTGCTATGAATTATTTCAGAAAAGATCCCTTTAGTAACCACAGCTTTATTAATTTAGTGAGAGTGTACAGAGTATAATCTTAGACCAGATGAACTCTGACTATTTCATGGAAATACAGGTGTGAATACACAATCATTGAGGTGCATGGTGTTTGTGGCGGGCACAACTATTGTGGGGTGGAAAGTACAGTGACAGTTGCACATATCTATAGAAGTGAGTGTATGTGCAAATCATTTTTCCTATGTTGGTAAGTGTGGGGACTGGCCCAGCCTGATCTTAGAAGCCAAGCAGGGTCAGCTCTGGTTTGTGTGTGTGTGAGACCACCAGGGCAATAGCAACCCACCTTTTGCCTTGAAAACCCTCCTGGGTCACCCCAAGTCACATGTGATTTGATGTATTTTACACACATAGGGTGACCAAAATAGATTTTCAAATAGGTCCATCTCAGGGCTGTAAAGCAGCATAGTTCCTTCTAATATTGTCAACTGCATAGCTACATTGTGCATTGATAGTCATCTGATAATAGGTGTGATTTTTTTCTGTTCTGTTCAACACAGTCTATGTTAATTTGACCTGTACAAAATAGGTGGATACGAGCAACTTCAGTGAGTAATCTAGAATGTAATTGTTTATATTCCATATTGTGGGAATTGCCATGCATGAATATGAACACTTTCAGGTATCTTATGCTTTGGCTTGGTTTAAACTATATTAGCAGTAGTGAATGGTGAGGGACTGCTTGAATTAACAGAAATGCCACCCTTGTTCTCAGCTTCATTGACCAAGTGACCTACTTGAAATACCTGAACTTTTCCTGGTTTCAGTGTGGCTGATTTAGTATCCCTGTTCCGATATCGAAAGTATTTACTTTGCAAGTCTATTCAATAATGCTGTATTTATATACTACTTTATCCTGTTAGCACGCCCAGCTAACATTTTTTTAAAAAACACATGAAGACATGGGTTTTTCAGGCAGGGAGACCAATATCCCAAGGTGGTGTTTTTGGGCCTCTGCTCAGGCCTGGCAGAACAGCTCCATTTTGCAGGCCTCTAGAATTGTTTAAGATCCCAGAGGGCCCTGATCTCTTCAGGCAGAACATTCCACCAGGCTGGGGCCAGGGTTGGTTTTACTTCTTTTTTTCTAGTATGCTTACACTCTCATTTGTGTAGCAGTAATGGATAGGATTCCATTTTCTGATTTGCTGGACATAAAAATTAAACCTGGGATTTCTAACAAAGATTCTTCTCTGCCTTTAAGCTGATGCAGCCCTCCTCTGAGATCAGAGGGAAGAACTTGATAAAAGAACATAACATTATAAGATGCACGGAAGGACCTGCCACAATATATAACTACCCACAATGAAAATATCTACAAAATCAAAAGTAAATGTGTAAAATGACCATTAAATGTTAAGTGAAGTTAATAAACAATCTCCAGATTGTGCCTCTGGTATACAAGGTAGCTCTATGGAAGATCAGATACTCTATTAGGATAAGTCAAGGTGGCTGGCTTGAGTCTTAAGCACAACCAATAACAAAATAACAAGCTGTAGTTATATCATAGACCATCAACTATACTGCTGAAAACGTTTGGACATATTAAGAGCATGCTTATTCTGTGTCTTTGAGAGTTAATCTTAAATAATTTTATGTGCCTGGTCCCCATTCACAATGCATTATAAAATGTCTAATTTATGTGCAATAAAATGTGTGTAAACTTTTCATAATCTGTGCTACCTGGACCTGGTGATTCTAAGTAACTACTTTTAGTCCTTGGTTTTATTCCTAGAGAATTGAAGATAGTTGTTTTTAGACAACAAATTATGTGATTATAGTGAAGAGATCATAAGCTCTTAAGTAGAGCAAGACACCATCCAACCTTTGCTATGGCCTCTAGTTATGAGGTAGAGTAGCTGAAGTGTCTGAACATTTTCCTGAAACAAGGGCAGCTGAGTTAAAGTCTCGATCCTGATATGTTCTTCAGACAGTAAAAGAACATTCTAATTCTGCATGTTAGCCATTGTGCTATAGGAAAGTTGAGGGAGACAGGAATTTGTATCTTTTTGCAGGAAATTTGCTGGATACCTCAAAAGCATTTGCAAGGACTGAAGGTAAGAGAATGTTCACTGTAAGCTCAAAACCAATATGTAAAGATTTGCACACTTTCAATATGCACAGTTGTAAGAGTCTATTGCCGGGGGGGAGAACAACCACTTTCCCCTAAGAGGGGCAATATAGGGCTTTTCCCCCTTGGATATGCAGGGTTGCCACCTGGAGATAGGTACATTCTTTTATGAGGCATTACAAAATTGACCAGTTGGCTTCTGTGGCAGTTAGCTTTGGCAGGAGCGATTTGCGGCAGGCTGTCTCGATTTAGACTAGAGGCTGGTCTTCCCTCCTAGGGACTTATTTCTCTGCTATGTCCCAGGAGTAAGGACTGCCCCACTGAGGACCACAAGAGAACATATTTGTTTCACTTACCATGAATTTTCTTTCCTTAGTCCGAAGGCAGGGGCAGTTCATATTTCCTGCACTGGTTCTATAAGCAGGACATGGTTTCATAAACAGTATAATTTGGACTGGTTGAGCCTTTACCCTGCTGCTGTAGTTAATGGTTAGTTATGTCTAGTTCTGATGATTCTTGGTTTTGCCATCACTCAGTATGGGCACCAGGGGTTTGACGATGTGTGAGATTGATGTTTTTTTGATGGGGGGAGAGATAGTTTTCCCATTATGATTGCTTTTGGACCAGACTAGGGCAGTTGGGAGAACACTTTCTCCTAGTGGAGTCACAAGATTGGCAATCCTGCCTATGAGGAGTCAGAGCTACATCCCAAGAGTGAGGACTGCCCCCCCTCTTGGGCGATCAAGAAGGAAGATTCTATGGTTAAGTGAAACAAATCTTCCAGTCATTCCATGCCTGCCTACTTCTTGCCTATAGCTGCAGCAGGCAAGATTGAGTGTTCCTGATTATTAAATGAGCCAACCCAGAGATTTATAACTATTATGACTAAACTAGATGACTGCTAACTCCCTCAGTGTACTTGTGCTTAAAGGAAATTAAAAAGATTCTTGGATAAGGTTTTGCACTGACGTGCCTCTGAGCCCTTCCTCACTGGGTCAGAGGAAGTGCTGAAGGGAACATAGGGCAACTCTTCAAAGGTAGCTTGGTTCCCAAGACATTTCTATAGAAAACAGACATGAGTAAAATGGAGAAGGGGTAATGGGTCCCCAGAGGGGAGATAAGGATTTAAATTAAGAAACTTTCCATCACTGTACCATTACGATAGGAATCACTAGAAAGACCGCAATGGTTGGAGAAGCTGAAGGCAGCAGGAAAGAGGAAGACTCAACATGAGATGGGCTGACTCAAAGAACCCACAATCCTTCATTTACAAGATCTGAGCAAGGCTGTTTAATCATAAGATGTTTTGGAGGTCATTGATTCATAAGGGTCACCATAAGTCAGAAGCAACTTGATGGCATTTAACACAGAGAGAAAACATGACCACAATTTTACTGTTGCTGATCAACCTCCATTATGTCCCAAACACACATTATTGACTTCAATGTAAGAAAACAAAACACACCAGACACAAACAAAAAAGATTCTTGGCAGGGTTTATTTTTTTAGTAATGTTTTCTTTAGTATATGGGGTTATATCCTACCATTCTGCTCAGCTAAAGATGGTGCATTCTGCCAGTGGAAGTGTTGCTTGCACAGGCAGAACATGTTGCTATTAGCTGAGCAGTAGGTTTATAACCCTTTGTCTAATGCAGAAGAAGGAAAGAACAATTACAAATAGATTGCTGCATTCTGCTAGGATTTCCACAGATGGTCCTGATAAGTATTACTGATAGAAACACAGAATGTCAAACAATTTGCACAGAAATGTAGTGTGGGCAATTGCCTCCATGTGCAAAGAGCACAGTGCTAAACTTCTGAAAGCATCTACTGTACAGCAGCAGGATGTTCTGAATGTTTTCAAAGTAAATGTAATGACAACATGCCCTTGGAAATCTCAACATACATAATCCCTCAGGAATACTTAAAGAGATCACTCCATCGCAAGATTTGCTTGTGTTAAAACTGTTCATAGTATAGTCAAGCTCTTCATAGCACATGCTTCCTTTTTTGTAAAGGACAACCTAAAACTTAAGCAAAAACATCAATAAGGTTAATCTCATAGTGATTTTTAGGTCATTTCAGTATTAATACCCACCTGGTAAAATTCAGTGAAAACAAAACACGTCACTAAAGCACACCATAACATATCTGAGGCTTTAGGACCACTGACAGGACTACTGGAGCAAATCCCCCCAAATGGATCACACACTTCAGTCCAGACAGGCAACAGCATACTTGCCACCTATAGCTTCTGCGCAGTCTTTCAGGGCAATTCCATTTAAAGTGTACTGCAGTAATCTAATCTGGTTGTTACCAGGGCACACAATACTGTGGCAAGACATTTCTTGTCTGGAAAGGCTGCAACTGTCTCACCAGTTGAAACTGCTGAAAACCATCCCTGGCCACCAATGCCACCTGTTTATCCATCAGGAGTCCTGGGTCCAAGAAACACGTCTAACCTATGGATCCAGAATTTCCACCCAGAACAGGGGAAACCTATTTCCCAGGTCAAACTTTCCCCCTACCAACAGCACCTCCATTTTTTGGTTTATGTTTCAGCTAATAAGCCCTCAGTTATTCCAGATCTGCCTCCTGGCACCTGTTTCTTGGGATCTGCTGGTAATGCAAGACAGAACTGAGTGTCATCTGCACATTGGTGACAGCTCAGCCCAAATCTCCAGATGACATGTCCTAGCAGCTTTCCAGAGATGCTGAAAAGCATGAGGGAGAAGACAGAACCTTGGGAAACCCCACAGGCCAAAGGCACCACACTGAAACCTATCCTCCAAATAGGACTGGAAACACCACAGAACAATGCCTCCCAGTCCAGAAAGGCAATCCAGAAGGATACCTTGACCAATGGTATCAAAGTTGAAGGAATGGGGAAATGTGGACCAATGACTCTGTAGATTAAAGCATTGCAAAGGCTGCATTCTGCTTTTAAGAATTACAGAGAAAAGAAATTTCGCACACTGATTCAAACTAACCAACCAGTAGTTTCAAAATAATATTTGACGAGTACTAAATTTGCCTCTTAGTGTTGACATTAAAAAAATCAGAACTGTATCTTCTGATGTAATGAAATTTTCTTGACAGTATATTTCTAGGCATTTTATAAATGTCAGAAGTGTAAAGCAGTCTGTAGTGGAGTTATAAAGATATGATTACATTTTAAACCTATACACTTGCCTTCATCTTTTTCTAGTTCATAATTCACTTCTTGAGTCTCTTTTATGGATTGCTTTTGGCTGTACAATTGCACCAGGACTTCTAGATTCTGTATGTCTGCTTCCAAGGTTCTTTGAAGATCATGGTTGTCTTTTAAGAAGTTCTTTAAAATCTGTATTTTATTTTCATCCTAAAACAGAAAATACCATGTTTACAATCTGAAATAAGCCCTCATTTGAACCCCACCCTTTCTCTAAGAAGTTTGTCTCAAAAGTTTACAGAAGATTAAACCAGAGACTCATTCAAGGCCACTGAGCACTTCACAATGGCACAGGGGTTTTCAACTTGCACTTCTTATTTGCAGTCCCCAACTCTATAGGCACTATACTTCATCAGTCTCTTTAATGCTTCTTGTAAGGTCCTGGGTTGCTGATTTCAAAAGATTTCCACAAACTAATGGGAAAGTGCTTGCATTTTCTGCCAAGAAAAAAAGTCCCTCCTGTTTTTGAACTGCTTTTGAGCCTTATGCACAGCTTCAGAAGTTGTCATTTGGACCGTGTATGCACTGGAGGTTTCATGCCAGGCTGCAGGCTGGAATTTTAGTCGTGGTAGGTTGCTCTACCTCTTCCTGCACCCACACGGGAGAGCATTTGGCCTGGTGCACCTCATCCAGCCCCGATTTGTGCTCCTGCATGGGAGCTGGGGCAGTAAAGTTCCCAGTGCATAATCGGTCTTGGTGTGGGCTAAAAAGTATACAGTGTGCACAACATGCCTTTCATTTGTACAGCTGAAACTAGGATGCTAATATAAGAAAAAGCCAAGACTATTTGACAGTAAATCAAAGGGTGAAATGAATAATGTCCAGTGTCTCCCAGAAGCACAGGAAAAATAAATCATGCCACAATTTCTGAAAGCACAACCATTTGCTGACTTTACTGTAAACTGTATGAGAGATGAAAGGCAGACCAAGGAGGCTCTAAAACTTTATTCCAAGGAAGCAGGCTAAGGTTTTTTTAAAGGAAGGGGTAGCTCAAGATATGAAGAAACATAGTACACAAGACTTTGCCAACGGGCAGCTAAGTAACATAAAATATTAAATTAGTTTTTGTTTTTCTAATTCTAACAGTGTAGGTTTTGTTTTTCTAATTCCAGACTGTTATGGTGACTTCCTGTGCAGCTGACATTCCATCCTCTGATGTCTCTACCTGTAGAAACTCAATTATAATGGGAGAAAAGTGACTTGGAAACACCTTTCTCTCTACATGCTGAAATTCAGTGGTTCAGATACTGGATGGTCTCCAATTCTTACCTTCTTTTGAAAACAATTTGAAGTAGAAACTAAAGAGTGACTAAACTCCCTTAATTCTAATAAATTTCTGCTCTGTATGTCTAGTTGTCTCATGTATCTTTGGGAAATGTCTAGGATCCAAAAATACACTTGTACAAGTAGACAGGACTTCTACTTACACAATGAGGGAATGAGTCAATTTTCACTGATTTCCCTTTTCTGCTACAGTCCCCTATGCATCATCCCACACTGTTTTAGAACAACCCTTGGGACTGGCTTTTCAGGGGCAGGCACAGAAACCTAGAATGGGAAGGAGATAAGGAAGCCCTATTCTGTCAGTAGAATTCTGTGTATGGTTTGTTGGAGCTCAGACTGTATCTATGTAGTCCTTTAAAAATAAGCTTCATTATGTTAACCAACATTCTAGTACATATGGATGTAAAATAAACTATTTATGATATAGGATTCAAATTAAAAATCTAGCATGAGTGCACGCTTGCCCTGATGTTTTACATTTTAGTTACCTCGTCCGACATCATTCCTTGTACTTCCAGTGAGAGGTTGATCTCATAAAGTCTCTCTTTTATCAACTCTGCTTCTATTTCACTGATCTGACTCTGACTCATTTCACCTTCCAGTCCATCAAACTGATCTTCTCCTGGTACGTGAACAGCCCAGTCAGATGACAGAAGCTATTTGATTGGTGAGAAAAATTGGTGAGAAGCTGTTTTGGTAAGAAGATTCCTTAAGGGATTTGATTTAAAGTTCCAGGGCCATAGGCTATATATGTTATTATTGCCTTAATATTCATAGTGCAATATTTGATACTCAAGCAAAATACAACTTCTTTGTATCGTAACTACTGTGTTGAACGTAGTTATGTGAATATTCTAAAGCAACTTATAAACAAGCAGGACCCAAATATGTTCAGGGACCTGGGTACATCCAATGGGATTTTTTATTCCCTCCCCCTGGCCATGAATAGTAGAACCTCCTCCCTCTGGCCACATCAAGTTACAATCAAAACCAATTTCAAAAATGGTTTGCCATCTGGCTGTGTTGCTGTTAAGCATAAAAACAGAACTGGTTACATAGCTCTCAGAAGAGACAATTCTACCATACATTCTGCCAAGTTGTTCATGGATCATAACAAGATGACTAGTAGCTCCACAGCAATGACCCTCCCATGTTCAGAATATTTTTTAAAGACCTACTTTTACTTTTCTTATTCTGCAACTTTTAGAATCCACTGCCATGGCTTTGGACACACCTGAAGTAGGGCTTTGGCTAGTGGATTTTGTATTCTCTCATAAACGTGCCACTCCAACCAGGGTTTTTTAAATGTGTCAAACAGCATTAACATATGCCACTCAACAGCAAGACTATCTTCCCTGCAGGAACTTTATCCTGCGATCGATTACATATAGATAGAATGTAAAATCGTTTACAATGAAAAGTAATTACTTTGGAAGTAAAACTGTAATAGTTAAGTTGTATCAGTCTATGCAAATCCCCTGGGGGAAAAATAACCTTCTGATATGCCTCAGGTACCTTGACCAAATAATTACACAGTTAAGACATCCAATTTCATATTCTGCCATTTTTAAAATTTTCTACCATGAAAAATAATAAATTAGCCATAAATAAAAACAGCCAAAGCTACAAGCAATGGTCTTAAAAATAATGATTCTTTCAAAATAAAACTTTTTATTTGGGAATCTCCTGGCTGAAATTTCTGAAAATATGTTAAAAGAGTGGCAGGTATTATTAAATATAGGCATTTAAGATTTTTAAAAAATCCTTGGTATATAATGCAGCAACATGTATGATAATGAAATGGTGGCTTTAAGATACGCAAACTTAAAATATATTACCATGCTGTCAGGGTAAGTATCAAATATTTCCATAAATAAACCAACCTTTATAGAACAATCCTTGAAATCCAGAAACCTCTGAAAAGGGAACAGAAGGGGAGAGGGCCCTGGGTGGGTCCCCATGCTTCCCAACTATATTCTGCAAGATTAAGTCACTTCTGTGGTTCTTGAAGCCTGGAGAATGTTTCGAGAGTTTCTCAACAGAAAAAAAGTTGAGAAAGGCTGCCATATAGTAATATTAAGGATTTCTTAAGCCTAGTATTTCAGAAGTTATTTATGTGAAGTAATTTAAAATATGCTATTTTCTCATGTTTACATGTCCATGCTTTATTTGAGATTTTGAATTCTTGTAACTACTTTTTGTAAATTTAATTTTTCATACATTAACTTTTTATCATCCTCTTTTAACTCTATGTTTGGTGTACTTGTACTGTATAATTCTTGATAGTACTCAGTGAAGACCTTAATAATACTTAATGCAATTGATCCATTCCTTATTTTTATTCCAACAATTTTTTCTTTAGCTTGTTTCTTGCTTAACTGAACCAGCTTTGTCACAGTTTTCACAGAATCTTTGTTTTGTACAGAGCAATTTTTTTTACAGAAGGAGAGCACATCAATTTGATCAAGTTAGTCCTTTTATAACTTAATCACTTTCAAGAGGTTTTCCTGTTGATATTCCTTATCTGACTTTCCAGAAAGGATATTTTTGGATATAATTATTCCTTTCTTTCTAATTTTATTGATGCAAAGCTTATGACAATCCCTCTAAAATATGCCTTAGCTACTTCCCAGATATAAATGAGGAGCTTCCAGGTTGTATATTTATTTTAAAGAAAAACTCTGAATCTTTACAAAGGCTCTCCCTAGTTTTGAGGGTTTTCATTAATTCTTTAATTAAATGCCATTATTTTACTATTATTTTACTAATAAACTAAATAAATTGGGGAATGGTGTGCATAAATAACATTTCCCACTGCAATTTTAAGACCTATAACAAAGTTTGAGGAACTGCTACTAGCAGATGGTAAAAGTTTTATTTCCATTATTATGTATTCTAGTATATTGAAAACAATGCTCAAATCTGATTAAAACTTCCACATCAGGTGACCAAAAAACTTAGATAACAACTTGGATTATTCAAAGTAGAAATTTATCTTCACTCATGGTCCTACCTTTACCATTTGCCTCTTCTTTAGAGAAAACCTACTGAAAATGAATTACAGGTGACATTCACTCCTTTAAGGCTGGTTGATGAAAATAAAGGAGATCTACTTGGGTGAAATTAACCATTTATCAGAAAAATAGAGATACATCTTCTATGAGTAGAGTAAACCTTCCATGGTCAAGAATGGAACAGACAACTATATAATTGGAAATAGTAGTAAAATTGACTACTGCTGCATGGAGGCAGGGCATGATGGCATTTAAATTGGCAATGTATCTTATGTAATTTCCTATTTATGTATATATCTTTGTTTTTAAATAACATTTTACAACCCCCCCCCAAGAAAACCCCACAAGCAAGGGAAAGTGGCAAGTGTTACCTTCTTTATCCTTGTACAAGCTCCCTCGGCCTCTGGAACATGCTGGAATTCTTTTAGCAAATTCTGAACATGATTTCCAAATATTTCCAGCCAGGAAGAAGAGACTTTCATATCTGAAGAATGCATTAGTTCATTCCGGCACTTAATCACCTAGAGATGTTAATATGAGCAAAACAGCTTAACCTATTAGAGGCAAATTGTGAACCATTTCTCAAATTACAGCTCTACCTTGGAGGCTAGCAACTGAGTTTTCATGGCAGAATCACACATAGTTGCTACTAGAATGAAAATACTTGATGGGATAAACGTCTTGTAAATATTATGGTTCCTGAGTATAGGTACTATTACCTGATAACATATTACAGACTATCATGATGTATTTTTGCATTTGTATGCATACACAATACTTAAATAAACAAAATAGTACTTTGAAAGGGATTCTGACTTTTCTGGAATTATGATCAATTCATTCATTTAGAAAGCTGTTCAATGCTACTGTTAAGTATGACAAAACTGGCCTAATAACTTCAGGTATGTCTTCTTCATTTGAAATTACACGATGAAGAAGGGAAAGAGCAATTTACAAATCACTTTTAGTATGTACTCAAAACATCAGAAGTCATATAAATGCAAAAGCATTTAGACTAAAGGTAAAGGTAAAGGTAAAGGTATCCCCTGTGCAAGCACCGAGTCATGTCTGACCCTTGGGGTGACGCCCTCCAGCGTTTTCATGGCAGACTCAATACGGGGTGGTTTGCCAGTGCCTTCCTCAGTCATTACCGTTTACCCCCCAGCAAGCTGGGTACTCATTTTACTCATTTTACTGACCTCGGAAGGATGGAAGGCTGAGTCAACCTTGAGCCGGCTGCTGGGATTGAACTCCCAGCCTCATGGGCAAAGCTTTCAGACGGCTCCCTTACCACTCTGCACCACAAGAGGCTCCATTTAGACTACATTTGCCAATATTACAAAGCAAACGATCACACAACTGATATTCACAGTACAAAAAACTAGACAAAAATACATGAAGTCAGAACCAGCAATCCCTTTGTTAAAGGGTCACAGATCTCCCTCTCTTTTTCCTCCCCCCAACAGCCCCTCCGATCCCAACAAAGTTGATTAGCAGGGTCACTGGATCTGTATGGACATGAGCAATGCCTAACCCCATTTCCACTGTAGTCCATAACCCTGTTACAGAGTTTTATCCCTGTATTAATATTAAAATTAATATTAAAAAAGGCATGGAGAAACTAAGATGCTCTTTGTCTATTCTAAAGCAATGCACTAACTTCTAAATCACAAGGCTGTATTAGATTACTATTCTCTCTAACAATCAACCCCTGATGGATAAGAAGTCTTCAGACTGAAAAGATGCCAGAAATTTTATTTATTCCTGTCTCAGGAGAAAGCCTTGTATCTCAGCCAAGAATCACACAAGATAGTCTTTTAACATTTTTATTTAAAATGAGCAAAAAAGCCCATTGTGGAAAAAATACAGGTGCTAGCCCCCTTCCCCGGGCAGGTGCTGCCAAGACCTGAGGAGGCTGCGGCAGGGCTGTCCCAAGCGGGAGGCATACATGGGGCCTTCTCTCACATTAGACTGTGGAAATATCATTCTAATAACTCTGGAAATCACAATGCTACAAGAAATACTAGCTTCAGCCAATTAGATTAGAAATAAAAGGCATACATATCAATCCTTATCCTATCTTAAATTTTTAAAATAAAATACTATTTATAAGATTCTTACGTTTTCACCTAAAAGTTAGTCTCACTGCAACCCAACTTTGAGAGATTCAGTAGTCTTGGCTATCTTCTATCTGCCCAATTATGTGCACCTCAATTCTCTTTATTAAACCATCTAATTTGTTCGCTCTGAAGTTATGATGTAAGACACCTTTGAGCATCTTACATAATAACTTCAGAGGGAATACGTGTCAAGGAATATTTGTTTCAAACTGTTCTGATTATTCTGTTCTTGGCCATCCTTACGATAAGTTCTTCTTAATTATTCTGAAAGAGCCAGCTGGACGTCCCTGTCCGGGTGGTGTCTGGACCCTGTCTGGGATCCCAGAACCGCCAGTCTGGCTAGCTCTTCTGTTCCAGTGGACCAAGTCAGAGACGTGTCCGGATTGGCCCAGCCCCTGGAGCGCCCGCCTCCATGAGCCAAGCGCGAGCCTCTCACCCAGCCTCGCAGACAGAAGGTTCCTGGCCGGCGAGGAGGGCACTTTGACGGCTCACACCCTTCCCAGAGGCTCAGCCCGGCCGCCAACCACCAGCTCCAGAGGCGCGCACCTGATGGGGGGAGCTTTCTGACGCTGCTTGTCCCGCTGACACTGCTTGGCCCGCTGCTTGGCCCACTGGCACTGCTTTTTGACGCTGCCTGGCTTGCTGCTTCATGCTCCAACCGGCACCTCCTGTGGAGCGCGGCAGGTGGAAGGGGGCTTTCCCTCCCCACCTGGCCTGTGAAGGGCTCTCGCCGCACCTGCCAGCTCTTGAGGAGCATGACCAATGGGAGGGGGCTTTCCCTTCCCCCTTGACCTGTGAAGGGCTCTCACCGGGTCTGTGACAGGGCGAGAGCCCTTCGCGGCCCAACTGGCACCTCTGGAGGTGGCCTGCTGGTCTTCCAAGGCCCATTTTTTAAAATGGGCTTTTCTCTTACTTTACTCATAAATCATCTTTCTCAAGTGAGAACAAAACTGAGACTGTAAGAAGCAATAAATGTTTACAGGTTTGAAAACCAAAAATCATATTCTTAGCCTTACTTTCTACACGGTTCTATACCATTTCTGTCAGAGTCCATGACAAACCCATATGTACGTAACCCAGGGGATCTATTTTCTGAGTCAGAAAGGGGAAACTGGAAGGGAAAAACTGGCAAGATCTGCAGCTGTTGGTGGCTTTCACCGATAGCTGGCTGGATACAAAATTCTTGTGACATCTTCAAGACTAACACATTTTTATTCCAGCATGAGCTTTTTGTGAAACTACACTAGTTCCTTCAGATGCAACCAGTGGATCCTCATTAATCCATCATGTTATGTAGATGTATACAAAATAAACAGCTGGGTCAAGAGACCAAGAAATGCAGGAGGTACATGGTGAAATACAATTATATGATATTCAAATCTAGGGAAGAAAAATATAGATGATATTTACTGATTATGCTAAGCTAGTTAACACCAGTAATGAGTGGGGGGTTCCAAGTTTGCGAAGATACTTAACAACAGTAATGAGCAAGAAATCCCAAGTCTTGTTCAAACCAGGGGTATGATTTTATCAAAAGACATGATCCCTCGGGGGAATTTAAGAAATTATCATCTAGACAAAAACAATTTACTATGCGTCAATTTCAAGGTGCTTAGTGGAAGTAATCCTGCATGATTCCACTGTAATGAACATCAAGCAGATCATTTCAATAACATCATCTGAAAGAGTGTAAAAAGATCTCATAGTTTTAAAATTAGGGTCCTTTCAATAATGTTTCATCCTACAAGTACTATGCAGTACTATGTAGGGGTGTTGGAATTAGGTTTTATTGGCTTTATTTTAATCTCTATTTTTGTATGGGTTTTATTGACTGATGTAAGCTGCCTTGAGATCATCTGGAGAGGGGCAACATATAAATCGAAATATAAATAAATGCACCCTGCCTCTCAAAGAATCATAATTACTTATGAAAAAAATGTTTTTATTTCCTGGCATTTTCTCTTGATGGGCAGAAACGTAACACTTTTGGTTTTCCAAGTAAAAATAGTGGGCACATGAGCCAGTAGAGAGTCCTGTTATCACTGATTTTTCTCATCTCATAGTTCTTCAACCTCAACCTGAATTACATTTTGTTAAGCCATACAGGATCATGAATTTCCCAGAAAGAAAAGCTAAGATGTTCATGTAAGTAATGCTAAGAGTCAGAAGCCCATAAGTTTGGGGTTGGTTTAATTGCCAGCCATTATTTGTGGTTATTCTTCAATGCCTCCTACTTTCTCCTCTAAAGCAAATTGAAGCCCCTTCTGAATTCTCCATGAATGACTTAAAACCTGGGGAAGAACAGTGTGTTTTCACATGGGACTTTGGCAGAAGTAGATGCAAGTTTTTTAGCAGAAGATCTGCTACAAATTAAAAGAAATGTCATTGTCCGTTGTTGGATTACCTCTCTTACTTTTGTCTGATCAATGCTGCTGAAATGATCACAGAAATTGAAAAGGTTTAACAGAGCTGATGCATCACACTTGTCTGGTCCAGAAATGTCTGTTTTCCCACGAGGCATATATGCCTGTACAATAAGGCAGAAAATAATAAGGCAGAAAATAAATAAGGCAGAAAACACGCAGTCAATGTCATCATTTATGTTTCAGAAACCAGCAACATGCTCTTTTAAAGTTAACTGATAGTTATGCCAGAACTCAAGTTCAGTGGAAAGAACAGAGGTCTTGCTATGATTTCTGCTTCTGATCCTAGCTTTATCATGGACTTAGAAAGCAGTTTTGAGCAGAGTTTAAAAGTAATTCGATTAGTTCTTTTCTACTTTATATTCTCATTTGATTGATATCCACTGTGTGCTTCTACTTGCATGCACAATAATATTTCATACTAAATACAAAGACACGTTCTGGACTTTTTTATCTTTTCTGTTACCAAATACTGTATAACTGGGAGTGGCGCACAAATAAATCACTTTTCATTTTCCAGAAACCAAGACTGCAAAATAAAGTTTTACACTAGATAGCATTCAACATACTTTTAAGCCATGGGTTTATTATAATGTACATATGCTAGGAGCCATGACTAAGCAGAGTTCTTAAGGCATAAACACTGGGGTAGATTCAGCCATGCTGATGAAAAGGGATGAAGTTTGCCCTCTGACCACCCGGAAAGGTGCATCATGCATGGACAAAAGCCTTTCCCAGAGCTGTTCTGGTCTTTGGGGAGGATTCATCAGGACCTGGCCCACTGTCAACCACTGGAAGACTTCCCACCACTCAACTTGCATGACTCAACCAGGCTTGGCTGCCACAACATGACAGTGAGTGTAATACAGTTGTCAGTTTCACTCTAGGATCTAAGGTAGCGGTCCCCAACCTTTTTCTGGTTGAGGACCGCCTCCGGGGTTGAGGGAAAGCTGCCGGCCCAGCCATGCGCATGCACGTTTTCGCCAGCAGGTGGCGCTAACACGCATGTGCATGTGCTAACAGGGGGCACTATTGCGCATGTGCAGCAGCTCCGCGCGCATGCGTTAGCGTCCGCTGGCATGCCAGAGGCCGCGCCTGCCTCTTCCCCCCACTCTCACAGCAAGAAGCTAGCCGGGCTGTGAGTGAAGCAGCCACTTTGGCGGCCGCTTCACTCGGGGCGAGCTTCTCACAGTGGGGGAGGAGAAGAGGCAGGTACGGTTGCTGGTGGCCCAGCACCGAGGCCTTCGCAGCCCGGTACCGGGCCGCAGACTGGAGGTTGGCGACCCCTGATCTAAGGGACCCAGGATGAAATCACCATTCTGCAGGATGAAATCACCATTCTGAAGCCCACTGGAGGACTTTGGATCAGTTACACATTCCTAGCCTAACATACTTCATGGTTGTTGTGAGAGTAAAATGGAAGGTAATGTTTTTGGTGCCCATTGTGGAGAAAACAGGGTGTAAATGAAACTAAAAAAATGTAGCTAAGGATGGGGGGGCAGATAAAATGTCAGTTGGTGGGTAGATGGGAAAGAGAAAAGGAAAATTGAGGATATGAAGGTTGCTAGGAGGAAAGGAAAATGAAGTGCTGCTTACAAACCCTTACAGGTTCTCCACTGCACAAGGGCATCATAGTTTTGTAGGTAAACCCTACCAAGGGGAGAGAAGGTTGTAAGATGAAAACGCAGGCTGGCTTGTGGATGGGGAAGAAAGAAAAAGGAGAGTATGGGAGCTTTTACTAATGGACAAGAGAAAATATTGAGAAGAAAATGAGATGCCTCTTCACAAGTCCTTGTGGATACCCTAAATTATGCTACCCTAATATACACTTTGTGTCAACAGATTACTGAAGAAGAGTTGGTTTTATACCCTGCATTTCACTACCCAAAAGAGTCTCAAAGTGGCTTGCAATCACCTTCCATTCTTTTCCCCACAACAGGCACTCTGTGAGGCAGGTGGGGCTGAGAGAGCTCTGGAAGAACTGCTCTGTGAGAACAGCTTTAAAAGAACTGCGACAAGCCCAAAGTCACCCAGATGGTTGTATGTGGAACAGCAAGAAATCAAACCTGGCTCTCCAGATTAGAAGCTGCTGCTCTTAACCATTACATCTGTGAAAACTGTAGTAGAATCTGTCTAATAAAGACCATCTGGTATTACCTTTGCAAACTCCCATGAGTTAGAAGGCCAAAGCCATGGTCTGCAGTTTCCCCAGTTAACTTCCCCATTCCTATGTGTGTGATGATTCAGAATCTCCTTCTTCCATTCTTTACATAAGGTACAGGCAGGTTGAAACTACAAAAGAAAAAGAAATGCCAGTATTGCAAATGACCTTATGATATGTAAGCTGAAATTTAAGGCAGTGATTTAAGCTTTTCACAAGAGGGAGATGTTTTATTTGTAGTTCTCTACATCCCAGTCTAACTGATGGGCCAGGTTGGGACTCTTCTCTGCTGACAAAATTTCTCTGTGTATTTTTATTTATTTATTTTTATACCCCACCTCTCATGGTGTGTGTGGGTTTTTGTGGGGGGGGGGGATAGACATATGGATGCTGAGATCTACAACTTTACTGATTCTCTACTGTGGCTCTTGGTCCCTGACTGCAGTTGATAAAATACCCCAGTGTATGACAGGAGTAACACAATAAACAAAAGTAAATATAAAATCTCAAATAAATCAGGAAGTGTTTTGAAATAAAGCTGCCTCTGATCATCCCAAAATTCTAGAGAAGGTGCAAGATATTTTTTTCCTTCTAGGAAGGATGCATACTTTTCTTTTCTGGCAGGGGTCTTGCACTGCACTTGTATCTAGCTGTTGTACTACAGACCAACACAGCAACCTTCTGAAGCAGTGAGGAAGGTCACACATGTTATAGTGTCTGCTTATAACACAAGAACATATGATATTTGATATATGTATGATATTTTTCACAACCTTCACAATAGGTAATCTTTTTAACCTGATATAAGATTGATGTATTATACATAGAATACAGTTCTTAAAATTTAAAAAGTTTTAGAAGCCCTGATCTGAAGTAAATTGGTAATTTTTGTATGTATTCTATAAAGAATAGACTTCCTTCATTGATGACAACTGGTTATCATCTACTGATGTGAACTTCAGGGCATTGTCAACTTCCTGATCTGCATCTCGCTGCAGCACTGTTTTTCCTGCCCTGAGGGCTGGGCCAGCATATTAAGTAACCAGATTACAACGAAAAGATCGTGTGACGACCGCAGAGATAATCTAAGGTCCTTAAAAGGACTACATAAAGATGTTACTCCTCCCAAAATAAATGTTGAGCCCAGTAGCATGTTTAAGAACATCAAAGTTTCATTCAAATTATGAGTTTCCGTGTGTACGCACTTCTTCAGATACAATGCTCCTCAGATGTGTGTACGAAAGCTCAATAAAACTTTGTTGGTCTTAAAGATGCTAAAGGTAAAGGTAAAGGTATCCCCTGTGCAAGCACCGGGTCATGTCTGACCCTTGGGGTGACGCCCTCTAGCGTTTTCATGGCAGACTCAATATGGAGTGGTTTGCCAGTGCCTTCCCCAGTCATTACCGTTTACCCCCCAGCAAGCTGGGTACTCATTTTACCGACCTCGGAAGGATGGAAGGCTGAGTCAACCTTGAGCCGGCTGCTGGGATTGAACTCACAGCCTCATGTGCAAAGCTTTCAGACGGCTGCCTTACCACTCTGCGCCACAAGAGGCTCTAAAAGATGCTACTGGACTCAAAATTTATTCTGCGGCTTCAGGCCGCTTGAATCACTCCTCCCAAAAATAAAGCCACGCGATAACTACACATCGCTGAGCTGTGCTGCCGCTGAGAGAGCTTTCCGACTGAACAGAACCAACACCGCTGAAATTAAACCGCTAGGAAAACACTCTCACACGCACTGTGCGCACATCCAGAGTGACCCCGCTCTCCCAAAATGGGGGGGGGGGGGGAGGAACGACGAAAAACAGTCGCAAAACTCTGGCTGAGCTCCTTCGAGCGCCTTAATCCTAAACGAAGCGCGACAGTCAGGCGCGGGTTCCTCTCCGCGGAAAGGATATTCTCCCCCCCTTTATTGGAGACGGTGAGTTTAAAGGGCGGGGAGAAAGCGGAGAAACGCCTGTCTCGTCTCCCCGCCTCTCCAATTGTTTCGTCGCCCCGGGAGTAAATATTCTCTCCACGCACACACACCACCCCGCCCCGGTTGTTTTTGAAAGGACATCGCGGAAAAGAGACGCAAAACGGTGTTTGTGTCAATTTATTGCCTCGCGCTTTTCACACAGGCGAAATAATGCAGTTTCGATACACCTCAGCGACCGGATTTGGCCATTTCCCAGCGGCCCGGAGCATTGAGGGCGGCCTGGCAGCGGCTCCTTCAGCATGTGTGAAAGGGGACCGGCAGAAGGCAGGCGGGGCGGCGGCCGCTGCGAGTGCGCGCTGGGTGCGGGAGGGCAGCGAAGACGCAGGGCTGCAGGAAGAGAAAGGCGGCGACGTGCCTCACCTGCCTGCCTCGAGGGGTGCAGCTCCCTCGGCAGCCGCGGCCTGGCGGGGCAAGGCGAGCTGCGCCGCGGGCGACGAGCTGGCGGTGGAAAGCGTGGACTTGCTCCCCGGCATAACGCTGCAGGGCGGATCGCAGCAGCAGCAGGCTATGGCCGGCCTTCACCCAGTTCTTGTACTCGGTGCAGTTAAGGCGAGCAGCCAATTCCGCCAGCGCCATGGCAAGGCAAGCTCCGCCTTGCGCGTCAGCCTGGCCTGGCCTAGACGCCGAAGCCCTCCTCCTCCTCCTGCCAGCGCGGGCGGCAAAAGCCGGAGCAGTGAGCGTCGCTAAGGCGCCCGGCCATAAAGCTCTTGTTGGCGTCCATCCAGCTGAACTACTATCCTTCCAGGCATGGCCCTTTTGCCCACTGATAGAACGTGGCTTACTTTAATTTGCTGCAAAGTTTCGTTTGCGTCAAAACCTGAAATTTGACGAAGTTATCTGCAACAGGAGAGGAAAAATGGAAAAGTGTGAGGAGCCACTGGATATAACTTCTTCTTTTTCTTGGTTGTATTTTGATACGCTGGTTGCTTGATAGCAGCGCTGACGTGGAGACGTGCGTCAAGTTTTCGTTTCTGAAGGGTAGCTCTACTGGTGTGTGTGTTGCAGTCCTTAAGGAGACACAGGACTCCTGTTTAAAGCAAGAAGCCAAAAAGATAAGCGTATAATCGATCAGATATTAATAAGCCCAGAATACTCCTTTTGGAGTACCTGACAGTAATAGGCATTCCCACTTAGGTAAAATTTCCTGTTCACAAAGAAAATTCAAACTGCTTGACTTGAAACATTCTTTAAAACACCAGTTTGGTAAAATATAGATGCCCTTGTCACCACATTTTAAAGAGGCATGGCCAATCTGACTTATCACACTGAACTGCTGCATCCTCTATTTGTTATTTATCTAAAAAGTGAGCATTATTAATTGGAATTCTTTACCAAGACAAAAATCTGCATTAGTATTTCTTCTCCAAAAAATGCTGCTTTCACTGGTCTTTTATAAATTATAGACTGATTACTGGTTGAAGAATGGCAAATAGAGGCTAAGAGTAAACAAGGAGGCAAGGAAGCAGAGACTACTGACATTAGCACTCCACAGTTATGAAGGGTCAGATAAGAGCAGTGAGATGTTTGCAAATGGCACCAAATTATTCAAGATGGTGAATACCACATAAACTCCAAACAGCTCCAATAGGATCTCTGCAATGAGTAAACTTTCAGAGAAATTGAACCTAATGTGAGGCTCAGGTCATGAGAGTAGTGCAGCTGGCATTCTGCCATCTTCACCAAGCCAAACTACTAGCTCCCTGCTTGGCTCCGGAACACCTAGCTAGAGTGATTCACACCACTGCCACCTCTAGATTGGACTTCTGCATCTCACTGTATGCAGGCCTGCCCTTAACCTTTATCTGGAAACTACAGAATGCTGCAGCCATTATCCTCACAGCAACACCTTGGCGGTCCCACATTCGGCCCATCCTTCAACAACTGTGCTGGCTTCCAGTCAAATTCTGGATCAGACTGAAGGTTCTGGTAATCACCTTTAAGGCGATATGAGGTCTGGGCCCAGTGTACCTGAAGGACTGCCTTTCTGCCTATACCCCTCAGAGCTCTTCTATTAGCCATTTGGTTGAGGTTGACCAGAACCATTACCTCCCTCCCTCCCATGTAAATTATCACATGATCCATCCAATCACAGGGCCATCAGTATACTGCCATTGAATTACTGTTCACTACTGTTCCATTATTCTACCATATTACTGTTTTATTGCTAAAGCAGCAGTAATTGAATTGCTCTCTCAATTAAAAACATTCCTATTATTACTAGGAAGTGGACTGGAAAAAAAAACTGCCAGCATCATCATGGCATAATCCATGGCAACACTGGGACTCTCCCAATTTGTGTTGAGTCCCATGCATCAGGCAGGCCACACACTGGACTTGATATTGTGCACAGGTTTGAATGTGGGTCCAATTCTGATAAAGGCTGAAGGCTGTTTGGGGTTCCCAACCTCCCACTGTCTGGGCAGAGAGCTAATTTATGCCCGCCCGGAGACTTATGAATCCAGAGGGTTTCCAGAATGCTCTGTGAGACATGAAACCCCCAGACACCTTCTTAGATGAGCAAATAGAGGACTGCAGTGTCTGTGTTGCCAGTGCCATCAACAAGGTTGCTCCCCAATATCATCTCCAGTTCCACATTAAACGAATCCCTTGGTATAACAAGGAGCTAAGGCATTGGAAGCGGGACCTGAGATCATATGAGGTGGCAATGAAAGCCACAAAGAAAGAGTACCTCTCTGCTTCCATTGTGAGTTCATATCTGATGCAATTATTATTTTGTATAATTTGGACACTAACATCCCTCCTGGAGAGAATGGTAAACAATTCTAATCAGGCCTTAAACTGTGAGACACTTGTATGTTATTATGGATAAATCATGTCACTATGCTATGACCTCCCCACTAATTTGGAAACAGTACAAAAACTGGAGGCCCCTTGGCCATCTTTAGATACAACTCTGGTAGAATTCAGTCAACTCTTGGAGGCCAATATTGATTGGTTGACGAGATCTGTGAGGCCTACCACTGTCTTTTCAATCCCTGAGCAAGCTTGTAAAGTCCAGCAAGGAGGAAATTGTGAACTCCCTGAGAGATATTGTGAATTAATTCTTGAGTACAGGGACATTTCTGAAGGGGCTGAAGGAGATGGTGATCTGTCCTCTTTTAAAACCACCATCTCTGGAGCCATTTGAAATAACTAATTACCAACCAGTATCCCAATTGCCATATTTGGGTAAGATAGTTGAGCAGGTGGTAGCAGCACAGCTGCATCAATTTCTGAAGGACATTTCAATCTTGTATTAATTCCGGTCTGGCTTCTGACTGGACCATGAGATGGAGATGATTTTGGTTGCCTTGGTAGATGATCTTCAGAGACAGCTGGATTGAAGTGGTTGTTTTAGATCTCAGCAACATTTGACATGGTCAATCACAGCCTGTTAGTCTACCCCATTTGCTGTGGTGGATATGGGAAACTGCCTTGTCATGGCTGACCTCATTTTCTGCAATCGGGAACAGAAAGTGGCACTGGGGGAGGCAACAATGTCTTACCATACATTGGTGTGTGGTGTCCCACAGGGGTCCAGACTCTCACCCATGTTGTTTAAAATCTTTATGCACCCTCTCGCATAGCTGATTCAGAGTTTTGGGCTCCAGGATGCTGATGATACTCAGCTCTGTCTCCTCATGAATGGCTGACCAGAATCTGTCCAGGGTAAATTGGCCCAATATCTAGAAGCTGTGGCTGGAAGGCTCCGACAGAGTCGATTGGAACTGAATCCAACAAAGATAGTCCTTTGGCTGAGTCATGAGGCTGGCCATCTCCCAATACTGGATGGAGTACAATTGACTTTGGCCCTGTCCATTAAGAGTTTGAGAGCGCTCCTGGATACTTCATTATTTATAGAAGTCCAGGTACTCCATTTGCACAAAATTAAACACTTGAAGCCATACCTGTTCCCTTCAGACCTGGCCACAGTGATCCATGCAAGGGTCACTTCCAGATTGGATTACTGTAATGCACTCAATGCAGGCTTGCCGTTGAATCTACTCTGGAAATATCCAGCTGATCCAGAATGCAGCAGTATGGGTTCTGACTGGGACCCTTTGCTTTGGTGCTTGCATTGGCTACCAGTGGAATACCAGAGTGCATTCAAGATTTTTTGACCTTTAAAGCCTTACATGGTTTGCAGCCATCATACTTGTTAGACCACATCCAGCTGGCTGCATGTGGGGGAGTGGGGAATCAAATCTGGCTCTCCAGATTAGAAGTCGCTGCTCCTAACCACTACAACCAAGCTGGCTCTTGCAGATGGCCATTAGCCCATGTGTTGGCCAGGACAGCTGAAGAAAGGTAAGGTAATGGGAAGTCTGTAGACATCTATAATACCCTGAGCCAGCCTTTTTCAACTTTTTGACCATGGAGGAAAGCCTGAAATAATTTTTCAGACTTTGAGGAGCCCCAGAAGTGATGTCAGCCAGCCACACACCCCACATCCCAGAAGTGACATCACTACCTACACCCATAATCTTCCTTTTGATTCCCCCCCTTTACTACTTACTACTATGGCAGCTCTGCCTCATGTAGGCTGAAAAAAATAGGAGCTGCGAAGACAGCCTAGACCCCCACCTGCTATATCATGCCACTTTAGAGCTCCTGCAGACCCCTTGTTGGGAATCCCTGCCCTGTGCTAAAAAGCTTGTCTTATAACATCTGATAAGACATGTAGAGAGAGGGGGGGGGAAACAGGAATTACATTTTATCAGTTTCTTTCGAATCCCTTTGCTCAGGCTGGGGCTGTGCTAAAAGTATGCTTGTGAACAAGACCTCATATCTGAGAAAGGAATCAGGAAGTCCTGACCCTCCCAGCAGGCAGTTCCTACAAATGATGGTGGCAGGTTATCTGAGAAATAAAGACAAGCTTTTTCAGGTATTAAGAAAATTGAAAGGCTGGGGTGAAACAGGCCCATTCTACCACAGGATATGGCTTTAAATAGGTAATAATTGATTGCTTGGTACATGGGACCAGTTTTATAGCTCTGCAACCTACTACATTATAACAACTATGGGCAAAGCATGCCATGTTACCAGGACTGGCAAAACATACATATATCTTCTCCCTTGTCTTTCATAAGGAACCCCACTCTTTAATATGGTGTCCTGAAAGTATCTTTAAGCAGTGATAAACCACCCACAAAAGGCTTGGCATAGCTCCATAATTAGCTATGTTAAGTCTCTTTCCGTTATGTAGTTAAGTATACAACAGAAAACTCACAATTTTTTAAATCTAGTTTATTAAATATTGCTTTTGTGGGGACATGTTTGCAACAAGCCCACTTTTTAAATGTAAGGATTCAAAGCAGTCATATTAAAATACAGATTCAATAGAAAGTTTGTCACAGTCATACAGTATTCAAAAAAGACAGACCTGCTTTTTAAAAAAAGACTATTACACCAAGACATAAGAAAAACATTTAAATAAACAAGTTTGGCATTTTCATAATCTTTGTAGTATAAAACAGAATATTAACTCTATTTACTGGCAAGCGGATACATAAATCTATTACTAGTTTGAAATGTTTTCTTAAAACATTATATAGAGCACTGTACAAAAAAAATCTGATGAAAGTGCATCCCTGAAAGTAGACCAATCCACTGTATTAGCGCTTTTAAAAATGTGACACGCAAAAATGTCTCTTCCACTTTATGTAATTGAAGGCTTTATTTCAGAGAAATTATTTTGTCGCTTCATCTCATTTTTACCCTTTGTTTAAAAATAGCCTATGGACGCCCACCAGGGGGCAGTGTAAGGTTAGCCATTAAATCACGAACAGCTGCAAAGATTGTACATTCACCTAGAACAAGGGAAAGAAACACAAGTTAGCTGCTGAGGTTTGGCAGTGATAAATTTAATCATAGATGCTTCAAACTGAAACTAGCGTACTACAAGGGCAATTTTTCCAAAGATGTAATTATACTCGGGTGCACCTCTAAATAGGTAACTTAAGTGCAGCTGCTAACAGAAACTGTTCAGCCAGTCAGTGTGAAAACAAAAAACTACATGTGAACAAAGCACGGGTTTCCTCACATTACAATAACTGGCCTGGTTTCTGTGCCCCAAATCCAGCAAAGAGCATTCTCTGGCCCATTCCCCCAGTGACCTCTGCACAGTGGACTTTTACCCATATGGCTCTTGGGCACCTGCCTGTTTCTTGACCTATAGATAAGCTTGCATTGTTTTCTGAGGATATCACACCACCTCAGTTTGTGTTGTGTGAAAGTATTTGGAGGAAGGGATACAAATGTAAGCAACCCCATAACAGATTTATAAAGTATATGTCGATACTTGCCTATTCCTGAGCATCTTAGTACCCAAGGTGGGTACAATAGAAAAGCAAATACATAATTATATATGTACTAGGTACTGCTGGAGAAGAACACTCATCATTAAAAAAGAACCATACAATGGGTCACAATTAATAATGGCCCTCTGCTTTAAGTACAATTCTCAGACAATATATATAAAAGAAAGTTATTTGCAGCTGCTGTTAGATGTTATATTGTTATATTTTTAAGGGTATTGTTAGGGGATTTTATTGTGTTTTATTGATTTCTATAAACTGCCACGAGACATTTGTGAGCCATGGTACAGAAATATACTTATTAAATAAATAAATAACATAAGTAAGCCTGGCCTTTATTAAAGGTAATACTGCTATTGATGGCACAAGGTAAACACTTGCCCCCAGACCCCACCCCCCAATATTATTTGGTAGTCCTCTTACTAACAAAGCTAGTATTCAAAGTTACTGGAATATTCAAACCAGAAACAGATACTTCTGATGTCACTGGCATTAAGAAATCAACTTCTGCTATACCACAAAAGCAGTAATGAAACTCTTGAAGGTAAAGAATGAAAGACAGAGATCAGCCACCACTGCAAATTAACCAGCTCAGCCAAAATGATTTGTTGAGTTAAAAAAAAATCACAAGCCACACAACTGGTTTTGGAGTGTGATTTTTCTAGGTGTTCTTTTTAAAGATTATGAATCTGTGAGGATTAGATTACATGGGAATGTTTCTAACAAACATTTAAACACGTATTGTGCTCCATTTTCTATTTTTTTGTAGATAAGGAAGCAGTGAAAAATAGCCATGGAATCTTCATCAAGCTTCAATTTAGGATCTTGGTGGCCATGCATTTTAGGATAACAGGAAATATAGACAAACGCCAAGTGCCAATTCCAAGAATCCTCTACAACTTGTAGAGACACATGATGAATGCCTCACTGGTCAAGAAAACATTCGTTCAATTAAATATAGTACCCAGAACTGTATTTTTCTTCCAAGTATTTTCACTCCTTAAGCATCCTTAAACATCCATAAATATCAGGAAGCCTTTTGGGTGGTTTCCCCCCCCCCCAGCTCATGCATGAATGATGAACAGCATGCACAATATTCAGTTGCCAGTGAGTAAAGCATGGATTTTGAATAACTCACCTTGAAACTCTTATACCCAGGTGGAAACACATGGCTAACCCTCCCAAAAATCAGTTACTTCATGATGATCAGGAGGGGATTCAGGATTGTGTTTACCAAAAGCAAAGGCAAGCATTTGAAGAGGCATTATCCATACCAGCTTAATCCTATAAGCTGTTCCAGTGCAGTCAAATGGTATGTGCCATCCACACAATGCAGTTTTAGAATCAAGTCCATGTCCTAATACTATACTGGGAATATATGACTTTGTACAACTTAAGGCCTCTATAATGGTTGTAACGATTATACTGACAAGTAGTTAACAATAAGGGCATCCAGCAGGGGAGGGGAGAGAGAATCTTCTGTGAAGTTAACTGTTTCAGCTAAAGCCATACGTCAGCCAGCTTTAAAAAATTCATACCCAAGAATAAAACTATTTCTCCAAAAATCACTTTTAAAAAGTTTCTAACACTTTTATTAAAAGAAAAGTGAAACTGGATACAAAAGAGTTTCTCAAGGAAACAAAGCAGGCAGCACAAGATAGAAGATACAGTCATGATGAGATGTTAGTCATGAGATACAGAAAGAATAAGCCAGGGCTGTGATGTGTTACTTTATGATGTTACTTTATGAAGTAATTTATAAGTAGTAGTTCCATCTTCCTGGCCCCAGGTTTTCCTCAGTGGAGTGCAATTAAGAACAAGACAAGTAGTAAAATCTTGTAACAATTAAAATTACAAGAAACAGGAAGACATATTCCTACAGTGGAAGATGACTAACAAGCACTAGTTTTCACAGAAATATATACATAGGGCTCATGTAACAGTGCTAAAAGTAGCAAAGTTATTACAGTAGTAGGAGCCAAGTTTAAGCATTATGCTTCCTTAGTCAATGTTGAAGTCCGTGTTGCACCAATAACAATTCTTCTGGTACCACAAAGAGGTATACTGAACAATATATCACTACATGCAATAATCTCTTTCCCCCTCCCCCTCCCCCCTCCCAGGTCTTATCATTTTAAATTAAACCAATCAAACCAACACTCAAGGTAAATTGCAATTTAAAAACTATAAAAGTGGGACTTTGTCCATTCAAGCATGCAGAAGATTACCCTACTGGACATGTACAGTACCTGGCCGTGGTGAATTCAGTTCTGCAAACCTCTTTAGAATATTGCTAACCATCATAGGAGCAGCAACTGAAGAGTTCTGTTGTCTGGGAATGTCTGCCTGTTGTGTGGTACCTGAAGCCATATCATATATGATGGGGACAATTATGCTTACAGCTTCCTGTGAAACTGTGGTTTTCTGTGTAAGCTGAAGCTGTGAACAGAATAAAACCCAAAGAGTGAAAAAAGCAGTTTTGCAACACAACCATGCATAAAATTACCGTAGTGATAAAGTGCTTTTTAGCTCAGTTCTAGAATTAGGCCCATTTCTTTATTACTACTCTCCCTTATTTTCACTCTTCTTTTCTTAGCTTAATAGAAAACCAGAGCTGCTGGTAAAGAGTAGTTGCCCAAATCTGAAATGAGGATATCTTTAAGCCTAAAGATTTGGTTACTGGGTACCTACTGCTACAATTTACATTTTGTCTTCTGAATGAACATATGAATATCATGAATATCATTTTTATATTCTATACTGCATGATATAGAGAAACTGAAAATACAGGAACAAATTGAGTTAACTATTTTCTGACTACATTGGACATTATAAAACTCATGGTAATTAAACCAAACTAAGTTAATGTTTACCATTCATCCAGTCTCAAGTTTCTAAAGTCTAATATTAAGATTAAAACTGGATAACCTCACTTAAAGGGGGTCCAATGCTACCAATCATTATTTTAACTGACAACCATTGTGATCACTTATAGTTTTCCTAACGGCAACAAACATAAAACAATGCAAGCCGAATCAGTTGTTATACTTACAAAGAACAACATTTTGGATTTCAGCACGACAGCAGGTGTTCCTGGTGGTGCAATTGGTGGAGCGCTTGGGGGAATTGTTAGACAGAACTGTACATTCCATTTCAGCTGGCTTGCCTGATCAGGGAACTGTTTTAATGAAACATACCAAGGACCTTTGGTTAGTCTACCATAAATAAAGCAGTCTGTGTGTAAGTTTTTTAAAAATTACAATGAGATAAAAAATCAGCTTACCAGCTCGAGCTTCATAATGTGTACACAGTCTCGGAGAATATGTGGAGGTGCACCTAACAACTTTGTAAAAGCTATTAAAGTGTTGGCTTTGAAGGGTGGTCCAGCAACCTACAAAAAAAAAGTATGTTATTACAATGTTTTTTGATGACTGATTATGACAGCGTTTAGTCATTCTCTGATACTCTAATTCATACTGTGACAAGCTTTTTCTACCAACTGAGGAGACACATATAAACGCCAATGACATTGAAGGAAGTCATTT
Source organism: Paroedura picta (assembly GCF_049243985.1). Classification (NCBI taxonomy): domain Eukaryota; kingdom Metazoa; phylum Chordata; class Lepidosauria; order Squamata; family Gekkonidae; genus Paroedura; species Paroedura picta. The sequence goes on along the minus strand of NC_135374.1, from coordinate 66,368,931 downwards.
CTTTTATAGCACGCTGCAAACTTTCCCCTCAGTTGCCAAGTGTTCTAAAGGTAGCAGGTGTGTAGGCTTTGAATTTGCTGCAATGAGGTAAGTTTTGTGGAGGCAGGAACTGTATATAAACAAAGATTTATTTATTTACAGGTTGGTTTCAAAGAACAGATCAGCAGCACAGGTCTCCAGATAGAGGGAAAACCTGGCAGAGGCACATATATTTAATCTAGTTATGGCTTCAGAGTTTGGTGTACACTTACACGTATCAACAGAAGAAGAAGAAGAGTTGGTTCTTATATGCCACTTTTCTCTCCCCAAAGGAGTCAAAGTCGCTTGCAGTCGCCTTTCCCTTTCCTCTCCCCACAACAGACACCCTGTGAGGTGGGTGAGGCTGAGAGAGACCTGATATCACTGCTCGGTCAGAACAGCTTTATCAGCGCCATGGTGAGGCCAAAATCACCCAGCTGGCTGCATGCGGGGGAATGCAGAATTGAACCCGGCTCACCAGATTAGAAGTCAGAACTCCTAACCATTATACCAAACTGGCTTTTACTGACTTGGAAGGGAACTCCAGGGTCATCTAATCCAACCCCCTGCACAATGCAGGAACTAACAATTATCTGCCCAGCACAATGACCCCAATTTCATGCCCAAGTGATCGTCCCAGGAAAAATCTCTGGATCCAGCTTGGCCTGGAGGAAGTTCACCTACCATCCCACAATGGTGATCAGCAATTCCCTGGGTATGCAAGGAAGGGCCACAAGAGACAAACACTGACACATCCCTTCCTGCCCACCCACTTACAATCTGCCTAAGTTCATAAAATCAGCATTTCTGTCAGATGACTATCTCTGTCAAAAGGAGGAGACCTTACCACCTCCCAAGGAAGCCTCTTCCACTGAGGAACTACTCTAACAGCTAGGAACTTCTTCTGGATATTTAGTTGAAAATTCTTTCAAATTAATTTCAACACAATGGTTCAACCCACTGGTTTCCCCTCTGGGGCAACAGAAAATAACTCTGCTCCATCTTCTATATGACAGCCCTTGAAGTTTTTGAAGATGGATATCATATCACCAAGAGCCTCTTGTGGCGCAGAGTGGTAAGGCAGCCGTCTGAAAGCTTTGCCCATAAGGCTGGGAGTTCAATCCCAGCAGCCGGCTCAAGGTTGACTCAGCCTTCCATCCTTCCGAGGTCGGTAAAATGAGTACCCAGCTTGCTGGGGGGTAAACGGTCATGACTGGGGAAGGCACTGGCAAACCACCCCGTATTGAGTCTGCCATGAAAACGCTAGAGGGCGTCACCCCAAGGGTCAGACATGACTCGGTGCTTGCACAGGGGATACCTTTACCTTTACCTTATCATATCACCTCCTAGTCGTCTTCTTTCCAGACTAAACAGACCAAGCTCCCTCAGCCTTTCCTCATACAACTGGGTCTCCAAACCCCTCTTTGTAGCCCTTCCCTGGACATGCTCCAGTTTGTCTACATCCTTCTTCAGTTGTGGTACCCAAAACTGAACACAGTACTCTGAGGTCTAGCCAGAGCAGAGTAAAGCGGTAACATCAACTTGCGTGATCTGGACATTATACTTCCTTTAATATAGCCCAAAATCCAGTTTGCCTTTTTAGCCACCGAGTAACACTCCTGACTGATGTTCAGTGTATGGTCTAGTAAGACCCCCCAGATCGTTTTCACACATACTACTACCAAGACAAGTCTCACCCATCGTATAGTGATACATATTATTTTTCCTACCTAAATGAAGAACTTAACATTTATTGAAATTCATTTTATTCTTTTTAGCCCAGTTTTCTAGCCTGTCAAGATCATCCTGTATTCTGATTCTGTCTTCTGCTGTGTTTGCTACCCCTCCCAGTTTAGTTTTATCTGCAAATTTAATAAGCACCCCCTCTATTACTTCATCCAAATCATTTATAAATATATAGAACAACAAACACAGGACCCAGGACAGATCCCTGAGGCACTCCATCACTCCTCTCCAAGAAGATGCCGAACCATTTACAAACACCCTTTGGGTGCAATCCGTCAGCTAGTTCTCGATCCATCTAACAGTATTTTACCAACTTGTCAAGAAGAATATCACTGAAATCAAGGTGAACTATATCCACAGCATTCCCCTGATCTAGCAAGGTAGTAACTTTCTCAAAAAAAAGAGATAAGGTCTGACATGTCTTGTTCTTGAGAAAGCTATGCTCAGTCTTAGTAATTACAGCCATCCACTCTAGATGCTTAAGGACCAACTGTTTGGTTATTCATTCTAAATTTTTGCCAGCAAGAGACATCAAGCTGGCAGGTCAGTAGTTACCCGGATCCTTTTTCCCTTTCTTGAAGATGGGGACAGCATTTGCCCACCTCCAATCATCACCTGTTCTCCAAGAATTGTCAAAAATAATGGACAGAGGCTCAGAAATTACATCTGTTCTTTTAGTACCCTTGGATGCAATTCATCTGGCCCCAAGGATCTGGTTTTATTTTTAAAAACCAGGTGATCCTAGGCCACAACTCCCATCCTTCATCAGGTCAAATGATTTCGCTACACTGAGCACGATTCCACTTGCAAGAGAAGACTGAGAAGTAGGAATTGAGAAGTTCAGTCCTCTCTTCAGAGGACTGGAAGAGAGCAAATGTTATTCCGATCTTCAAAAAAGGGAGGAAGGATGACCCGGGAAACTATAGACCAGTGAGTCTGACCTCTGTTGTGGGGAAGATAATGGAGCAGATATTAAAGGGAGCGATCTGCAAACATCTGGAGGACAATTTAGTGATCCAAGGAAGTCAGCATGGATTTGTCTCCAACAGGTCCTGCCAGACCAACCTGGTTTCCTTTTTTGACCAAGTAACAGGTTTGCTGGATCGGGGAAATTCGGTTGATGTCATTTACTTGGATTTTAGTAAAGCTTTTGACAAGGTTCCCCATGATGTTCTGATGGATAAATTGAAGGACTGCAATCTGGATTTTCAGATAGTCAGGTGGATAGGGAATTGGTTAGAGAACCGCACTCAAAGAGTTGTTGTCAATGGTGTTTCATCAGACTGGAGAGAGGTGAGTAGAGACAGAGTTCAACAAGATCTGAACACAATGGAAAAATGGGCAAATGAGAACAAGATGCAATTTAATAAAGATAAGTGTAAAGTTATGCATCTGGGTCAGAAAAATGAAAAGCATGCCTACTGGATGGGGGATACACTTCTAGGTAACACTGTGTGTGAACAAGACCTTGGGGTACTTGTGGATTGTAAACTAAACATGAGCAGGCAGTGTGATGCATTCGCAGTAAAAAAGGCGAATGCCATTTTGGGCTGTATCAACAGAGGCATCACATCAAAATCACAAGATGTCATAGTCCCATTGTATACGGCACTGGTCAGACCACACTTGGAGTACTGTGTGCAGTTCTGGAGGCCTCACTTCAAGAAGGACGTAGATAAAATTGAAAGGGTACAGAGGAGAGCGACGAAGATGATCTGGGGCCAAGGGACCAAGCCCTATGAAGATAGGTTGAGGGACTTGGGAATGTTCAGCCTGGAGAAAAGGAGGTTGAGAGGGGACATGATAGCCCTCTTTAAGTATTTGAAAGGTTGTCACTTGGAGGAGGGCAGGATGCTGTTTCTGTTGGCTGCAGAGGAGAGGACACGCAGTAATGGGTTTAAACTTCAAGTACAACGATATAGGCTAGATATCAGGGGAAAAAATTTCACAGTCAGAGTAGTTCAGCAGTGGAATAGGCTGCCTAAGGAGGTGGTGAGCTCCCCCTCACTGGCAGTCTTCAAGCAAAGGTTGGATACACACTTTTCTTGGATGCTTTAGGATGCTTAGGGCTAATCCTGCGTTGAGCAGGGGGTTGGACTAGATGGCTTGAATGGCCCCTTCCAACTCTATGATTCTATGATTCATCACCTGTTACAATGTCACTTTCTTGCCCCACAATGGTCCTACTTTGCCCCTATTCTTTTTCTTTGAATATAACTAAAGAACCCTTTTTTGTTGTTTTCAGGATTTCTTGCTAACCTAAGCTCATACTGAGCTTTAGCTTTTCTAACACTCTCCCTAGAAGCCTTGGTTATTTGTTTATATTACTCCTTGGTTATAAGGTCCTCCTTCCATTTCCTAAATGAGTCTTTTTAATTATTCAATTCTTTTGAAAGCTGTTTATGGTGCCACCCTGGTTTCTTTAGGTTCCTTCCAGTTTTCCTTCCCAAGGGAATTGTCTGCAATTGTGCCTTCAATATTTCATTTCTGAAAAACTCCCAATCTTCTTTGACTTCCATCTCCTTAAGTTTTTCAGACCCTAGGATTCTACCCAACATAATTTTAAGTTTGTTAACATTTGCTGTCCTGAAGTCCAGCCTGTATGTGTGACTACATGCAGCTTTTCTATTCCGCAAGATCATAGTCTTATGTCTGGCCTGGTGGCCTATAGCAGACCCCTACAATAGCATTATTATGTCCTACTCTTTTTATTTTTACCCAAAGACTCTTCGCTCATGCTCAGACACATGTAGTTCCTCACAAGTATATATATTCTTAACTTATAGTGCTACTCCTCACTCCTTTATTTGTCTGTCCCCTTTAAATATGTTGTACCCCTCAATTTTATTATTCCAGTTATCCCACCAGTTTCTGTGATGCCTATCAGACCATAGTCCCCTTCCTTTATTAGGACTTCTAGTTCTTCCTGCTTGTTTCCCATACTCTGTGCATTAGTGTAGAGACATCGTAATCCTTCATACAAGTACCCCAGGGTTTAGTATTTGAACTTTCCTGTAAGTTAATAGTTCCCTGCATATGTGCCATTCCCATTAACTCAAGTATAAAACCATGGATTCCTCAATGTGGACTCTGAAGAAAAAAGGAAATCACAAGGCACAATGATGTAGTAGTCTTCTCTATATTTATAAGTGAACTTTGGGCACTTTATGAAATCCCCAGACAATTATGAGCATTTTGCCAATGTGATGCTATGATTACTATTATGACAGTATATTGGAAGAGCAACCACTGACGAAGATAGAACAGAAAGCGGGTTACTTTACCTAGGATCCCGTTTTGGTTGACTCTTTATGTTTGATCCTATGTTTGACCATTTAGATTTTATGTTATAACCTTTTCACTTATAAATATAGAGAAGACAACTACATCATTGTGCCTCGTGATGTCCTTTTTTCTTCCAATCCCATTAACTCTGCAGTGTTCCTATCTACAGTTATCGTCATCAAACTAGGCTTTGAATCATCTAGCTACCCCTTTGGACTTAGTTTAAAGCCCTCCTCAGCAGATCTGCAAGACTCTTTGCAAAGACATTTTCCCTCTCCCACCCCCCACAGTAAGAAGCTTGCTGGGCCGCAAGCTTGCAGCCTGGAAAGTTTCTTACTGCGGGGTTGGGCGGGGAGAGGGAACCGCGGCCTGGCACTGGGCCGGGCCGCGGCCCGGTGGTTGGGGACCACCGCTCTACACTGTAAGAAAGAAAGCAATACTCACCAGTAGCTCCTGAGCTCACTCTTTCTCCGTCTCCCTGCACAGCTGCTTGCACTAGGTTAGATCCTGTCACATGCACAGGATTCCACCCACACCAGTATGCCCTTTCCTAAGAGTCAGACTAAATGGTACATTACCAGAAAAAGGCCTGATACTTTGGTATTCTAGTCACTCACAGAGGTATAGCTAAACCACCCTGCCACACTTCCAAGCAGAGCTACCTTTCACTCTTCTACTCTTTTTCTGAGGCACACCTCAGCTATCACTGCTTGCCCATCCCACCCACCACATCTGAAAGACATCTGGATGTTGGAGCAGCACTCCCATAGGTTCAACCAGGTGGCTATTTTCCCTTCAGGAGCAGGACAGCCTCCTGTTTGTCATACATTCCCCCAAGGCCCACTGAAATAAAGAGTACAAGGATGTTTGTTGTTTGGCAATTCCCGCAAAATCTTGGAATTCTGAGGTTTAATTTAATGTCTATGTCCATGCTTGTAGGAACAATGCTGAAAGTACTGTAGTGACCCAGCTCATGAGTGATTCAAGCAGTGCAGGCCCATCCCACTTTAGTCCAGTAGCACAGAACGTACAGGAATAAAACAGAAGAGTGGGCGGATCATTAGGGGCAGCAGGTCACAGGCAACTGTTGCACTAGCATGCCCTCTGATGTTTCTCTTTCTGACTGCTCAAGAAACTTACAGAACTTTCTCTGGTCAAAGACACAAACGGAAGTCCACAGGCTCGTGCCTATTAGCACTTTAACAGCCTCTGCAATTTTTCTGTATTATTATTAAAAAATATATTTATTATTGGATTTTTATACCACCCTACTCCCATAATGGCTCAAGGTAGTATATTTTGCTAATTTCTATAACTAATTCCCTCCACATTTAAGGAAAACCAAGCATTTATTTAATTAATTAGTATTTAAAAAACAAAATACATACTCTAGTTTCAAAGAATTTTTCCAAAACTTGCAATTCCTCTTGTTTCCACTGCCCGGCATTTTCAGGTGCTACTTTTAATTGCAAAGTCTGGTTGGTCTTCGGGTTCAGGGCAACTCTACATTTCAAGGCATCTGTCTTGAACATTATCACACCAGGTTCATTGGAGTTGATTAGTAGTAGCTGTTGGAGAAGCAAAAACATCCCATTGGAACCTTTGCTAAATCTTGTTACATTCTGAACACATTATCCCAATATTTCTTGTGGTTTGATGACATATTTTGAACCAGGATCCTCTGTGCCATTCCAAAAAACCAAATTCACACAAATTCTATCTGCCTAAAGTTAGGAACAATTGATGGATTTGTAAAAGTTTCCACTGAATGTTTGCTTCTTTAAAGCAGTGTGCCCACTAGAGACAACGTGCTCTATGTCACCAAGTTTCCCCTCATCCCCCCCTGTCCCAGTCTGCTGTTTTAACTACTGTAATACAAGACTAGCTTAGGTACCGTTTCCTGCTGGATAATCCTCTGAAGATGTCTTCTCATAATAACTGATCCAAGGAAACGTTCAAGTGGAGAGCAGAGATAGCTTCCAGCCAGTCCTGGCATAAGTCCAGGAGTCGGAGAGGGCAGTAGCAGAATGTTCAAGGCACCGTGAGTGAGAATTGTGGGTATGGATGCAGCCCAAGAACGGTGAGGTAGTTTACGAGGTGGTGGCATGTTTGTTGGCATTGCTTGGGAACCTAGTAGAAATAAGTACACCTTACTCTTCCTATTGAGGAATACGTGATTATTTATACAATCAAAATGCTAGGGAAATTCCAGGAAGATTTGGGACACGGACCAATAACAAAACCTTTAAGGGAGTTGCCCACAACGAATAAGTTCTTAAGTTCTGAGTGAGCTGAAGAATATTCTAATCCTTATAATTTAAGAGTTTTATGTTGCTCTATAATTTGCCTTCTTATTTTACGTGGCTTTTCTCCTCAATGAGATTTGCAATCCTGATTGTATTTTGTGTAATATATTATTTTACTCTTTCGAAAATTCTCCTTACAGCAAAAAACAGAAGCCATATCAGCAACTTTTAAAATGCTGTGGCCAGAAATAAGAGAAAATGACACTTTATAGCTGAACAAACAAATGTTATCAACCAGCCCTGACACTGGTTGGACCTAAAGCATCACCAACAGAATGAAGTTGCTGGGGCAGGCCTTTGGAATACTTAGCATACTTTAGAGTGAGAGGACTGATTAATGCGCTTCGATTTAGTTCTTCTATATCAGAGTTAATCCATGATTAATACATTTTTGCCTACTTTTAAAACTAAACTGGCATGCTATATGTTAAAAGGAGTTTGCATAAAAATACTGAAGGTTCAGAACAACCACTGTCTACCTGCTCTACAAACACCACTCCCACCCCCAAACACCCTGCCAGTATTGCTCACTTGTTCCAGCTCGTGGGGAATGAGAAACATCTGGTACTGGTGAATGTAAGGAAGGGTTGGCTGGTGACATTCCAGTCATACGTGTTGTTGCTGGAGAGGGACCAGACACTTGAGGTGAGCCTGGCCAATTTCCTGCACGTTGACTGGGGGACATCATGGTATATGGAGAACTAGGATCTATTGTACCTAAGAGAGAAAAAATTGAAAACTTTTGTCTCCAGCAGTAGAATTACTATGAAGTTTCATGTCGTATTCCAGGATGATCCAGATCCATAGCAGTAGAAAAGAACAAGAGTTCAGTAGCATAAAATTTGTGTCAGGATATCAATTTTCATAAGTCACTACTCACTCACAGAAGCTCAAACCCTACCACAAATTTTGTTAGTCTTTTAGGAGCTACTGGACTCATACACTTTATTGCAGACTGACTAAAGCGGATACCCATCATGATCAGATCCATATTTAGCTTTCTTATTACACTACCTAGTGAAAATCTGAAGGAACATACTGAATACGGCCTAGTCATTTTAGAAACTATGTTATTCTTGCAAATCAAGACAGGCTTGCTAACCTAAGGACACAATTATCAGTCTGAAAACAGTCTGGAAACAGGTTTCAGGACTAGCAATATTGTACAGCAAACCACTCCTGCAGGTTCTTTGAAATTAAGTTATTAGAATGGCAAGCTAAACTTAATATTTATTTATGTGTTTATGATTCTGTTACGTAATTTTGGACCACTTAATGTGTGATGTTAATAGGTTGTGCTTCAGTTCTAGATTCCTGGTTGATTCCAGACTTCTGCAGTGCTAACATCTTGATTATTTGAATGTCCCTTTATGTTGACTATATTGACTGACTCTGTGTCCCTATCTTGAGTCTCTGTCAGAAAGATAGACTAGAAATAAAACATAAATATACACAATAGTATAGACCACAGTCTCTAATAATTTATCTAAGGCAGTCTCAGAACAAATTTGTACAGTGCAACCTTATTATCTGTGCAAAAAGCCCTCTTGAGTAATTTAGTTTTGCAGTTTGTGGAAAGCAAGGCAAGTAGAAGTCTTCTTGACCTGTCAGAGAGTTGGAAAATGTAGTAATGAAGAAAGCATGAGTAGAGACAGTTGCTGATTTTGCCATTTGCAGGTTGCCATTAGCAGAAGATCCTGCTGTCATGAGTCAAGTTGTTATGGAGATGAATGGGGGCCAGGTGGTTCCACAGATAAGAGGGACCAAGACTGTATGTGATAGTCAGTACATTAAACTGAGCCAATGGGCAGCCACTGGAGTGTCTGCAGAATTGAAGTAATATGCAATAACTCCCTTTAGTAACTGTGCATGCTATCCTGCACCAACTCAAGTTTCCAAGTTAATTTTAAGGGGAGACCAATGTACAATGTGTTACAATAGGCCAAAATCCCATTTATTCCAATTGGTGGGAATGTGGGCAAGAGACAGTGCTAAAAATGGCTTCCAAATTCACCATCTGTCGAAGCCTTAGAGGTAACCCAGTATTAGAATTGCTAACCCTGAAAGTAAGATATAATAAATTTATTACATGTTACATGATAAAGAAACCTATATTTAGGAGTAACTTTGTAGAAAGTATCATATTATCACAAGGCTGACTAAAGAGTCGGGTTGTACAGAATTATTAGAGGACCAACTGAATAATTTGTAGTAGTTTTCTTGATTTACACTTGGTTGGCAAAACCCTAAGGGAGAGTCAACAGTATCTATCATTCCAGAGAATAACTGTTGTTGTTGTTAGGTGCGAGGTCGTGTCCGACCCATCGTGCCCCCATGGACAATGATCCTCCAGACCTTCCTGTCCTCTACCATTCCCCGGAGTCCATTTAAGTTTGTACCTACTGCTTCAGTGACTCCATCCAGCCACCTCGTTCTTTGTCGTCCCCTTCTTCTTTTGCCCTCGATCGCTCCCAGCATTAGGCTCTTCTCCAGGGAGTCCTTCCTTCTCATGACGTGGCCAAAGTATTTGAGTTTCATCTTCAGGATCTGGCCTTCTAAGGAGCAGTCTGGGCTGATCTCCTCTAGGACTGACCGGTTTTTCACCTTGCAGTCCAAGGGACTCACAAGAGTCTTCTCCAGCACCAGAGTTCAAAACCCTCAATTCTTTGACGCTCAGCATTCCTTATGGTCCAACTTTCACAGCCATACATTGCAACTGGGAATACCATAGCCTTGACTAAACGCACTTTTGTTGGCAGGGTGATGTCTCTGCTTTTTAGGATGCTGTCTAGATTTGCCATAGCTTTCCTCCCCAGGAGCAAGCGTCTTTTAATTTCTTTGCTGCAGTTCCCATCTGCAGTGATCTTGGAGCCCAGGAAAATAAAATCTGTCACTATTTCCATTTCTTCCCCATCTATTTGCCAGGAACTGAGAGGGCCGGATGCCATGATCTTTGTTTTCTTGATGTTGAGTTTCAAGCCAACTTTTGTACTCTCCTCCTTCACCTGCATCAACAGGCTCTTTAGTTCCTCTTCACTATCTGCCAGTAGAGTGGTATCATCTGTATATCTGAGGTTGTTGATATTTCTCCCTGCAATCTTGATCCCATGTGACTGCTCTAATCCCGCCTTTCTCATGATGTGCTCCACATACAAGTTAAATAGGCAAGGCTACAGTATACAGCCTTGCTGAACTCCTTTCTCAATTTTGAACCAATCAGTGATTCCATGTTCAGTTCTCACTGTTGCTTCTTGACCTGCATATAAGTTTCTCAAGAGACAAATAAGATGCTCTGGTATTCCCATCTCTTTAAGAACTTGCCACAATTTGTTGTGCTCCACACAATCAAAGGCTTTAGCATAGTCAACAAAGCAGAAGTAAATGTTCTTCTGGAACTCCCTAGCTTTCTCCATGATCCAGCGTATGTTGGCAATTTGATCTCTAGTTCCTCTGCCTCTTCGAAATCCTGCTTGTACTTCTGGAAGTTCTCGGTCCACATATTGCTGGAGCCTAGCTTGTAAAATTTTGAACATAACTTTGCTAGCATGAGAAATGAGTGCAATGGTGCGGTAGTTTGAATATTCTTTGGCATTGCCCTTCTTTGGGATTGGAATGTAAACTGACCTTTTTCAATCCTGTGGCCATTGTTGAGTTTTCCAAATTTGCTGGCATATTGAGTGTAGCACTTTTACTGCATCGTCTTTTAGAGAATAACTGTGCAAACCCATATTTCAAATTTGTCTAAGAGTACTACAATTCTAACACATAAGAAAACTGACTTTCAGAATCACACATATTAACTGAAGCTGCTGGAAGAATATTTTGGGGAAAAAAAGAGAAGCTTGAATTGATACGGCAAAAGCTGCTCAGGTCTGGGGAGGGAAACACACTACAAAGAATGAATAACTGCAGCCTTCCTACAGGAAGCCAAGAGGTCCCCTACCTGTACATGCGAACAGGCTACCTTGGGAGGGACTGACATTATTAAAGTCTGAACATTAGCAACAGGCCCAGCAGTTGGAAAGCCAAAATATTGTAGAGACCTAGGAAAGAACTTCAGCTAAAAAAGCAGCAGGCCCGCCTATGTAGGAATATGGAGACTGGTATACTGGAAAACTGGTTGCTATGGCTTCAGGATCTGCATCCTAGTCAAGAACAGCACAGTAACCTTCCCCAGAGACAGAAAAGAAACAGTCAGTTAAGTGTTTTTTAAAGTTTCTATTGCTATCAGTCACAGACTTACCATGGGGGCTGGTAAAGTTTGCACTTTGGCCCATTGTGATTCCAAGAGATGAAGGAGAAGGTGTTGGGCCAAATGATGCTGGTGATGGTGCTCTTAAAGCACCACTTGGAGAGTTTGCAGCATGCAGTGTTCCTAAACATGACATAAAAAACAGCACTCAGTATTTATGTATCTAATTTATATGTAAATTAGTGTTTCATGTGTCTAATTTCCAAACTGGCTCCACTCTGAAAATTACAGAAAATTGCATAATGTATCCACACATGGTAGAACCTGTTAGATTTGCAGAAAAATTGAATTGGGGGAGAGGGGGGGTTAAAGTCCCATTAAAGTAAAAAGAGATGGCTCTGCAGGAAAAAAAATACAACACTTGCATAGTATTTCAGAGTGCTGCAGCAATCCAAAATGGTGGCCCACAGTCCATGTCCCCAAACCAGGAGGCAAGGGAAGAGGGACAGAGAAAGCTTGGGTGCAGGAGAATAAAAAAAGGTTAAATGGTAGCAGGGGGAAGGATGGAGAAAGGAAAGAAGCCATGCAGGGGATGAGGAGAAGAGAAGGGAGAAAACAGAATAGCAGGGAAAGGTGAGAACCTTTGGAAATTCCCCAGCTTTCTAATTACTGTTCCTAAAGCTCAAAGAAAATTCTTTTTTTTTACCAACCCTATATAGCTATATGAAAACACAGCTAATTTTTGTCACACAAAATCATATTTAAACATATAATTTATAAAGTACCATAAGAACTATGAATGGCTATAAGTTCTGTTACCAATATGAAAAGGAATTTTACCTGGAGACTGAGTGAGCATCATTGAAGGCGATGGGGTGACCGTACTATGGTAAGATGTGGGGGGTGATGTCAAAGGATAAGCACCAGGTGCTCCTGTCTGTTTTGAAGATTGCTGAAACAAAGTTACTATTAGGCATAGTAAAACATGTATGTTGACAATATTACTCCTTTAGAAGCTAGTATGTGGAGAGGCACTTGATTTTCCCAAAATATTTCCGATCAAATGGACAGAGCAATTAGTCATTAACAATAACGTCACATGCATTCCCATTTCTAGAGAATATTTCCTTTCTCACCCTCAATCATGGATAATTTCTCAAATATTTCTTCACATCCATCTCTCTAAATCAGCCCTCAAACTCTTGGTTAGGCCTTTGCTTCTGAGAGCCATTGCTGCTTTTTATTCTTTGCCTGTAATATACTGGTTTGAGACAGCAGTTAAGGGTGGCAGCTCGCACATTAACATTCGACTGTACACACTGAAATACAATAAACTCCCATATGGCTCTGTTCATGCATTACTACTTTGTTACTGTCAATTTTCCAGAATATATAAAGCATAGCAATGTGAGCATTTATGAATGTACATATAGATACAACCTGCTGTTGAGGCTGAAGCTGTGATATTAATGAATCCATCATATCCCCTCCAATTGGAGATGGTGGATTATCATCTTCATTGACAGATCGTCTTCGTGCATCCTGATTGCTGTCCACAAACATGTTCAGGAATGTCTGAAGAGGGATTATTCAGATCAATATGAGTTCCCATTAGATATATAGAATGAATGTGCTAGAACTACAGAACCATATTAACTTTTTAGCTTTGCTAAAGCAATATCTCTGTACATTTCCTCAGAATAAAAATATAAGTATACCGAATTTATAAGATAGTTACCTTCATGGACCTTTGATACTAATAGACCCATGTTATATTGCTTAAAATATAAAATATAAGATATGAAATATAAGGTTGTGTGTTGAAGACTTTGTTAGTATCCTTGAAAAAAGACCAATTAAGAAATAAGTTCACTGATGAAGTAAAATATGAAAACAAGGTTTTATACCTAGGAACTTGTTTGAATACAGTTTTTGCCATCGCCAACAGTGAGCATAATCCAACACTCCTCAGGGACAATGTTGTACCTTCAGAAGTGACTGTTTTTCTCAATAACAAATTAAGTTGTCTAAAATTTAAATGTGTTAGAACAGACCAACAGTAAAGTTATCCTAATGGAAGCCCACCTACACCTCTCCTCAATTTTACAGTAGAATAAAGATAAAAAGAATAATCACCTTTAGACCAGGGGCAGGATAAAACCCTTCAACAATTTTACTGTTGTCAAAAAGACTATATGCGCCATCACGAATTGCAACAACCCCACGACTCTGGCAGTAAATGTCAATGCAATACATGTTCCTAAAGGCCAGTCTAATGTGGGTGGGTGACTGAGGCAGAATTGAGAAACACTGGTAGGCAGTGTTGGTGCGTTGCGTCAATCCCAGCATTGGCACAGTTGGGAGCTTATTGATAGCATTTAGCGGAGCCTGAGTATCATATAAAACCTGCAAATGAACACAAAAGTTGTTTAGTTCCACAACAGCCCACCACAATTACTGAGTCTTCAGACACACACAGCCATTGTAAATACAGCTTTAAGGTTATTTTTATCTCCAATACTCCTCCACTGGCTCATTTGTTATCAAATGTTCATGTCATTCATTTTTTTAATGAGGGGTTTTGGATCAAAAGCAACCCTGCAGAAGTTTTCCCTTCAGTAGCCCCACTTCTCATTGCCTCTTGGCAAAAAGATACAAAGCATCTAGAGTGACAATCGATTCTTTGGTTTTTTTCTGTATTTCAGTGGCATGATATAATGGATAAGCCATGTTTTTGGCACTGATATATTAATAAGCCTGGGGAAAATCTCAAGCTTATTCAGTTCCCTCTAGCACATTATGAGTCAACTGGATGCTTTCTGGGTTTTGGTGCACAATTCACCATAACTTCTGAAACTGGCAGATTATACTTCAGCCTTACTTAACTAAGACTCCAAACTGGGGACAGACTGTCATTTACAATCCTGGCATACAGGGCAATGGCAAACCATGGCTTGTGAATTCAGATGCAACAGCTAACTATGGCTTGACAGAAGGAAAGCTGAGGTTCCCTTCAGGATCATTCATACTGTATTATACCATTATTTGGTTTTATATGTAAACCAAGCCATTAAACCTCTCTTCTTTGAAAGAATGAGCTTCTGAGTACTATTGGACATATCAGTTGAGGCTTGTCTGGCACCTAATTACTTGTCCTTTAGACAGGCTAAAATATTTTTTCTTTACCCAGTATTCCAAATTAAACATTCCATCTTCATTAGTAGGTTTATTTTTAAATGGTTCTAGCACAAGGGATGCTTTATGGATTAGGCTTCTAAATGTTTGTGCCTTGTTTTATGCTTTGTTTTAATTTTGATAAATTTTGTTGTTTTTTATGATTTTCTGAGCTGCCTCTGGAAAGGCGGTAAATCAATTTTCAGGGAGGGGGGGAGAAATACATACATACTTGTAAAAGTTGGACTACATTTGGTGTTTTATTGAACATTTCCTGAAGCTGATGCAGGATAGTATTGTGACAGTTACTACATCCTGAGTTTGGTCCAACAGTTCCCAGTGATATGTGGAATTTGTGATGTACAGAATTCCACTGTATGCTGATCTGTAAATATAGAAAGGCGTTTAGAAATACAAATTAAAAAAAAACAATGGTTTCATAACATTTCATATATACTAACAAAATTTTTCAAATAAATTCTGTACTAATACCCATAAAACACAATACCCATAAAACAAAAAATGATATATTTTGAAGAAATAAGTAACAGAATAAATGTTAACTATTGTGATAGAACCACTATACTGCCCTGTAAATGCAAGAATACTTTCCCCCTGCCTATCCTATCCAGCTCACAGTCCAGTCAGGAGCTGGGGCAGAAATTGGCTTCTTGACCCTCCTTTCTGTTAGCATGCTCCATTCCAGGTAAAAATCATCCCTCCAGATGTCACCCAAGGTTGTATTTCTTTAGCATGCAAAGTGGCAAGGCAGTGTGCAGACTCTTTAGTTAAACAATATCATTCCTACGAGGCACAAATTCAGAATAGATACAAGACACAGGTTGTAGATATAGCTAGCAAAAAAAAACGTTACTGGCTCATTTCTTATCAATCCCTGGAGCATCTGTCTTCTCAGGCTGCATGGTGCCCCACCCCAGCTGTACCTAAAAGCATCCTCTAGTGTCAATCCCATCTACCATCCCTAACTACCAACGTACACATTTCTGCTGCTTTCAAAAACAACCATAAAACACAATTATACAGTTGTTTTTGCAACTTAGTGTTTAGTATTTAGTAAATACTAAAAATAGGTCCTGAACCTTGGAACAGCAGGATTGTATCCTACAAATGTTCTGCTGATGGAACTCTCCTTTGCTTCCCTTGCTTCCCTTTTTCCAACAACCTATGACCTCTGAAAAGGAGCTGGTGAGGAGTCAGGAGACCCTTGTAGGCTAAAAGCCATATGAGTCAGGGAGCTGCAGTGAGGAGGGGAATGGAGCAAGATTCTCTTCAGCCAGTAGGACGTCAATGGAATGCAAACCTATATTTTTCTATCAATACAAGACTCAATACTTGTACTTCAGTCCTTTTCAATATAAATCAATATGAAGTCCCATCATTTGTGGCATGTTTTGGGACGGCTTCACATACATATTAAATCAAAAGATATCAAAGGCACAACACCTCTTTTCAACTGCTTCTGCTCCAGTAACAGTCTAACAGGTGAACCAAATTATGCAAATAACCTTAGGGCTAGAGCATCCTTCTGCAAACAATTTTCCATAAAGAAAACAGTTTACAACATACACAACAAAATTTGAGTCCAATGGCACCTTTAAGACCATCAAAGATTTATTCAAGTTGTGAGCTTTCACGTGCATGCACACTTCCTCCAAAGTGTTTACAAGGTGGTATCAGAGAGCTCTTCAATGCCCAGTACAATAAAAGGAGCAGAAAAATGAGAATAAACACTTCTAGTAAGGTACCATACCACAGAAATAGCACAAAACATAACTACCTGGCACACATTCATATTTAAAGCTGTACTTACAGAACTTCCCTTTGTAGTGCCGTAACAAAGAATTAATTTCCGATAATTGTAGATACGGACCTCTGAGAAAATATTTAGGTGGCTGGGTATTTCTTCACAGGTGAAAACGTTGAGGGAAGGGTAAATTGAAAAAAAAAACAAGGTCAATTGTTTTAATAGAGTATATACAAACAAAGTACAAAAATAAAACATCTTTATACCTGGCAAGGACCGTGCAAACTCCAATACACATTCGTATAATCGAGCAATGCTGTTCCAGTCATTGAGGAACATATCAACTACTTTTCGGCCACCAACTGGTTCAGACAATTGACTTTCATATGTCAGGTAAACATGTCGAGTTGGGCCTAAAAGATTAAACAGGGTGGTCATGTTATTCTGATGTACAAAAGATGTAAGCAGAAAGTGGGAAACATGCAAGAGAATTGTGAGACCAACCTTGCTCCCTAGAAGAGGTGCTAAGAAGTGGACAATTTGCAAATACTAGTTCGGCCACCCATGTGCGGTTGTTTCTGCCTTGCAATCGGAAAGTGCAGTCAAGAAGGCAACGGTCCAGAGCCTTCTGCGTTTCCTCACTTGTACCTTTACACGGCGGAATTCTGTTGGACAAGAGGAAGGCTTAGCACCCCTGTATCAGTCTCATGCTTGCACCATTCAGCATCTTACATTCCACACTTTTAAGCAGATACTTCAATTTTACAATGGAATGTCCTTCTGAGAAAATGTGAAAGGATAGAAAATATTAAAGCCAATATATGCCCTTTTCCAATTTATGAAACGGACCTGACATTGTCTAGTGACTAAAACCAAGTAGAATATTGTAATGTGGCTATGGCACTCATCATGCTTTTCTTGACCAATAAAAGCTAATCAAGAATTAGGAGATAAAGCAGAGTTTCCAAATTAATGAGATACCATTACAACTCCCTTTCAGTATCAATTTCATTCTTCGTTAAAGTGAGATCCGGCAACAGATTCAAACAGCCTAAGTTCCGTTGACTCAGCACAGTGGCCTTTATTCAAATCACAAACATAATTTGTGTCAGTTTCAGAACACACATTCTTAGGTAATAGAGGTCTGAGGAAGATTTTGTTTGATTGTTTATTTATTTTCTTCGATTTTTATACCACCCTCCCAATATGGCTCTGGGAGGCTTGCATGGAACGTTATGAGGTACATTGAACACCAAAGATATAAACAACAGTTATTACAGAACACAACACGAACAGTTTCAACAAGGATATAAGTTAACTATTTCTGTAACTGGTCCAATTGAACAATATCAGTAACTGACACATATTGTAACACTTGGGGTTTGCACAAGAAACTGCATCCTGGCTTTAGGTTCATGAGCCTATAGCAAAAAAAAGAGTCCAAAACCATGAAATTTGAAAAAGAAGAACTAGATTTAGATTTTCACATTCCATTCTCATTGTACTGGAACAATATATTTGTGGTCTTATATGGAGCACTGAGAATAATATTCAGATTTTAGTTCAATACAGAGTTCTGAAAACAGATCACTGAAGATTTCTTTAGTGCAAAATACCTACGGTGCTATATAGAATATAGATGTGGCAGATTTCCTTCTCAGGCAACATGCTGCATGGAAAAGCTGGAGGACTACTAAACAAAATTAGTTCCTGGAAATATGCACCATCATGACTTTTAAAATGTACCACAGAAGAAGCTTCTCAGTTAGTGTAATATGTGAAGAAGATTCTTGTTAGTCTCTTTTGACAACTCCTACCAGAGGTGAATTTGGCCAGGTACTTTACCAGGCAAAATCCCAGAGGGTTCCGCCTTGGGGCTATCCAAGCCCACCTAACTCCCACTGGCATGGACAGCAAGAAAGGCCCCTAGGCCAAACAGGGTCCATTGTGGCTGGCAAGGAAAAACATACCAGTGGCACCTCTCTCTCCAACTGTCTCTTCAGGTCTCCATCAGAGGAGGGCCGTGGTAACAAGGCAATTTTGGCTTCCCAGTTCACACCGAGCCCTACTCCTTAACAACATACCTTCACTCAACTCATCATGCAAATGAATGCAAAAGTTCTACAGTCTTTGTTCAGGGATGCACAGTAGCTTTGTTTAATTCCGTAACATATTACATACATCCCCTTCCACCACTCATGCAATACTGCACATATTAATGAAAGTATAGTCCTTACCTTAACAAACGAATTGCATGACTGAAGCCATCTCCTTCAACTTGGAGCCCTTGATGTGGAATTTCCATACTGGATAACTGGGAAAGAAAAAGCCGTGACTTCTTCAGGAAAGAAAAACCATACACAAGATTCTCGATTTTTTAAAATCTCACTGCAAAATAAAGGCCTCTGCTAAACAGTACCTTGCTACAACTGTTAGTGATAGTGAGTATCTATGGCGTGATCCTCTTCAAGCCCTAGCTTTACTTTCCTTTAAGCATCAAACTAAAATATTCCTTTTAAAACAGGCTTTAACTAAAGAGTTTAAGCTGCTGTATGGTCTGCCCCTAAACTGATTCTAGACTTCTCCATGTTGTGCTTTTTGCTTGTACTGAACATTTTTACTGGTATATTTTTAATTGTTGACCTGGATTATTTGATACTAGGGGCAAAGCCCGTTGTATCCAAGAATACAACGGGTGCTAGGGTTTGGCAGTGGGAAGAGGAAGGGGAGGAGTTGTCCATCTGTAAGGGCATGGGGTTGAATGTGTGTGTTGTGTGAGAGGTTGTGGTGGCGTAGTGGCAAATGAGGGCATGGGTGTGGAGATATGGGTGTCAAGAACCTTTGGTGTGGAGTGTTCGTTGAGTGTGGGAGAGGACTGACCTTTGGGAATTGTGGCATAGTGGTTACAGATGAGCTTTCCAGAGCCATGTCTTCAGATATGTGAAAGGAAAATCAGACTAGAGACTCTTCTTAGGGGAAGATTACATGGCAACCAATTCCCCACACATCTGCGTCATTTCCCTTCTTGTGGGAATTAGGCCACAGACACAGAAATGCCCCTCTGCCCTAATACACATGGGGTAGTCACAGTACACATGTGTCCACCCTGTTCCTTCTTCTCCATTTTTTTCACTGTTGATAAAATGTTATGTGCCCACATGCTTTTTTCATGGTTGCTCCTTAGAAGAAAAACAGATTTTTGTATCCTGTTGTTTACCACCCAAAGGAGTCTCAAAGCGGTTTACAAACACCTTTTTCCATTCGTCTCCCCACAATAGTCAACCGTTGAGGTATGTAGGGCTGTGAGAGGTCTGAGAGAACTGGGAATGGGCCGCAGTGACCCAGCAGGCCTAAGGTGTCTCAAAGCATTTTCCAATCATCTTCCCTTCCTCTCCCTCTCCCTCTCCCTCTCACTATTTACAGTTTCAGGCTGTAAGTATTTATTTACATCTTCCTGCACTTTCCAAACTCATAGGACTGATGCTGGTCTGCCTGTCTGCTCCCCAGAATACAAACAGTTGCTGGTAAGGGCTGGCCATAGCCCATAGCCCAGGAGGGACACACCTGCACCACTCCCTCCCAACTGCAGGCAAAAATGGCTCCTTTGAAGGCTGGAATCTGAGGCATTGTACAATTATGAAGTCCCACCTCCAAACCTCCAGGAATATTTCCAACCCAGGGGTAGCTAACCTCCAGGTGGAGCCTGGAGAGCTCCTGGAATTACAGCTCACCTGCAGAGTATAAAGATCAGCTCCCCAGGCAGAAAGGGCTACTTTGGAAAGGGTTGTGGTAGAGAAGAAACATTTAAGGCCTCCCACACAGGTTGTTGTTGTTGAATTGAAAGACTTGAAGCCTACTGCACAGGGTTGTTGTGCAGATGAAACAGGAGACAAAACAGTTTCCTCTGCAGAATAACACTGTGCAGTGGCCTCAAATCTGCAGAGAGTTGCAAGGAAGAAAGACACATGGCTTGGCTGTGTCTAACCCCCGGCCAGAGCAGTATTTTAAGTGAGAAGGGGCTTTTCTGTGGCCTCCCTGTCAGGCAACTGTTTGGCAGAAGGGGAAAGTCCCCCCCTCAAAAGGAAGGCCCTCAGGCTCCCCTGCGTTGCTCTTGGAAAGGCCTCCCTCCCCTCAGTCAGGGCCTGTCAGAGGCTCCTTCCCAGCAGGCCTGAAGGGAGGGAGGGGGAGGGGGAGCACTCTGCAGCCTCCTGCTAGCTCTGTCAGGGTTCTGAGGCAATTAACAGTTGGACATGGCAGTTAGGACAGCCATGAGGTGAAAAGGGCTGGCGCAGGCTCTGTTCTCATCCTCCTTGGCAGCCCTACTGACCTCCTCTCCCTTTGGTGGTCAGGAGCAGACTGGCAGCCACTTCTCCAGATTGCCCCTGGCTGGATGGAATTTTGGTCTGTTCTGGTAAGGGGCCAATCAGAAGGCGCTTTGCCCCTTCCAATTGGCCCCTCCGCTTGTCAGTCCAGGGCCATGGGACCAATTGTTGCCCCTCCCCATCATGGACTGAGCCCACCCTAACACCCCTTACTGTTTTATTAAGAGGGAAAAGATGAGCAAATGATCCCAGATGTTTTTATTGGTTTGTTGTATGCGTGATTTTGTGCTATTGTTACAGAGGTCTGGACAAGAGTCTCCTAGATAATTAAATATGGCAGGATATTGGAAATCCAGTGAGGCAATGGCTGATCTTGTTTCTCTAGTCTAGAAGGTAAAAAGGCTACCTTCTTCTGCATGAGATAAAGTCAGTTCCTGTTCATTAAATTATTCTTTTACTAAATCATCATCATGCTTGTTGTGGGGGTGTGCATGCCTCTTAGATCAATTAATCATAAGCAACCCCATAAAATGAGAGTAACTGACACATACCACAGCTGCTAAAAATTAGCATTTCCAATAACATATTTTCATGAGTAGTATGCAGCAGCCTTCACACAAGATAATGCAGTGAGCCAATCTACATGATCAGCCATACCCCCAATTACGACTCATCTGAAGCAACATCATGCTGGAAAAGCTTGGCTGTTCCATGAGATGACAAAGGGATAAGGGGCTGTGGTTAGCCTTGCAGACAGCAAATGCCCTGTGTCATTTTACAGACTGAAGCATAGATTTGTGTGCCCACAAGCTCATTCCCACTTCCCAAATCCTTCCTTCACCAGTGAGCAACTTTATTCCCAACTTCAGACAGGCCTCCTTCCTTTATAATACTTCCAGTTGCGTTCACTCAAAGTATTGTCAGATAATGCCACAAATTCTTTATTTGCCAAGTTACAAGGCTTTTCAGTGAGATCATGACAAACCAAACTAATTAAATGTTAACCATTAATGGATATTTATACATATCATTGTGGTTTAGAACAGGGGTAGTCAACCTGTGGTCCTCCAGATGCTCATGGACTACAATTCCCATGAGCCCCTGCCAGCATTCACTGGCAGGGGCTCATGGGAATTGTAGTCCATGGATATCTGGAGGATCACAGGTTGACTACCCCTGGTTTAGAAGATGATTTATCAGTTCCATAGCACACAGTTTATTTTCAGTAAAATATGTTCACTCTAGTAAATTGCATGATACATGCAGCAGTTCCAAATATGAAGTACATCCTCTTAAGCACTCTCATGGACAACCTTTCTCCTTCTTCTTAAATTCTTACAAAGTTGCTAATTAAAAGGAATAGGAGTATAACCAAACCAATGGAAAACTCCTGTTACCTACCTCCATTCGAAGTCCTATAAATGGCATATTTGTATCACACATTGCTACAATGTGAGCTAGAACTTTATTGAAGGCACAGATCTCTCCAGACCGTTTTGGTTTCTTGGGCTCGGTGGTACATGGGTCACCAGACAGCTAGAAAACAACATCTTTTCAGTAAGGTGCCATTTCTATCATCTGCAAAACCAGACCACTATTCTAAATTTAAGACTAAGAGCATGAGGAACAAAACATGAAAACTACCTGTTTTGAGTGAACTATGAAAGCGGCCCTTCCACCAAGGAGCTCAGAGCAGCTTATATGGCTCCTTCCTCTTTCATTTTATTTTCACAACAACCCTGTGAGATAGGATAGGCTGAGTGGTCCAAGGTTGGCAGTTACTTTTACAGCAGAGTAGAGATTTGAACCCAGGTTTTCCTGATGCTAACGCAGTATTCTAACCCCACAAAACTATTCAGTATTAGCTATTAGATGATCATCTGTAAGTCCAGGGAACCTTGATAGCAAGAGCAAGATTAAACGGCTTCTGGCAACCTTATAAAAGTCACAGTATAATATAATGTGGGCAATCGATTCAATTACACCTGAATTGCAAGGGCATAATGGGTCCTCTATAGGCACACGCTGCAGTCTTACACTTAGCAGTGCTGATGGAAATGCATTGAACTGGTCCCTCGAAAAAGACCATCGAAATTTAGTAAAGGTGAAGTATGTTAGATATGGTGCAATAGAAGAAGAAGAAGAAGAAGAGTTGTTTCTTATATGCCACTTTTCCCTACCCGAAGGAGGCTCAAAGCGGCTTACAGTCGCCTTCCCATTCCTCTCCCCACAACAGACACCCTGTGGGGTGGGTGAGGCTGAGAGAGTCCTGATATCACTGCCCAGTCAGAACAATTTTATCAGTGCCGTGGCGAGCCCAAGGTCACCCAGCTGGTTGCATGTGGAGGAGTGCAGAATCGAACCTGGCATGCCAGATTAGAAGTCCGCACTCCTAACCACTACACCAAACTGGCTCTCTAGAAAATCCCTCCCAGGACTTTAGTAACCTATATGGGCTTGGGAGTAGGGCCATCTCATTTTGCAGCTCAATATCCATAAGTCGTTGATAGACCAGATGTTTTGCTTGCTTGTGCCCCGTTTCTAATAGATGATCAGGAGCTAAACCAATTTTAAGAAGTTTGTTAATTATTTCTGTACACCAGGTGGGTTGTGGGTTAACTGACAAGAAGGAAGGAATAAGGCCTGCAGGTTGAAGATGAATTTTTAGCCAATAGTTAATTATTGTTATCCATGCCCTGGTCTCTTCTTTTATCAACCCTGCCTCCTGCTGGAGAACTACATTAGCTGTACACCTTGGAACATTAAAGAGGGCTCTTAGACATTTAGCTATTAGACATTTAGCATTTAACTGGCTGTCAGGGATTGCATCATACCAAATATCCAAGTGATATAACAAGAAATTACATATACTACTGAAGGATTGTATGTATCATTTAATTGTACTCTTCTGGCCTACCATTTTATTCTTTATTTTTCATTATGCCAATAAAGGTATTTTCTCTCTTTCATCCTTATCATTGGGACTTTCCCAATAAGCTGGGTACTCCATCTTGTTCCCAAACCCACACATTTCTAGACACCTGTATCATTTTGGAGAGCAAACATGAAATTTAGCCACAAGCCTAAACATGGAAGATAATAAACCCTTGAAATTACTTATGGATTGACACCAGCATTTTAAACATCAAGACTTTTTCTATAGTCCACTGCCTGAATCAGTGCATGTTATAGTGAACTAAGAGAAAGAAGGGCTTTGAAACCACTTATAAGGCTCAGAAGATGGCTGTCATCTAGACACAATAGATTCCATGATTGCTCAACTCAATAACCTCACTCTAGGGTCTGAGAACTGCACATATAAAACTCAGGATAAACAATATATTGTGTTATATATCCAAATTGGTGTCCCAGATCTGATGCACAGTAGGTATCTTATCCATGGTGCCTATATATATTTGTGAAACGCCCCTGTGGGTGGAGCGTGCCCGGCCCGCTGAGACTGTCTGGACTCGAATCCGGGTCAATCAGGGTGTAGCCAGCATTGATTGGGCCAGCCCCTACAGAGACCGCCCCCCCAGGAGGCCACTCGCCTCTCCAGCAGCCTGGCCACAGACAAGCCTGGCTGCCATGGCTGGCGCATATGCGATGCTCCACCCGGGCAGTAGTGGCCAACCAGGAGGAGGCAGTGGCTGCCAAGCTGCCGGGGAGCCAGCGGTGGCAGGTGGCGGCACGGAGGCAGCAGGCAAAGTCGTACAGAGCACATGACCAGGAGCAAGAGCCCAGCGAGAAGCCTCCAGCTGCACTGCTAGGGACGTGGCGACGGGAAAGCTGAAGGTAATTGGCCAGGTAGCACCAGCAATCCCGGGGCCCACCAGCCCCAAGGCCAACTCATATTCCCCCCCCCCACCTTGGGAGGGGGAGGGGGCAGGGGAGTGCCAGCCCTCTCCGCACCTTGCCATCACTGTCCCCCCCCACCTGCCATTCCGCTAGCACCCATGGCTTTTCAGCCTGCAGTGGGCTTTCTACTAGTTATGGATAAAAAGACTTGTTTTTAAAAAGTAGCTTTATAAATACTGAACAATATTTTCTAATTTTTTTAATCAGATAAAAGTTTTATACTGAAATGCCATTTTAGTCAATCTTTTGGATTAATTGAACATTTGAAGTGTGGAAAACAAAAAGCACTTCCAACAAAAGCCAACATGATGGAAGAAAACCATTCAGAGGGAGAATGTTGCTGATAAAACTTAAGAAATTCCTGACCATTTATCCTCATGCTCCCAAAAGACAGTTATTTTTCCTGTTTTCAGGGAGTATGAGGATATGCTTCACTAAATTCTTCTTTCCACACACAAATACCTACACATATGAATAGCATGAGTTCTTTCAAAACAATGTGACAGAAACTGAATCAAACAGGTTACTTACTACCTGAGAACAAGTTAGTACTTTCAGTAAAAAGTAATCTTAAAAAAAAAAATCAGAGCCTTCTGTCAGCTTCATACCTTGCGTTTTGTGCCACTTTTTGCTTGCCTCCTGCTTTTTGTGTCTAAAACCAGTTCTTCAATATTTGGTTTGAACTGCTGCAGCAGAACTGCAGTCACAGGGTTGTCATCTCCTTCAGGATAGCTCACAGAGAGAAAGTAATACTTGTATTCCAACTGTGTGGGGTTGCTGGGAACATCAAACATTTCCACTACCTATATTGTGAGGAAAGAAATGGCACTCTGTTTGAAAAATGAAGAATTCTCTACTTGCCATACCACCAGCTGCAAAGAAGACAATCTGGAAATACCACGAGGACAAAGTTCACAAGTTTACATGCTCTAACACCAATTGTGCATTGTTTGTATTATTTTCACAAACTATGGCAGAGGTCAAACTGCAACTGACAAAATATAACCATTCTAAAATTATTCCAAACATGTAAAAAATAAAAAAGAATCATTTTGAAACATGAAGTGAAAATGTTTTACATTAAGGATTTTGGAAACATGAGAGTCCAAATATGTGATATCAAACAAGAGTTAAAACTTGTGTTTCTTGAACAGCCGTCCCTCACCAGCCGTCCCTCACTTTTTGAGCAGTGTTTCAACTGCAGAGGGCAACAGTGTTGAGGGGATTTATTTAGACTACTGCACATACAAATCTAATTTTTCATATCCCAGCCAATGAATTGTGAGATTTTAGTTGATTAGTTTCTTATCCCATGGACCAATGATTCTTAATATGGCAAAATGAAAATTAAAAATTAAATACAGGTGAAATCAAATAAAAATAACAGGGAACTTGGAGCTGCTCCCTACCATTCAACTGACAAGCGAAGCACTGAGCTCATCCCAGTGGACATCTCACAAAAATGTGCACTCAGTTTGATCTTAGACAGACTTTTTTGCATATCATGGATTGGAAACCTTTCCCGGTAGCTACACAGGATGGCCTGAAATGGAAAACAAGCAGCATCTCTTCTCTAAAGTAGAGAACTAACCCTGGCCTTCCTCCATGTCCTTGATGCTGGAGACCTTTGTACCTGCAGGTAATATCTGTTTGGATGCAGCTGTGTGTACAGCACAAGACATCTGTTTTGGAACCTCCCAACAACTTGTGACTGGCCTCTCTCCAAGGCAGTCACTACTCTTCCTCGAAATTCCAAGTGTCCACAAATTTAATGAAGTTGTAAACCCCTGCCTTAGATAATGTAGCAAGTCAGATCAGGTTCCAAAAAAAAAAATGTCAGTTTGCTGGACAAGGAAAAAAGAGGAGACCGTGACTTGCTAAAAATGGATGCTTTGCTATGTGCTGGCAACTCAAAGTTGTTAAGCTAATGATCAAAGCAGTAATTACAACTAGCTTCTTTTCATTCATCTTCCATTTGACAAAAAGGCCCATTTTGCTTGCATCATTCCAGAAACAAAGTTCACACGAAGATTTGCACTATCACTTACAATGTAGTACTGTGGAAGTCGGGTGAGCTTGATGAAGAGCTTTTGATTGGAGAGAAGTCCCACGGGGTGAGCAGCATAATTAGCTAGCTGTAGCGTTTCACTGCTGACGGTAGGCAAATGTTTTATTGATTGTTTGCAACGCTGCTGCCCAAGCCAAAACCTTAACAGGAGGAAGGAGAGATGAAAGACACAAAAACTCTGATATTCATACACAACCTTATTGCCACCTATCATCATATTTTTGACTAATCATACAGAAACCAGCTTTAACTGACAAATAATCATCTCATGCACCCTTCTTACAGATTGTGATTCAATATGCATACCTAAGGTATTTTATGCATACACAAAATGTGAAGTGTGATTGTGACAGATGTGTTTGTGTAAACTGATTCAGGTATTCAGGTATACTTGTCACAGAGTCAAGGCTGCCTACTGCTGCCTGTGCAGTGTACACTTGACTGATCAATGTAATTCACTTAAGTCGGAATTGACACACATACATTACACCCACGCGTGTATAACACAGTCACAAAGTCCTTGCTTTTCTATGTGTACATAGTCATTGGATTAGATCCAGAGGAGTACAGAGCAAGAGGACAAAATGGTTATTGGTGCAAGAGGTTTTGCTGGCAAGAGCAACAGGGGAAAGATTACACCTGACTTTACCCATAGCACTGTAGTTCCCCTGGGCTATGTAGCCTTTTGCTTAAGTGGGTCCCATGATAACTGCTTCATCTTTTCAGAGATCTTCCGAGCTGCCATGGGAACTGGGAAAGATCCTCTTCTGCTGAAGCTTCTCTGAACCAAAACTTTCCATTTACAAGAGTATAACTCACTTATGCTAGAGATTCAGTGGATCCAACTCTTCAAATTTGCAAGAGTACAATTTTCTTCTTTGGACTACATAATTTAGATGGGAGCTAAAGATATTTTAGAAACACTCAAGTCCTTATCCAAAACAGCTTACAATCTAAGAATTTCAAAAAACAGACTTGATCAAATGGAATGGCACAGTCTAGGATGTTTATAACAAGCTCAATAGTATGTAGGTCACATCAAATGGTATCAAAGCTATTTGCCAATCATGCACAAAAATCAATAGGTGTGATTCTGATTAAACGCCTTACAGGCACATTATACCTTAACATGTAACTATTTTTCACTATCTTGGAATCTAGGTATCTAATCTTGTTGACAAAAGATACATTCAGGAAGATGCAACCTGTACAATGACTTTGTCTGCAACCCTGACCAGACCCAAGGAAAGCACTTCAGAAACATAATCTTATCCTACCAGGGTTGCAAGAGAGCAATGTGAGGAAGAAAAAAAGCCCTAGCTAGTTGTTAAGTTAGTATATGTTTGGCGGGGCAACATCATCCTGTAACTACAACAGAGATTGTTACTGGAATTCATAGCTTCATAATACTGGAAGAGTGTTCAGAAGGCACAGCAATACAAAATACATATTGATGCACAGTTAAAAATTTGGAATAAATGCAGCTTGCTTACTTGAGTTGCTGAAGCCAAGTAATGATTCGCTTCATGTCATCATTGACAGACTTCTCTATGTCATCCAGTGTTTGCTGGTCTACAGGAAAATTCACTTAGTGACCACTCAAAAGCAATGTCATTTACATTTATTTGAAAACATGATATTAGGACTTTCAAACAGAAAGGTATCATTTACATTCAAATATTTGGAAGGAAATCATATTGTGTTGGATCCAAAGGTTTGATTTGACTCAGTGAAACTTCTCCAACACAAGAAGACTTGGTACATTCCACTGATGGAAGTTTCCACTGTCAGAAGAACAAACCCTATGGGTCCATCTCCCATCATTTTTAGAATGACACACAAAACCCGAATATTTCATATTTCTTCCGCTTTGGTCACTGAAGCTAACTTGTGTTTCCTGTTATAGTGCTGTACCACTATGGTGGTCCATCCATCAAGGAAAAGGAAAGTAAGGGCAAACTACCTCTGCTTCTCACTGCATTGACAACCCCTTGCAGGGGTAACTATGTCAGTTGTAACTTGAAAGTACTTACATGCAGTGGGTCCACATGAACAAAACAGTAATTCTGGAAAGTATCTCTTTGGTGCTACAGAAACGCATGCCTTTTACAATTCAAGGAGTATTACAAGAACCACTTCACTGAGGTAGACTAGTAACCCATTCATGCAGCCCTAAATATAATTTCTAGTAGTAATTTTAACCTTACAATATTTAATTCCCTGCATTTTTAACACTTCTCTCTCAGCAACTAAGCACTAAGATGCATAATTCAAGCATTTTAATGACAAAAGCTTCCTATTCCCACCTTGTAAAATCCATTCCCCGCAATGGCTTCTGTTAAGATGTTGGTCATCCCTACATGTGCTGGCAGAAAACCCTACAAATCATTTTGCCTTTTTATACCTATAATTTTACTGGAATTCCTGTGAATCTAATCCCCCTCCCCGCAAAAATAAATCATCCAATTTAACACAGCATTACCAGCCAAGATTATTTCATTTAATTAGAAGGCCATGGAAACATAGGTAAATTGTACAACCCCACCCCCCCACACACACACATACATACTGAACTTTGTCATCATAGTTAGAAGAATGCACCTACCATGGAGGTAAGTCCTCATTTACTTACCAAGTCCATAAAGCATTAGTTGAAACATTCCAGAATGAAGGTCTACAAAAATGTGTAGACACTCAGAGCGACCACATGGCTCCAGAATAGGGATGACAAGTGTTGGGAGAGCTGTTTCTATAAAAGCTAGAGAGAGAGATCAAAAGTTCATACACTGATATATATATAGTTCAGTCTGATTTAATCAAGCAAACAAATCTACCAATGCTAACACTGTCTTTATAGGAATTCTTCTTTAATTGTAAGATAAATATTTCTGAATGAAAGCTATTTTATAGGATCAATATTAAGTAATTACACATCAATCAATACAGCAAATAAAACAGTAAAAACAGTTACCACATTTTGCACATTTTCATTTGTTTTGTCTGGTAATGCCTTTGCTCATTCATTTGAAAATACATTCATTGAAAAAAGCTTAAATATCAGTCAATACGCCCTTAACTAATAAATCCTGCTGCTTTTCCACATGATCTATAAAAACCTGGCATTTTTGTTTGGGGGTGTATGTTTGGGTCTGGTAAAAGAAGCAGTTTCATACATAAAAGCATTTTATATGTAACAGTTTTAGGGCACACTCCCAAGTTCCATTAAATACAAGTGAAGTGAAAGAAGAACTTCTAAAAACCCACCATGGCCAGTAATTGTATTAGTCTAATTTCATTGAAATTAGAGCCTCTTGTGGCGCAGAGTGGTAAGGCAGCCGAAATGCAGTCTGAAAGCTCTGCCCATGAGGCTGGGAGTTCGATCCCAGCAGTTGGCTCAAGGTTGACTCAGCCTTCCATCCTTCCGAGGTTGGTAAAATGAGTACCCAGCTTGCTGGGGGGTAAACGGTAATGACTGGGGAAGGCACTGGCAAACCACCCCGTATTGTCTGCCATGAAAACGCTAGAGGGCGTCACCCCAAGGGTCAGACATGACCCGGTGCTTGCACAGAGGGGATACCTTTAATTTCATTGAACCGCCTTTCCCAATATGTTCCCTGAAGAGCATTATAGTCTACAAATACCAACTTGCTGGTTATCCCTGGCCCCAAAGATGTTCGCCTTATTTTGACCAGAGCCAGGACCCTTTTGGTCCTGGCACCAACCTGGTGGAACAAGTTGCCAGCCAAGATACAGGCCCTGACAGATATGTTGAAGTTCTGCAATGCCTGTAAAATGGCAGTCTTCTGACAGAGCTATGGTTGAGACCACAGCTGTTCAGTGTTTCACAGACCTCCCTCCACTGTCTTTCCTTGGTTCTCCCCTACCTATTCATTCATAATGCTATCTCCAGCTAGGTAGATGGCAGAGGGAGCTAAGAGAGCGAAGGGAGGATTGGGTTTTTAACTGGTTTAGTAGTGTATATTTTTATAATTATTTTCCGGTGAACTGCCCTGAGCTCATATGGGGATGGGCAGTATAGAAGTTTAATAATCATTAAAAAAATAGTTATTAAAATTGTTATCTAGACCAAGGAAAGACAATTCTAGTTATAGTATATACACAGCAGGGTTCCATTTCCTTCATGAAAAGTTAAAATGTCTGCTATTAATTTACTTTTTTAATAAAGCAATTTTTTTCCTGTGAGGTATCAAAGTAATGTAAATCAAATATACCCCTCGATTCAAACAAGACATTCATAGTGCAGGTGGAAGAGTCTACTCCCACCAATGCTGTCAATTTGAACCTTGTACAGAAAAGTAAATTTGGTGAGGCAGAAGAAAGTTGGCATTCAACACCTTTGCTCACTACAATACTTATGCCATGTATATTAAGGAATGCAGAAAGGTACTAGCAAAGTGTAAAACAGAGCCACCACATTAAGAACAAATCAATGTATTTCAAAGGCTACTTACAATTATCATGGGCATTGTAACCCTTAAGAATGGCTTTCAATTCCTGGAGTTTCTGATGCGCTCTTGCATGGACACTGTCTATTAGGAGCTTCTCTACAGATAAGTGATCGATCTGAAAAACAGAAGATAAAAAATCAACTGCATTACTATTACCAAACCTAAATGTATTTATTTATTTTATTAAATTTGTATACTGCCCTCCCCTAAGACTCAAGGCAGTTCACAAAGAACATAACAGAACAATATATTAAACTGACTGAATATAATAAATAAAGGTAACATGGCAATAACAATAAACAGAGAGTAACATACTAAGAGTGAACAATCTAACAGGCCCATTGCTGGTCAGATCCATTGCATGAGTTCAAGGGAGGTGGGTTTGGGGCCCAGTGGGTGTTGTTTAGTTTTGGTCGACCTCAACCAAATGCCTGGTGGAGGAGCTCCCTTTTATAGATCCTGCAGAACTGTTTTAGTTCCGTTAGGGCCTTGATCTCCCTCTGGGAGCTCATTCCACTAGGTGGGGCCAGGACAGAAAAGGCTCTGACCCTGGTTGAGATTAAGCGGACTTCCTTGGGGCCAGGGATCACTAGCAGGTTGGAGGTGGCGTAGCAGAGCTCTTTGAGGGGTGTAGGCAGAGAGACAGTTCTTCAGGTACACTGGGCCCAGACCGCGTATGGCGGTCTAAGCTCATAGTTGTAAGTTAAGATTTCCACAGAAGTGTAGAGAAGCATTAGTGATCTTAATTTTTTGAGTTTTTAATTATTCATAATACAATTTCAAACATTTACTGTATTTAAGTCTTCTGTTATTAATGTAGGTAATCCTGAGCATGTTTTAATGCTAAATAAAATAAATACATTTTCTTCAAAAACAACTGGTTAATACAGTTATATGTCAACAACTCATATTTACCTTCATAGCTCTTTCAATTAGTTTGGAATTGCAAGTTGGAAGTGGAGGTTCGTGGGAAATTTGCAAAGGTTTTGACACATCACTCTCATCAATCTTGATGGTGACCTTATGAAGAGATGCAGTTCCTGTTTTTCTCCCAACCACCTGTTGGCTTAAGACAGAGATATGTTGACTAAGTTGTTAAGAGCCCTAAAAATACTCTTTGGGAATCTGAAACATTTCAGTACTATGTCAGCCAGTTTAACTGCTTTGTAAACAATGGTCTAAATGTCTAGATAGGGCATCAACTTCTGTTTTTTTTCTGTGCCTGTATGAAAGACTGCCTTATGCTTATCTCATAGATATACCACAGCTCCCTATATATAATTGCACGCTATCTCTACTTGCAATTTCCAATTCCTGAGAATTTTAATGAATGAGGCGCTGCTAGTCTTGCAGGTCACCATTCTCTGCATTGGCAAGATATGTCTCCCAAGCCGGGCTGAGAAATGCAGCAGGATGAGGTTGGAAGAGGTTGCAGAGAACCATGGTGGAAGAACAGACAGTATCACATCACAATTCAGATGAAGGATTACATTTTTCAGAAATCCCCTAACTTAGCAACCCTCTATAAATGGAAAACTAGAACAGCATGTGACATGCTACTATAAATACACTATAACATTCCCTCCATCAAGTTTTTATTTTGAAAGTTTTTTTTTTACATGGGAAAATACTTGTAACCTGCCACGAGCCTTTGGGGAGTGGCCGGAAATTAGTAGTAGTAGTAGTAGTAGTAGTAGTAGTAGTAATAGTAGTAGTAGAAGAAGAAGTAGAAGTAGAAGAAGTAGAAGTAGAAGAAGTAGAAGTAGAAGAAGTAGTAGTAGTAGTAGAAGTAGAAGAAGAAGAAGTAGTAGAAGAAGAAGTAGAAGAAGAAGAAGAAGAAGAAGTGGTACTACTTATACTACCAGCTCATGAGTCTACCAATCCATTCAGTCGCATGCAGAGACCAGGCCCTATTATATAGGGGGAGGATCTATGGCTCAGTGGTAGAGCATTTACTTGCCATGCACAAGGTCTGCGGTTCATGACCTGGCCTCTACAGATGAAAGGACCAGGTAGTAAGTGATGTGAAAGACTGCTGCCTGAAAACCTTCAAAGCCACTGCCAACCTGCACAGATAATACTGACCCTTAATGGAACCAGGGTCGTGTTTGGTATAAGGCAGCTTCCTGTGTTCATATAGCCATTTCATTTAATAATGCAACTCATGCAGTGTTTATCTTCTTAACAAAATCTTAATTATTAGCTCTAACACTTGCTGTTAGCAGAATGTAAGCATTGGTTCCAGCTCACAGTTTTTTAAGTATTTAAATATAAGGGCAATTAGAGCCTATTTGATTTAGCATAGCCTGGTTATTTATATTACTGTCTTTATGACATTTTTGATAAATATATCAAAGTTTTCCACTAGCAGATTTTTTGCTGATTCCATTGCAACTTCACCCCAAACCAGTATTTGTAACAATGACTTTGGTTATGCAACAGAACTAGCTTGAATGAATGAGACTGCAAGGAGTACTGTTTTAAGCTATACTCAATATAGCTAAGTCAGTCATTAATCAGAACACTGTTGACAATCATACTGGTTGAGTAGCAGGATTAACAGTTTGATAATACTATTAAGAAATTGCGACGATCAAAATAGCTACATTCTAGAAATTATTAGTGCATGGTCTCATTTCACTAAGCTCTAGAAGCACTTCCACTAAGTTCAACAGGTTAATATAGTAAGGTAATAAAATAATCTAATATTGTAGTTCTTAAAGTTTCAGGACTTGAATTGTACATTTTTATTCCAACAGTTATATTTTGGTCAGCTGGATGACGTATTGGGAGCTAAGCAACTCTTTTACTTACTTCCAAACAGAGAGGGACAGACATTTGCCTGCATGGTAGCGCTCCACTTGCACAAGGTCACCCCAACGTTCTCGGATCAACATTAAAGTCTGTGAATGTAGAACTTCCAACTGCAGTGACAAGCAGAACGAGTCTACAGAATTCAAGTTAAGTTAATGTATTGCCACAACTTGCAATAATTTTCAGTGAAATATTTGTGCATATATTTCTGAAAAGATTTCTTGTTCTTTGAATTGCTTTCATCACAAAGCAACTTTAACAGCAGCAAATGTTTTAAAGCTATATTTATCTAACACATCACAAGCAGTTTCCTATCTCCTGTATTTTTGTGAACTGCATTTTTAAAAGATCTAAACACAAAAGTGGTATATCATATATATCTGAAATGTTTCCATAAAGGCTGATCAACATGGTAAACTTTGGGGAGTATGAAAACCTCCATAGCTTATATATCAACATTTTACTTAGAGAAATAGTCCTTTATTTATAGCTGTAAGATATGCTTTTTCTTCAAGTGAGCCCTACATTTGGTGGATATTTACCAAATATATATGCTGCCTTTCAGAGATCTTTTCAAGGTGGCTCATAGAACAAAAATTAGCATGATAAAATTACTTTTTTAAAACCCTATCATAAACATCAACATTAATTAAAGC
Organism: Paroedura picta; assembly: GCF_049243985.1. Classification (NCBI taxonomy): domain Eukaryota; kingdom Metazoa; phylum Chordata; class Lepidosauria; order Squamata; family Gekkonidae; genus Paroedura; species Paroedura picta. The sequence goes on along the minus strand of NC_135374.1, from coordinate 66,334,258 downwards.
AAATTATAAAAGACAACATGAAACAATGTAAAATGTTTCATAAAACAGCCCTCAAGCTACAGCAATACCATAAAACGAGATAGAATCTCTTCAGTTAAAAATTGGGGCACGGTGAGGGTCTCTTGGTGCCTCCTCTTGGTTCCCCGATTCCAGATTCAACTTTCAACTGATAACAGAGAAAGCAGAAAAGCAGACGTCCCACTGTACTGTGCCTGAAATCAAGCTCAGCTGCATGTCCCTCTCCATAGAAAATGTTTACCGGACTTCAGAAGCATTTGTACTTTAATTCCTGAAAGCAAACGGCAATGAAAATCCAGTCAAAATTGTTTAAAAAGAAATTAATGTATATTTCTAACCCCTCTTGACAGTCAAAGAAAGGGACTGATAGATGATCTTTACCATCCAGAATGCTAGCTGTCTATTCAGGCATCCAGTTAAGGTAAAGTCATCTTTACTGATGTTCTCTTCAACTCTGCCTGAAAAGTAGCCCCAGCTTGGAAAAAGCCAGGAATCAGCTAAAACATCAGCAACGGCTGCAGTTTCTGCAAGCTTCCACAAGCTGTTCACCCAGCTATTCAAACAAGCCCTGTCATCTGCATCCCCGTTTTACCCGTCTTATTTTGGGAACCAGTTCTAAGAGAAAGGCTTTGGATGTCAATTCATAACAGATTTTTAGAAAGGATACGTAGGCAGTTGTACATGTCCTGCAATGGCTTCTCATCAGCAAAGAGACGAGACTGGACTAATTGATGAATGAAGCTGACTTGCATACTGTGAACCAAGGCACGACCATCTGACATGAAAATAGAACAGATTAATAATTTAATGCATCTTAACATTGCTACATTTTTATCCCACCTTTCCCTTAAGCAGCTCCAGACAGAAATCATGGATCTGTTCCATTCCCCGGTGCATCCACAGAACAACACTCTGACGCAGATTAGGTAAAGAGACAGATGAACATTGGGGTCCCTGTCAAGAGACCTGGCTTCTTCATAATCTCATGATCAGATCCAAAACTTTGATTCAGACATGAGGCATGCAGAACACCTGCTGCCTGAGCACCAAGGCCCAACTGAGAATGGTGGATGGAGGCAGTTCACAGGTGTAAAGAGTATCATCAACCCTAAAATGTTAAGAGGCCTGCACGTTCCGTCTACTTAATGCAGGATTTCTTGATCAGAGTTTTGTGAAACCCTGGGGTTTCTTGATAGCTCTGGAAGGGTTACCTGAACAGGTGGGAGTTAAGTAATCTTTAATATATTTTTAAAATTTGTTAGATATTCATCGGGTGATACGATCATATTCAATCATGTAGACCTGCCCCCCCCCCAATAAAGTGATGGGCCTGGAGGGAGTGGGCCTGGAGGGAGTGGGAAGGGGAGGGGCCCTGGGTGAGTGTGTACACAGCTATACTTCACAACTATATTCCGCACAATCGCACCACTTCTGAGTTTCTCAAATCCTGAAAAGTGTTTCAGGGATTTCTCAAGAGTAAAAAAAGTTGAGAAAGGCTGAATTAATGCAAGGATTTATCATAGCTAGTTATTGCATCTGATGTAACTGCAAAGCACTAAAGTCAGCATGGTGCAACTGTTAGGAGCAGCAGCTTCTAATCTGGTGAGCTGGGTTTGATTCCCTCCTCCTCTATGTGCACCGAGCTGGGTGATCTTGGGCTAGTCACAGTCCTGATAGTGCTGTTCTCAACCTTCCTAATGCCATGACCCTTTAATACAGTTCCTCGTGTTGTGGTGACCCCCAACCATAAAATTATGCAAGTGGTCTTTCACAGAAATTAAACTGAAACTGACCAATGGCATGAATCTCCATTGTTCATGATTGTATATAATTCTTTTTCTGGGGGTTCTCAGTTCAGTTCTGCCTCTTGTCCCACCATGATGATCTCGCACTTTTCCACTGCTCCGGACTGACGAACGCCTCGATCTACCCCTCAAGGCTGTTGTGTAAGTAAGATCCTTCATTCTAGTTTCATGTGCTTAGCTGTAACTTGGAGTTCTTGCCACAGCCTGAAGGCTTGGCTCAGCCTTCTCACTGGAGTGGGCAAGGATGACATTAAGTACCCTCTGGATAACAGATTAATTGTTTTATAAGTATCTAGGACTAGTTATATAGCTTTTGTTATTTTATTCTTACTGTTCTTTGCTCTTCTTTGTATATTTCTGCACATCCTTTTAAATAAAGCACACTCATAGTATTTTGGTGTTTTTTGCATCTGGGTGGTTTCAATCCGATTCCGGTTACCCTGGCTAGAGCGGCTACAGGTATTGAAGTAACTTGTGTGTGAGTTTTCTTTGTGACTCACTCAGTCTTGTGTTTCCTTGACAGCCCCCAGTTCTAATCCAATGCCTCTCCAATTACTTATTGTACTTCAGTGGCTCTTATAATATTGACAATGTTTAAAAGGCTTGTTCAAAGCCACATAGATAGTAGAACATAGAAAGTTTCTTTCTGAATATGTGGAAAGGTGGTATTGATCATGTACAGTTTGAAAACACACAGCAAAATGATAAAAAAAAGGTATCTATTAAGGGGGCTCCCAGAAACAACACAAATTACTTTAATAAAAGCGTTAGTGGAATCTATCAGTTTGGGGCCAGCACTCAAATATAAAGCAGCTTTAGATCCATAATAATCTGACTTCTGACATTACCTCCAGTCTCTTTGTCCTCAACCAGAATTTCCAGTTTCAAAAGGCGCCATGGGACATCAGGGTCATCACCCATCACTGTTAAGGTAGCTTCAAATTCACCCTCAACACGAAACTTTACACGGCCATTAGCTAGGAACAGACAAAGATTCTTTTAGAATGTTTACGCAGAGGTCTTGTTTCAGGAATAAGAATGACTCTCAATATACAGCAATTTTAATGTGTGTGCATATCAATCCCTCCCTCCTTAAAAACTAACATTAGCTTTGTTGAAACCACATTCAATCACAAAGTAGGGCATAAGGATATAGAACGTCTACAGAAAACATTTACAATTATCTTGCATAACAGCACAATCACAGCCAGGACATATTGTTATCCAGAAAACTACCCGTTTTAAGCCTGACAAAAGTAAGATGTCTTCACAAGATACTTAAATATGTGCAGTGAAGCACCTTACTTAGCTTCCGGAGAGAGAGTGTCCCCTATCTAAGGCCCCACAGCTAAGAAGGTCAACTTGCGGATGCTCACTCCTTAGCAAGTTTACATGCAATGACCTTCAAATCTAGGAGCCACATATGGAAGAAGACAGTTCCCTAACAGAAACAGGATCAGATTGTGAAGGACTTCAAAAATAAAAGCCAGCATCTTTAATTGAGCCCAGAAGCCAAACAGTATGTTGGCTCAAATGCAGCTCAACCACATTAGGCAAAGTATGTTCTCTATGCCAGGGGTAGTCAACCTGTGGTCCTCCAGGTGTCCAAGGACTACAATTCCCTTGAGCTCCTGCCAGTGTGTGCTGGCAGGAGCTGATGGGAATTGTAGTCCATGAACATCAGGAGGACCACAGGTTGACTACCCCTGCATGCCTCAGCTCTATTCAGATGGGCAGCTACATTTTGTACTAGCTGGAGCTTCTACATGGCAGCCCCAAATAAAGCACATCACAGTGCCCTAGGTAAGAGCTAACCAAAATAACAATGACCAAGACAATGGCTTTCCTCCAGACAACAGCACAGATGGCCTTACAGATAGAATTGACCAATATATCGAGGACCATAGCTAGATCCAGTACTATGCACTGACTGCCAACTCTATGCACAGACTACACATGCCTACCTCTCTAAAGCCACAGTTACTATCAACTATTTTATTTTTATTTATATATTATATATTATATATATGGCTTGCATGTGTTTGCTCTCATTCAGTCTGAAATAGGACCTAAACAAGCTTCACAGACTCCAGGCCACACGTAGATTCAAAGAACACCTAAAAAAGATGCCATGAAGCCAGGCAGAAGTCACTCACAACTTCTCTCTCCATATGTGCCAATTTGTAGGGTTCATTTGTTTTTGTGCTGACATGGCTACTGTGAGAGCACACTCTCCTGGCCTGTGCACAGTGCATGATCATCTCCTGATGTCTGACCTTTAAACATTAGACAATAGGATTTGTAGTTAACAATGTATCAGCATACAAATTACGCAAAAAGCAGCCTTATAACTATGCACATGCCCAATGATAATTTTTATGCTTCAATAAAAACCGAGCTCTTGAGGGGATCGAGAGAGTTGGCTGAACCAACTCCATGTACATGTGTGTCATTCCAACACCAATGGGATAATAAGTATGTGCAAAGATCTACAAGACATGCCTAAATAAAAATCTTATTCAGCCATAGCCAAGGCTATCAAACCTCCTTAGGATAATCTTTTGAATTTGATCCTATGAGCAGAATTCCCCATCCTACCCCCAACACATTTACATTAGTAGCTGCGCTTTAATTTCCTGGGCATTCAACAACAATTTAGCATGCAGGAGGAAGGGCTGCTGTTTGGGTAAAATATCAGCATGCACGCATATGCACACCCCACACCCCAATTGTATGAAGTTGGCCATGCAGATATCTAGACAGGGGTACAGTATTGAACTCCCTTTTAATTAATGTAAGTACACAGTTCCTAGTGATGAAAGACCAAAGCTTCTGTGCCTTCACCCACTACTATTCTATTAACATGCTATAGTTCCTCATCATGAGTGACCTACAACTCCTTCTGCCATTTATTGTGTGTGTGAAAGGGTATACATGAGAAAATTAAAAATTTACAACTAGATTAGACTAAGAAAGCCAGAAAATAAGTAGTATGCACCAAGGTAGGATCTCATAACACAAAATGAGATAAAGACAGGAGTAGATGAAAGTTCCTACACCTCTAGCAATAATTATCCATCTTTCTGGTTGCCAGAATAGAATTTTTAGAAAAGTCAGAGAATGCGGATGTTTGCCCAAGGGGTCTAAATCCTTACTTCAATCTATACAGGAAACACTGATTAGCCTGAAGCAAAAATGACTGCAGTAACTTCAATACTTACCAACTGTAAGATTTGCCAGCTGTGGTGGTAGATCTGTTGTCACCAGTCGATGGCGAAGAATCTGATTTAACTGATGAAGTGTTGTCTGTTTCTCAATTTTTGTTATTGGATCAGGAGGAATTATTTTATCCTGTTAAAAAACAAACACATTTATTAATTTTTGTTCAGGTTTATTCTGCATTTCACTCAAACCATAATAAGATGTGGGAACCAATCTCACAATCCATGTTATGGGTTACATAGCAACCAGTCAAATGGCTGCTTGGGTTTATGCATGGGTCTTCAGTAGTTCTGTGGAACTTTCTGACATTTTAAAAACAGCTGAGCCTCCTTCCATGGAATAAGTTGTTTTTACAATAGCAAGAGACTTTCCAAAGCAGTTTCCCGTGTGGTTGCACAAGGAAGATACAAGGAGAAATAACACTTCTGGAACTAGTTTCACAATTCTTTGGATACTGGCCAATTCATTTAAACACAGAGAGAGACTCACACACAAAAAGAACAGCAAAATTTATTAGAGTATTCTTAAATCTGTTTGTTCCCAATGTAAATCCACTGTTTTACAAAATTAACCACAATTTTGTGTGGGCTTAGAAGATGAGGGGGAAGATATCAAGGTTATGGCCACTGGAAAGAAAAGGTGTTAAACACCTGGGCATGAGTGTACATAGCCTTTTCCATCAATGTTGCACACAAGAAATTTTTCACAGCCTTTGAGTGCTGCAGTTAACTCATATCTTTGGTCAGTACAACACGCCAGCTAATCAGGCCTTCAACCCGTATTGATCAAAACACAGAGATTAAATACTTGGTATTTATCAAAAAAGATGGAACACCTTCTCTTGATGATCATGCATGCAAATTGTCTTCTTCCCACCAAGGTAAGATAGTCTGACTTAAAAAATTTTTTTTAACATGGCCTCATCAGAAATGAAACTGGGGAAAAACAGGCATTTAAGACAGTATATTGCATAAATTATATTACAAAGCAATGTACCCTGATGCAAGTAGGTAGTCGTGGATATGACCCAGTTGTCAGCACATCAATAGCATAAGGGATAGCAAAGCTGGGCAGGCGAGCATGAACTAAAGCATCTCTGGCTAGTGATGCTAAACGATCCGCAGTGTCAACAAATAAAATAGCTTGTTGATCCAGAACACTTGATATCATCTGTAAAACACACACACACAAGAACTCATCAAACTTCTTCAAGTTTTATGACTGACTAAAATGTTTCTGTGCAACCTACTAATCCACATATTTTTAACATGGCTTACAAAACAATCCAGTAGCAATGTTTTTTTTAAACATACCATTAAAGTACGGCAATCAAAACTATATGATATAGATATTAAACAAAAGCAAAACCACGTTAGCAAGCTAAAATAAGCAGAAAGCAAAAGCCACTTTGAATCTTAATAGAAGTCGGGATAAGAACATTTTCTTAAGCTTTTTTCTTAAGAACATTTTCTGAAGCCTAGTAACTTATGTGCCAGACAAATGAGTAGGGCAAGTCCATACATAAGGTACCACAGTAGAAAATATCAGGCCCCTTATAGTCAGTTCTTCATCCTTAACTCCTTGCCAAATTTCTAAGTGCAAATCAACACCCTGCTCAAAATGAAAAGTCTTTGGTGCAGTGGTTCCTCAAAACAGGATTTAACCACATAGGTAAAACACAGATTTCAACCTACATATGAACATAAGATTGTCTTTCTTAAAGATGAAGAACAGATTCTCTTACAAGAAATTACTTCAAAAATATATGAAGATGAAAAACAAAATTACCACAAGGCAACCTGGTGCTGGAAGTAATATGAAAAATTAAGTGACACAAGAAAGAGTTTGAGAAAGGAAGGTGAGTGTATCCAACAGATCAAAACCTGTGATGTGCCACTACAAGATGATATGCCCAAGGTCACACTCTGTCCCTTCCACATATTGATAGCAGTACTGCGCAGGAGATGCAGAAGGCCGTGCCATACAGTGGGAGACCAAAAGCTCACTGCTCAGATAGTCAGAATAATGGGGAAATCCACATCAAGTACTTTCTGATCTTTCCAAGGTAGCTGAGTGCCATTGGCAGAAGTCAAGTCCACTTACCTGAAATGCTGTCTGGCTAAAGTGAGAGCTGGGGAAGAGTGAGGGGAAGAGAAAAAAAGAGTAGCATAGGACGATAGTAGGACAGAGATTAAACCAGAAAGGCAAAGATCACAGTCTGGCCTGGCCAACATTTTTGCAATGAATATAAATTATTAACCTGAGTCTAAAAATAGTAGAGATGATCCTGGCTGAAATTCACAAATCTTAAGCCAGTATACATCCACTTACAGGTTCATTTCTACAAGCTTCAAAGGAGCCAAGCAATGGTAAAACACTGCACTTCTGCAATGGGCCCTACTACCATTCTACTCCCAAAAGCAAGGAAATGATGTGGGGGGAAAGCTAACCACACACATTCCCCAGTACCATGATCCATGGAGACTCTCCACAATTGCTTTTTAGGATGAAAATCACCTAACATCAGCATTACATGCAGTCTGACACTACATATCCAGCAGACAGTGCCATCTCTACAGTACTCTGAAGTAGCAAGAATGAGAAGAGTCATGGACAGTAACAGGATTTTCTGAAAAAATGCCATATCATTGTGTTCACCATACTAAAATACTTGCAGTAATGAAAGACTCATCACTGTTTAAAACAAACCTACACTACAGTGTTTTGGCTCAAAGTATTTTAATTTTATAGTTACATAGTTATCTATTTTACATGGCAACAGGTTGGATACAAAGGCACCTTTGAGCAAGAGGAAGGCAGATCTGTTCATAGAAAGATGGGATCAGGGATTTTTAAGAGGCCTTGAAATATCTCTGGATTTCTCTCTCACATTGCAGCCTTATATACTATGCTGATCCCAAAAGTCTTTCAACACTCAGCAGAACCTTCCAGGAGGTTGATGAAAACATGAGGAATAGGAAAAGATCTGTTCTACAACTCAGTTGCAGGGCTTCCACAATCTGCACACTGTGAAGAGATTGCTTGGCTAACTAGAAGCAAAATGAAAGTATTTTTAACATTCTTTATTTAGAATTTTTATTAATTATCACAATTGTTTAAATGTTGATAGACAAGACTCACAGTTATCTCAATTAATGGAATACAGCAGCCACTGGCTCCCATCACTTTAATCTGCAAACTTTTACTCTCAAGCTTACCGCACATTTCTCCACCTTTCCAGCATTATTTGCCCATTTCACCAAGGCTAATAGTCGAACGAAAAGCTGTCGGGTGCGACTTGCAAACTGCACTATTTCTATTTTTCTGTAGAGAAAACGAAGAGCATTTAGAAAACCTACAGAAATATACAAAGCTTAAACAAGTACCGCAGTTACTTTAGAATGCAATAACAGACTAACATAGCAAGCAGATACCTCAGTAAAAAAAGTTGATTACAGAGCAGTCTCATTCACTGAGCTAATATGTAGCCGTAATTATGCCAGGTTTGAGTATGGACAACACACCTGGTGAAACTCACCCCGATTGACCCTCAGTGAGGGACAGGCACCCCGTAGGGAAAGGGCACTCCCCACACACACTGAGGGGCCAATTGCAGGTCTTACCCACCCCCATCCTCCTCCTCCTCCTCTTTTGTGTTGCTTCTGGGCACCTGAGAGGAAGAAGAGCCAGCAGAAGGTGAGCTGGGGAAAAGGCAGGCTGGCCACCAGGGAGTGATAGGAGGCCAGCCAGTCACACCTCACCACAGGCAGTGGGGGAAGAGGAAGGTGGGCAGCCATGCTCTATCACACGCCCAGCAAGTGGCTGGGCCATCATGCTCTGTAGGAGCCCTCATGCTTCCTGCCCCTTTAACAGGTGGGCTTTGATCCTAGTATAAATATATTCACTGGTGCATGGACTTGAGGGCTTGATTCTAAATTATAGTTCCTTTTAATTACATACGAAAAATTTTCTTTACTATTCTCTCAAATTCTGCTTATTGACCAGGAAGCATGCTTACCCTCCTGGATGGGGTGCAGCTAACAGTTGTACTATCTGCCAGGAATCTAGGGGTGATCTCTGATGTCTCAGAGATCTATCTATCTATGGAGGCTCAGACTCAAAAGTAGCCCAAGTGGTGTTTTACCATCTTTGCCAACCAAGGCTACTAGCACCCAATCTGCCCCCAGAATACCTAGCCACCATGATTCATGCAACAGTCACTTCCAGACTAGACTTCTGTAACTTGATCTATGTGAGCCTTCCCTTATCTGCAACTGGTCCAGAATGCAGCTGCTAGGGTCCTCATGAAGTGATCTTGGAAGGCCCATATCCAGTCGGAGCTGAGGCAGCTGCACTGCTCATCAATTAGCTTATGGATCAAGTTTAAGGTTTCAGTTCTTACCTTTAAGACCATTCGCGGCCTGTGCCACACATACCTGAGGGACCTCTTGTCTCCCCCCAGAGCCCTCCCCTCTGTAGGTTTGAATCTATTAGTGGTCCCTGGTCCCTGGGAGGCACGCCTGGCCCTGACCTGGTGGAATGAGCTCCCAGAGGAGTTGTGGGAACTATCAGAGTTCCACAGGTCCTGTAAGATGGAGTTCTTCTGCCAGGCATTTGTTTGAGGCCAGGCTAGGAGTATCAGGTCCCTCCCTTCTAATCTGGCAAACTGGGTTTGATTCTGCGCTCCCCCACATGCAACCAGCTGGGTGACCTTGGGCTCGACAAAGCACTGATAAAGCTGCTCTGACCAAGCAGTAATATCAGGGCTCTCTCAGCCTCACCTACCTCACAGGGTGTCTGTTGTGGGGAGAGGTAAGGGAAGGCAACTGTAAACTGCTTTGAGACTCCTTCGGGTAGAGAAAAGTGGCATATAAGAACCAACTCTTTTTCTATATAGACCCTATTTGCCAGTCACCTGGGATGAAGTTATCTCCCGAGACAGTGGTTGGGGGCTGTGGATGACTGTGGTCGGGTGGACGAGGAAGGGAGGGGAGGATTATACTAGTTTTTATCGCCAGTTGTGTGGGATTATATATTTGAATATGTTTTATGTGGTTTTATCATTTCACTGTAAACTGCCACAAGCCGGCAGGGCTCAGGAGTGGGAGTCAACAAATATAACTATAAATAAATAAGTTACATTTGATTAAAGTTAATTGTAAACATACCTTGTTTTTAAAAAAGACCAGCTTAGTGATTACTCACCTTTCCATATCAGTCTTTCTTGGTAATCTATTTTTTAAAAAGAAGAAAAAGACAAGCTATGATGTTGTGAAAAAGACTGTGGTACTGTTAAAACTATAGTTTACAAGCAGGTGCACAATTCATATCCTATCAATTATGCATTATGTTTAACACAATAAACCACAGTCAATTACTCTCTTATAAGCCATTCTATTTTGAAACTAATCTTTTGTTACCTTAAGGTTTGGCATTTGAAGTTTCTGCTCTTCAGAATTAGTGATCTGTTTACATTAATTGTTAGTATTTAATGTTCAAAAGGTTTAATAAAGTACAGACACCTAAAACACGGAATTTAAATAACTGAGTCACATTTCACAGGTGGGAAATAATTTACAACTATGTTCTCTAAAACAGTGGTCCCCAACCTTTTTATCACCGGGGACCACTCAACACCAGGGACCACTCACCGAGGACCACTCAACGCCCGGTGGGGGGGGGGGTAGTTTACTCCTCTACTCTCAACCACTGCCTAACGCTCTCTGATCACTATGGTAATGTTTAAACATCCCTTCAAAATACGATACAGACACAACAATGAACATAAGGAACATTTTATTTTCATGGAAATTTTAACTCATGACAATGACAAATCAATGGGAACCCTCAGCTTGTTTCTCTGAAACGAGATAGTCCCATCTGGGAGTGATGGGAGACAATGACACCCAAAGTGTGTTGTAAAGGGCCAGGGGGGGGGGGATGAAGTAAAGGGGCGGGGGGGCGGGGGAGAAGCCGTCCTTTGGGGCCCACCTCCAATTAGTTGAAGGACCACATGTGGTCCATAGCCCACGTGGTTGGGGATCACTACTCTAAAACACCTAACTATTAAGGGGACCCATGCACTTTCAGATACCTAATGGACAGATGGTTACCTCTAGTTCCTTAGTATTCTGAAATGCATGCCTTCCTTTTATTTCACATGCTTCCCAAGAACAGTACCATAACTATGGTAAACAATCTGCTACTGTAAGCAGTGGATTAGCTGTCATTCAGTTTCACCATTCTAAATTTCAGTAATCCGAATTACCTTTACTAATAATATTATAAAGTGCACATAAACTCCATCTCACAGAATTTTTAAAAATTCTTAGGAGTGTTTAGATTCAACACAAGTAAAATTACATGTTCTGCTCCATCATTAGGAGGAGTACAAGGAACTATATATTTCTATTTAGGAAGTTTATGTGCCTCCTTTCAAAGTTTTCCAAACATTTTTTAAAGTTTTAAAAAAGTCTGCTGCTGTGACCACAAAAAAGCTAATATTTTTTTAATTATATTTTTTTACCGCCCTCCCCGAAGGCTCAGGGCGGTTTACAGGAAACAGGAAAAAGAAACAGATAACATATGGTAATGACAGGTGATAACAGTAATAACATTATTGACAACAATAACCTTAACATGATCACAACAATAACATTAGAGAATGATGAAACTGCAAAAGAGCCTCAGTTCAACTCTTACTGGGACCCAGTGGGTTGGGCAGATTAGTGGCAATCATAGTGGGGGGGGGCTTGGGGGCCAATGGGAAGCAAAGGTTTGTGTTGACCTCAACTGATTCACTGAAATAATGCAGTTTAACACAACATGACTCATAACAATAGGTTTGGGGTAAGGCCACAGATGTAATTAGCTTGCAAGAGAAAGTGCCATGGAAGTGTAAAAACTAACTGGCTTATCATGGAAAACAATAAACTATTGTAAATGTGTACTTCGTGGTATTGCTGAAAGAGTTGCCATGCATGCCTTAGTACAGTCAATTTTAATGAACGAAAATACCTATGTGTAGAATCTCATTTGACCCGATCTGCATATTAACTACTTAAGCTGTTTCATACAATACTCTAGAAGCCAAGTTATATAACTGTCATATACTTCTACATATGAGCCTCTTGTGGCGCAGAGTGGTAAGGCAGCCGTCTGAAAGCTTTGCCCATGAGGCTGGGAGTTCAATCCCAGCAGCCGGCTCAAGGTCGACTCAGCCTTCCATCCTTCCGAGGTCGGTAAAATGAGCACCCAGCTTGCTGGGGGGTAAACGGTAATGACTGGGGAAGGCACTGGCAAACCACCCCGTATTGAGTCTGCCATGAAAACGCTGGAGGGCGTCACCCCAAGGGTCAGACATGACTCGGTGCTTGCACAGGGGATACCTTTACCTTTACCTATACTTCTACATACACCTTGTAGCTTCAGGGAGTGGTCTGTCCAGAATTTAAGTCCTTAAAAGCATTCTGAACCATCCCTGATGAGGTACACAACACCATTTAAGCTACTATTAAAATAAGGAAAATACCCCATAAATATAGCCAAAATAGGAAGTGAGTGACTATCCCCCCAAAACAGTGCCATAAGTGAACAGGTGAAGGGATGCTTTCGGAACTAAAGTACAATATCCTGCTGGGTTATAGCTTTCTAGCTGCATGCTGATATATATTTTAACCCAACAAACAATCTTTTCTCAGCCAGTTTAAGTAATGCTATTGTGGCAAATATAATTACATTTACCATTAAACAGCACAAAAACAGCCTCTGACACTAAAAATATATCCAAATCTGCAGCTGCTCTACTTCTCTAACAAATGCACCATTCAGATGTTTTCCATGCTAGCTTGCCTTCTTTCATTTTACATTTTCAGGGATACATTTAAATCTTAGGCATCCACCTGAAATCACAGGGCATGGAAACACCTGGGATATTGCTGAAACCAAAAGAAGCCCTTTATCATCAACACCATGCTCCTTTCCCACAGACTGTTCAGTGGTTGATATGGGATGCTGTCATGGGAGAATCAAAATAAGGCAGCCTGCACCCCTGAGAACAAACCAAGGGGTCAGAAATTAACTTAAGACTTTCAGCATACAGGCTTTATTAAGGATTATCATCCTGAAGACTGCAAGAGCAGATCACATAACAGAATACAGAATCCTTCCATTATAGAATAAAGTAGGTTAAAGGTCAAAGTCCAGAATTTCACAGAGAGTTCATCAATTCTGTTCCCAAGCATAGTGCTCTCTATCCTATTTAGAATACATTCTACAATCAAAAAAGACACACCATGAAACTCTTCCTTGGCACCAACCCTTGACTGAGATAATGTTGTTAAAGGAACAGAGGTCCACAGTACAGATCTATAATGCTGGGGATGGTCAGGCAGGAACACAACATTTCTAAAATTTGGAACACCAACACAGACTCATAATTACAACACCTCACCCCAGATGCTGAACATGGGAGGGGAATCTCGGGAAGACAAGGCGGCGGCGAGAGGTAAAGAAATGTGAGGAAGGGGAAGAGATCTAAGGAACTCACAAGTCTGCGAGCACGGTGAGTTCTGCGTAAGTGCGATGCAGCAGGAAGTCTATGAGAGTGCTGAGTCGGTAGCCGGGACTGGCTGCAGTTGCCGCCGCCCCTGGCGGTGGTGGAGCCGGGGCTGAGGCAGGCCCACCTCCAGCCGGGACCAGCTGGTGGCTTTCCAACTGCACCGGCGCCATCGCTGCGACTGTAGACACGGAAACCGAACAGCGAGCTGCAGGAAGCCCTCAGAGGCTAGTCGGCCCGCGGGCGACGGCGAGGAGAATCCAGAGACGCGACAGAAGGGCTCACAAGGCGCATCTTGGCACAAAAAGCCCCGTCGCTTCTCCAACTGCGGCTGCTGCCACGACCGCCATTGCCAGGCGAGGGCATCACACAGGAAGTGATTCTTGGTAGCGGCGGACCGGAAAGAGAGCTCTTCCGGCAGCCTGTACGTCGAGCGACGGGGGCGGGGCGAGGGGCGTCCGGCTGTCTGCGGCGCTCGTGGGCGGAGTCCTCGGCGGGCGCCAGAGATGCGGCGGCGGCGGCAGCTGAGGGAGGATGCCGGTGCTCGTTAGGACGGAGTGTAAAAAGAGTTTGGGTTTTTCACTACTTTGGCAAGGCTTTATTTTATTGTTTCGTAAAATTCGTCTACTTGTTCGTATCTGACAACATACATTTTCAGCCAGGCTGGATTCTGCGGGGGATCACTTCGGCATGAAATTGGGATGTCTCGGCATGAAATTGGGATGAAATTGGGATGTGGGCAGATAGTTGTGAGATCCTGCTTTGTATAGGGGTTAGACTGGATGACCCTGGAAGTCCCTTCCAACTGTATGAGTCTATGATCTAGTCATATTACTAAGGATTCAATTTTATTTTGCTGTCCAGATACATTTGCCGTCCAAAGCTATTGGGATGCTGGGCTGCAAACTCTTGACCCTTTACTCAATACAGAGTATCCCTGTCAATTCTATGTGTCCATAGCACCCCAGTGAGCTGGGGTGGTGCAGTGCCTACCAGTGCTTGCTGAAAGCTCTTGTATACTTTGGCCTCAGCCAAGATAAGCATCTACCTGAACTATGGGATAATAATACTAGTCTATGGTATAGGGTTGGTTGTAAGAATTAACTAGATAATGTATTTCAAAATTATAAAGCAATCTATTAGTGCTTAAGTATCTGAATTGATTTATACTACAGATTTATATTTATACATCTATCATACTACAGAAACATCAAATTGTGTATGAATGACAGTAGCAAAAAAAGAGTAATATTTCACTTTCCTTCCAACAGGAAGCAGAATTACAAGGTCGGTTTCCTTTAAAGGAGAGTACTTGAGATTGGTGTTTGCTGAATCTGTATATCTATAGATTATAGATATTCAGTTGTATAGGTATTATGAAAATGTAGTAGAAGCCAACACACAGCAGACAGTAACAATTTCATAGTATCTTTAGCCCCGGCTTTTGCAGCTTTTGCCATCCAGTTCTTAGAATGAGGATCTGCTTTTCTCTGTCCCTGGCCCATCCTTAAATGGCACATCATTTCTAGGCCTATGTGTCACATCACACAGAGAGACTTAAACCATGCAAGTGAGCAAGGTGATACTTAGTGAGGCAACGTGGGGAAGTGTGGGTTAAGCCCCAATGTCTTGTTTCTGCTGCCACTTTTTCATTCAGTTCCTTTCTCCTGATGCTGGCCAATGTTTATTTTTTACAAATTATTATGTTTCAGTTGTATACATGTTCATGTTCTGTGCAGACAGCCTTGTATTTCCAGTTAGTGTGCTTTAGGAATGAGGTACCAAATTGTTAAATATTGATAGTTTGGTTCAGTAATTTATGTGGGGTTCTTTACCACAATGGATTTCTTTAAAGAAGTGTCAACTTTCTTTCAGTGAAAGCAGGTTTGGTGTCCCTGATCTTTGTTTATTTGTTAATTTGTACTAATTATCAGGATTGTTCCTTGCAATTGGGCTGTCCACAATGGGGTTTTTTTCCAATTCATTTTCTCTGGTTTGTCTCGCTAAATTTAATGCATTGGACTCTTCTTATGCTCAAGTGGATCCACCATACCCAGTGGTGTAATGGCATAACATTATTTTATATTATTATTATTATTATTATCATCATTATTATTTGGATTTATTGCCCACCACTCCTGGCAGAGCCAGTTCGTGGCGGGTTACAAATAAATGAATAAAACAATCCCCTAAAAACTCTTTAAAATATAACAATTCAGAGCAACCCAAACAAGGATGGCAACGACCAACCCTTCACCCACCCATGCCGGGAACCCAGGGGACTGCTGACCATCATTGTTAACATAGGAGGAGACTCCTTCTTACTCCTCCTTACAGCTCCTTTGTCCTCCTTCATCCTCCTTTAGGGGATATCACTTTGATCTATTTTCAAATTCTAAGTTAACACTATAGGCCATTCCAGATCTAAAACTTTGGAAGAAATCTCTTTTGTGGAAGGCTTGAGCTGCTTCACAAAGGATCAGTTGATAGATTATGAAGATGAATTTTTGTTATTTTCTCAGGTAAGGTCTAGATATGATTTTTGTCAATATCTGTAGACTTATAGTTGCAACATTTGTTGGTATCTGAATATGGCCCTGTGATGTCTTAGAATCTTAAAATACCCTTTGCTCCTGGAAACTCTAATCAAATAAAGGCAGAAAATAAAATAGACAATATTTGTTTATAAACAGTTGATGTCAGTTAACAAATAAGGTATGCAGAGTCGTAGAAATTAATATAATCATTAGGAATTATATTACTCTGTATTGGCAAAGCAATGAGATATGTCCTTAAAGTCTATGCCTACAATCACTATGGATCTTGAGACTTATTCTGCAAAAATTATGTTTAGGATACACTGGATATCACAGAAGCTCTTTAGTGAAGGACTGAATAAAGTGTATGCTGCTTAGCAGGATAAACATGGCACTGAGATGCAGTCCAAGGTTGGGGCAAGCAGCAGTCAGGAGCATAGTCAGAATTCAGTCCAAGGTTGGGGCAGGCAGCAATCAGGAGTGTGGCTGGAGACTGGACCTAACATTGAGGCAGGCAGAGGGTCAAGGCATAGTCTGAGTTTCAGAGATCAGAGTTTCAGAGCAGGCCAAGTGGATCCTGTACAAGGGTGAACCAATATTCCCACATATTGCACTCACATTGACCACTTATATAGGGCATGTAGTCCCCAAATCCTGACCCTTTAATTATTTCCATCAACTTCGTCCCTGCATTCATCCCTCATACTGCAAAGGTCTCCTTTCTTCTTCCAGTTCCCTGTGATAGCAAGCTATAAATGAGCACTATGGCTTCTCTTTAAATTCTTGTCTTTGCTGCCAGCTCCTTTGCTCTAATAGTGTGCATCCCTCAGCTGGGTACTTGTGTTTTTGACAGTGCTCCTGGCTCAGGTGTGGGACTGTGCTTCAGAATTGTGCAGATTACATTTGGATCTAGACTGACAGAGCCTTATTCCTCATCTTCCAAGGGGTCTTTCTATGCCATGACAAAATGTCTTAGTGTTGTAACTAACAGGAAGCATCCCTTAAACATATGCTTTGAGTGTGTCCAGTCATTCTTTTTTTCTGATATTTATTTATTTATTTAATAGGGGCCAAGCCTGTTGCATTCAGGAATACAATGGGTGCTAGATTAGGGTGGGTGGGTGGGTGGAAGAACTCTGTAGATGGCATCTCCCTTCCCCCAGGACCTGGAAAGGCTGCAGGCTGGAGGCCCCCCGACCAGGGAACTCACCAGCAGGACCAGCTCTCACACAGCAGGGATCTGCAGCCTCTGAGGGAAATGGAAAGAGGAAGGGGTGGTCAGGGGTGGGGGACGGAAGGCAATTGGCTGGCTGCTGGACAGATGGGCAAGCCGGTTGGGGGAGGAGGCACTCAGGGGCGGTACAGCCAGCCTGAGTGGGTTTTAAGCACTGAGTGGCACTTAAGCCATGAGACACGCTCCTCTAAGGCCTTATGCGAAATATATTATGTGGAACATAATTGTATTTCTGCACAAGGCTTAGGGCAGTTACTCATATCAATTTTGTGTTAGACTGTTTACTGATTTTTGACCATGCTATGTACTTTTAAATGAGCCTCTTATGGCACAGAGTGGTAAGGCAGCCGTCTGAAAGCTTTGCCCATGAGGCTGGGAGTTCAATCCCAGCAGCCGGTTAAAGGTTGACTCAGCCTTCCATCCTTCCGAGATCGGTAAAATTAGTACCCAGCTTGCTGGGGGGTAAACGGTAATGACTGGGGAAGGCACTGGCAAACCACCCCGTATTGAGTCTGCCATGAAAACGCTAGAGGGCGTCACCCCAAGGGTCAAACATGACTCGGTGCTTGCACAGGGGATACCGTTACCTTTTACCTTTATGTACTTTTAAACTATCTGCTTGTCTCAGAGCAGCCATGTAACTAGGGTATAGCAACCATACCACATGCCCTGGGGATTACTTCATGGGGGACACCACCACTGCTCACAGTCCTTCAGTCCCCAGGGACATGATGCTGCCACTGTGGAACCTGTCATGCTGCTGTGGGCAGTGGGAGTTGCAGTGTCCCCAGCAGACTCGAGTCTCTGACTCTCGCCTGCCCAAGGCTGTCAGGCTGCTCCTAGGCACAGCCGCAGAAGGAGCCAGGTCATGTATGGGAATAGAGGGGTATGCGATGACAGTGGGGGAGGAGGAGTCCAATTCAGAAGCTGAGGAGAGGACTGTGCTCTCCAATAACTCACTTAGGCAGGGGATTATTCTCATATGTGGGGCCACCATTGCTGCTGTTTTCTGTCTGAAGGTGGGGAAGATGAAGTGGGTGGGTGGAGCAACTCACCAACCTTGCACTGTCCCTCTCCTTGGGTGCTAGCTATGGCCAGCTATGAATATATGAGCACCAAGCAGTTGGTTGGCTTCAACAAGTATAAAGTATGCAATGGGGAAGGCATTTCTGAGAGGAGTGGGTATTCTCTATTGGGGCACCTGTGGGGGAGGAACCAAGAGGTGAGGGAGGCAAGAGGCGAGAGGAGGCAAGAGGTGGATGCTGAATTCCCAGAAATTTGCAGAGGATAGCATGCATGCATGTGTCATCAAGCCATGCCCCTGCTCACCCCCATGACACCAAGCCCTGCCCCCCCTCCCCACCACCTGCATCACCAAGCCCTGCTTACCACCTGCCCCAGGGACAATGTAGGCTAGGTACACTAATGTCTTGGAGACTAACTTATGATGAATGAAAATGGACCCTTTGTGCCCTTAATACAGCTAAAATACTCCTATTTAGATGTTGGAAATATAATAGCTTACCTCCAGTAAATCAGTGGATTTAGGACCTTAGAACTCGGCACTTATAAACATGAAATATAACTGGCAGTTGTATTATACGGACTTGTTTTTAGGTATTTGAAATTGTTTTTAGAAACGTATATGTATATCTGCCAGTGCTATTATAATTTTGTCTTGTCCTTGTGTATCTTTTTTTCCTTAATTGCTGGATTTTAAGGTTTTCACTGTTTTCCTGTTTTTTCAAGAAAGAAAAAAGGGAATAGCAGAATCTGACTGTAGTTTTGATGTTATACAACTTAATGTTATTTATAAACATTTTAATCTCCAGTAATTAAAATTGAACAATATACAAATATTTTGTGGCTTCAGAGCTCTCACTAGTGGGTCTATTATTTACTCTCATAAATGTTTGGTTTCTTAGTTATGAAGGACTTTATTGTATCTACAATATGGCATTCTTTGCATGGACAGTGGAGTTAATTTCCTATTTGTGATCCTTTTCCGCCTGTTGAAAATAGTGAGGCTCCAAATATACTTATGTTCAAAATGCCAGCATTAAAAATGATAACATTGGTTTCTATTTTTCGCATTTGCTTTTTGGACTATTCAGAATGCATATATTTTTCTGCTAATAAAGGCTACTGACTGAATGAGTGCATATATTTAGACTGCAACTACTGTTCAGAACTGCGTGATCATTTACTGGAAAGTACCTGCGCCTTACATATGTTGTAAGAAGGCATACGCAATCATCAGGTCAAATCCCCCCCCCCCCCAACACATTTTTGCCTTTCAGGCAGAGGCCTCTAAATTCTGATTCAAAGAAAGTTTTAGAGTAGGCATATACTATCTTGCTGCAATTTGGACTTTGGCAAGATATGATAGCAGAATACAAGAAACTTGTTACAGACAATGTCTGGCTTTATCCTACCACTTTCAGCTGTCTTAAAATTAGGTCTTTGTCTCAGACCAGTCCCATTCTCAGTTGAAGTGACTAACATTCCAAGACAGTTTTTTCAACTAATGTCCCACAAATTACTTCCAAGCTTACAGATAACAACATAAAAGACAGATTCAAACAAATAGCCATGTTGGTCTGACTCTGATTTTATTAACATAAAAGACAGTATACTTAACAAAGATTTAATCAAGGTGTGAGCTTTCGAGAGCAAGCACCCTTCATCAGATTTTATTGTGCTACTTCAGACCAACACGGCTACTCATTTGAAAGTATACTTAACAACATTCTATTGCAGTTTTAGTCTTTGGATATTCCTGAAGCAGTAGTGCTTCCTGCAGAAGAAGACATCCAGATCTTGCTTGATAAATAAACAGCTTAGGAAGTCTGAGAGGTGATTATTGCTCCCTGCTTTTGATTAAAACAGCCTTTCTCAACCTTTTTTTCCTGTTGAGAAACTCCTGAAACATTCTTCAGTGGCACAGTCCTGTAGAATATGTTTGGGAAGCAAAGCTGTGTACACACCAACCTGAGGCCCCTTCCCTCCCCACCCCCTCCAGGCCCATCATTGACCATTTTGGGAGGGGAGACCAATACATGTTTAACAAATTAAAAAATATATTTAAAAATTAATTAACTCCCACGCATTCAGGATACCTTTCCAGGGCTATCAAGAAACCCCAGGGTTTCACGAAACCCTGTTTGAGAAAGCCTGGACTAATATAACCAAAATACACAATATCAAATTCAAAACTAATTGTAAAACATCCAGCTGCTGATGAAGGAAAAACTCCTGCTCTATCAAACTGGGATACAGTCAGTGAAAAAACAATTATGAAAAAAATAGGACTGCAGCCTATGCTTTTTCTTAACTGCTCAGAAGTGAGTGAGACTGCTTGGCTCAGGACTACTTCACCAGTAGTGACTTTTTGTTCTTTGTTCTAACATGTGTCCCCATTCTTGTAAGGGAATTCCCAGAGACATGGAAAAACGTTATGCCATTATGCTTCCTGTAGTGTGTGCTGCCAGCATGAAAAACGACTACGTCATCAAGAATTCCTCTATGGTAGGCAGTGCTGCACTTTATAAGACATAGAGAGCAGGGAAGCTAGCTTTGGGGCAGGAGACAGATTAAAATAAAGTACACAAGCTGTCATGCAAGCAGTATTGTTCTGCAAATCAGAAGATGTGTACTGTTGTATATTCAGAGTTGCCAAGGATTGAGCTCAAGGATTGAGCTCAGAATTACCAAATGGTAATTCTGTAATTGTAATTGGCTGATGCACGGCTGGCTCCCAACTGCGGGATCTAATCAGTTTAAAGTGAAACTGGCCAATGGCATGCACTGGCAGGAATTTTCTATTGTTCCATGCTGTATATATTTGTGTGTGTGTGTGATTGCTCAGTTCAGTTTGAGTTCTCTTGTACCTTACAGCTGGGGTCAATAAAGAGCTGAAATGAACTCACAGTGTCCGTGCTTCCTGAACCCACAGATTTAACATGTACACTGACTCTTGGGAAGGGGAAAATACTGAAGGCACAACCACAAACAATTCTCTTAAGAAGAAAAAATGGGAGGAACCTTAAAAAACCAGGGTGACTCCATAAACAGTTTTCAAAAGATATGAATAATAAAAAGGACTAATTTAGAAAATGAAAGAACATTATAACCGATGAATACAAATAACCAATGGTTGTAGGGAGAGAAAAGCTAAAGCTAAGTATGAACTTAGGCTGGAAAGAAATGCTAAACACAACAAAAAGGTTTTTTTTTAGTTATCTTAACAGAAGAAAAAGAGTAAGGACATGGTAGGGCCATTGCGAGGACAAGAAAGTGAAATTATAACAGGTGATGAAGAGAGGGCTGCTCAATTCCTACTTCTCAGGTTTCTCTTGTGAGGGAAATTGTGTTCAACATGGCAAAATCATGGGATGGGAGTTGCAATTTAGGATCACTGTAGGGATAGTCCCTAAACACCTAGTTTCTTTAAATGAAACTAAGTCTGCCAGATGAATTGCACCCAAGGGTACTAAAAGAACTTGTGGATATTATTTCTGAGCCTCTGTCCATTATTTTTCACAGTTCTTGAAGAATAGATGAAGTGCCAGAAGACTGGAGGTGAGCAAATTTTGCCCCCATCTTCAAGAAGAGAAAAAAGAAGGATTCGGGCAACTACAAGCCTTGACTTCTATAGCTGGCAAAAATTTAGAACAAATCATCAAACTGTTGGTCCTTAAGCAGCTAGTGCAGAAGGCTATGATTACTAAGAGCATGGGTTTCTCAAGAACAAGTCATGTCAGACTAAGCTGATCCATTTTTTTTAACAAGTTACTGTCTTGTATTAGGAGAATGCTGTGATTTATCTCAGTTTCAGTACAGCATTGATAAGGTTCCACATGGTATTCTTGTTGACAAGTTGGTAAAATGTGGTATGGATCCTATTACTGTCTTGGAGATGAATGCTTCAGGGATCTGTCCTGGGCTGGATGAAGGAATAGAGGGAGTATTTATTAAATTTGCAAATGATATTAAACTGGAAGGGGAAGCAAACAGCAGAAGACAGAATCAGGATACTAGATGATCTTCAGGCTCAAAAACTGGGATAAAATGAATTTCAGTAGTGTTAAATGTAAAGTTCTTCATTTAGGTGGGAAAAATCAAATGCATCATTATACGTTGAAGAGAATTTTCTAAGCCATAGTACGTGTGAAAAGGATCTAGGGGGTCTTAGTAGAGCAAGCATCAGCAATGTGACTCAGTGGCTAAAAAGGCAAATGGAATTTGGGTCTGTATCAAAAGTACTATAGTGTCCAGGTTGCATGAGGTGATAGTAGTGCTTTGCTTTGGTTAGAACTGTGTTCAGTTTTGGGCACCACAATTGAAGGATGTAAAGGCAAATAAGTGTGCCCAGAGGAGGGCAACAAAGTTGGTGAGTGGTTTGGAGACCAAGTCAGTTAAGGAAAGGTTGAGGGAGCTTGGTTTGTTTAACTTGTTATAGACAACCCTGCTTTCATTTCATGTACTATTGTTGACTATGAAAGACTTCAGTGGAGTTTAGTTAAACAAAAAGGACTTTCTTCCATGTTATTATGGTGACGACTGAGTGATTGTGTAGCTGGTGCACCTGTGTGCAAGTCCCAATACAGTAGGATGATTGTGAGTGGAGTCCTAGTGCAGAGCATATCAATGCTTTTGCATTACTGCTACAGGCCCTGCAATAGGGCTCAACTGCAAGAGAGCCAAACAAAGGAGTTTCTCAAGCTGTGTTGAGGGCAGGCGTTTTATTAGCTCTGGAACTGTGAACAGAGGCACAACTGTGCACTACAGTTCCCCAGAAACAAGAAGAATACATCTGGACAAGTGGAAGCAGAACATTATGCCTCAGCTCGACTTGTCTTGAACAAATGTCTATGGCTTTGCAGTCTGTCTCAGATAGCCACTCACTAGTTGAGCTGTTTCTGCCCTTTCTGGGATAAGAAATTAGATATTCATACCTTCATATGTGCAACTCACACCGTTACAACTAACTAAATAAAATGTCTACAGCAGTGTGTTTTACTGAAAGGAACACTGAGATCCAATATGACAGCTACCCCAAATTATGTCACTTCTATTTTCCACAGTGTCATAATTTATAGCCCAGGAAATTACAAGTGAATTTTAATAACCCTCCCAGCTACATGACCTGCACACTGCAATCTACAGTTCTGCAAGTAATGCTTACAGAATAACATTACAAAGAATAGGAGAAGAATAACATTATTCCTCGACCTTGACCTCAGATCTTAGGAAGGCTGAGCTAGCGGGGAAAGAGACCTCGATGTGACAAATGGCATGTGATGCCCGTGCCCTAGCCACCGCTGCCGCCACCAGATCCGATACTCAGACTTTGACGGCTCCTGACTTGGCTCCTTCTGTTTCTGAACTGGCTTGTGCTACAATTATTCTTCCAGCTCACCCTCTGGACTCAGACTTGTTTGGTTGGCAATAAGACTGGGACTGGGACTTGGTATTTGGAAAGCGATTTGCTCTCAACGGACGAGGTGTAAGAACTTGGACTCCCCCTGGGCATGCCCGGATAGGGCAGTAACAGGTTGATTAATTACCCTGGTCAGTCCTTGCCTTTAAAAAGTAAACAATACAATCAATAACACTATTTTTTCCCGTCTACTTCTTAGTACTATTTGAAGAATTTGAGAGCAGACTGAACATAGCTCAATATAAAAACATCTATGAAGAAGCTATTTCCTCTTCAGAAACTGCTGTGGGGGAAATACCAAGGAAAGTAAAACTGATTAATCATATACAGCAGGAGAAGGATTGCAGCTATGAAATATTCTGCCCAGTAATTTTGGCCGAGCTATAAAAATCTTTGTATATTTAATCACTGCTGCTGACCAATATATATATGCAGTAAAATTCACCCTCTGAACTCAGCCTATAGATCAAATAAGTCAGTGTACTTGGATTTAAACTGATCCCCACCCCCATCCCCACACACACCCCTGCAAGTCCTAAATACATTTACTGGCAACAAATATATTTCATTAAAACATACAGCCAAATAACTGTGTTTATGGCCATGGTTTTAATGGTTCTGTGAAGTCAATCCACTATAAATCCTGTTATAGGACTGGACTATAACTAGGATTGCTAGTTTTGAGGGGAATATAAAGTCACGTTGTTTCATATTGGAATTTAAGTGAGTTAGGAAATGGGTTTAATAGTTTTCCATTAGTTTCAGTTAGAAACACATCCCCATCCAATTGGGATGAAATTACTGAGGCCTGTGTCTTCCTAACCCAAGGAATCCTCCCTCCCAAATTTTAAGCAGATAGGAGAAAACATCACTATTAAAACTTTAATAGATATGGGGAAGAATGAACTGGTTTGTGAGTGAACTTTTCTCTCCTTTCTTGGTAAAACAATCTTTTTTGTTTTTCAAAAATAGAACCAAACTGTTCTTTCCTTCATATGACCTCACTGTCTCATCATTTTTAACCCAGCTTGTATCTTCTTTGGTATTAATTTCTATACATGAGAAATATGAAAATAGTTCATACTGTCGATTGCTGTGAATTGGATCCTACTGTATAATTTTTGTATCATTTTTAACATGGAATATTAATACTTGTGCTTTGTTTCAGTTCTGTTCTCAATAATGTAAACAGAAAAATTAAAATGAATATGCATGTTAGACAAATATCCGAATGAGTAAAATTAGAGGGTTCTGACTTCATGCCAAATTTACCTGCTTCTGTTGCCCAATGTTCCTATCCTCTGCTTTTGTTTAGGAATACACACAAACATATACACACTTTACATATGGACTGGTAGATTTGTTATGATTAACAGGTCTCCCCATGGCTTCATTACCTTTCAATAAAATAAAGATGTCCAAGAGATTTCATCCTGAATTAGTCTCTTGCATTTCTTAAACACAGAGGTGATCTTATCTTCATGTTCTTGTGCCTTGTGCCTCTTTAAGTGTTGGCATAGCTTTTTTGCTCTGGCATGAATGCTATTGGGAAGTGGTGTGTGTGTGTGGGGGGGGGGGTACCACTTTGAAACAGACCATTTTGCTTCCACACATATGCTGGATTTTACCTGACTTCTTCAATCTTCCCCAAACATCCCTTGCTGCCTGTTTTGGGAACAACTGCAAAAAAAAGCCTATATGGCTTCAGTATGGCCCATTATGCACGGCCGCCGAAACGGCGATTTTGGGTCACATGGAAAACGGAGAGGGGGAAGAAGCGAAGCAAACTGCTTATGCACGGGATGGGAAGCAACGGCGGCAAAACCCAGAGTAGCAGATTATGCACGCGGCGACCCTGGCGCCACTTCTGGTTGCACCCCGGTCACCTGGAAGCTGCGCTTTATTCTGCGTTTCGCTAACGCGGCTTTTGCGGCGGCATGCACCGAATCTGCGGCCGGTTGCAGCCGGCGCCATGCATTATCGGTGATTTTAGTTGTTGCCATTCCACCCCGAATTCCCCCCGTGCATAATGGGCCTATGAGAAGACAAGTCTGGGTTTTTCCAATCCTGCCCAATTACTGCCATTTCTTCTCTCCCAGTTTCCTACAGCAGCTATCCACTTGCATCACTACGAGGCTTTCCAAGGTTGTTTGTTTGGCTTTTAAAATCTGTAATTGGCACACTGATATACCAGTGATTCCCAGTCTGGTATCTGTGGGCACACCATTCCTGACACCTGTCAGTGTTTCTAGAAAAGAGGGCATGGGCAGATGTAGATTTTTCTCAGCAAGGTTTCTGACTGGCCATTGGAGATCTGATTGGCTATTCAGATTTTTTTAAACATTGCTTTATCAGTACCTGTCACCATAACACAAGTGTTTTTACTGTGTGACTCAAAGGGTAAATTGTGTCAGCCATTTTGTGGCTGACTCCACCTGTAGCATCCATTTTGTGGCAACCTTTTTGTGACTGCCTCCAACGTGCTGCCTCAGAACTGCAAATATGCCGGCAGGCTTTAAAAGATTGGGGATCTATAGGTTGGTATACCATAGCATCCTCATATCTCTGCTCTGCCACTTTTTCAATGTTAATTGCCGGCAACCTCCTTTCCTTTTGGTTCAAATTAAATCCATCTCTTTTGTACAGGTTTGATGTCCCAGAAAGTCCCTCAGCGCTTAACAAATACAAATCCTCCCTCCCAGCACCACTTTCTCATCCACTCATGGAGAACCCGTCTACTGACTCTGTATGTGGAACCTGTAGCAGTTGGGCCAGAGGGTACATAAAGATGTTGAATAACGTGGCGGAGAGGACTGTGCCCTGTGGTACCCCACAAGGGAGTCCGTAGGGACGCAAGAACTCTTCCCCCTCCGCAACCCTCTGGGTCCGGTTCTGGAGAAAGGAGCGTATCCAGCGCAAGGCTGTGCTCTGTATCCCCGTGCCGGTGAGGCGATGGATCAGAAGGTCGTGATCCATGATGTCAAAGGCCGCTGATAGGTCCAAAAGGACCAACACGGCCAACCCACCTCTGTCCAGCTGGCGACGGAGATCATCCAAAAGGGCGACCAACACCGTCTCCACCCCGTGGCCAGGACGGAAGCCTGACTGATATGGATCGAGTGCCGAAATTTCCTCCAAGAATGCCGAGAGCTGGTCAGCCGCAGCCCTCTCCACCACCTTGAGGAGCCAGGAAGGGCAGGGATCAAGGGGGCAAGTGGTCGCCCTGTTTAGGATTCTGTTTAGGATTGTGCTGGAGATCATCTATTATTATAAAACCTCCTTTGGTTGCCTTCTTTTTGTTCTATTTTGTTTTTCTTGGAGCATTTTTGAAATGGAGTTGTGAGTGTGACACTCTGATCACTACACTGTACAACTTTACCACCTCTGATAGCCAGCTAGTCCTCTTCTCCTGTCTGTGACTTCAGGAATCTTTATGACAGTATATTCAACATCCCACCTGCATGAGAATTCTGCATCTTAACCTGCAGTCTTGCTACTGTTACACTAGATAACAGGGCGGAACATTATAGCTTAATATCAGCTTGATGAATTCCACAGTTTAAATACTAGATGAGTAAAGAAGCATTTGCTTTGTTTGTCCTGAACTTTTTTCTTAACAATTTTCCTGGGTGCCCTCAAGTTTTAGTATTATGTTGGGCAGGGAAGGGGTAGGTCTCTCTAGCCACTTTCCCCATCCAATTCATAATTTTATAAAGTACTGCCATGCCCTCCCCCCCCCCCATCATCTTTCTCTATGCTCAAACTAGAAATTGTTTGGCCACATTCTGTTTGGCCGCAGGTCAGGGCTTCTCCAACCAACCTCTAATATTTGTTCAGCCAAGGGTGATGCTGAGGAACCAATGTTCCCTAATGTTGGGGCTTATTTCAGCTTGGAACTCTGGTGGAGGGAGAGGAAGGATTTTAGCTATTTTTGTGAGCTAAAACAGTCTTTGTCTAGTTTCATGGAGACCCATAAAATCTAGTTTGTTCCCCAGGCTACTTTCCTCATAGGAAATGTACTCCAACCTCTTCATAATTTTGATTGCCCTATTCTGCACCTCCCAGCTCAGCAATATTCTTTTGACATACTGTGATAATCAGCATTATATTACTGATTTCCCTTAATTTCTTCCTTCTGTGAAAGCAGTTTCAGAGCTGAAAAAACCCTATTGATAATTCTTACCAAGGCTAAAATATTAATCAGACTCACCATCCAAGGGCTTTTCTAGTGGAACAGAAGCCGCACAATGCAATGACCCAAAGCAGATCTGAATACCTCAGTATAACCTGTATCTATCACAATGTGCCTGAATATCATCAAATGCAAATCAGAAACTTAAGAATAGCATAAGATCCTTTAGAAGAAGAAGAAGAGTTGGTATTTATATGCCGTTCTTCTCTAACCAAAGGAGTTTCAAAACTGCTTACAATTGCCTTCCCTTTCCTCTCCCACACAGACACCCTGTGAGATTGGTAAGGCTGAGAGATCCCTGATATCACTGCTGGGTCAGAACAGTTTTATCAGTGCTGTAACGAGCCCAAGGTCACCCAGCTGGCTGCATGTGGGGGAGTGCAGAATCAAACCCGGCTCACCAGATTAGAAGTCTGCACTCCTAACCACTACACCAAGATGGCTAGATTAAATTTGATTTGATTTAATTTGGTGAATTTCCAGCAGGGAGGTCAAGAGTTCCAGATGTGATCTTGGCCTCAACCATAGACCCAGTGGAACAGCTCAATATTACAAGCCCTGCAGAACTGATTAAGGCCCTGCAGGTCTCAGATTTCATTCAGTAAAGTGTTCCACTAAGCTGGGTCCAGGGCTGAAAAAGCCTTGTACCTGGTTGAGGCCAATTTGATCTCATTGGGACAGGAGATCCTAGGCATATTTTGGTTTGCTGATTTTAAAACTCTTTGGACATGTACTCACATGTACTGTAGTAGTTTCCAGATACAACTACAGTATTTGCTGGCGTATAAGACTACTTTCCCCCCCTGAAAAACATGCCTCCAAGTGGGGGGGGGGTCGTCGTATACGCCGGGTGCACTTCAGTTGGGATAGACATAGCTGCCCATAGTGGCCTCCCGATGCCCGCCCACCTCATTCTACATACCATCCAGTATTGCGCAGTATCCAGCACGGCCGCAGCGGTTTATCAGCGTGGCTGTGGCGAGCATCAGCAGTGAGACAGGGGTGCCAGCCTTTTAGGCATGACCGGCCCAATCTGCTCAACGGGAAGCAGCTGGTGGTAATTTTAAATGGTAATTTTATTATTTATTATTATATAAAGCATTTACAGAAAAGTAAAAGAGGAAAAAAGCGACCAGCTGATATGGTTTGCCATCCTCTTTTAACATACATATTCAGTTCCCATCACATATTAATCCTAATCTAGAAGTTTTTACCATCTTTCTTAACGAAATGATTGTTAATACATATGAGAGTATAATCTGTTATAAGAATATATTCTATTATTATCTTAAATGATATAAAGTCGGTCCCCTTCATATATTGGCCCTGACCTAAGAGTTACTGCTGCTGTCTTGTTAATACATATGAAGTATAGTTTGCCATCCTCTTTTAGCATACATATTAGCATACATATTCAGTTCCCATCACATATTGATCCTGATCTAGAAGTTATTACCATCTTTCTTAGCAGAGTAATTGTTGATACATATGAGAGTATAATCTATTATAAGAATATATTCTATTATTGTCTTAGATAATATAAAGTCAGTTCCCTTCATATATTGGCCCTGACCTAAAAGTTACTGCTGCTGTCTTTCCCACAGGAGACCAGGAGAATGCTCCACTGTTCATCACATCCTTCAGGTGGTCGCAGAAAATGAAATTGTATTTTTTTCCCCACAGTGACACCTGATGATTCCTGCATAGAGTATTTCTGGTTGTCCTTCTGTCAAGGCCAAAGAAGTCTCTTGCTTGATTCTTGCTTGCAGTCGCCTTTAAGTAGGCTCTGTATATTTTGTCAATCCGGATCTCTTCCTCTGGTCGCACAGAGATATCTCCTGATAGCTTCCTGCGTGCTGTCACCTTTGAATAGATCCAAATCACTTCCTGCTCTAAATAGACTTCCAGGTTTTCGGTGCTTTCCTTCCTTAAATCTGTTTCCCCAAGTTCTTTCAAGGTGCTTTTGATTTTTACGTCCCTAGCTCTTTCCCCCTCCTGTTGATTAACTTCCAGACATTGAATTCTCGTTTGAAGTATTGTTGGCTGAGTTGTGTTTTCATCAGCTGTTTTTTCTAAACCGTCGGTTCTGTCTAAAAGCCCTTTCTTAGTCTTTTGGATTTCCTTTTCCACCTTGTTGACTGCTTTCAGTATCTTTGAGTTCCCTTCGCATAACAAATGGAAAAGCTGTGCCTTAGTTAATTTTTCCATAGTTCTAGGCAGTCACAAACTATAAACAGAAAGTCTCGTGAGGTCTCGCGGGAGCACGAGCGATCCAAAATTATCAGTTTGTCGATCTCCGTATCAAGTCAACAAAACTTTAAAGTCTCTCTTTTCTTTAAGCTCTCTCTTTGTTTGATTAGTGAGTGTAATTAGCTGGGAGCCTCCCACTCAACGAAAGAATTCACTTGTAAATTGGTTGAGGGGGGGGCAGAGCTTGTGGGGAAAAAAAGGAAAAACCAGAAAACTCACGGTCTTTACTGTTGCAGACTTCGGCTCCTGTCAGTCTGGTAAAAGATGATCTGGGAAGAATGTAGGGTCAGCTGGTCGTTTCAGGCTTAAAAAGTTATTTACGACAAGGGCGCCATCATGACCTTGAGCACACGCCACGGCGATCCAGAGAACTCAGTTTCCACGGATCTGTAGGACCCTCAGGATGCCGTTCCCAGTTCCTGGGGCGACTGGCGAGCAAGATTTGCGTATCTGCTCAGGTCTGCCAGGTGCAGTTGCTCCTGACCCTCAGCATGGCTTAAGAGCTGGGCAGAAGCCCAGCTAGTACGGCGCCATCTTCAGTCGTTCTCACCACCTGTTTATTCTAACCTTGTTCTTCCTAGCTGATTAACTCTGCCAGAGGACCAGTTGAATGGATGGGACATATTATAAATACTATTTTAGTGCCCCTGTCCTCAAACAAAGCTGTTCTAAGTCCATTAACAAACAAACAAACCAAAAAGAAAAGAAAAAGAAAACTTGCTGGAGAGAAGTAGTTTCAAGGGAGGAAAATGTAGGCAGGTGAATGGTCCAAGACCTTCCACAACCCACCTATGCAGAGCTTTACCCCCTGCTTTATAGGAAACTAGTACTGAACCCATTCTTTCTGACATATGGTTCTTCTATGGTCACATCTTGATAGGCTGTTGGGGAATGAAAAACTCACCTAGGGCCACATCAGCCTGCGATTACGTGACTGACACTACACAGTAGCACAATGTCTCTCCTGGTACAAAGTATTTATCAATGTTCCAAATACAATACTGCTTTGGAGTGCTATCAAGTTTCATACATATAGGTCTTTGGAGACATGTCTTGCTCCAGCTGTATTTTCCTATGAGCTAAGCATTCAGTCAACAAAAACTGTGAAATGAATTGGGATCTACTGAATAGGAGCAGTTTTCAGTGTCATTACATAGGCCCTTTCCTTGAAACTCCCACAGTCCTTCTCTTAAAATCCAGGACATAGGAACACATCTCCCAGATTCCAGGGGCAATTTAGTGTGACCAGTTTTCATTTTTGCAGTCTTCATCTTAAAAAGAAGCTTTGTTCCAAGAATGGAAGGAGCATTACTTGGTATTTTCTCAATAAGGCTGCTTCACAGTGAAGCCTGTTTGGATAGGAGCCCTCCAATGGTAAAGCTGTTTTGTTTGTTTTTGAAATTCAAGTTTAATTTGTCACATGTTATTTCTAGATGTAGAAAAACAGATTTTCCTCTTAGAATTGGGAAATAAATAATCCCAGAACCATGCAAAGTCAGGTGAACTGAATGCATCTTGACAAAATAATATCCACATCAAATGTATATTCATGTGTATGTTAAGTTAGGCAATTTCTAATATTTTTCTTTTTGCCAGGAAATGAGGCACTTACTACTCAGAAAGTGTAGTGTGTCTGGCTAGCATATGGAGGTGGCTGATGAGTTTTCAACTGGCTCATAAAATTTTTGAAAATTTAACAATTGGCTCTCATGAGCTACTTTGAGCTGGTTCCAGCATACCACTGGGTGGGTTGCAGAAGTACTAGACAGATAGAGACTAGGAAGGTCATGTTACAACCTGTTCAACTACTCTCCTACCTGCATTGGCGCACTATTAAGGATAAAAGGGTAAAAATATTTTGTGATTTCCAAACAATTGCATTATTTTCAGAAACTGTTTTTCAGTTTCTTCCTCCCCCTCCCAACTGAATAGCTCCATTTGGAATTCCACTTATGGTTGCCAAGTCTGAATTAGGAACTTCATGAATATTTTGAGGTAAAGCCTAGGAAATATGGGGTTTGGAGAGGGGAGAGACCTTAGCAAGGTGTAATATACCCTTTAGTCTATCCCCCAAAGCAGCCATTTTCTCCAGAATATCTGTAAAGTGGAGATCAGCTATAATTCAACAAGATCTCCAGGCCCTATCTGGAGGTTAGCAACAGTACATGAGAACCATCCTGATCCCTGTCACTGATTCTTGGACTTGGCACTGCAGCAGAACTAGCACTGCCTAGATGATTTTTGTGCTCCTCTATACTTTCTGATCACAAACTGTTGGTGGCCAAGTTGAAAGTCAGATTACGTAATATCAAGAAAAATGTACCCCCAAAGAAGTTTGATGTCACCAAGATTCCACCAACATATGCCATAGAAGTGAAGAACAAATTTGAACTGCTTGATACTACTGAGAAGCTACCTGAGGAATTGTGGCAAGAATTTCAGTCTAATATCATAGAAGCTGCTTTAGAACATATACCATACAAAAAGCCGGAAAGAAGATGCAATTGATTAACATCTGACACCATCAAAATTGCTGAAAAACTAAGAGCAGCAAAAGCTGCTGGCATGAGAGATGTATTCAGGAGGCTAAATGCAGATTTTCAACGTGCTGCCAGACAAGATAAGGAAGCGTATCGGTCGCAATGATGCAAGTGACTGAAAGAGGAATGTAATAGAGCAGTGGTCTGCAACCTTTTTCCTGTTGCGAAACGCTGCCAAGGGGTGAGGGCAAACTGGGGCCAGTGCAAACGTACATGCACAGACCTGCCGCACATGCTCATTTGCAGGGCCCACGCATGCGCGTTTGTGCTGCTGGTGTGCCAGCGGCCACGCTTCCCTCTTCTCGCTGCGGTGGGGAGGGAGCCGCAGCCGCCGGCACACCAGTGGCGCAAACGCACAAGCGGCCTGACACCGAGCCGCAGATCAGTGGTTGGGGACTACTGTAATAGAGGCCACACCAGAAGCCTCTTTGCTCAGGTGAAACAAGTTTGGAGCACCTTCACTGCTCATAAAGTAACCATCAAAGACAAGCATGGAAAAGACTTGACTAACCAAACCACCATCAAGGATCGATGGCGACAATATGCAGAAGAATTATATGCAGACACCAAGGTGCCTCAGTCACCAGCCAAAAACGCCCGACACGAATTGGAACCGCCTATACTGGAAGATCTGGGCTCTGAAAAAATAATAAAAAAAATTAATAAGGCTTCTGGCATAGATAACATCCCAGTGGAACTACTCAGATCTGTTCCACCAGCAGCAATCACAGCATTATGCCAGAAAGTCTGGGAAACTGGCACATGGCCAATAGACTGGAAAAGGTCCATTTTTATCCCATTATTAAAGAAAGGTGATGCACACATCTGCTCAAACTATTGAACTATGCACTAAATCAGTGGTCCCCAACCTTTTTGAGGTTGGAGACCGGCAGGGCATTGGGGCGCGGCTTGCGGCCCGCGCCTGCGCGGGCCACGCCTCCGCATCGGTCGCCCCCGCATTGGGCCGCGCCCCCGCATTGGGCCGCGCCCCAGCATCGAGCTGCGCCCCAGCATCGAGCCGCGCCCGCACATCGGGCCGCGCTCACGCATCGGGCCGCGCCCTGTGAGCCGCGGGCGCGGCCCGGACCCGATTCCCTCTCCCCGCCCTGCCGCAGTAAGAAGCTTCCCGGGCCGCAAGCCTGCGGCCTGGGAAGTTTTTTACTGCGGGGGGGGGCGGGGGGGGGGAGCCACGGTCCGGCGCCATGGCCTTCGCGGCCCGGCACCGGGCCGCGGCCCGCAGGTTGGGGACCACTGCACTAAATGGCATGTGCTAAATGTATGTTAGATCTTATATTTAACCAAAACTAATTTCTTGAGAAGATGCTGAAAATGCCATATCATTTTTCTTCTGTAACTTTTAAGAAACTTAAACTACCTTTTTATTGACTCTAGTAAGGTTTATTCTACATGTTGGTTCTGGGGAAATCCAGAAATTTGTTTTGTGAGCAGGAGATCCCTTTGCACAGAGGACAGAAGAGGTTGTTGTTGATTCTGCTTTTCCATTGCAGAACCCACATTTCACCCCATGCAATTCCTGTGGGTCCCCTGATTTGAGGAATAACATTGATGTAGCAGTGAGCTGCAGTGGGAATATGCCATACAATGATAAAACTACCAGCTCTTGTTGAAGGTCTTTCTTCCTTATCACTAAAACATGTGATGCCTTTATGTTTTGAACTGGCTCAGCATTATCAAGATGAATGAACTGAGTGTCTGCAGCTGTAAAAAATCCCTTAAAAATTAACTTCTCCATGTGGTCAGTGCTGCATTTTCTTTCTCTGAACTTTGCTTGGAACTGCACAGTAATACATATTTTTGCTTCAGACATCATACCAGGAAAGATATCTTGAGTTTGTCAGCCAGAAATACTTGTTCTAAGGCCGTCCTGGATTCCACGGCTAAACAAGCTAACAACTCAAATTGCAAACTGCACAGGACTAAGGTTATTCCAACATACATACCGTGCTGCATATGAACATTTATTGTAACAGAAAAACACTTTTCAGAGTAGAATGAGATGCATTGTATTTACCCTGGATCATACTGGACAGCAGGCAGCATTGTATGATTATTATGAAAGATTCTATTGTAAATCATTCGCTCTAGGGACAAAAAAACTGCAACAACCATTATATTGGATTTGCACTTTTTCACATTGGTATAGCTCTTTTTTACACAGCGCAAAAATATTAAATGTCAACCTATTAATATGTTGTATAATAATGAAAATGAATGACGGTGACTTAACAGGCAAGAATTTATCAATATTTCATCAATGTTACTAATTATGCGAATGATAAGAACAAAAGATAAACATAAACCAATAGGGATATTTTAACAACAAACTGGCAGCCAATAGCTCCTGGAGAATAAGAGAGCAAAGATGGGAGGGCAAGGATGGGAGGGCCCCTGCAGAGCAAGGCAGGGCTACACACAGCAAATCAAAGGCAGGAGGGCAGAGAGCAAAGTGTGGAAGGGCTCCTGCAGAGCAGGGCAGCTCAGCTGGCTAGCTGGCAGAACACAGTTGACTGGCCTCCCATGCTCCCCAGTGGGCAGAAGGGTGTAGAGAACAGTGGACAAGGCAGGCAATCTGGGCTGCTAGGACTGGCACTGCAGCCGCAATGAAGTACAGCCAGCCTCCTCCCCCACTCCTCAGCTCACCTTCTGCTGGCTCTTCCTCCTTTTGGCAAGTGTTGGGAAGCGGCATAGAAGAGGAAGAAGAGTAGGAGGAGTAGGAGGGCAAGGAAGACCTGTGATTGGCTCTCAGTGGGTGAGTGCCCCCTTCCTATTGGGGACATGGCCCCCATTGAGGGCCAGTCAGAGGGTTTGGAATATTCAATGTATTGTTGGAAGGATGGTCAGATTTTTATATATATGGTATGATTCCCAGGTACAGCATTTTCTGCAAGTCTTTGTATCCAGGGAAATGTAATGCATCTACTATGTAGCATAATCATAGCCTTTGTAAATACTATGTGAATTGCATTTGCCATGTTTCATTGTCATCTGCTAGATACAGCATGTTACCTAATTTTTGCTGGAAAATTATATGGCAGCTTTCTTCTGCTAAGCTACATTTCTGCCATTAGTGGCACATATAAACTACCTCTTTTTAAAAATGGGGATAATTATTTCCCCTTATTCCCTCCTCCCATCAAGGCTTTTCCAATACACAAGGTTTTATGCTTGGTGATCTACCATTCAAATGCTATAAATGTGAACATGACAGTCTACCTAACAGTTCTTGTGGATAGAACTATGCATTTTCAAAAGGTACACTCCCACAGAATTGTTGTGAAAGGATTAGATGCACAAATATTGCTAAAATATAGCAGAAAATTACTAAAATTGTACTAATCCATTCCTAATTGCTCACATAAACTCTTTTCACAGTTCTCAGTGATTATTTATTTATTTATATTATATTTATATACCGCCCTCCCCTGAGGCTCAGGGCAGTTTACATAAAACATAGAAAATAGTGCATGGAACTTAGTTTTCTATAACAATATTAACATTAATAACTTTAACATGGGAACTGGTGAAAACTGGTCCAGGGCCGAACACATGGATGAGTTTCTGGGAGGGAGTGAGCAGGGGCCCTGTAGATGTTGCTGGTTTTGCTCAATCTCAACAAAAGGCCTGGTGGAAGAGCTCCCTTTTGCAGGCCCTGCAGAACTGTTTTAGCTCTGTCAGGGCCCTGATCTCCTCCAGGAGCTCATTCCATCAGGTGGGAGTCAGGACAAAGAAGGCTCTGGTCCTGGTTAAGACTAGGCGGGCTTCTTTAGGGCCAGGGATCATTAGCCGGTTGGTGGTGGCGGAGCATAAAGCTATTTGAGGGGCATAGGCAGGGAGGCGGTCCTTCGGGTACACTGGGCCCTGACCACATACGGTCTTAAAGGTAATTACCCAAACCTTTAGCCTGATCTGGAATTCAACTGGCAATCACTGTAGTTGATGGAGAATAGGCCGAATGTGGTACTTCCATGGTGTTGCTGTGAGGACCCTGGCCACTGTGATTTGGACCAGCTGTAGCTTCCGAATCAAGGCTAAGGGTAGGCCTGCGTAGAGTGAGTTACAGAAGTCCAGTCTAGAGGTAACCATCGCATGGATCACTATGGCTAGGTGTCTTGGAGCCAGGTAGGGCACTAGTAATTTGGCTTGGCGGAGATGGTAAAATGCCAGCCATGCTACCTTCGTGACGTGGGCTTGCATTGTGAGGGAAGCATCCAGGATCATGCCCTTATTCCTGGTGGAGTGAGCTGTCGAGAGCTGCACACCATCCAGGGTGGGCAGGCGTGCTTCCTTGCATGGACCCTGCCTACCCAGCCACCGAACCTCCGTCTTTGAAGGATTCTGCTTGAGCCATCACTGCTTCCAGGCAGGTGGCTAATGTTTCTAGGGGAAGAGTCAGGGCAGGCATCCATCAGGAGGAAGAGCTGGGTGGAAGTATTAATCACTGCCTGTCTAATATGTACCTGGCCAAAAAGTTAATATTTTCAGTATAAGATAGTATTTGTTCTGGAATATTTAGACCAAATGTTCTGAACTTTTTTAAACATTGAGACTCCCTTGAAACATTCTTCAGGCTTTCAGAAACCCCAGAAGTGCAATCGTGCAGAACATGGTTGGGAAGCATAGCTATGTACATGCCTACTCAGGGCCCGTCCCCTTACTCCCCTCCAGGCCCATTATTTGCCATTTTGGGAGGCAGAAATGGATCAATATTACCATATATTGTTTATTAATTAGACTTGTATGCTGCCACTCCCAGACTAGCCAGCCCACAACATAATATACATAAAAATAATAAACCTAACAGTATTAACACCCACACCACCCTTTTACCAGCTGAAAATCAGCATTAAATGTGTCTGGGAAGATATCACCCAATAAATGTTTAACAATTTTTAAAAATAGATATAAATTAGCTCCCACCTATTCAGGAAACCCTTCTA
Organism: Paroedura picta; assembly: GCF_049243985.1. NCBI lineage: Eukaryota > Metazoa > Chordata > Lepidosauria > Squamata > Gekkonidae > Paroedura > Paroedura picta. Next base: position 66,296,503 of record NC_135374.1, on the reverse strand, counting down.
CAGCCATCAAGAAACCCCAGGGTTTCATGAAACCCTGGCTGAGAAAGCCTGATTTAAGACAGAATTCTCTTCCTAACAGTTATGTTGGTTCTCCTGAAAACTAGATAAATGGACCGCGGCTCCCTCTCCCTGCCCCCCCCGCAGTAAAAAACTTCCCAGGCCGCAAGCTTGCGGCTGGGAAGCTTCTTACTGCGGGAGGGCGGGGAGTGGAAATCAGGGCCAGGCCGCGCATCGGGCCGCGCCTGCGGGCCGCGCCTGCGCGAATGCACCATGCGCGGCTGACATCGGCCACGCATGGCGGATTCGCGCATGCGCGGCCCTTGGGGGCGCGGCCCAGTGCGCAGGTGCGGCCCGGTACCTGATGTGTGGGCATGGCCCGTGGGCGCGGCCCGATGCCCTGCCGGTCCCCAGCCTCAGAAAGGTTGGGGACCACTAGCCTAGAGGTAGAAAGATCCCCAACATGATATGGATTGACTCTATCAACAATGCCACCACCCTCAGTTTGCAAGATCTGAGTAAGGAACGTTTTGGAGTTTATTAATTCATAGAGTTGCCGTATGTCTGAAGCAACTTGATGGTCTTTTAACGCATAAATGAAGTGACAGTCCTGAGTATAAGGGATTCTTCATCCTAAACTGGCCAAAAAAGTACATAATTGGTATTTTAACTCTAAAAAGGCTAGCTGAGAAATCTGGCGAGTTGGGTTTCATTCCACGATCTCCCACATACAACCAGCTTGGGTGACTTTGGGCTTGGCTCACTACTGATCAAGCTGTTCTGACCGAGCAGTGATATCAGGGCTCTCTCAGCTTCACTTACCTCACAAGGTGTCTGTTGTGGGGAAAGGGAAGGGAAGGTGACTGTAAGCTGCTTTGAGACTCCTTCTTCTTCTAGTTATAGAATTTGTTTCTTTAATTAGCATACAACACTGATTTCAGTAGCTATGTATCTTGAATTATGACATGATTAAGCAGTTTCTGGGTGTGTAGAAAGAGTGGGTAGTTATGCTGGTCCATTAGGGGGGGAAATTTAAACCAGCAGAAGTATAATTTTTATTGGAACCAATTAAAATAGTACAAAGCAACGAGCAGTATTTTGAGTTACCTCTTCAGACTACTTGTTCAATAAAAAGCAAAACTGTTAAAAAGAAAAATAGGACAGAAAGAGGATAAGCCCAGAAGTCATCCGTTTGTTGGTAGCAGTCTTAAGGAAAAGTTCAAGTGCTTCTCAGACTAGTTAAGTTAGATCTTGTTGCATGTAAATCAAATTACAGGTAGCACCAAGAATGACAAAAGATATAGAAGTTCTGTCTAATTTTGGACCTTTCTTCAGCATGTAGTGGGACTCTTGAATATCCAGGGGAGGTATAAGATATAACCCAGCTGAAGGTTTTGCTAAATAAAAACACCTTGCAGGACTGGAACTAGCTAACTAGCTATACCAGATCAAATACATTTTTTCAGCCCCCTGTAATATTGTGCAAATATATATACACGTGTGTACATCTGTCATTTTACTTCTGATGAAGATGTTAGATCGACACGTGTTAGGTACAGGTCCTACCAATTGGCAATACTGGTGTAGTCACCCAGATATTTTATGTGTGCCATCAGATATAAAATGTTTCAATTTTTATGACTGCTTTCATCCCTAACCTTTTTGGTTCTTTCCAGTCTGTCAGGTAGGATTTGTTTTCCATTATACCTGTTTACTGGTAAATACTGACTTCATGTCCAGTCTTTTGCCATGTCCTTGAATCTCGAGGAACACATAGGACCATAATTGGTGATCTCATGCCATGATATTCTCACAAATCTTGCCAAATTGTTGGTTATCGATGTACATGTTCTACAGACTGTTTTATGTATGGTTCTCTGTTATAATGTAAACCGCCCTGAGACTCCGAGGAGGGCGGTATAGAAGTATGATAAATAAATAAATAAATAAAATCCGCGTGCCTAACAAGCTATCCTGCCAGGTAGTTCATTACCTTTAATTCGGCCATAAGCAGAAATCCACCACCATCAAAATAACAGTAGCCTAGAAATGGAAACTCTTCATCTAGCAAAAATGGGTAGAAATCAAAACATACCTCAAGACATGCAATGACTATTAAGTCCTAGAATTTAGGAGTCCTGCACTAGGAAGCTGGCCTTGAAATGCCAGTTTAAACAATGTAAGCTCCTCTTTTATTATTTACTATATATGGCTAAGAAAAATGAAAGAGGAAGAATACACCCCGGTTCTTTTTAGCGTCTCCAAAGCTATTTCCGGTGGTTCTGTCCAAAGAGAGATGTGCAGACTAATTTCCTTTGGTGATAACTATACGCAGCGTGGGCCTCTCCAGGCCCTACAGTGAAAGGACGCTCCGCCCCGAGGCCTTCCACGGGGTTCTGCCCAATTTCCCCAGCCTCAGCCGCGGTGGCCAAACCCCGCTTCCTTTCCCCTTCGCCGCTTGCCAGCAGCGCCCTCGCCCTCGCCCCACCCACGCGTCAGCCTTTGGCTGGCCCCGGGGACTCCAGGCGCTGGGAAGGGGAGGAGCAGCTCTGCCCCCCACTCCCCTCCCGACCACGAAAGGTGACGTCATTATCCGGGCTCTTTGCGGCGGCGCTCTTCGCACCGTGGGTCACAATGGAGCCCAAACAGAGCCCAACCGAAATGAAACGGTTGCTCTGCCGATCTCCTCAGTGAGCGCGGCCTGGTCCTGCTCGGCCGCCGTCACCGTCCACCCACACTGCTAGCCGACCCGCGGCCCCCTCCCCCGCCCAACACTTTCACTATAGCGGCGCCCCCCCCCCTCCAGCCCGGGGCCCGCCACCCATCCAAGGCGAGGCGTAAACGGCTGCCTGCGCGACACACAAGGGTGTGAGTGTTGGGGGGGGGGGGCGCTGGGGGAGTGACTGACTGACACGCAGGGAAGAGAGGAGGGTCACGCTCGCCGCCGCGGATGCTGTTTGGGTGGCGAGGCCGGCGCCGCCGCGTTGAGTCGGAGTCTGCGCCGCCACTGCCGGCCGAGCCCTGCCAGAGCCGCCATATTGCCGGGACATAGGCGCTTCGTCTCTGCCGCCACCGCCGCCGCCGCCACTTCGCTCTTAATTGTGTCCCGGTTTCTGCCACCTCTTTGCTAATCGAGTGCGACCTTTCGCTGCCTCCTCTCGTCCGGCCTAGCCGAGCACAGCCCCTCCCTCTCTTCCTCCTTGCGGGCGCGGGGCGCATCTGATTCCCCCGGACGGGGAGGAGCAGAGCCGTAGGCCCCAGCCCAGGCTCGCCTAGTCTCTCTTCGAGCTGCCTGGCCCGGGAGACGCGCGAGCCCGGGGCCTTGCCGCTGAGACGCCGGCCCTGCTGCCGTCGCCGGGAAGCGGCGGCACTCAGCAGCTGGTGACGCAAAACTGAGAAAGCCGCCGCGGCCGCCCAGGCGCCGCCGCCAGGAGCAGAAAGGCTCGAGCGGGTTCGCGACCGAGAGGGCTGCTCCCTGCCAGGTTCCGAGGGGCGTAAGCCGGCGGCTGGAAAGCTGCAGCGGTAGCGTCCGGCGGGCTCTTGCCGGGCATGAGAGACGGCCCCGCTGCTTGCTGCGGCTGCCGCCGCCTGGGATGAGAAAGTCTTCGACCACACCCGCCGCCGCCTCCTGCCCCCATCGCCAGCAGCAGCAGCAGCAGCAGCCGCAGCAGCAGGGATCGGAGCGGGCCTCGGCACAAGCGCCAGGAGCAGCAGCGGAAACGGGAGACGCTGTGGGGGGGTGAGTGGGTCCGGAGAGGGGCTGTCGCGGCGGCTACCCGCAGCCCCGGGGTGGGTGGGTGGGTGGGTGGGTGGGGGGAAACAGCGCCCTGTTGGGGGCGGGGGGTGTTGAAAGCCGGGGGCGGGAGAACGAGAAGGCTTCTCTTCCCGTTGTGTGTCTGTCGGTGCGTGTGTCACTGTGTTTTGGAGTGAGAGGGGAAAATGGCTGACGACTCTTCATTCTTTTTGCCCGTCCTGTCCCGGGCCTTGTCGGAGAATGGGGTGCGTACAGCCCGTAGCCGCAGTCCTTGGGAGGGGGACACGGCCTGCAGAGCTGGCTGGCGTTTGGCGTGATTCCTCCCCGAATAGCCGGGGAAATTGGCGAAGAAGAAAGTAAAAGGGCTACCGTCATCGGTTGGCCTGGCATTTGGTTTCTTTTAATACTCCTTTCACTTCACAGCAAACGCCATTACTGAGGTGGAGTGATTGGAGTCATGAAGGCCTGGGCTACGCCAGGAAATAAGGCCCTCATCGGGCTTTCTTTCTGAAATCAGGCCTGCAACGACGGAGCCCATCGCTCCTCTTCGTTGTAAACATTATTGTCACGGGTGCAGGTGGGCTGTGTAATGGCTGCCTTCTCAGTTCCCAATAACGCCGCTTTATTGTAAGGAAGAGTCTTCAACATTCAATTTTCCTTCTTCCTTATGCTGCAAAAGATCGTACTTATTTGCATTTTTTATTGTTTTGTTATAGCGTAAGAGCTGTGTTACGGCTCATACTGGCCGGTTCCTGATTTCTGAAAGATCTTGTAGTTCAGGAAAAGCACTACCTCCAAGATTTCTTTTTGATTGGTTTGAAATACTTAATGCATTTTGAGGGTTCAGTTGATTCTTATAGTACTTATACTGCAGAAAGAACTCCATTGATTTCAATGCAACAAATTTGGAACCTGAGAGTTATTGCTTGAGGTATTTTATTTTACTGTTGATGGAGTTGGGGGGTGGTGGATAGAAGGTTACAGCTGTGAACCTATGAACACTTATGAGTTAAATCCCACCAAGCTTGGGGAAAGCTTTTAAATAAACATACATAGGATTGCATTATATAAATACTGGAATGCTTATCAAATGTCAGGATTTTCAAAACACTTTAAACTTGGATACTAGTATTCAGGCAATATCTTTTGAATGACATAGTTAGCCATAACTTAATACCATTTCTGTCCAGATGGACTTTTCTGTACTGACGTAGATTTGAAATATGGGGGTGTGGCTCTTAGTTACTAGTCTAAAGTACACAAATGTTTTAGTATTGGGTTCATGATTTTAACAGTATAAATGGCATCACTGCAACTTATGCTTGCATGTGTTGTTTATTATTAGTTTCTTTCTTACTAAGTGTGCTGTTTTTATATTTATAAAAAGAGTTAACTAGGAAGACCTGAGTTTTATGGCTAGGAAGAAAGAATGTGCCTTCACCAGTTAAAAAAAGTTTTAGATTGGTGATCAGCACACCTTAGGAAATCATTGGTGAATAAGCAACTGGAGAATATCTGCATCACCACTAGTTGTTTCACTCTCTAGTGATTGGGTGTCTTCTCATAGCATTATTCAAAATATTTTTTTCTTTAAAGAGGATAGGATGGATTATAGATTTGTGGTTAGTTATTATTAAACTACTTCTTATTTCCTGTCCCATTAGGAACTATGGCATATTGGGATGTATGTATTGTCTTGGAATAAAATTCAGTATAACTTCGTTACTAACACAAACTCATAGTAAATATGCTTGCTTGAAAGCAGGATCTATTTATTTACATGGAATGCAGTCTTGCAAGACTGAAGTAGTGTAATTCCTTATATACTTTTATTGTTCTTCCGCACCCCAACCCAATTCCATGTTCTGTTCGTAGGTTATCAAGTGAAAATGCAGCCAACTTTATTCAGGTAGTTCCGTATCATTGGTCTAATTTCAGCTTGTTTAATGCCTAATTGCATTTTTCTAATTTTTCTTATTGTATTTACAGATAATTTGTTTCTTATAAATACCAGTCCAGGAAATAAAATGCTTTCGTTTTCCTTGGAACATCTTTATAAACACTTATGGATAGAAAATATTATTAATACACTATAATAATGCCTGAAATTGCATCACTGATAATAAACCTAAGGCAATAGCAATATACACTGTTTGGGGTTATGATCAAGAGAACCAGTCAGCTATTAAAACATAACACATTCCCAGATTTAAGAATTAATTCTGGAAAGTAGCATATGCTTTAAATCAGGGGTAGTCAAATGCAAATGCTTGCAGGGGCTCATGAGAATTGTAGTCCATGGACAACTGGAGGGCCACAGTTTGACTACCCCTGCTTGAAATCATCAGGAAATACTTCCTTAACACTAGCAAATGTGTTCTGGAAGTCGGCATTTTAAAACATCCTTTAAACTACTTTTTTTAAATGGGTGGAAAATTGCAGCTTTTGGGCTAGACTCAGTTGTCTTCTAAATCCATTTTATTACTTATGTGCACCACGTTATTATGCCAAATTGCAACAGGAGGTATGATTGTGGAGTGTTTTAAATATTCTGACCTAAGAAATGTAAGCATTATTGTAGATTTGATTTGATTTCTCAAATAACCTTTGAATTCTGGCTGCATAGTTAAAAGAATCATCCAGTTTAAATTCAGTGGGAGTTTGTTTGCCTGGCATATGAATCCTTGATACGTTTACTTGAAAAACCTTTACTTTTGAGGGGAGTTTCATTAAATTGGCTTTTGAGTCAGTGGATTTTTATATGGGTTTTATAACGGTAATGACTGTGGAAGGCACTGGCAAACCACCCCGTATTGAGTCTGCCATGAAAATGCTAGAGGGCATCACCCCAAGGGTCAGGCATGACTCGGTGCTTGCACAGGGGATATCTTTACCTTTTTAATAGTGTTATTGTATTTTTGTAATATTTTATTTATATTGTAATGCACCTTGAGTTCTGCAAGGGACAATGGTGCCTGATAAATGCTTTAAATAAATAAAAACATATTTTTGATACATGCTTTGAAATAATTATTCACCATTTCTTACAAATAATAGCAATTGTAAAGAGTAAAAGTTAAATATGTAGTAGTGTTTAGTAATTCTTGATTACATGAAATATGTTTGTTCTAGTTTTACAGGACTTGCTGTCAAACTGCAACTCTGTTACTACCCTTTCAGCATAGAATCCTGTGGCTTCTCTGCAAAGGGTTGTTAATTCACTAGTTCTTATACCAGTGCAAACTGATGTTGACATATGGTTGGTGCTTGTTCTGTGGGTCCATTAAATGTTCACTCAGCATATAATTCTCTATGCCCATGTTCACTGATCTATAATTATGTGACAATTTAATGGCTTACGTGTTTATGGCTGTAATATTGCATTGATGCAAGAGATCATTGGTTTGATGTACATAGTACACCTCTCCATTTGTCATGTCCCCTCTCTGCCAACCCCTTTATAGTTTCACTTGGGGAGAAACATTGAGAAATCTAGAGTCACTTATGCAAGTGTTTTATAAATTTTGATATACTGGTAATGCCCTGGAAGTTCAGGAACTTTGAACTGAAGTTACTTTGTTTTCATATGTTTTGATGCTTGTGTAATGTATGTAACAATACGTTCAATTGTCAGAGTTCTGGATTTGAAACTTTTATATCTTACTGGAAATATACTTCATCTCTCCCCCCACCCTATTTATAATTATGCTTGAGACAAGAGCTGTATTAGTCAAGACATGAAAAGTAACATACTCAGATTCCTTGATGTGATTTGCTTTCTTCTGAAAATTTTGATTATTTGTCTTTTGCTTCGATTTATAATGTATTCCATGTGGAGGGTGTATCAAGCAAAGTGATTTCCATTAAAAAGTTAAGATTAATTTTGCCTTTGCATGTTTTGTTGAAAAGGTTGTGCGCCATATGTTGGATTGGTCCAGCAGCAGAGTGCTTCTGCAGATAACTTGGAATATTCTGCTTCTTAAATTATTGACAGGTCTTGTGAATTTGGATTTGGTGACTTACAATCCCAGCATAGCATGTATTTCTGTCCTTTGCTCAAATATCCTGGCACATGCAGAGGACTTAATGGAATCAAATTGTCAGTGAAAGCTCAAATAATGACTGACTCGTGAGCCAAATTAAAATGCATTGCTGTGCTCCAGAAACATTTGGAGTTACTCTCTTGGGATAGAAGAAACTCCTGATGGGTCAAAAGTGGTATTTTGAATACTGCTTTTCTGCCAGGTGCTACTTAATCTCAAGTAACGCTTGGGAAATGGAACAGCCAGGCAAAAAGGAAAACATGAAACATTCACTGATAGCATCTGAGTTTGCTTCCATTTTCATCCTGGAAGGTTGTCAAAATATTGTGTTTTATGTTTTGCAGTTTCATTTATTTATTAGGTTTATTACACATATATATATATATTTATTATATTTCTATACCACCCTCCCTTACGGTTAAGGCCGGTTTACATGAAACAAAGGGGTAATACAATTCAATTCATAACAGCAGGATCCGTAACTGAAGACAACAGTATTATAACATTTCACATGATAACGATAACTTTTTAGCCATGATCCCATAGGAGGTTGATCTGGGTTCAAGTTGTAGGGAGGGGTGTCCAAAGGTTCAGTGGGTGTTGTTGAATCTGTCAGCCTCAGCCAAATGTCTGGTGGAAGAGCTTCCTTTTGCAGGCCCTGCAGAATTGTGGAACTTCAGGTAGGGCCCTGATCTCTTCAGGGAGCTCATACCACCAGGTGGGGGCCAGGACAGAGAAAGTCCTGGCCCTTGTTGAGGCCTAGTGTGGTTCTTTGGGGCCAGGGATCACCAGCCAGTTGGAATTGGTGAAGTGTAGTCTCTCAGGTACCTTGGGCCTAGACTGTATATGGCCTTGAAGGTGATTACCAAGACCTTATGTCTGATCCGGAATTCAACTGGGAGCAAGTACAGTTGTTAGTGGGCTGGTTGTGGGACCTTCATAGTGTACCTGTGCAGATCCTGGTTGCAGCATTCTGAACTAGTTGCAGCTTCTGGATCAAGGTTAAGGGTAGACCTGCATAGAGTGAGTTGCAGAAGTCGAATCTAGAGGTGACTGTTGCATGGATCACTGTGGTTAGGTGTTGTGGTACTAAGTAGAGCGCTAGTAGTTTGGCTTGTCTTAGATCAGAGGTAGTCAAATTGCAGCCCTCCAGTTTGCTGGCAGGGGCTCATGGGAATTATAGTCCATGGACATCTGGAGGGCTGCAGTTTGACTACCCCTGTCTTAGATGGTAAAAAGCCTGCTGCGGTACTCTCGTGACCTGTGCCTCCATACAGAGGGGGGCATTGAGAATCACGCTCAGGTTTCTGGTGGAGTAAGCCACTGATACGTGCAGTCCATCCAGGTTAGGTAGGCACACTTCCTCTCTTGGACTCTTCCTGCCTAGCCACAAGACCTCTTGTCTTTGAAGGGTTGAGCATCAGATGACTGCATGAACCACCTCGTCACCGCTTCTGACATCTGGCTAAGGTTTCATGAGGATAATCAGGGCAGTCATCCATCAGGAGGAAGAGTTGGGTGTCATCTGCATATTGATGACATCCCAGCCCAAACTTCCACACTAGCTGAGCGAGGGGGTGCACCAAGATGTTAAACAGAATTAGAGAGTGGACCGCTCTCTGTGGGACACCACATGTGACCAGGTAGCAGCTTAATAGTCTCCTCTTGCTTCCCTCTGTCTGCTACCCTGGAGGAAGGAGATCAGCCATTTGCGGGCTGTCCCCCATATCCTGGCATCAGTGAGGCAATGAGCTAAAAGCTCATGGTTAATACTATTAGACGTTGCTGAGAAGTCTAATAGCACAAGCAATGCTGACCTGCCTCGGTTCAGCTGGCGGTGGAGGTCTTCCATCAGGACTACTAGTTCTGTTTCTACCCCATGACCAGGCCAGAAACCTGACTGAGTTTCCTCCAGGAACATTTATATTTTGTCCATGACAGCCCTTTCAACCAACATCCCCAGAAATGCTAAGTGCAAGACCGATCTGTATATGTCAGGCTTGTGTGGGTCCATATATGGTTTTTCTCATTAATGGGAGTACCTCTATGTCCTTTAGCCCAGTGGTCCCCAACCTTTCTGAGGCTGGGGACCGGCAGGGAAACTGCCCCGCCCGTGCATGCGCGGGCTGTGCCCGCGCATCACGCATGCGAGGCCCGGCCACGCATGCGCAGTGTGCGGCCCAGCCCTGATTCCCTCTCCCCACCCTCCCGCAGTAAGAAGCTTCCCGGGCCGCAAGCCTGCGGCCTGGGAAGTTTTTTACTGCAGGGGGGGCGGGGAGAGGGAGCTGCGGCCCGGCGCCATGGCCTTTGCAGCCTGGCACTGGGCCGCAGGCCGCAGGTTGGGGACCACTGCTTTAGCCCTTCTGGGAATTACCCTATTGAGAGTGAGATTATTTCCCGGAGGAGGGCCCCTATTCTTATATCAGTTGTTTTTAGAAGCCATGATGGGCAAGGGTCTAGTGGGCATATGGTTGGCCTCGTTGCTGTTAGCATCGTGTCCACTTCAGTTAGCACGAGTTGTCTGAAGTTACTCATGTGTTCTCTCTGGAGACAGCTAAGGGGCATCTTGTTCCCTTCTGTGCCTAAGGTTGGAGTGCGGTCATGGTGGAGTCTCGAGATTTTGTCTGCGAAATGACTCAAGAGATGCCTCACAGCTAATACCTGATTGAATATTATTTTGGTGTCCTTTCCCCAGGGCAGTGAGAGACCGAATCATAACAATTGTGCTGGGCATGAGTTAGCAGATGCAATGGAAGTCGAGTAAAAGTTGTGCTTTACTGACTTCACTGCCATCTCATAGGCTTTCATCTGCATTCTATAATATGTTATTGATGCTTTGTTGTGAGTCTTCCTCCAAACTCATCCTGGTTGTCTTAGTGCTCGTTTCTTCTCCTGGAGCTCTTTAGTATACCAGAGGCCCCGCTTGAGATGGGGGCAGAGAGGACATTGGGGAGGTATCTCATCAATCTTGGCCAGCATTCTGGCATGCCAGTCGTTGACCAGTCCATTTAGAGAAGTGCTTGGAGGCATTGGGTTGCGCAGAGCATTCCGGAATCTGTTGGATCTATAAAGACTCCACAAGCAAGCTAGAATGTGCTCTGCCCTGGACTGAGGGGGAGGTGGCAGCCTTAGTTGAGCCTTCAGAGCATATTGTTGTAACCATGGCACGGCATTTGCTGTGACCAGATCCATGCTCAACCCACACCCTGCATGGACATTAAAGTCCCCCATAGTTAACAGTCTAGGGAAACATAAGGAGCTGTAAGTCTATAGTGAAAGGGGTAATTGGTGATCCCCCCCATCTCTAGTAGATTATGACTCTTGCATAGAATTCTTGTGAACTGTTCTTTTTAAAATTTGCTATCCAACAATTCAGTTTGTCAGACCTTTAGAAGTGGTAATCTTGGTATTGTGTATTCCTTTGAAAGGCAAACTCCTGTGGAAAAGAATGCTGTACTGAATATCCAGGGGTCATATTGGAAGCAAAGATACCCTAAAGTTTAATAAAAGGAAAGAATACCTTTTACATACTTTTGCATTAGTGTAAATTAGGGAATATTTAGATGTGGAGAAATTGCTTCTAAAGGTCCCAGAATGGGAGATTATAAATTGTATTGCTTACAACCATGGTTCCCAAACTTTTTGGGGTTGCTGCACCCTTGGTTTCAAAAAGTCTGCTGTGCCCCCTATGTATTATTAAAAGCACGCAGAATAGCAGTTTGTATGACCTACAAAGGAAGATAATAACAATAAAATTCAAAACAGCAACAGTTAAGTGCAAATTGAGTCAAAATCCAATTAAAACTTTTTAGTTTAATTCATCAAGCTATCCAGTGATACTAGTAAAAGTCTCATTCTCATTAAGCAAGAATCTTAGATACCACATTTAGTAACTACTTCACTTTTTAGTAAATCCTTAATGCAATGAAATTGTAACCAGTTTATTGCCTTCATTTAATACTCCTTAAAATTGTATTACTGGATTCTGAATAAAGACGATCCATTACATTTTTCAAAATTTCTGAAAATATATCCCAAATTTCCCTCTTTTATATTTAACATAATAGTATTATTGCAATTTTTATACCCTGAATTTCCCCTTAATTACCCAAAATTTTGCTTCTACTCATGTTCTTAAAGTATTTCATTTTCTGAAAGCAGGTGCTGAGAAATTTTAAGTTCTTATATCATGTAGAAATATTAATATCGGGTAAACTGTGATAAAAAATAACAGTTCTGTAGCTAAATATGCACTTCAAAACGAACTGGTTCAGTAACTGAACATGCAGGAAAATAAACACCACATTAAATTCTATTAAAGGTTACTCGGGGAAATGACAGAGACAAAAACAATCATTGTGACAATAGTTTTTCAAAACATGGCATACTAGTCTGACTAGATCTCTTATCGTGTATTTATTAAACATTCTGATCATTTCTTGAGATTTCAGCACTATGTATAGCAAAAACCTGGAGTGCTTCCATAACTTGGTCAATAAATTAAAAGTGGTTGAGTTGAACAACGTGGTTGAAGGGGGTCTGCATCCAGGGCCTCCTTATGTAATCCCACTGCCCCCCAAGGGGGATGGTACTGCCCATTTTGGGAACCATTGAGTTAGAAGCTTGCTTGAAATTGAGTAAATGGCAAGGAAATCTATGGATATAGGTTCCCATAATTCTTTACAAAACTCTGGTGTGCTTTGGTAATGGCTCTGGTCCTGAGAGAAGGGAGAGGACTGTGTTTGTCTCCTTTAAGGATTTTTGCTCCTGCCATGTTTCAGATTTATGTTCCTATCATAGACTTTCTTTTTCAGAAACATTTGCAGTTTCTGTTGGTTTTATTCAGTATTGTAGACAAAACATGAGGCAGTATTTTGGGGCTACTGGTCAATAGCATAAACTGGGATAAAATGTCTTAATCTCTAGAGTACAATTAGAAATCTTGTGAGGATTTCATGTTTGTTGTTCTGCTGAAAGCAAGATAATTTCACTCCATTTCTCATGTTCTTCACTGCAATCCAGTTGAATTGTATGACTTGCTCTGTATGGTTTCAGTAGCCCTAGTAACTTTAGGTGTGAAAATGGCTGCTGGAGGCTTTCTGATCCTCACTGTCTTGCTGATGGATCACTGGATCCAGTCCATTAAACTCTGTTTTGCTTTGAGATATGGTGCTTTGAGATACAGAGTGCGGGAAAATTGCACCCCTAAATAGAAGTTAAGGCTTATTTCAGTTACACAACCTGACATGCATATGCATTCATATGGATGTGATATACTCATCTATGACAACATAAACCTCATGCATTTATGCATCTGGTAAAAGGCACTCCTGATCATAGCTGCACCTAATTATCCACCATTAGGTCTGGGTCCAGGAGCAACCTCCGGCTACAGACTTGTTCCTTCTGATGGAGTGCAACCTGATCTGGAGCTAGAGATACTTTAAATTCTCAGTCATTCTGATCACCAGTAGCAGTTCTGCCTGGTTGGGATTAAGTTTCACTGTATGAGACTAGATCCACCTCAAACCTGTCTTCAGGCACTGATTCAGGGTTTCTACAGCCTTCCTGGGATCGGCCAGATGTATGTGTGTGTTTGTTTATTTGTTTATTTAGCTGCTGTCCCAGCAAGTTGGCTAGCAGTTGGTTACATCATTAAAACCCCAAAATAAAATAAAACAATCCCCATTTTAAAACCATACTACATCTGATAAGGCCCTGGCCCTGGTCGAAGCCAGGCATGCTTCTCAGGGGCTGGGAACCCCCAGCAGATTCATACCTGCTGAGGGACATAAGGTGATAGGCGATCCCTCAGATATGTGGGGCCCAGACCGTGGATGGCCTTGAAGGTTAACACCAAAACCCTGAACCTGATTCAGAACACAACTGGCAGCCAGTGTAGCTGCCTCAGTGCCAGCTGGATGTGGGCTCTCCAAGATGTTCCAGTGAAGACCCTAGCAACTGCATTCTGCACCAGCTGCAATTTCCGGATCAAGGGTAGGCTTGTATCGAGTTACAGAAGTCAAGCTTGGAAGTGACAATTGCATGGATCACTGTGGCCAGTTATTCAGAGGACAGATAGGGCGCTAGTAGCCTTGCTTGGTATAGATATAAAAATGCCTGCCGGGCTACTTTTGTGATCTGCATCTCCATTGATAGGGAGACATCCAGGATCACTCCCAAATTCCTGGTAGGTGGTGTTATGTTAAGTTGGATCCCAGTCAAGCTAGGCGCACTCCCTGGTCTTCCCCCCTCCTGCCCAACCATAGGACCTCTGTCTTGAAGAGGTTGAGTTTCAGGTGGCTCAACTCCAACCATCCAGCTATGGCTTCCAAACGTCTAGCAAATGTTTCTGGGGGCGAGTTCGGGAGGCTGTCCATCAGGAGATAGAGCTGGGTGTCATGTGCATATTGGTGACAACCCAGCCCAAAACTCTGCATCATCTGAGCCAGAGGGCACATAAAGGTGTTATAAAGTGTGGGGGAGAGTACCGCCCCTTGTGGAACTCCACATGGGAGTTGAAAGGAATGAGATAATTCCTCCCCCTCAGCAACCCTCTGTGTCTGGTTCTGGAGAAAGGAGAGCACCCACTGGAAGGTTGTCCCGTGTATCCCAGCCCCGCTGAGATGGATCTAAGTGTCATTTGTATCCAGCCCAAATTTTCAGGTAACCTGATCTCCCCCTCCCCCAGCAATTTCATGTAGACATAATAAAGGTTGGGGGGGGGGGGATGAGATAGAACCTGTGGGACTCCACAGGCCAAAGAACTAAGCAGCAGTCCTCCGGCATCACTTTCAGAAACATGCCTCTGGATAAGACCTAAACTACTGCAAGCATTGTTGACCCCAAAAGGACATACAAAAGGCTAAGATGGTTAATGATATTCGAAGTTTCTAAGAAGTCCAGGAGCATCAGTTGTGCTTCCCCTGTCCATCTCCCAGTGCAGCTCATCTATCATGGCAAAGTGTGTTATCTCTTTTGAAATATATGATCATGTAATTCACCAAGACTGCACTATCTAGAATACCAGATCATGTTCAAAGTTTTGGTTTTAGCCTTTTTGGGCCATTCATGGTCTGAGCCCAGTGTACTTGAGGGACCATTTATCTCCTTATTCTCCTCTTCACTCTGAGAGTTCAAATAGGCTGGTGATCCCTGGCCCTCATGAAATTTGCCACCTGCTTGGTGGAAAGAGCTCCTGGAAGAGCTAAGGGCCCTGTGAGAACTAGCACAGTTCTGCAGGGCCTGTAAGATGGAGCTCTTCCGCCAGGCATTTGGTTGAGGCCAAACTGACATAAGATCTTGTCCTCAATCCAGTGCCCTCCACTTGTAACATCATCCCTGGAGAATGGTAAGGGGGAGGAGGTAGCTTAATGAGGTTGGGGATTTACATGGTTTTCTATATTTTTATTGTACCGTATTATTAACTGCTGTTAACCACTGCAAACTGGCAGGCTGGGAGCAGCAGCCTATACGTTCGATTAATAAATAATAAAATATTTTAAAAAAATGTTTTAAAAAGTCTTCTTATAATCACAAGGTTACATCTTTATTTATATACTGTAAATCAGATACCCTGAAAAATTGCTTTCTTTTTACATTTTTTAAAACATGACCGAGTGAAAGCTTCCCTTATTAGGCAAAATTTTAACTTGCTAGAATAATTTCCTGTAAACATTTCCAAAAGATATACTTTTGAGATTTCTGCAATGCCTTATTCAATGTAGCATTACATTTTCTAGCCAGATTATCAATGCACTCCTAAACAGTTTCACCCTTCTAAATGCGCTGACTTGAATTTAGAAGGGTGTAACTATACTGTACAATTGAAATACTTCCACACCCACCTGCTCCTAAACATCTTACAAAGTGCAGGTCCTTATGAACTAACCTATTGTTAAGCACTAAATTGTGAGTTTGAGAATTCAGTTAATCTAGATAGTCTAAATAAATCTAGGTGATCCGTCTTTTATCATCAGAATGAAGACATTACTTTTAGCCCTTAATATTAAATAAATGGATTTAGTATTACAACTTGTAAATATTAATTACTTCTTCCAAGTATAAATCTATACATTGCTGTATGAAATAATATTCCCCAAAATACGTAAAAGCAGCTGATGTTTTTTCAAGCTGCCAATTTTCTTCAAGGACATTTGCTACTGGCTTAATGCATAATGCAAACAACACAATAGAATGCATTAAAACAAGTCAACACTAAAACCTTAACTTTAATTTTTGCAAATTCTACTACTTGGCAGTTCTACTGGCAAACAATGCAGTGGTCGCAGCACCGGCTGAATGTGTGTTCTTCAAGGTGTTTTAGTGAGAACCCTAGCAGCTGCATTTTGTACCAGCTGTAATCTCCAGGTCAAGGCCAAGGGAAGGCCCGTGTAGAGCGAGTTACAGAAATACAGTCTGGAGATGACTGTCATGTGGATCACTGTGGCTAGGTGTTTCGGGGCCAGATAGGGCTTTAGTAGCCTGGCATAGATGGTAAAATGCCAGTTGGCTACTCTGGTGACCTGAGTCTCCATTTTAAGGGAGGCATCAAGAATCATGCCCAGATTCCTGGCCAAGTGCAAGATCTTCAGTTGCACTCCACCTGGGCTGGGCAAGCTCACTTCCTGATCCGGCCCTTTCTTACCAAACCACAGGACCTCCATCTTGGAAGAGTTTCAGTTGTCTTTGCCTGAGCCATACTGTAACTGCTTCCAAACAACTGGCAAATGTTTCGGGGGATGGGGAGTTGGGGCTACTGTTCATCAAGAGATAAAGCTGGGTGTCATCGGCATACTGATGGTAACCCAGCCCAAAGCTTTAGAACAGCTAGCCCAAACCACACATAAAGATGTTAAACCATGTGGGGAGATTATCATGCCTTGTGGAACCCCACAAGGTAGTTGGTAGCTATGTGAGTGAACCTACCCCACAGCAATCCTCTGTTTGCAGTTCTGGAGAAAGGAGATTAACTTTTGATGGGCTGTCCCCGAATTCCAGCCCAGGCACAGTGATGGAACAGCAACTCGTGGTCAGATCTAACAACACAAGGAGTGCCAAACTGCCTCTACCCAGCTGACATCAAAGATCATCTATCAAGGTGACCAACACCATCTCCACACCATAACCAGAATGGTATGGGTCAAGGGCCAAAGTTTCCTCTCAGTATGCTAAGAGAAGATCTGCTGTAACTCTTTCAATCACCTTCCCCAGAAATGCTAAATGCAAGACAGGGTGGTAACTGGCCAGGTTGTGGGGATCAAGTGATGGTTTCTTTAGTAATGGACGAACCACTGCCTCAAGTCTCTCTAGAAACTCCCTTGAAGAAAGAGAGGTTAATAATCTCCCTGAGAGGCATTCCTATCCTCCTGTCACCCAATTTGAGTAATGAGGACGGGCAGGCATCTATGGGACAGGTAGTTGCCCGCACTGAACTCAGCAACTTGTCCACTACAGTTAAAGAAAGCCAGCTGAAGCCATCAAACATATCCCCCCAAGACAGCCAAGGGGTCTCCAGTTCCCTCTCTGTATCAACTGTGGAAGGAAAATCTCAACGGAGCAAAGAGATCTTATCCACTTAATAGCTTGCTAAAGCCTTTCAACTTAAATTCAATTGACTATTATTTTGGTGCCTTCCCTTGAGGGCGGCAAGCAACCAAATTACCTTAAACAATTGCAAGGGGCATGAGCTCATGGATGCTATGGAGGTGACATAAAACTCATGTTTAGCCACCTTCACTACCATCTCATATGCCCTCATAAGCATGTGATAGGATGTTCTTACTGCTTTGTTGCAAGTCTTCCTCTACACTCGATCTAGCTGTTTCATTTTCCTGTTCTGTATTATTTTATGAACTGTCATTGTTGGTCCTACCAATTAGTGAAAGTATTGTATGTATTTTGAAAAGATGTGAGTTGCCTATTCAAAGTAGATTCCACTTGAGAGTGTCACGTTTTTCTCATTTTGTATTTTGAACAGCCTGGTAGATTAACATTAATCAACTATAGTATATTTGATGTGTTAAATTTGTGTCTCCTGTAGAGTTGTGAACACTAGAATTTTTGACTGCCAAAGTAATAAAATCCTGGGGAAATGCTTCATTTAAAAAAATATGAATTACAAACGACTACACTTATCAAGGAAGAGATCATCTCTGTTTACTTTTTTCTTAAGGGAAGGGGTAGGGGCTATAATCTTAAAAGCCTTCCTGTTTTACTTTTATCAGTTTTTGTCTAGGAAACTACACTTTAATTATATGAATTATATTACTGTGTTTTAAAAATGTTTATTCTTAAAGAATTACTAAACCCTTTGGCAAAAATGTCCCCCTTGTTTAGCTGTTCCTTCTGTTTTACTTCTTATGTAAAATTTTCAGTAGCTTTCACAGTTGATGATCTGAAGGCAGATGATGTACCGGTTTTATTGAAGTAGATCTCCTGGGGACCCTTTCAGCACTGCCTTGAGCTCCATAGACAGGGTGGAAAATCAGGGGTGTAAATCAGCTTCACAAATTAAACAGGAATATAATGAGGCACTTGAGAGGCTTTATTCATTTTTGTGTAATGTGTCTTGACTTAGAGTAAGCCTGTTTTAAATGTTTTGACTAATAATAGAGATAGGAGGGGGTACATAAGAAGAGCCCTGCTGGATCAGACCAATGGTCCATCTAGTCCAGTGGTTCTCAACCTTCCAAATGCTGCGACCCCCTTTGGGTTGCTGCTGCTGCCGGACCCTTATCAGGCTTTTGCATGACAAGTCACCTCACAAGGAGCTGCCCGGGACTCCTGTCTGCTGGGACCAGATCTGCGGGGTTTGTGTGTATGGTTCCGTACCCGCCCAAACAAAAAGGATTCTTCTTGCTCCCAAAGCTGGGATGGCTCCAGTCACCCCCTGAACACAACATGTGTGGACGTGCGCACATACATGGGCAAGCCACAGCAAATCTGTTTCCTTCAAAAAAATAAATATTTTCAATGGATTTTAAACATTTGGGGACGGGGAAAACGCCAATTCCCAGATGCTTCTGCTGCCCCTTTTTCCTAAGCTTGAAGCCGGATTTTTCTTTTGGGGCTTTCCTGCTCGGTGGCAGTAAGTTTCGCCCCTCGCTTCGACTCTGCCAGGAAAGGAGCCCTGCTGCGCTCATAGGCCCCGGGAAGCAAATTAATGAACCAACCAGCATCAAGGCTTTTTTTAGGTGGAGAGGAGGAGGCAGCAGCAGCAGCCCTTCCCCCTTCTCCAAAGCAAACTTCTGTTCAACATCGCTTGGCCGTAGCAGGATCGCAAGTAGGGCAGCAGGCCAGACAAGCCTCTTACCCCGGGCCGGGTGCCGACTGTGCCTCCCCCCCCCCCCAGCTATGCAGCACCAGCCAGGTGGCCACCCAAGCTCCAGCAGTGCACGGCACTTGCATGCATTGTATGTGGGATGCAAGGAGGCATGCTCGGCTGCAGGCACTGCCAGCTGCCTCCACCGCCAAATTGACCCTCCACCAGTCCTGCCCCCTCCCTATCCCCCCCAGACAATCCCCGCACACACACCGTTTAGCAGAGCAGGGGCAGGCCGCCCATGTGGTGCAGGGCAATGGGTTCTCTGTAAAGAGAAAGGCGCTGCCGGATCGCGCCTTCCCTGGTTCAGCCTGGGTTGCTGGGACCTCCCCCCTCCCAACCACTGGCAGCGAATGGAGCAGGGGGAGTCTTAGGCTTTCCTGTGCCAGGTTGGGAAATCCCCAGAGATCTGGAGAAGGCAGCCGGGGTGGCGGCCTTAGCGACCCATTGGAGTTGCAACCCCTAGGCTGAGAACCTCTGATCTAGTCCAGCATCCTGCCTCACACAATGGCCAACCAATTCTTCTGGATGCCGAAAAACCGGCATGGAGGGCAAGGCTTGCCACTGATGCTGACTCCTGACATTGGTATTCAGAAGT
Source organism: Paroedura picta (assembly GCF_049243985.1). NCBI lineage: Eukaryota > Metazoa > Chordata > Lepidosauria > Squamata > Gekkonidae > Paroedura > Paroedura picta. The sequence continues at coordinate 66,276,788 of NC_135374.1, read as the reverse complement.
TTAGTGCCTCTGAACATGGTGATTTCCTTTACTCACGGTGACTAGTAGCCACTGATACAACTAACCTGTATGAATCTATCGAAGTTTGTTCAGAAGCTCTGGTGAGGTACCTTGTCAAAAGCCATTGAAAGTCCGTATCGCTTTCTCAAAGAACACCAAAAGGTTGGTGAGGCATGACTTCCCATTGCAGAAGCCATGCTGATTTTCCCCTAGCAGCTTCTGTTCCTCTTTGCACCTGATAATTCTTTCTTTGATTTGGCCTGATAAAGCTGTTCTGACCCAACAGGGCTCTCTCAGCCTCACCTACCTCACGGGGCGTCAGTTGTGGGGAGAGGAAAGGGAAGGCAAATGTGAGCCTCTTTGAGACTCCTTTGGGTAGAGAAAAGCGGCATATAAGAACCAACTCTTCTTCTAATTATCTAGTTATTTTCTACTAACATTTCAGATCAAGCCTAGAAGTCCTCATGCATTTTGACCTCAAAGTTTAAGTGTTTTGGCATACACATTTAATAATGGTATAAATACAACTGTTCCATCTATTGTTGCCGTAGTGATAAATCAAATATCACAGGGCTTTTTAAAGATCAGTCCCTATTTTTTAAGAGGATCGGTCCCTATGTATTCTTTGTGTATCTTCTCAGAGTTATCATAATTATTATTTCCTACTGCTTGGAAATGATATTCTATTTTGGGAGTAAAACTACCTTGAAGTTTTCTGTGACTCAAAAGAGTGTTTTACTAGAAATTATCCCAGATTATTTTACTGTTCTTCTAATGTTCTGTTACAGTATGAAAAGGGGCTGTGGATGCTTTCAGGGACATCTCTTACCCTGTTGATCTTATGACATTGTAGAAACAAAGCACCCAACTGCCACCCTTCCCAAAATCCATACTGCATGAGAAATTGGCATGTTAAATGCCATAAAGCCGGGGTGGCCAAAGTATGGGTCTCCAGATGTCCATGGACTACAATTCCCAGGAGCTGGCAGGGGCTCATGGTAATTGTAGTCCATGGACATCTGGAGAGCAACAGTTTGGTTCCCCCCTGCCATACAGCAAAGAAATACTGAGCTGAGGAATGAATTCCTGTCTTCAGCTGCAACTCAGTAGTCCATTAAAGTAGCGATCCCCAACCTGTGGACCACGGACCACATGTGGTCCTTCGACTAATTTGAGGTGGGCCCCGAAGGACGTCTTCTCCCCCCCGTCCCTTTACTTCATCCCCCCAGCCCTTTACAACACTCTTCATTATTGTGGCGTGTCTGTATCTTATTTTGAAGGGATTTTGAAACATTACCATAGCGATCAGAGAGCACTAGGGCAGTGGTTGAGAGTAGAGGAGTAAACTACCCCCCCCCCACCGGGCCTCAGTAAAAGGCATTGAGTGGTCCCTGGTGAGTGGTCCCTGGCGTTGAGTGGTCCCCAGTGATAAAAATGTTGGGGACCACTGCATTAAAGCATAGTATAAGATAGTAAAAGGAAAAAAGACTCATCTATACCTGTGGATATTAAATGAATTGCTACGTAAAATATTGGAATCAAGTGGATAAAAAGATCCTTGCTAAAATATGCTGTTGATCTCATGCGGAGGCAGAAGACATGTACATGGATCCTTTGTACTGTGAGTATAGCCCTGCTTCTGGCCTCCTATTGCAGTCTACTGATCCCTTTGAAATTATGTCTCCATGGCTCAGTGGGCATCTGGGCATGAAGTAGGGTCTGCAATGGAAGGGAGGGATTGCTGGAAATTGCCCTCCTTTCATGGCATGAAGTTGCTTTTGCATCTGGAAAAGGAGGTGAAGATCTACATTATTGTATACATTTAACCCATCTTTTTATTTGTGATCCATAATATGATATTGAGAATTAACTAAGGGAATTTGAGCAGAAGTCAAAAACCAAAGAAAGAACAATTCTGATATTTGTAACCTGTCTTGGCAGACTGAAATATGGGCTGTGGCTTGAAAGAAATACTGACTTGATGCAGTAACAGCAGAACTGCTGCTCCTTTTGTATAATGTAGGATGTAGTGGTGATTGGGATCAGTCTGTTATTGTTAAATTACAGTGAACTGTTTTTGGGAATCTAGCAATTTATAAATTCTGCTACTCATCAACAAAAAACAAATACTACAGTGGAATTAGCCATGCTGGGAACATTAAGAATCACAAACTGATCCGCATGCATGTGTTGTAAAAGTCTGGGGGGAAAATAAGAAATACTGAGGTCCTCTTGTTGGCATCTAGAACTGAACCTGGCAGCTGTTCTTAAAGGTACTAACTGTTCTTATAGAAAGAACTTACATGAAGAAAAATGCAGGATTGGTAAAGTTTAAAAATCACAAAACAAGAAAGAGGTCAGTATTTTTTCTGATGTAAAGTTGATACTTAATGAAATTTTAATGTAGTTAATAAAGTATCCAGGTATGATGTTAACATGTATGCTGTGTGATCTAAAATGAGGAAACTTCAATACCGATATGGTTAATAAGTGTTGTTATGAAATAGCCTCAAGTGTACAGTAAAGCATTTGTGGCAGGTGAATAACTAGGATAAGAAGGATAAAATATGATAAAGTAATTTGCATATGATTTTCTTACAGTGGAAATGCTAGCATTGGATTTATTTATCTTCGTCTTGCTGTTTAAATTTTTAAGAGTAATCTTGGGCTGTCGGTCTCTTGTATGAAGTTTAGCTTTTGAATTGGTTGCACTCTCACAGACTGCCACTGGAGGGGGCCAGTGGCATGTTCTCAAACCATAGAGGGAAAACATTTAGTGAGATACCCTGCTGAGACAGATAAATGAAGGAGGAACATACATGGTGTTTCTGATTATTAAAATTTGTTATGGATATACACTAGTAAATTTTCATCCTGATAAAGTATATTGCCTATTATTTTCTATGTGGTGTTTAGAAAAATTGTTAATTTGTTGTGCTGATGACACGGTCCTCAATGTAAAGATTAATGAACAAATTGGTTGTTTAGGGTGGAAAATTTTTTTTATGCAACATGTTTGGTAGTTGGTAGATTTGCAGAAAATACTAAAATCTTTGCAACTTTTCCTTAATGATTTGCTTTAGAAGCAGATGTGACATGTGATCTGATCTTTAAAATGTGCTGTGCTAGCAAATGTCTGCCTTCCCATTCATTTAGTGGGTTTAAACTACAAGTACAACGATATAGGCTAGATATCAGGAAAAAAATTTTCACAGTCAGAGTAGTTCAGCAGTGGAATAGGCTGCCTAAGGAGGTGGTGAGCTCCCCCTCACTGGCAGTCTTCAAGCAAAGGTTGGATACACACTTTTCTTGGATGCTTTAGGATGCTTAGGGCTGATCTTGCGTTGAGCAGGGGGTTGGACTAGATGGCCTGTATGCCCCCTTCCAACTCTATGATTCTATGATTTCAGGAAAGTGTTTTGCATAGCCGGAGAACTTGCATAATTGCCTTGTTTTCCTTTCCTTCTGTATTGCTAGTTTTAAAGCATTTGATACTAAATTTATAAACAATCTGAGTTCTTGTAAGATCAGAAAAGCACAGTAAGAATGACTACTACACTTTAGTTCACAACTCTATCACCAACGATATACCATTCCCATTGCAATGAGCTACTGCAGTTCTTTCTCCAATTGTTTTTTGGGGTTTTTTTTGGGGGGGGGTTGCTGATAAGGAACAGACAGCAAAAGCATAAAGGAAATGAGCACTGTGGCAAAGAGAAGAAAACAATAACTTCCCCTTATTGGAGCTGCCAATCTTCTGTTGTAGTTTCTTAAACTTGCACAAAGTTGAAAGTCACTATGAAAATGCTATTCTGTAGTGTACTTTTATTGGTAATCTAAGATAGTGATGAGACAATTCTTTAACATAGTGTGTTGCATGCTTAACATATCATTTAGTCTAAAATGCTGCTTCTGCATAGTGTTTATTTTATGAGGTTTCAAAGCATTTTGCTTGGCAATATTTAAAATTCCAAGACTTAAAATTAAATTGACTCTTTGTTTCTTGTCATCTGACAGTGATGTAGATTGCAGTTCCATGTTGTCCTTAAACATGCCTTCAGTGAATGTCTTTGTTAATGTACCGATTTATGAGGATGTGCACTGAAAACCTTTGCCCCATATTTCATATTTTTAAGTGGCGTGGTGCTCCCTTTGTAACTATGGTTTCCTCTTAGTGATAGTGACAATTAGTTAAAGCAGCAAATAAATACTTTTCTTCATTTTGTACTTACGTCATATTTTTACCATGATTTTATTGTTTTTTTAGGCTTATAACTTGCTTTGTTTATGTGATTGCTTATGGCAAATAAAAATCTCTAGGAAAATTTCTTCAGGTAGGGGATAGCTCTATTCTGTTTACACAAAACTACTGGTGAAGTCACATGCTACATTTCCCTTTTTGTTGTATTTAATATTGTGTATAGCGTCTATGCGGAAGCCCTGTTTAAGTCTTTGAGTGAAGTGGAGTTGTGAAAGAGGAGTAGGGAAGGTAATAAGAGGAGGAGTTGGTACAGGGAGGCAATAGTGACAATGAGGAAGAGCAGTGGAAGAAGAGGCAGTTAAGCTTTCCCTGGTGGTCCTGGCAGCCCCAGTAAGGGTTGGGGCAGGGCGAGGTGGGAAATAAGATCTTCCGTCCTTGCTGAGTCATCTTAGATTCCTTTTTGACCCCATTGTTGATGAGGAGGAGCAGTGTCTAGTGGCATTCCCCAAGAATGGCTGGTAAGGAGAGCAACAGTGTGAACATGTACCTCTTGGGTCTGTTCCATCTGGCTTTCCTTGAAGAGCCCCAAGAATGGCTAGAAAAGGCCCAGAAGACCTGTTTTAGTTTGTTAGTTTATTGATGAGGATATCTACAATTTTAAAACAGTAAATACTTTAAAGATGCTTGGGTGCTCTGAAGTAACACAGTGGCAAAAAAGTATGAAATATGAGGAAAAGGTCCCTGATGGAATTATCACCTCAGTCATAAGCTGCCATTTCTCACAGAGTTATTGTATTGATTAATCTCTCAGTTTGGCATGTACCGCCTTAAAATGTCACTGTTGCACTCAAATTGAGCAGAGAGTGATTCTTTTAGCAGACATTTATGTTGTCTTGGGATTTTTGCCTGTTCTCCAAAACAACGGAATAAGCTCTTCTCATACTTTTTAAATTAAAAGCAAGGGAGAGTATAGTAGGGGATATCAGATCTTAAATACCAACCCAGAAAAAGGGAGTGATATGTTTCTTACCATTGAGTCAGTGTATATGCGAGGTAGAGCATTGAGATCTCTACAATAACACCTGCTCAGGGTCCCCAGTGCAAAGAGATGAAGTTGGCTTCAGTCCTGGGCCCAGCCTGATGGCATGAGCTCCCCAAAGAGATCAGGACCCTGTGGGACCTAAATCAGATCCACAGGGCCTGAAAGGTGGAGCTATTGCAGTATGCTTATGGTCATGGTCAAAAATAACATCCACCATATTAGCTGGCCTCAGCTAGGGAAGGAAGGAGAAGAAATGTAACCTCCCCTATCTGGGGACTTAGTTGAGGGCATGACTGGCAGAAACGGGAATGTTTTAATGTTGTTCATTTTTGTTTAAAATATGCTTCAGGTTCATGTACTCCATCCTGTCTTCACTTCCTGGTGTTTCTAGACATAGTTTGCTATGGCATCCAAATTAAGCAAACTGTGCAAACACTTACCGTACTTCCAAAACAAAATTGGAAACCACGGTAGTTATGGTTGAAGGACACCAGGAAATAGACCAGGGGTAGTTAAACTGTGGCCCTCCAGATATCCAAGGACTACAATTCCCATGAGCCCCTGCTAGTAGAGGGCTGCAGTTTGACTACCCCTGAAATAGACAAAGGGGTTTTGAGACTGTTGTGCTATTGGTGTCCATGTCAATTTAGCTAGTTCATCTTGTTGCATTATTAATATTCAGCATTTTTAACAGATGTATATTTTGTTATTAGTACATGTTGAGTTGATTTGTTTATATGGCTATCACTTAGTAATGTGCTCTAGTATTATTAAACTAGGGGCTAAGCTCGCTGGGCTCAGGAATACAATGGGTGGTAGATTAGGGGAGTGGAGTGGAAGAAAGCCTCCCACTCCCCCCAGGACCTAGAAAGGCGGCAGCCAGCTCTTGTGGAACTCACCGACAGGGACAGCTCTCACGCAGCAGGGATCTGTAGCCTTCAAGCCTCAGAGGGAAGTGGAAGGAGGAGAGGGTGGTCGGGGTGAGGGACGGAAGGTGATTGGCTGGCTGCTGGACAGACAGGCAAGCCAGTTGGAGGAGGAGGCACTCGGGTGGGACAGCCGCCCAGAGTGGATGTTAAGCGCTGAGTGGCACTTAAGACATAAGACACTTTCCTCCCCTTGATTCCCATATTTTTACATAGCAATTCATTTAATATCCACAGGTATAGATGAGTCTTTTTTCCTTTTACTATCTTATACTATGCTTTAATGGACTACTGAGTTGCAGCTGAAGACAGGAATTCATTCCTCAGCTCAGTAAGACATAAGAAACGTTCCTATTAAGTGGCTTTAGGAATAGTAGAGCTGTATTGAGTCTGCCATGAAAACGCTAGAGGGCATCACCCCAAGGGTCAGACATAACTCGCTGCTTGCACAGGGGATACCTTTATCTTTAATCTGCATTATATAGTCATGAAGGTTAATATTTTAACAATCTCCCAAATAAATTAATAACATATATGTTTAATATTGGTTTTGTATATACTGTATATACAATTGTTATACTAACCTTAAAACGTAAAGACTAAAAGATGATGGTCTTGCAGTACTTCCACATAATGTTCAGTCTTTGACAGGCCTGTAAGAGAAAAACTGCACTTTTGAATGAAGAAAATGATAACAATGTCTTATCCTAGCATGGCCCAGTTGTTAGTTTGAAACATCTGTTAAGTTGAAGGAGATTTTTAGTTAGGGATGTAAATTTGTTTTGGGAAAGCAGCTGTTATAACTATTATCTTTTAAACATGAATAAGCTCTATCCAGTCATACCTGTATTTTCATAAATTAATAGTTATACTACCATTTTAAAAAATAACATGTTAATGTGCTTCAATTTTACTCTTGTAAACAGACTGATAACAGTGAGTCCAACACTGGAAAACACATGTTGCACAGGCACTTGTTATTCAGGAATTTATTGGTAATCAGCTCTCACAGTTTTAGAAACCTTAGAAAATGTTTGTATATAAATACTAAATGAATCATTTAAATATTCATTGAGATAGTATAGTAATACTATGTGTTGTTTGTTGCTGTCAAGTTACAGCTGACTTACGGTGATCCCATACAATTTCCAAACAAGAGACATTCAGATGTGGTTTGTCGTTGCCTGTATTCCTTGAAGTTCTCCCATCCAGATACTAACCAGGGTCCATCCTGCTTAGCTTCTGAGATACAAAATCAGGCTAGCCAGGGCTAGCCAGATCAAATCAGAGTAGTTATATTATTATTATTATAGTAATAATTTTACTAAAATTGAAATGAGAACTGCCATTAGTATAGTAATAATTTTACTATAAATGAGATGAAAACTGGCATTTGTGTTTTATTCTTTGTACCATTAGAGGGAGAAATTGTGTGTAAAGATGCAGATTAACCACTTTTAACTATCAGACATATGACACAATTAACTTGCACTGAAAGCATACTGTTTCCTCGATCTCCTTTTTTATGATAAACTGCTACTATTGGTATTTCAGAAATATTTCTTCAAGCCTAAGTCAAGTTTGCTATCTAAATAAAAATAATCTGTTGTGATATCCTTTGTTATAATTTATTTTTATATTTATATACCACCATCCTGTTCGGTTCAGGAGGAGGATTATTGTTCCTCAGTTATATAAATATTGCTTTCCAGAATAAGCTCCCTTAACCTTGTATCTTATGAGGGCACTTGGTTGGTAAAGCCATGCTTGATTCTGGAGTGGTTTGGGGTATGGAGAAGGAAGCATGAGAAGCGGCCTAACTGTGGGAATGTTTTTACTTTCAAGTTTAAAAGCAAATTTTTAAAAGTCTCGTTTTAAATGCTTTTCTTTCAGATTATGCAATGGTCACTGCAAGATGGCCTATTCTTGAGTTGGAGCTTTTTAAAACAGACGTATGCTGGTACTTCAACGTTACTAAGCGGACTATAAATTTTTCTCTCACAACAACTACATAAGCAGACAAAATTGCAAAAATCTGCCCTGTTTCGAGTATGACAGCCACGACCCGTGGCTCTCCAGTGGGAGGGAATGACAGCCAGGGCCAGGCTCCTGATGGACAGTCTCAGCCTCCTCTTCAGCAGAATCAGGTGGGTAGCCATGTGGTCACTGTTTATCCATGAGAATAAGAATTTGCTGTAAAAAGTAATATTGCACTTTAAGCCTCTTGCATTGTGTAGTAAACCTCTAATGTAAAAAAGGGTCAGAATTCCATCACAATATTGCTGACCGAATTTGTGGTTAAAGGAAGAGGCTGGAACTCAGTGATAGATTATGTGCTTGGCATATAAATGGTCCTGTCTTCAATCCCTAGCCTCTCCATTTTAAAGGATCAGGTAATAGGTGAAAGACCTTGACAGGAGCCAGTGGAGATCCTCTTGCCAGTTTGAATGACAATGCTGATCTTGATGGACCAATTGTCTGAGTCAGTATTAAGGCTGCAACTTAATGGTGAGGAACTGCTGCACAGCCTAACACATCTCCTCATCTTATCTAATTGGAAAATTACCAGACAGTTCCTTGAAGGTTCCCAACAGCCTTAGTTGATTATGTGCTGTTCTTTGTGCTCCAGGAAAGAATCTTTGTGCTTGTGCTTCCAGCTGTCTCTATCAGCATATGAACTGACATCTCACTTCCGTAGTAGATATACAGCTTTCCATTGCAGTAATCTTTAATCTGTTATTCCTTATATGAGTAACTACTATTTCTAATCCTAAACCACTATGAATTTGATTACCTGTAAGAGATTTGAAACAAGTAGTCCACTTGCATATTGTTGACTGCAATCACAATGAAATTTGAATCCAGTGGCACTTTCAAGATCAACAAAGTTTATTTCCAGGTATAAGCTTCGTCATCACATACATTGAAACAAGACTTCCTCAACAATTAGATACAGGTAGAGAAAACGTTACCAGAATTAAAGCAATTGGAAAGACCTAAGTGAATAGCATCAAATTAGCATGAAGAATGAAAGCGTTAACAGAGATGTGAGAGCTAAGTTTGAATTTTGTGGTGTCATTAAGCTCAACAAAGTCTAATAAAGTCTAATATTGTATAAAAGCAGTAACTGAGGTCTTAATCAACTGCTTTACTTCAATATTAGTTATACTTATTGCTCAGGTAATTATGTATCTTGATTAGACCTTCCTGGAAACTAATCCCCCCACCTATATGTAATAGTTGAGGAAGTCTTGTTTCAATGTATATGAAGAAGTGTGTATGCACACAAACATTTATATCTAGAGTTCAGCTTTGCTGGCCTTAAAGGTGCCCCTGGACTCAAGCTTTGTTCTGTTACTTCAGACCAACATGGCTACCCACCTGAATCTAATCAAAATAGAGAGTATTGGGGGAGGTTAGTTGCCAGGAAGGGCTAATTGGAGTCAAGATACACAAATAACTGAGCAATAAGTATTGGATTAAAACAGTTGGTGAAATCTGAATAGCAGAAAATCAGCATATTAGCATACAGATATTAAAAGTGTTAACAAATGAATGCAAGAACTGAAAGACTTAGCATCTGTAGTTAGGTAAGAACTGGATATCTCTGTTAAACTCTGGGGTTTCCATTGTCCTCAGTGTTGTAATAATTTGTAATTCAGCAATTTTCGTTCTTGTATGTTTCTGAAGTTCCTTTGCAATAAAGCATCTCTATTGTGGTCCTCCATTGAGTGACCTGGGAGGTTGAAATATTCTCTTAAAGGTTTCTCAGTTTTCTTGATTTTGTAATTCTTGATGCCAAATTTGTGTCCATAGGGCAATATCTGCTTGCCCTATGTAGAGAACTGAAGGGCATAGTTACATTTAATGGCATACACAAAATTAGAAGATGAGTAAGTGAGTGGCCTGAGATGGTGTAGTTGATGTGTTTAAGTCCAGGGATTGTGTTGTCTGAGTGTATGTGTCAGCAAAATGGTTAGTGTGTCAAGCTTCAAATTAACTAACGTGTATGAGAAAGACGTGGACGTGGTTAAACAAGAAATGACAAGACTGAACATCGACATTTTAGGAATCAGTGAACTAAAATGGACAGGAATGGGTGAATTTAATTCAGATGACCATCAGGTATACTACTGTGGACAAGAATCTCGCAGAAGAAATGGAGTAGCCTTCATAATCAATAAGAGAGTAGGAAAAGCAGTCTTGGGATACAATCCCCAAAATGACAGAATGATCTCAGTGCGAATCCAAGGCAAACCATTCAACATCACAGTGATCCAGGTCTACGCCCCAACCACTGCTGCTGAAGAGGATGAAGTTGATCAGTTCTATGAAGCCCTACAACACCTTCTAGAAGCAACGCCCAAAAATGATGTGCTTATCATCATGGGGGATTGGAATGCTAAAGTAGGAAGCCAAAAGATAACCGGGATAACAGGCAAGTTTGGCCTTGGAGTACAAAATGAAGCAGGGCACAGACTGGTAGAATTTTGTCAAGAGAATACAATGGTCATAGCAAACACTCTTTTCCAGCAACCCAAGAGACGACTCTACACATGGACATCACCAGACGGTCAACACAGAAATCAGATTGACTATGTGCTCTGCAGCCAAAGATGGAAAAGTTCTATCCAGTCAATAAAAACAAGACCAGGAGCTGATTGTGGTTCAGATCATGAGCTTCTTGTTGCAAAATTTAGGCTTAAATTGAAGAAAGTAGGGAAAAGCACTAGGCCACTCAGGTATGAACTAAATCATATCCCCGACGAATACACAGTGGAGGTGACAAATAGATTTAAGGAATTAGATCTGATAGACAGAGTGCCTGAAGAACTATGGACGGAGGTTCGCAACATTGTACAAGAGGTAGCAACTAAAACCATCCCAAAGAAAAAGAAATGCAAGAAATCAAAATGCCTGTCTGAGGAAGCTTTACAAATAGCTAAGGAGAGAAGGGAAGTGAAAGGCAAGGGAGAAAGAGAAAGATACACCCAACTGAATGCAGAATTCCAGAGAAAAGCTAGAAGAGATAAGAATGCCTTCTTAAATGAACAGTGCAAACAAATAGAAGAAAACAATAGAATCGGGAGGACCAGAGATCTTTTCAAGAAAATTGGAGATATGAAGAGAACGTTTCATGCAAAGATGGGTATGATAAGGGACCAAAATGGTAGGGACCTCACAGAAGCAGAAGAGATTAAACAAAGGTGGCAAAATTATACAGAAGAACTATACAAGAGCGAGCTTAACATCCCTGATGACCACAATGGGGTAGTTACTGACCTGGAGCCAGATATCCTGGAATGTGAAGTCAAATGGGCCTTAGGAAGTCTGAGTAACAATAAAGCTAGTGGTGGTGACAGCATTCCAGTTGAACTATTCAAAATCTTAAAGGACGATGCAGTAAAAGTGCTACACTCAATATGCCAGCAAATTTGGAAAACTCAACAATGGCCACAGGATTGGAAAAGGTCAGTTTACATTCCAATCCCAAAGAAGGGCAATGCCAAAGAATGTTCAAACTACCGCACCATTGCACTAATTTCTCATGCTAGCAAAGTTATGCTCAAAATCCTACAAGCTAGGCTCCAGCAGTATGTGGACCGAGAACTTCCAGAAGTACAGGCAGGATTTCGAAGAGGCAGAGGAACTAGAGATCAAATTGCCAACATACGCTGGATCATGGAGAAAGCTAGGGAGTACCAGAAGAACGTCTACTTCTGCTTCATTGACTATGCTAAAGCCTTTGATTGTGTGGAACACAACAAATTGTGGCAAGTTCTTAAAGAGATGGGAATACCAGAGCATCTTATTTGTCTCTTGAGAAATTTATATTCAGGTCAAGAAGCAACAGTGAGAACTGAACATGGAATCACTGACTGGTTCAAAATTGAGAAAGGAGTTCGGCAAGGCTGTATACTGTCGCCTTGCCTATTTAACTTGTATGCAGAGCACATCATGAGAAATGCGGGATTAGAGGAGTCACAAATTGGGATCAAGATTGCAGGGAGAAATATCAACAACCTCAGATATGCAGATGATACCACTCTAATGGCAGAAAGTGAAGAGGAACTAAAGAGCCTGTTGATGCGGGTGAAGGAGGAGAGTGCAAAAGTTGGCTTGAAACTCAACATCAAGAAAACAAAGATCATGGCATCCGGCCCGCTCAATTCCTGGCAAATAGATGGGGAAGAAATGGAGATAGTGACAGATTTTATTTTCCTGGGCTCCAAGATCACTGCAGATGGGGACTGCAGCAAAGAAATTAAAAGACGCTTGCTCCTGGGGAGGAAAGCTATGGCAAATCTAGACAGCATCCTAAAAAGCAGAGACATCACCCTGCCAACAAAAGTGCGTTTAGTCAAGGCTATAGTCTTCCCAGTTGCAATGTATGGCTGCGAAAGTTGGACCATAAGGAAGGCCGAGCGTCAAAGAATTGAGGCTTTTGAACTCTGGTGCTGGAGAAGACTCTTGCGAGTCCCTTGGACTGCAAGGCGAACAAACCGGTCAGTCCTAGAGGAGATCAGCCCTGACTGCTCTTTAGAAGGCCAGATCCTGAAGATGAAACTCAAATATTTTGGCCACCTCATGAGAAGGAAGGACTCCCTGGAGAAGAGCCTAATGCTGGGAGCGATCGAGGGCAAAAGAAGAAGGGGACGACAGAGAATGAGGTGGCTGGATGGAGTCACTGAAGCAGTAGGTGCAAACTTAAATGGACTCCAGGGAATGGTAGAGGACAGGAAGGCCTGGAGGATCATTGTCCATGGGGTCGCGATTGGTCGGACACGACTTCGCACATAACAACAACATGAGAAAGAACCTACCCTACAGTTAGGATCAATTTTGGATTGGATTATATTCCCACAATAATTAGAAGAATTGGACCTATTAGTATGGAATACATTTTACTTGTTTTATTTGTTCTCCCCTGGTTCTAGGACTACATCCCTGTTGCTAGGGAGGCAGGACCAAAAATTACTTAATCTTCCTGTCTCCATAGTGGGCCTGCCCTTCTTCTCAAGTTTTTCTCATGTTCGCAGGGAGTGCGGTCGTGTGAGCTTTGCTCTCTACATTTATTGTTAGAATTGGCTTAGTTAGTATTTTTTGCTCTTTCTTATCCTTCTCCATGGTGCCTATATATATTTATGAAACCGGCCTTGGGGAGGAGCGAGTCTGGCTGCCCGAGTAAAAATAGAGCCCTGCCCCTGCGCCTCCCACTCTCCCTCACCCCTTTGCTCACAGACTCACCTGGCTGCTTGAGCCAGCGCGTCTGCGAGTCCCTGCAGTTCCCGGCCCCCAGGTAGGCGGTTGCGGTGGCAGGGGGAGAGAGGGAGGAGTCCCTCCCTTCCCTATGCCCCGCCAACCACAAGTGGGTGGCGGCCCACAGGGAAGCCTGCATGACTGACGGGGGAAGGCCTTCCCTTCCCCACAGCCCGCCAAGTGCGGCCCACTGGGAAGCCCCTGGGCCGGGGGGGGGGGAAGCCTTGCAAAACCTGTTCTTATGAACGGGCTTTGCAACTAGTTTCTATATCTTTTCTTTTCTTCTACTTCTATCCCTTCAGATCAGAGTTTAAGAATAGAGTTAATATAGTTAAAATAGTATTGTTATAAAATTCATAGTTAATGTTAAAATAGTAAAGTAGTTTATAGTTGATTGTTAAGTTAATCTGTGTTTTGTGCTTGTATGTGGGTGCACGGAAAAAAAGACGCTCTGATGGAGTCTGCCTTTTTAAACAATGACTATCTTTCTGAATTGGACCTCCAGGCAGCTCAATTTGGGGTCAAATAGGACCTATTAGTATGGAATGGCTTTTCCCTTTCCTTGGAGTTTGCTTTCCCAGTAGTAGTGGTGAGGGTGCTTCCAATTCATTTTGCCCTTTCTAGAAAACTTCCATTTTAATGTGTTGCACCTATGCAAACTGATGATCATACTGGTGAGTGTTTGGTTAAAGCATAACTACAGAATTGCTGTTTTTAAAGCTTCTTCTCAGGGAGAAATTTTGGTTTTTAAAAAAGGCAATACATTTAATGGGCTGGGTTATTAAGATCACAGAAAGAGTTAGTAGAGTGGATCTTTCCTTGCCTTTTTAGCTTGCTGTTTGCTCTTAGATCCTTTTGCAAGGTTGAAAAGAGCCTTAAGGACAAAATGCACAACAGTCCTGGGCACCACTGCAGAAATCACTTCCTCAGTGCAGGTGATTTTATCTGAGGCAATTTAATCCGAGTTTAGAATTTTGCTTTGTGGAGACATCTAATTTATCCAGGTATTTACATTTCAACATGGCGACAGCAGATGGAAGGTTTCTGAAGCCAGTTGAGAACGTGCACATTAATTAAGAAATGTTCGACAGAAATTGTATTTGTGCAGATTAGTAGCATAGTTAAGGTTCCTGGTTCATTAGTAAAATTATGTGTTCAATTGAATAATTCACGTATTTACATAATTTTAATTCAGACTTCCTCACCTGATTCTTCAAATGAGAATTCCCCAGCTACACCTCCTGATGAACAGGGTCAAGGTGATGCTCCACCACAGCTTGAAGATGAAGAGCCTGCATTTCCACACACTGACCTGGCCAAGTTGGATGACATGATTAACAGGTAATTTCTTCAAAGACCTTATGCATTTTCTTAGCTATAACAAATCACAAATATAAGCTATCAAGTAATATCTGCAGATATGAACTGATGCATGTTGTAGAATTTTTAAAAACTGAAATATGGAACACTTAATGTTCACCTATAGTTCACTTTTTCCAGATTAAAAATGTTGAAGGTAAATGTTACTGTAAATTAAAACATTATATTTTAATTTTTTGTAGACCTCGATGGGTTGTTCCTGTATTGCCTAAAGGGGAGTTAGAAGTTCTTCTAGAAGCTGCTATTGATCTTAGTAAAAAAGGTAATTTGAAAATTGAACTTGTAAAAAGAACAGTGAGCAACTGGTTAACAATGATGTGCTTTTGGTTATATTCCTATTGCTTTGAATAGATTCAAACGAGTAGCCGTGTTGGTCTGAAGTAGCACAATAAAATCAGAGTCCAGTAGCACCTTTAACACCAACAAAGATTTAATCAAGGCGTGAGCTTTCGAGTGCAAGCACCCTTCGTCAGACTATGATCTTCTTATATGACAGAAAATATATAGCAAAAATCAGTTCTATTACATCTGTGTCACAACCAGATACAGCCAATAATAATCCTTTGTCAAAACAGCCAACGAATCCCCTAGAATTCAGTGTACTTTACAAAGAGAAACCAAAGTATTGCTGGTAGAGAGATCAAAGGCTGTCACCTCTCCATATGTTGCTTGCTCCATACAATTGTGAGACATTCCTCCCAGGGAATTGCTGGTCACTTCCCAGGGACAGGGAGTCAAACTCAAAATTCCATTACAATGCCATATTTTACAGCGGGCGCCGCGGACTAAATAAAGCCGTAAGGGATTAGGGGGAGGAGTTAGGGCGGGCTCTGTCCAGGATGAGGAAGGGTGCCGATTGGCCCCTTCCTCCGGACAGACCATCAGCAGGGCCAATCGCCAGGCGCGAAGTGCCTGCCCATTGGCCTCGCCGATTCCTGCCCTGCTTGCCGGCGGCCTGACGTGTCAGGCTGCCGGCAAGGGCGCGGCTGGCGGGTGCACCGGCCACGGAGCCCCCGCTGTATTGTTATTACAGCGGGCTTAATTACTAGTCACAAATAAAATACATAGTGAGGAATATGGGTACACAAGTTGAACAAGGTTAGTATGAATTTTAAAAAAAAAATTTCTCTATTGAGTCCTGGCTATGTCATAGTTTAGAGTTTTGTAATAACAGTCACATAATCCCAATTAAAATTAATTGTGAGGAATTTGGAAACAAAAGTTACATAAGGTTAGCATGCATAGTGAGATAAAAAACCTTTGTCCTTGTTGAGTCCAGGGTATGTCAAAGTATTGAGTATTGTAATAACTTGCATTTCTGCAATCTCCCTTTCTAGCCTGTTCTTGAAGTTTCTTTGTAATACAACAGCTACTTTTAAGTCCCTTATAGAATGTCCTGGAAGGTTGAAGTGTTCTCCTACAGGTTTTTCAGTCTTGTGGCTTTGTCTCACAGTTGTATGGAGTAAGCAACATATGGAGAGGTGATAGCCTTTGATCTCTCTACCAGCAACACTTTGGTTTCTCTTTGTAAAGTACACTGGATTCTTGGGCATTCATTGGCTGTTTTGACAAAGGATTATCATTGGCTGTATCTGGTTGTGACACAGATGTAACAGAACTGATTTTTGCTATATATTTCCTGTCATGTAAGAAGATCATAGTCTGACGAAGGGTGCTTGCACTCGAAAGCTCACACCTTGATTAAATCTTTGTTGGTCTTAAAGGTGCTACTGGACTCCTATTGCTTTGAGCACATGTTAAATATCATGTTCGCCAAGCAAAGCATAGACATGACAGCTTTTTTGATTACTGTTTTTATTACTGTTAATTTGAAAACAATGCTGAAGTATAGGAGAAGTAGAGAGCTGTTGAGTACAATGGATTTATATGGGAGCAGAGACCTGTGGAAATGAAAAGAAAACCAAATGTAATGGAGAGGTGATGAAGAAGTGAAAGGAGCCAGAACACCTTCACAGAAAGGGAATCAGACAAAATGCAGATGACCCATCTGTCATGGTAAATTATGTAGTCTGGAGTAGGAGAGTTTATTGCAAATGACTGAAGTAATACATGAAAGGCAAATAAAGATTTATTCAAGGTATGAGCTTTCAAGTGCGCTCACACCTTGAATAAATCTTTGTTGGTCTTAAAGGTGCTATTGGACTCAAATTTTGTTGTGATACTTCAGACCAACACGGCCACCCACTTGAATCTATGAAATGCAAATGTTAAAATAAAATAATGATGTTTAAAAGCAGTAGAGTTGAAAATTCCAAGCCCTGTATGCTCAATAAAAGTAACAACAGATTAAACACACAAATCTGCCTTGTAGTGAATCAGACCTTTGGTCTATCAAAGTCAGTATTGTCTGTTCAGACTGGCAGCAGCTCTTCAGGATTTCAGCCTGAAGTTTTCCACAGCACCTGCAACCTGACCCTTGCTAGAGATGCCAGAAATTGAATATAGTTTTAGCATGGATTGTCTTGGTAGCCAGTACATGTGAAAGTACCATGTGAGTTATGTTGGTCAGCATTAGGTAAAAGATAAATACATTTCTACACTGAACATAGATTTAGGTGAACCAAGATAACCTAAAAAAATTGGGTAGTCCCCTAATAGAGGGGACAAAAATAAGACATTATGGGAAAGATTCTCAAAGATTCTCAAATTCTGGGGCTTCACAAATACATAGATATTGGGCAAGAGGTGTTTTCCTGTATTGTCCTGTTAGAGTGATTCTTGGTATTGTTTGAAAACTGATAACTGTAAAAGCAATTATGAGTTTATAAAAAGGTGATTCTGAATAAAAAGCTCTTCTGTGATCCTTCTTAATACATCTGAACTACTGAGGGACTCAATGATGTAAATCAAAACATTATGGGATCTCTGGAATGTGACTGATCACTTTAGTTCTTGGAGACTTTAAAGATGCAAAACAAGTCCTGGAAAATATACGCATTGTAGATTAGGCTAGAACTTGTAGCCTTGACTGAAATTGTTAGTTACATTTAAGGATAAAGAACAATGGACTCTACAACACTGGCACTTGTAGTCCTTCGTCTGTTAACAAGAAATTTAGTTATTTACAAATTAAGTCTGTTCAGACTGCAACTGTGTCTGGAAAACTGAATTGACTTAGGGTTTGCTGTCAGACTGAGAATAATCATGTGAGAACTTCTGAATCTTACTGCCAAAAATTCCTATGGATAAAAAAAAATCCAGTAACAAACCATGTTTAGTTATTATAAAGTGTATGCATGCCTCTATATACTAAGGGTTTGTAAAAAGAAAAAGAAAAAAGCCTAAATCAGTATCCCCCCCCCCCAGTTTTGATATATTGAAACTGAAAAATATTGGTATTTCCTCCTATTCCTGAATCCCAATGCCAGTATGGTACCTAGTTTTGATAATTATTCAGGAATGCCAAATGGTCCCCATAGGCTATAACAGAGAATCTATCTGGGGGTATCTGGGATTGGGGGGAGGGTGCTGTGTTTGAGGTAGCAGCACCAATCTTCCCCCAAGTTTGAAAAATATTGGACCAGGGGGTTCAGTTCTATGGACCCCCAAAGAAAGTGCCCTCATCCTCCATTGTTTCTGATAGAGAGGAGAAAGGCATTTAAACTTTAAAAGGAATGTCATCCTTTTAAATTTTAAATGCCTTTTGCAATCATTGACATTGGCCGAATAAATTCCTAAGGCATTTAAAGCGGTGGTCCCCAACCCCTGGTCCGAGGACTGGGACCGGTCCGTGGATCAGTCGGTACTGGGCCGCAGCTGCTGCCTCGAGGGCTGCCGTGCCACTCTGGCGCCGGCTCACCTTTGGTGCTCTCCAGCGGCTGCTGTAGCTGGGGCTCCCCCTCAGCATGGCACTGCGCAGCTGCTGCTAGTAGCGCCCCCCAGCAGGCAGCGGGAAGTCAGGGGTGCTGGCAGGAAAGCAAGTGGAGCAGGGGCTCAGGCAGCAGTGGCAATGTCCCTCGGCAAAAGACTACTCCCCCAGGTAAAATTGTCAAGCATTGACTGGTCCCCGGTGATAAAAAGGTTGGGGACCACTGATTTAAAGGACTTGCAGTTCCTTTTAATGCTTTCTCCAAATTGAGAGTTTACTTCAAAGTCATTTAAAAGAACTGAGAGATCTTTAAATACACTTTTTTAGCTTGGCTATTTTGGCTGCGAAAGTTGGACCATAAGGAAGGCCGAGCGTCAAAGAATTGAGGCTTTTGAACTCTGGTGCTGGAGAAGACTCTTGCGAGTCCCTTGGACTGCAAGGCGAACAAACCGGTCAGTCCTAGAGGAGATCAGCCCTGACTGCTCTTTAGAAGGCCAGATCCTGAAGATGAAACTCAAATACTTTGGCCACCTCATGAGAAGGAAGGACTCCCTGGAGAAGAGCCTAATGCTGGGAGTGATCGAGGGCAAAAGAAGAAGGGGACGACAGAGAATGAGGTGGATGGATGGAGTCACTGAAGCAGTAGGTGCAAACTTAAAAGGACTCCAGGGAATGGTAGAGGACAGGAAGGCCTGGAGGATCATTGTCCATGGGGTCGCGATGGGTCGGACACGACTTCGCACATAACAACAACAATTTTGGTTAACTGAAAAATAGCAAAAAAACCCCCTATTTTCACTTAGATTAATGATGACACAGCTAGACATTATGAAATCCATGGATCTACCACTTAACAGCTGATCTTAGACCATTTAAAAATTCCATGAGGACCCAATCCTGATGAGTACTAGTCACTCCCCTACCCCACCATACCTGTTGAAGTACCAAAACAGTACTTGGGAACTATTGAAGATGCTCAGAAATCCTGTGCCTTACCTATTAACTGCTAGAAAGAGCATTTTTCTGGGCATTTTTCTTTTTCAAGGTTTTTAGCTGAAGTCTTGAAGGCTAGAAACAAGATCTGCTGTTACTGGAACTCCAGCTATTCTGATACTGCAAAAATGTAGTTGATCTTTTAATGCAGGTTAGTGCTGGTAATATAGGAGTTTGAGTCTTGCCTATCAGTACATACTTCAAAATGTTTTGTTTAATATGATTTCTGCATATTTTAATGTTGGTGGCATTTATTTCTAAATGTTGTGTATACTGCTACTCCCCACTCCACCCAATGCAATTTTCTTATCAATCTTTTAAAATACAGGCCTTGATGTCAAAAGTGAAGCATGTCAACGATTTTTTAGAGATGGGTTAACAATCTCTTTCACAAAAATCCTTACTGATGAGGCCGTGAGTGGATGGAAATTTGAGATTCATGTAAGTTTATGTTGTTGAAGCCAACTCACATGTGTTACTTATAATTTCAGTACATTAGAACAGGGGTAGTCAACCTGTGGTCCTCCAGATGTTCATGGACTAAAATTCCCATGATCCCCTGTCAGCAAACACTGCATTGACTATCCCTGCATTAGAAAACAAGTTATCCAGAATTCTTGGGAAAGTTCTATAGTTTGTATGGGCTAAATATGGTTAGATTCAAGTAAATAGTTCACAAAAGAAAGGTTTAATGGAGTTTAACTGGAATTACATGATGGAATGTTAGTACTGCACAAAACGACTAAACTATTTTTCTCTCTTAATAGAGATGTATTATTAATAATACTCACCGTCTAGTTGAACTCTGTGTGGCAAAGCTGGCACAAGATTGGTTTCCTCTTCTTGAACTTCTTGCAATGGCCTTAAATCCTCATTGTAAGTTCCATCTTTATAATGGTACACGTCCTTCTGAAACAGTTCCTGCTGGAGTTCAACTGGCTGAAGATGAACTTTATGCTCGTCCTCCTGACCCGCGGTCACCAAAGGTGTGTTTATCTCCAGTTTTTGAACTAAAATGCATTGTCAAATCTTTATACATACTCAGTTTGCTACCTCAAAACAGCACCTTTCTGGGCTTTCAGCTTGGTGCTTGTATGATGAACCAAAAGTATAGAAGTTATTTGAAGGTGTTATTGCAGCCATAATCAAACTTACTGTGCGGCCTGTATTGTGGCTAGGCAGGACAAACAGGTATCAGCAGTGGTCAGCATTCAGGTGGAATGGGAGTTTCTATGCAGCCGATGTCACAAATTTTCTCTGTGAGACAATATTTATAGCATTACTTTGAAAGGTCATTTGATTATACCATAGGCTATACTAGAGTAATAAATATCCAATATCAAAACAACCTCAGCTGTGGGCAGAGCGCTTTAACTTTTGCTCTTATGCCTGGATTGACTGTTCTTAGGTGATATTCAATGGACTAACTTTAAAGTTTTAAGTCATAGTTTTGAGACCTCATGACTTCCATCTGCATACTTTTAGGAACTAGTTAATCAGTGATGTATCCGTGGGTTACTGCATATATAATGCCATCTAATAATTTACCCCAAGATAGATGGTATAGAAGTGGGCCAAATAGAATTGTGCACTTCTTCCATGTCCTTTCTTAGTATATTTTGTTCACCTTTGCTCCTTCAGCTATAGCCTTGGTTACTTATAACAGCAGCACTGGTTCTAGCTGTGGTTATCCTAAGATATACAGTATTTGCTGGCGTATAAAACTACTTTTCCCCCCTGAAAAACATGCCTCCAAGTGGGGGGGGGGTCATCCTATACGCTGGGTGCACTTCAGTTGGGATAGACATAGCTGCCCATAGTGGCCTATAATACTGTAATGTAATGTAACAAACTATATTTTGAGTGGAAATGTTGGGAGGTCGTCTTATACGCCCAGTCGTCTTATACACCGGCAAATACGGTAAGTCATTCTTATGCACTATTTGATGCTGGCTAAACATAGCTGAAAATGCATAAAATTGCTTGAAAAGAATATTGCATTGCAAACATCAGAAGTAGCTGAACTAATTGTAACATGTTGTTATTATAAGGTGTGTTCTGTATATGTGATGGTAGCATACATATATTGTAACTATTTTAAAGTCTTTTAACGAGTCTCTGGTAAAATCTGAGGCTTAAGAGTCATATGACTTAGCATGACTAGAATCTTGGAGGGAGTATTAAACATCAATTTATGTTGAGTACAACTCTGATCTGTTTTTAACATTGAGTACTTACTTGCTGGTACTATGATATCTTTTAAATGCACAAGATAATTGAAAATAGAGTTTATAGCATATAAGAGAATAATTATTTGCTTCCAGTATCAGACAAAGCTACACTGCGTTTATTAGAAATAGTCTTTGCAATAGAATGAATTTTTTGTGGTAGGAATTATAAAGCAAGAAAATTTTGTTTTACAGGGTTGGCTAGTAGATCTCATCAACAAATTTGGCACATTAAATGGGTTTCAGATCCTCCATGATCGTTTTATGAGCGGATCAGCACTCAATGTTCAAATTATTGCAGCTCTCATCAAGTACGTTTGTTTTTTATTTGTTTTTAAGGAAATGCATAAAATAAAAAACAGCAAAATCCTTCAGATTACCTTTATTCACTTTCCAATATGCCTTTTGTTTCAGTTACTAGAGTTTTTGTAGCTTCCATGTATATAAATATATGTATTTTAATTAATTTTAAAATTCCCAAAATTTTGACACTTTAAGAAAACTTGAATTCCTAATATACGAGGAACTTGGTAGCCCAAATTGAATAAAATGTCCTTAATACAAAAATGGTTTTCGTATTCGGAAGAATCTTCGTATTTGGAAGAATCTTCACATGTATGTAATTTGTTACACGTGCAGGGAAGGGGTATTTTACCAATAGTTGAGCCATGCAAACATTGAGAAAGCATTAGCAGTGTTGATTTTTCAGCATCTGTACCAAAATCTAGGTGCATTTGTTTCAGTTTTGTTGAAATATCTGCAAGTTTAAAAAAATTTCTATGGTTCACCATATAATTTTACTTATCATTATGTGTACTATTCCCAACAGTCAAATTGAGTAGACATTAATTTGGTTTTCAAATGGAGTCTATTTCACAGTGGTAACTTATTTTCATAAATTTCTCCAAAAGTATGTACAGGTCACTTAGGATTTACTGAAATACTGCTCAGGCTAATTTATTTTTCTTTACACTATCTTTTTTCCTCCTCCTCCAGACCATTTGGACAGTGCTATGAATTTCTAACACTGCATACAGTGAAGAAGTACTTTCTTCCAATTATAGAAATGGTTCCACAGTTTTTAGAAAACTTAACTGATGATGAACTGAAAAAAGAAGCCAAGAATGAAGCCAAAAATGATGCTTTATCAATGATAATCAAATCTCTAAAGAATTTAGCTTCACGGGTTCCGGGACAAGAGGAAACTGTAAAAAACTTAGAAATATTTAGATTAAAAATGATACTTAGGTAAGTCTCCTTTACTGTTGGGGTAACAGTTTTTAGTATCTTATTTGGTCTGTCTTACACATTTTATTTTTCAATAGGTTGTTGCAAATTTCATCTTTCAATGGAAAAATGAATGCACTAAATGAAGTTAACAAGGTAATATCTAGTGTGTCATATTATACCCATCGACATGGCAATCCTGAAGAGGAGGAGTGGCTTACAGCAGAAAGAATGGCAGTAAGTTCACTTGCACGATGTATTTAAGAGCAGGTTGTTGCTAAATAATGCATCTTTCTTGTCAGGAAACTTTTTTCCCAGTAAGTAGTGAAATTAGTCATAGCAGTTCTGTAGAGCTAAGGTTTTGTTATGCACGTTTCTCATCTAAAACTCAAATTTGGTCTTGGAGTTATTGACTTAGTTTCAGTTGCTTTTAATGCTGAAGAATGCAGGGTGCAGTGATAAAGGAGAAGTCTGGGATATTGAGGAGATGGAACAGGAACAGTGAAATGTGTTATGTCATCAGTTACTGTATGAAGAGATTGCCATTTTGTGTACTGCTCTTCTTGTTTATGAATTTCTCAGATTGGGTCTTATCTACTTGTTCTTAGAAATTGAGTCCTGTGTCCAAGCAGTCCACCATTATACAATAGGCATTAGTTTGAGACTTACCATGTCACCAGGAATGAAGGGTACTCTACTCATGGCCAAGATTATAAAATTCAGTCCTGCAGAAGTTTATCTGCTGGCCTCCAAGATTGTGGGGCACACTGACTTAATTTTGAGTTATATCCACTATGGTAGTGTTTGCTGATTTTTCCACTTGCTACTCCTTTATTATAGACTGCTGCTATTAATATTTGTTTCATTTATTTATTTTATGTATAACTTGATTTATTGATTTTACCCTCCATGTAAGCAGGCTCAGGGTGTTTTATAACAAAAGTTACCATTTAAAATCAACTATCTGTAAAATATAATGAAATACAGTAAAATATTTAAAAATTCATAAATTCTAAAATGCTCTGCCCTTGGGTTCATGGCCTGGTGGTGGGGGCCCTCTAGTGAGGTCTGATGTAATGTTGAAGTGTGCTAGCCTTAACCATAGGCCTGGTGGAAGAGCACTGATTTAGAGGCCGTGTGGAATCCTGACAGGGCCTGGATCTCCAATGGCAGCTCATTCCACTGGCCGGTTGAGGTCAGCTGGATCTCTCTGGGGCCAGGGACTGCCAGAAAGTTGGTATTTGCTGAGCATAACGTTTTTTGAGGAACATATTGTGGGAGGCGGTCCCTCAAATACACAGGGTTTGTTTTTGTTGAGATTTACATTAGCATTATGGAATTTAAATTTTAAGTACCGTTTAGATCTGTTTGATTAGCAGTTGGAATACAGATGATTTTTAATAATAGACAGAATAATTCTAGTTCCTAGTGCTAGCTGTAATGTCTTCTACAGGCATTATATCGGCACTGTGTTCTAAGATGTGTACAGCCTGGACTTGTGGGTTTGAGATAATTTTGTGTCAAATAAGCTGTTGTAGCCAGTGTTAAGGCTCTGTATTCCATATTTTTACATAAACATATTTTAAAAATTAGGGCTTTGTACTGTTCCTTGTTGTAAATAAAAACAATACAAATATTCTATTTTAGTTTTATCAAATAATTTTATTCTCTTAAACTTAGGAATGGATCCAACAAAATAATATATTATCTATTGTCCTGAGGGATAGTCTGCATCAACCTCAATATGTAGAAAAATTAGAGAAAATTCTTCGTTTTGTCATCAAAGAAAAGGCCCTCACCCTGCAAGACCTTGACAATATTTGGGCTGCACAGGTAGGGAGTTAATTCTCACCCTAAGCAGAGGTGATTTTTTTTTACAGTAGATGAATGGCTTTGTTTTGTGGCATATGCCACAAATTAAACTAAAATTTAAAATGCCTTATTCTCCCTGCATCCTGTGTACATTGTTATAATAGTTGTGTAAGTAATATTATTTTGGTTAGTTGATATGTGCAGTGCTGTCTACCGAAAGAGAAGTGAGGTTGTGGCTTTCCCTTCTTATGTAATCAAATTTAAGGAGTTAAATATGTTAATACAATTAATTTAGTGTTCTTCTAATATCAAATACATTCAAATTGTATATAATGGGATGTATATCAAGTTGTATATAATGGGATAAGCCTAGCAATAATTTCTGTTACCAGCAGTAAATTGCATTAGCTGAATGAAACTTTCTGGCCTCCTTCCTTCTGCTGTAGCCCAATATGTTCCCTAAAATGCTGCTCCTGACAGAGCAGGGGTCCCCACAGAACAGCATGTGTTTTCAGTGGAAGGAGAGGAATTGACAAAAATCATTCCCACTTCCAGTAGTGGAAATTCCCACTGGATCCTACCCAGTCTATTATTTTGGAACCTAAGTAGAGCAATAGTTTGTATGTGTGGATTTCCCCACTCTGCTGCATCTTGACATTTTCAGGGGTCCTTTGACCCTTAAGAGTGAGTGGCTTTTCTTGGGGGTGTCTGAGACCTTAGCAATAAGGTAAAGGTAGCAGGTGGCTGTTCTTTGGGTCTGCTTGTGGCATTTCATCAGATCAAGCCATAAAAAACCCAAATTCTATCAAAATTAGAGTAATCAAATATGTTCAAAATATGTACATGCCAGAATGGAAATGGTTTTAGATTAGCTGAGTTTGAGCAGATTTTGTTAAATCAGTGAGCTCCACTCCTGGTTATCAGTGTTTCATGTATGAACACGAAGCAGACTTATTATGAACATATATTTTTTGGCTCATGAGCACATAAATCAGACTAGTAATCCATCAAGTCAGTATTGTCTATTCAGACTGACTGTGGCTCTGTGGGAACTCATGAAACATACCACCGTATCCCTTTAACTATAGATGTCCAGGATTCAGCCTGGTACCTTCTGCATGCCAAGCAAGTTCTCAGCCACAATGCCTCCCACAGTCCCTCATGGAAGGTACAATGATATACAATCTGAAACTGATCATCCAGCCATTTTACAGTGCATACCATCTTTACAAGTAGTTAGGACTAATTTTTTACAAATAAAAACATTGACTGACCATTGAGTAAGTGGTTTAAAACCCTGAGCTATGCATCTCTTCCAGCCTTTTGCTGGAAAATGAGAGTAGCATACTACTAAAGAGGTATTAATGGATTGTTAGTGTAAGTTTAGATCAGTTCCTGTTTCTGATATATTTTTAGGAAATTGCTACAATAATAATAATAATATAAAATAAAATGGTGTTAATCTTTTCTTACCAAGGCAGGAAAACATGAAGCCATTGTGAAGAATGTACATGACCTCCTTGCAAAACTAGCCTGGGATTTCTCTCCAGAACAGCTTGACCATCTCTTTGATTGCTTTAAGGTAACAGTACATGTATATATTGTGAGCCAGCAATGTTGGGCATATAAATTCAATAGAATTAAAATATAAAAATTATTTTCATTAAGCATATATTTATTTCAAGTTTCTTGGTTAGGGACCATGTATGTGATCAAAATCTTCATTTTGAAAATACCATGAATATTTTACAGGAAATGTATACATATTACAAAAAAGATATGATCAAGTAACTTTGGCAGAAGTATTGGATTTGATAATATATTGATAATGATACCTTGTTTTTTAGGCAAGCTGGACAAATGCAAGCAAAAAGCAGCGCGAAAAGCTGCTTGAGCTAATTCGTCGACTTGCAGAAGATGATAAGGATGGCGTGATGGCACACAAAGTACTGAACCTTCTGTGGAATTTAGCTCATAGTGATGATGTTCCAGTTGATATCATGGACCAGGCTCTCAGTGCACACATTAAAATCTTGGATTATAGTTGTTCACAGGTAAATATCTGTAGTTGGGATTACTTGGAGCTGGATTAAATGAACATTTGTAGAAGTGTATTTTGCTTACTTATCCAGGTAGTACCTGTACCCCTTGAAACTGCATTGTTGGGGGACTCTTGTGGAAAGAAGCCATGTGGTGAGAGAGGTAGAATTAGGCAAAATCTCATTTTGCCTTTTGTGCCCATGGAACAGGTGGAAAAGTAAAGGGGAAGAATGCTTCCTCACTGCAGCACCCTCTGCTGTGTGACTTTTTGTCCATCTGGGTTTCTGATCCTGTAACAGTATTTTTCATGAATTATGTGGGATCTTGCAGGAAGGAGAAAGTGAGAGAAGATACATTTCAGATATGGTGCCAGAAATCTGTAACCTCTGCACATTGCTAATCTATTTCATGCTGAAATTCTAAAAATGTTATTTTCAGGATCGAGACACTCAAAAAATACAGTGGATAGATCGTTTTATAGAGGAACTTCGCACAAATGACAAATGGGTCATTCCTGCACTGAAACAAATTAGAGAAATTTGTAGCTTATTTGGTGAAGCACCACAAAACTTGAGGTGAGACTTGAATACAAATTGTTCACTCATTTAGTGTATTAGTCTGAATAGATGCTGTAGTTTGCCTGTTCTTTTACAAGTGTATAAGTATAGAAAATGATAGTGTTGGAGCTAATATTTCCATTCTGATTATACTGGAGGCTTCTTCAGATGCAGGGAGTGTTCTTCTGGTGTGAGGATCCTTCAATAGGCAAGAAGACATGCTCCTGTCAGTGTATTTTAATGGGGATAAGACTATTGTGACCTGCCACGAGCCAATGGGGAGTGGCGGGAAATAAATCTTAACAACAACAACAACAACAATAACAATAATAATAATAATAATGTTACTGCGTTTCCCTATTAGCAAAACAGAAATTTTTGAATAAAACCTATACTGATACTGGATCTGCTAGTACAATTAGATGTTAATTATTTTTTCCTCTCCTTAAAATTAGTAAGGGATAACAGTCATAATAATAAATACTTGACTAGTCCCTTTACCCACTAGTGTCTATGCATCAAAATGTACCATGATACCAGGGAACAGATACTGGAGGCTTCTTCAGATGCAGGGAGTGTTCTTCTGGTGTGAGGATCCTTCAATAGGCAAGAAGACATGCTCCTGTCAGTGTATTTTAATGGGGATAAGACTATTGTGACCTGCCACGAGCCAATGGGGAGTGGCGGGAAATAAATCTTAACAACAACAACAACAACAATAATAATAATGTTACTGCGTTTCCCTATTAGCAAAACAGAAATTTTTGAATAAAACCTATACTGATACTGGATCTGCTAGTACAATTAGATGTTAATTATTTTTTCCTCTCCTTAAAATTAGTAAGGGATAACAGTCATAATAATAAATACTTGACTAGTCCCTATACCAACTAGTGTCTATGCTTCAAAATGTACCATGATACCAGGGAACAGATCTTTTTCAAAATCGTGCTTGCAAGCCAAGTAGCTCTGCAGGAATTAAGGAATTCAGCCAAGCTCTACATTGCAGGAAAGACAGTAATTACCGTCAACTCTGTTTGACGATTCCCAAATATCTGTAGTATTGGATCAATATCTGGAGTTACCAACAAGCAGGCATATTGCTTTAGAGCAGTTCCTTGCTGTCAAGAACAGAACAGATGGGGGGGGGGGGTTCCCTTTTACAGTACAGTTGTTGTTACTACACTTGCAAATGATGTGATTCAAAAGCAAGAACCACAGGACTAACTCAGTGCTTCACTTAAGCCTTTTGATTTATTTGGGTTTTTCTGTGACAAACCATGCTCAGAACCTTGTAACTTCTAAAGTAGTTTGCAGTGTGATATGGATCTGGGGGATGCTTTTCATAGAATACTCTAGTCCAGGGGTAGTCAAACTGCGGCCCTCCAGATGTCCATGGACTACAATTCCCAGAAGCCCCTGCCAGCATTCGCTGGTAAGGGGCTTCTGGGTAAGCATGGTAAGGGGCTTCTGGGTAAGCATTCGCTGGCAGGGGCTTCTGGGAATTGTGGTCCATGGACATCTGGAGGGCCGCAGTTTGACTACCCCTGCTCTAGTCTATTGATGCAAATCCTTCAAATGCCTGAGTTCTCTGGATTCTGACAAATATGGATATAAATGGAAGAATAATTGCGAAGATAGCAAAAATGTTTTTTGCTTAAGCAAACCGTTTAATGTGTGTTTTGTTGCCCTCTAACTCACCTTGGCTTTAACATTTCCTGTTGAATATGTATGCTAGATTTTTATTATGTATTTTTAATTATACAAAATGATGATAGCTTCTGTGGGTTCACATTGTTCTGCTGTAAAATGGAATAATTCTTAGTCTGATAAAGTGAGATAATTTAAAAAATCTTAGTGATAAATTGTACCTACAGCCCTTTTGACATGTTTTTACTGCAGTCAAACTCAGCGAAGTCCCCATGTGTTCTATCGTCATGACTTAATCAATCAACTTCAGCACAATCATGCTTTAGTAACTTTAGTAGCAGAGAATCTTTCAGCATATATGGAGAGCATGAGACAGTATGCTAAAGGTAAGTTAAATTAGTTAACATTGTATTATAACAATCTTTCATATGTTAAATGCTGGATAATTGTGGGTTACTCTAAGGGATTTATAGAGCCAAATGTATTAAAATGAAACATGTACACAGATTTGAAAGCCTATTTTACTAAAGGATGTCAGTCACTATTCTACAAAACTCAGCATGTTCAATTTTATATTCTAATGCAGTTTTGTTGAAAACATTAACGTACTATATTCTGATTGAATGTGTGCAGGAGAGAGAAAAACTGTGTGATTCAAGTTGTTCCGTTAAGACCAGCAGGTTTCCCACTATATAGGCCTTTTGAGACTCAAAACTCCTTTCATCAGATACTTTCTATCCTGACTTAGAAACTTTATAACCTAGAAATTGTTTTTTTAAGGTGACATTGTACTTGAATCTTGCTCTTCTATTATGGGTGTGCATCTGGGGATATCTGCGCTGAAAAAATCTCCAAAAAATACCTTACCAGTATTTTCCGACTATCTAAAATGACCATGTCCCCCAAATCCTGAAAATAATCTGGATTTTTCGGGAACTATAGATAGTTGAATTTAAAGGATTTTAAAAAGGGATTGCAATCTCTTTACATGCCTTTTGGGTGAACACACCACTTGGCAAAGGTGTTCAAAGGAAATACAAGCTTTTCAAATACTTTCAGAGTTCACTCGCTGCTTAGTGAAGGCAAAGAGACCCTTTAAACACTTGTTTCTCCCTCCATTGAAACCAATAGGGGATGGGATCACCCTCTTTGGAAGCCCATAGAACTGGACCCTTTGGGTCCAAAAAATCCCAAATACCATACCAGTACTGGGATTTGGGAATATTGGAAAATACTGATATTTTGGTGGTTCCGTATAGCCAAACATGATAAATACCAAATTTTCTTTTGCACATCCTTATAATGTCTACTACAGACCAGTACAACCACCCACCTGAAACTAATTATGATGTTAGTTAGGCTGAGATAGGAATTCTGGCTGGAGGTAACCCAGCGAGTTTCATGGCTGTGAAGGGATTTGAAACCAGATTTCTCCAGATCTATTATAGCATTCTAAATATTGCATTACACTACATTGACCTTTACCATCTATCTTAGGCTTTGAGTGGGGATCAGAGAGCCCAAACAGTGGAGCTAGGTACAGAAAGAGGAGCGATATCTATACTCCAGGTGGATGAGGGTTGGATGAGGAAAGTGTATAAGCTCATACACCCCATCAGCTAACTGCTGCCATTTGAGGAAAGGGAATGGCTTGGAGCACCCTGTCAAAAGGCACTCTTTCTTGCACTAATCACTTCCCCAATCACCTGGGCAGCGTGGGAGGAGCAGAAAGTGTGCTGTGTGCACTTTCTGCCTCAAGTGCCTGCATACTACAGCAGGAAGTAGCAGAGGAGGGGAGAACTTCATGCCAACTCATCTGCAAGTCCTCACAGATCATCCCCTGCTTGTCCATAATATATAAGCAGCTATTATACTTTGAATCCTTTTGACTTCTGAAAAGTTGGAAGAGACTTCTAAGTATGGGTGTACATTTGGCTATATCTAAGCTGGGAAAATACCTTAAAAATAGCTTACTTGATATAGCTGGTTTCAGCAGGATATAGGTGGGAATGTACTTTCAAGTATATAGGCCCCATACAGGATAATCATGAAACATTGGGATTATCTGTGAAAGCACAGTAGTCACTGTTAAACTTCATTCAGGTACAATTAGGCTTCCCTTTCAGCTTCTATAACAGAGACTGTATGGGTTGACAGCAGTCCTTGCTTTTTTGCTGTATTTTATCCCCTCCACTGAAAACAGTGAAGGATTGGTCTTATGCGGCTCATAGAATTGGATGCCCTGGTCCAATCTTTTTGAAATTTGGGGAGTCTTCTGCTTCAAAAAACAGGCCTCCCCAGACCCCCAAATACCTCTGAATAGAATCCCCATTGACTATAGTGGTGCCATGGGGTATAATTAGGAATTCCAAAAAATTGAAATACCATACTGGTATTGGAATGGGGGGATTTGGATTTGGGGGGGATTATAAATTTGGGGGGTGGGGGGGCCTAATATAATCTGAAAAATCCCAAATTCTTTTTTGTGCACACTCCTAGAGTGGCAAAATTATTTTTTTTCTGTAAACATAATACCTGAGTCTAACTAACTTCAGGTAATCTTATACACATTTTTGAAGTAATTTAGAATTTTGACTGGGATGTGCATTGTGTGTAATTTAATTTACCAAAATGAACAGTAGGATTAGGATTAAGATAATATCCATTTTGATAGTCCCCGGCCTAAAAGAAGTACAGTATTAGCTGGCGTATAAGACTACTTTTCCCCCCTGAAAAACATGCCTCCAACTGGGGGGGTCGTCCTATACGCCGGGTGCACTTCAGTTGGGATAGACATAGTTACCCATAGTGGCCCATAGTACTGTAATGTAAAGTAACAAACTCTATATTTCAAGTGGAAATGTTGGGGGGTCGTCTTATATGCCCAGTCGTCTTATACGCCGGCAAATACGGTATGTCTGGCCTCTACCAGGGCCAGGGCCTTTTCAGCTGTAGCCCCGGCTTGGTGGAACAAGCTGCCAGTTGAGACCCAAGCTCTGAAGGAACTACCTGTAGGGCCTGTAAAATGGCAGTCTTCTATCAGGCCTTTGTTGAGACTGGAACAAGAACATAGCCAATAAAACCTATGGGCCTCCCTCCATTCATCTTTGGGTTATTCTCGTCACCAAATTAGAAATTAGAATCTGAATAATAATATCACATACTGTCCATAAAGTGGACTAGGGCAGTGGTCCCCAACCTTTCTGAGGCTGGGGACTGGCAGGGCATTGGGCCGCGCCCGCGCATCGTGGCCCGAATCGCGGCCCGGCCCTGATTCCCTCTCCCCGTCCTCCCGCAGTAAAAAGCTTACTGGGCCGCAAGCTTGGGGCCTGGGAAGTTTTTTACTGTGGGGGGGGGGGCGGGGAGAGGGAGCCGCAGCCCGGCGCCATGGCCTGCCGGGCCGTGGCCCACAGGTTGGGGACCACTGGACTAGGGGACAGATTGATAAACAAATGAACAAGAACAGTGGAGTGCCACAGAGTTTTAATAATGTTTTAACTGTGTTTTATAATGTGCAATACATGTTATGAACCACCCTGAGCCTAACAAGATGGAGTGGTATATAAGACCAATAAAATAAATGTAGTTCTAATTAAAAGTTAAACTTGATAAAGTAGGTGTTAATGCATTCTCTTGTGACATAGCTTTCAGAGAAATTTTAAAATGTCTTTCCTTGTATAACAATAGATTGTGTTAAATTTACAGAACATGGAGAATATGATCCACAAACTGTAAGACCAGGAAGTAGGTACAGCCATGTGCAAGAGGTCCAAGAGCGGCTAAACTTCTTAAGGTTAGTTTGAGTAAGACTTCATTTATATAGGATTAAAATATTCAATAATATATTTCTGATATTTTGAAATAATTTTTTGTTCAGTTTAGCTACAGAATGGTAGTAATGACGTGATGCATTAAATTTCTGGACAGTGTTGTTACAAAATGCAAGTGGGATGATTCCTAGTTTTTGTTTGCTAATGTCATAGCAGATAGCCTGTAAGGATGGAGAATGAATATTCCCAAGAGAGTATTTATTCCATGGAGGCTAGATTTCTAGTTTTTGTGAAAAATGAACGTGAGAGTGTATGATCTTGACGGAAAAGTAAATTTAATGGACACCATGTGGCTTGTTCCTACTTATTCTATAGCCAGATTGCCAAAAGAGTGTACCTTTCACCCTAAACATAGCCTTATATTGCCAGTTTACCATGAACCTAAGATTTTCAGTTATGCTGGCATCACAAATCACTGGTATCATTAAACAAAAGTAGCAGCTTTTCTACATTCTTAAATTATGGAATGGGCTTCTGAAATGACAATCCAAACAGTCCTATTTGAGAAGATCAGCTAATTGTTTGGGTTGGATTAAGTCTCTGTCAGTTGTTCGTTTTGTCAAGTATTCTTCTCTGTCTGCCTGTGAAAATAAAACCAGGCAGGTGCCAGAATGGAGGCCAGCAGATTTTGTATGGTAAATTTGGATTGGGAGTACTTAATACATAGTGTGCATATTCTGGGTTTGTTTTTAGAGTTAATTACTGATATGTATATCAGTATATTACATGCAGACATTTTGGGCCTTGTTGACAGAATTCAATCTGAACTTTTTATCCTGGGTTTCTTAAAGATCTATGTGTTTTGGGAACCTTGAGGAATAGTAAGGGGAATAGTAAACACAGATACCACATTTTATTCATTCAATTTATATACTGCCCCTCACTGTGACATAGATGCCAGACAGATTCTACATATGTTCACATTATAAAGTTTGACATATGGGCAAGATCAGGGGGGTCTGGTGTTGCAGACTTTGAGTATTCATGGTCTGAAAATATGTTGGATCCTAATTACTGCTTGTTTCCTTTTGTTCTTGTTCAAGATTTTTATTGAAGGATGGTCAACTGTGGCTCTGTGCTCCTCAGGCAAAACAAATATGGAAGTGTTTAGCTGAAAATGCAGTTTACCTGTGTGATCGTGAAGCCTGTTTCAAATGGTATTCCAAACTTATGGGGGATGAACCAGATTTAGACCCTGACATTAATAAAGACTTCTTTGAAAACAATGTTCTTCAGTTGGATCCATCACTATTAACAGAAAATGGAATGAAATGTTTTGAACGTTTCTTCAAAGCTGTGAATTGTCGTGAAGGGAAGCTGGTTGCAAAGAGACGAGCCTATATGATGGATGATTTGGAGTTAATAGGATTAGATTATCTTTGGAGGGTAAGTGCAATGTTCAGTAGTCCAGTGATTATAATAAACTTGAGAGTTACACAGTGCTTTGAGGTGAAGGTTTTACTATATAATTTGTGAACCACATAATCTCTTTATTATTTGTTCAGGTATAGTCAATACATGTTTGGTGAAAAACTGTTCCACTTTTTCCATGTTGAAGGTGAAAGGTTTTCACATATAAAGATTCTGAAGCTCATTCCCTGCTGCCATTATACCAGCAAAATGCTTCTTGAAATAGTTATAGTATAGTATTTGTATAGGAGTGAGGAGCTAGAAAGTCACAGAATCCAAAACATCAACAACTAAAACATAAAATGGGATTTGGGGATTTGTGCAGCTAATGAGAAAAGTGATTTCTTTGTTATGCTTAATTGTGAGTTCTCTGGTGATTTAAGTAGTTTAAGTTATATTGGGTATGTCTTTTGAGAGATGTTAACAGTTTGTAAGGCTTTGAGGCAGGGTTCAGACCTGTGTTGGGAAAGCTGCTGTGTGAGAGAAATGGCAATTAATCAGTGCTTTAAGAATTAAAATTGGATATCCGGGAGTTACACCTGTCTGCAAAGCTCGCCTTCACTTTAGAAGGTGAGGAAAGATTCAGTCTTGGCATTCAGAGCAGGGATTAGTCTCTGTTCTTACTTATTTAAATCTTCCCGAAGACCTTGTTCTATAGTAAGAAGTGGTGGAACATAATACTGCTTAGATATTATGCCTTCTCAGGCTTTTTGGCCTTTTGCACTAGTTTTGGTTAGTGAGAGATTGCAGGGTTTAAACCTGCTTGAATGCTATGTTTCTTTTATCTTTGAGCTCTAATATAAGGTTTTGGAGAAAGTGAGGATAGAAATTTGACAGTGGTTATATTTGGTTTGCAAAATGCATTCTGCACATGTCCAGAGTCAGACATTCTTAAACTAAGGCAAATGAGTTTTCCTGAAAACAGATACCAGATTGAATGCAACTGTTAATTTTTCTGCAGTACTCCCTGAAAACAAAACATATCTCACTCGGATATTCTGTCTAATGCTCTCAAAACAAAGCAAGGAGCTGGCCATCTTTCAATTTCCCCTCCCAATTTCTTCTCAGATACAAACTAATTGCACATTTTCCCTAATGTTTCTGCAGTGAAAAGAACTAGACACTTAAAAAAATGGGAATTCAAAGGGGAGTTACGGGGTATTGTCCCCTGACAGATGGATGTGTCTGGAGTTGCAGATTACAGCAGTAGTTTAATATCATAATACTTTTTTACTTGAAAGAGCCCTAAGTATCTTGAGTCCTACAAACTCTATGAGGCATGTTCTGTTTTGTGATCCATAAACAGCTCTAATTAATTGAAAGCATATTTATGATCTTGCAGTCTCTGTAACAAGGGGAAATATGGCTGCATTATTTGACAAAGGGAGAATAATGTATGTTTGTTAGCTAGTGGAACATTGCTTGAACTTCAGTTACGTTTGTTGAGAAGAATAATATCTTATAGTGAGGAGCGTAAAAGATCCCTTTAGTTCTTGAAGGCTGGCTCAAAAAGGCAAATTTTCCCTTGGTGGATACTCAAGTAAGATAATTTTGGTGAGGAAGGGCCCTACACATGCAGTTTCTAGTGGCAACTCTATAGCTGAATTCTGCAGTTGTTTGTCTTGATGTAAAGTTAGAGACAGGCTAGAGGCTACTTTGAAGTGATTCCAAGGGAAGTTAAGAGAGTAGGACCTTCCGATTTCCAGGCATGAACTTTTTCTGAATGTCTTGCAGTACTTTGGAACCCTTGGAGAAATATTGTTGCTTTCAAATTCCCTAAACCTCATTGTAACATCTGGGATGGTACGCCCATTGGTCTTTGTGCAGGGGGAAGGGCCTGATCAATGTCCATCACAAATATTTCCTGGCTGCCAAAACTCACCAAAGTTTGTGGATTCTTGAATAAGAATGCTACCTAAAGTTGGCTAACTTCTAAAACCATGCTTGGAAATACAGAGCCTCGCTGTGACTCATGAAGGGTATGATAAAGGCTTGGTGTTGCAGTTCAGTACAAGATAAATGCATGTAGAACTGGTTCTCAGAATTTGAAATGTCTTTGTATCGAGCAGTATGTTAACAGCTACCAAATGAAAATAATTACTGTCATCCTTTCCTTAAATAGCTGTTAACTGGTGATAATTGATTTTTTCGTGAACAGTTTAGCTTTACCAGTATCTGGCTCAATTTATTGTAACTAGTCTGTACATATTGCAGAATACTCAAGTTGTCAGCTTTGGAAGGGAAAGAACTACTTGAATACATTTCCCTGCTGGTTTGTGTTACATATCTATTAATAGTGACATTCTACAATCAAGATTCTCTATTCCTGGGCAGTGTATCCATCATTTTAGTAGTGATACTGCAATACAGATTGTGGTGAATGTTAAGCCATATAGCTGCATAGTAGATGAAAGTAGGATTTAAGAGAGCATTAAAATTATCCATAAAATTCAGTGTAGCAGTTGTATAATTTCTGGTGAATGATGCTATGTTACATGAACAACATTTAAAAATGGGAATGAAGAAATGTATACAATACCCTGAGTAACTATTATTTATTTATTTGTTTCTTTGTTTGTTTTGGCTTATATACCACCACTCTCTATAGACTTGTGGCTTCTTGGTAGAGTTATTATGCACTGTGGATGTTCACAGTAAAGTATTAAATGTTTTGTATTCCTATTTTAGGTTGTGATTCAGGGAAATGATGATATTGCCAGTCGAGCAATAGATCTACTGAAGGAGATCTATACCAACCTTGGCCCAAGGTTACAAGTTAATCAGGTAAAATATTAAAAGAACTTCCAAATCGATAATAAGTAGTTGTTGTTGTTAGGTGCGAAGTCGTGTCCGACCCATCGCGACCCCATGGACAATGATCCTCCAGGCCTTCCTGTCCTCTACCATTCCCCGGAGTCCATTTA
This sequence comes from Paroedura picta, assembly GCF_049243985.1. Classification (NCBI taxonomy): domain Eukaryota; kingdom Metazoa; phylum Chordata; class Lepidosauria; order Squamata; family Gekkonidae; genus Paroedura; species Paroedura picta. The sequence continues at coordinate 66,239,479 of NC_135374.1, read as the reverse complement.
AGTTTGCACCTACTGCTTCACTGACTCCATCCAGCCACCTCATTCTCTGTCGTCCCCTTCTTCTTTTGCCCTCGATCGCTCCCAGCATTAGGCTCTTCTCCAGGGAGTCCTTCCTTCTCATGAGGTGGCCAAAGTATTTGAGTTTCATCTTCAGGATCTGGCCTTCTAAAGAGCAGTCAGGGCTGATCTCCTCTAGGACTGACCGGTTTGTTCGCCTTGCAGTCCAAGGGACTCGCAAGAGTCTTCTCCAGCACCAGAGTTCAAAAGCCTCAATTCTTTGACGCTCGGCCTTCCTTATGGTCCAACTTTCGCAGCCATACATTGCAACTGGGAAGACCATAGCCTTGACTAAACGCACTTTTGTTGGCAAGATGATGTCTCTGCTTTTTAGGATGGTGTCTAGATTTGTAGTAGTTGTAGCCAAACTCTTCTCGTGGCATATTTAAAAAACATTACAAGAGCTCTGCTGGATTAGACCAGTGGCCCATCTAGTGCAGTATCCTGTTCCATGCAGTGGCCAATCAGTTGTCCTGGAGGGCCAGCAAACAGGACAGAGACTACAGCATTGTCCTGAAGCAGCCTGCTAGTACTGGTATCCAGAGGTTTGCTGGCTCTGTATCTGTAGGTTCCCTTTAATCAGAATAGCTAGTAATCATTGATGAATCTGTCTCCCATAAATCTGCCTCAATCCCCTTTGAAAGCTATCTACGCTCATGACTATCACTATGTCCACAGGCAGAGAATTCACCAACTTGGTGAATAAGAAAACATCTCCTTTGTCTGTCCTTAATCTGTAACCCATCAATTTAATTGGATGCTTGGCCCAGCTGGCTCGTGGCAGTTTACATAAAAACTGGATAACCTCCCCGTACATAAACCCATAATGGCAGCAAAAAATCCAACACAACAATCTACAGTGTCCCCCATGCCATCTCTTCAACCCTACCACAGCAGTCACTGTTGCCCCAGAGGATGTTCACTGGCAGTGTCTGGGCTAGGGGCTATAGAAGGAGGGACACAATGTTCCTAACCCGACCTCAACCTAATGTCTGGTGGAAGAACTCCATCTTACAGGCCCTACGGGACTCTGATAACTCCATCAGGGCCCTCACCTCTTCTGGGAGCTTAGTCCACCAAGTTGGGGCCAGGACTGAGAAGGCCCTGGCCCTGGTCGAAGCCAGGTGTGCCTCCCGGGGGCCGGGGACAATCAGCAGATTCAAACCCACAGAGCGAAGAACCCTGTGGGGGGGCATAAGGATATACGCGAACCTTAAGATAAGTGGGACCAAAGCCCTGTATAGCCTTAAAGTTTAAGACCAGAACCTTGAACCTGATCTGGAAGCTAACTGGTAACCAATGCAGCTGCCTCAGAATAGGTTGGACATGGGCCCTCCAAGATGACCTCATGAAGACCCTATCAGCTGCATTTTGTATCAGTTGCAATTTCCGGGTCAGAGACAAGGGAAGGCTCACATAGAGCGAGTTACAGATGTCTAGTCTGGAAGTGACCATTGCATAGATCACTGTGGCCAACTGTTCTGAGGACAGGTAGGGCACTAGTAGCCTAGGTTGGCACAGGTGGAAAAACACCATTTGTGCTACCTTTGTGATCTGAGTCTCCATAGATAAGGAGGCATCAAAGATCACCCCCAAATTCCTGGCTGCAGATACAGACATAAGCTGCACCTCGTCCAGGGAGGGGAGGTTTGCTTTCTGATCCTGTCCCCTTTTGCCCAGCCACAGGACCTCTGTCTTGGAAGGGTTGCGTTTCAGACAACTCTGCCTGAGCCATCCAGACGATGCTTCCAAACATCTGGCAAATGTTTCCCGTGGGAGAGTCTGGCCGACCATTCATCAGGAAATAAAGCTGGGTGTCATCCGTATATTGGTGACACCCTAACCCAGTGGTTCCCATTTGGGGTCGCCTGGCCCCTTCTGCAGGGTCACCAGTGATGGCTGGTGGTGGTAGCAGGCGGTGATGGGGGCTGGAGGCTCGCAGAGCACCCGGTGCCACAACAGCCAGCTCTTCACCACCAAAGGAACCAGCGTGTCCGCGGCTCAGGCATGAGGCAACGAAGCCGGGGCCCAGCATGTGGCGGTATTTAAGGTAGTGCAGTTGGCCTCACCAGCACTCACGCCGGGTGCACTGCTGTGTGCAGTGTGCCTGGCACCGCAACAGCCAGATGCCCACGCCATGACTTCCTCGCGCACCCTGTATCCCACCAAAAGGCGGCTCCGGTGAGTCTTCGCTGCCACTTGTAGCCATGGCCGCCTTTGTGTAAGAATCCCAAAGGATTCTGCAGGCGACCCCAGCTGCGATGGTGGCAGCCAGAGACGATGGAGCCATGGCACTGGCTGCCTCCACGCCGCCTCGAGATTGTTGTGTGCCTGCACACACATGCACGCACATACCCGCCACTCTTGTGTATGTGTGTGCTGCCCATGCTGCTGCCGAGTTGGGATCACAGCGTGACAGCGGTTGAGAACCATTGCCCTAGCCCCAAACCCCTGACTAGCTGTGCTAGAGGGGGCTTATAGACGTTAAAAAGCGTGGGAGAGAGTATCGCAGCTTATGGCACTCCCCAAGGGAGCATAAAGGCGTCAGATAACTCTTCCTCCACTGCAACTCTCTATGTCCAGTTCTTAAGGAAGGAGATCAGCCACAGTAAGGCTGTCCCCCTAATCCCTGTTCCAGGGATGCAGTGGGCTAACAACTCGTGGTCGACCACATAAAATGCTGTTGACAGATCTAAGAGCATGAGGATATCCAAACCGCCCCAATCCAGCTGGCACTGGAGATTATCCGTCCGAGCGACCAGTGCACTCTTCACCTGTGGCCCGTTCATGTCCTCATTGTCCTCTAAACTAATAAGTCCCATATTCTTCAGTCTCTCCCTGTAGCAAAGGTGGTTCAACCCGTTAATTATCGTGTTGCCCTTTTTATCCAGCTCTAAATAATCCATGTCTAGATAACAGCAAACAGAATGATATTGTTCCAACTGAGCCTGTATACATGGCTCTATACAATGGTGTTACAATTTTGACCATTTTCTGTTCCTTTCTTTTCCTAATAATTCTCAACATGGAGTTTGCCTTTTTTTTTTTTTACTGTTGCCTCGTGGGGTGTACAAAATAACAACCCCATGTATTTTTCTTGTTACTGAAACCCAAAGTATCGGTATTTCCCAGTATTCCTATTTGGAACACTGAATTGTTGGGGCTCCATTACACCCTTCATTATAGTGAATGGTCCCCATTGGGTATGATTGAGAATTAATCTGAGGACATCTGCGGGGGCTGTTTTTTGATGTAGAGGCACCAGATTTGCAGCTTAGCTTCTGCTACCTCTCCTAAAAAAAACTCCATACCCTCAAGTCTGTGGCCCCACTCAAAGAAGGTACCTCAATCCTCCATTTTTTCCAATAGAGGTGGCAAGAGCATCTAAACTTTAAACAGAATGCAATGTCTATAAAATTTAAATACTTTTTGCAAGCTGTGGCAGGAATAAACTCTGATTTTCAGAACATGTCTGCTGGTTTGCCTGTGGTCTTCTAAAAGTATTTTGGATTTTTTCAAGGCATCTATTAATCTATTAATAACTGCATAATACTGAGTTGCTGAAATAATTTATTTCATTTTCCTGCAGGTAGTAATCCATGAAGACTTCATTCAATCCTGTTTTGATCGCTTGAAAGCTTCCTATGATACATTGTGTGTGCTGGATGGTGATAAAGACAGTATTAATTGTGCAAGGCAAGAGGCAATACGAATGGTGCGGGTTTTGACTGTTTTGAGGGAATATATAAATGAATGTGACAGCGATTATCATGAAGAACGAACAATTCTGCCGATGTCAAGGTTTGTAGAAATCTCGTAATTATTGAGAATGTATATATATATTACATATAAAAGGAGTAATTGTAAAATGATCTTACACGTGTGATACTAAAATCTGGCATATAAAATTCTATTGCTTTTGTGCACAGAAGTTTATCAAAACATTTGTTAAATATTCAAATATGGTACTAATCCTATTATGTCAGTAGGAGACTTTCTGTTGAAATAATCTTTTCTAATTTCTCCACCCTTCCTTAAAATTATGTTTGTTCTTACTGTAGGGTACATCAGTTTGCAGTGCCTCTCAAATACCAGATACTCTGTAGTTTTTCTAGTAGAAAATGAAGCTCCATAAACTTTAAATGAAGCTCCATACATTGAAGTTCCATAAATATTCCAGATAGCATAAGTGACACATTTTGTGCTGTTAATACAGTAAAAACTAATGCAGGTTTGATGGAGTAATGCATATATTTAAAATTTCTCTCAGATGTTCATTTTGTGTACCAGCAGAGTAAAATGTGGGTGGTAGAGAATGTGGTTGTTGAGGAAAACTGCAGAAACTTGGTGCCCAAGATGGCAATCATTGCCTGATGTCCTGGACCTGCTGTTCACTAGCTGTATCTGCTTACCTCTTTGGGCCAGCACTAATACATGCACTTGGGAAGGGGTTAGGAGAATGAGGAAAACCTTTTCAGCAGCAAGTTGCCTTGTGTTTAATAGGAAATTGCTGTTTATATTAATAATAGTATTCTAATTATTCAGAAATAATTTCTGAAATTTTGAGTCCAATTGATAATTCTGAATCATGAATCCAAATTTTGGTTGTGGTTAATATCCCTGCTTGAAACTTCTCTTCTTCCCTGTGCCTCCTCCCTGCGGTGACTACATTCTTCCTGCCAGACCTGGAGCCTTAGAGCCAATTACCGTATTTGCCGGCGTATAAGACGACTGGGCATATAAGACGACCCCCCAACATTTCCACTCAAAATATAGACATTGTTACATTACATTACAGTACTATGGGCCACTATGGGCAGCTATGTCTATCCCAACTGAAGTGCACCCGGCGTATAGGACAACCCCCCCAGTTGGAAGCATGTTTTTCAGGGGGGGAAAGTAGTCTTATACGCCAGCAGATTAAATAAAGCCCTAAGGGCTATTGGGGAGGAGTTAGTTAGGGCGGGCTCTGTCCGTGATAAAAACTCGAAGGGGCGAATCAGGAGCCATAAAGCGGCTCCTGATTCACCCCTACGAGTGCCACTCCCCATTGCCCGCATGCCCCGGCCTTGCCTGCCATAGAACTCCTTCCCATCGCCCTAGGGAAAGGAGCAGGGACGCGGCGTCCCTGCTCCTTTCCCGCCACCCCCCAACAACACGCTGCTGGCTACGTCCTACTACCCCCCGCCATCCCCAGCCCCCTTCCCGCCCCGCGCCGCCTGCCTACAACACAAACACCCCTCCCACACACACACACTCCAGCACCCACCTGCCGCCCGCTCACACCCCCAACCCTCCCCAGACCCCTTCCTGACACACCGCTGCTTCCTGCTACACAAAAACCCACCCAGCCACACATTCCGCCTACCACCCGCCACCCGCTAACGCCCCCAACCCTCTCTAGACCCCTTCCCGACCCACCGCCACTCCCCACGACACAGAAACCCACCTAGCTACACGTTCCGGCAGCCACCCGCCGCCCGCTAACCCCCCACCCTCCCAAGACCCTTTCGCCACCCGGCACGACGCCCCGACGACCACCCGCCACCTCTCCCCCACCCCCTGTCCCCGCGCTTCCCACCCACACACCAACTCACCCTTCCCCCGGCCGAGCCCCGCTCCCAGACACCGCACTCACCTTCCACCGGCTGTCCTGCTCCCTGTCCCTCTCTTCCCTTTGGCCTCGCACAGACGCCGCCGGCCTGCGCGCCCTGCGTGCAGCCTGGCACGCCAGCCAAATGAACCAGGCATGCGCGGACTCATGCGCATGCCTGGTTGCTCATGCCGACGCCCACCACCACCACCCCGCCCCCCCGCTCCAGCATGCATGCCCGGACTCCCGAGAATGCGTCCTTCCCTTCCCCAACGCCCGCCCCCCCAAGCTGCGCCGCTTACCCGCCTGCCCCCAGCAGCTTCCAGCCAAGCTACAAGGTAGGACGCACTCGCTCTATGCCCGTTTTTACGCCCATTTTTATAAATGGGCTTTTCTCCTAGTACTGTAAATAATCAGCAAACCTGTGTGAGTTATTTGCTCCTCAGACAGAAAGGACAGATTATTGTTAAACTATAAATTTTGAATAGTTAGACTTTAATTGTAACATAAGAGCATTCAGATGTTTAGTATCCAGTTTGTAGGGACCATTATGGCCATTTACAATTTCTTAAGCTTATTTTAAGCTTCTCTGGGTAGGCCCTGACACTGTGTAAACTTACTTGAACATCTTGACTTGTTCAATTAGAATTTTTTTTTTCTGTATTCCCAGAGCATTTCGTGGAAAACACATTTCTTTGGTAGTCCGCTTCCCAAACCAAGGTCGACAAGTGGAAGATCTGGATGTGTGGTCTCATACAAATGACACAATTGGTTCAGTCAGACGTTGCATTTTGAACCGCATTAAAGCCAACAGTGCACATACAAAAGTAGAGTTATTTATTGGAGGTGAACTGGTAGATCCAGCAGATGACAGGAAGTTAATTGGACAGTTAAATCTCAAAGACAAAACAGTAAGTACTATTCTATATCATGTATTGTGTAGGTTCCTTGTTCAATGGGAAATGGTCAATTTTGAAATAGTGGCATTTTGGGTGAGTAGACCTGAAGTATTTAAAAAATGGGTCAAGACATTCTGTGAAGGTTCAAGGGGGTGGCAGGTTACAGTGGATAAGTGATAGGGTTGTGAGTGTCCTGCATAGTGCAGGGGGTTGGACTAGATGACCCAGGAGGTTCCTTCCAACTCTGTGATTCTATGATTAAATTAGATTGTGGAGCCTCACTAGGTGGATTGCAAGCTTTTATAGAGTCATCGTGTTTAGTTGTTTTTGGATGGGTCTAGTGCTAATGCACTACTACTTTGCCGTAGAGACAATTCCTTTTTACTATAGACAGAGAGGTTGACTTCTCCTTTTCCGTCATGTGTCTGATGTGTGGTTTCTTGTCACATGCTTGCAGTTCAGGAGATCTTATGCTGCTGTTGTGTGAAAAGTTAAATTCAGCTGGATTAACACCTTGCAACTTGAATTTTAAAATTGATAACAAAACTTGACAATCTTACACAATTTTATTTTCAGCTAATTACAGCCAAGCTAACCCAGATAAGTTCCAATATGCCTTCAAGCCCTGATAGTTCTTCTGACTCCTCTACTGGTTCTCCTGGAAACCATGGGAATCACTATAGTGATGGTCCTAACCCAGAAGTTGAAAGTTGCTTACCTGGAGTAGTAAGTGGAGAGGCATAAATTCAAAATGAGAGTACTGTTTCAAAATTCAAATTATTCATATCACATGTTATGAACTGATGTTGCATGACAATCTTTTATTTTTTTATTTTAGATCATGTCACTTCATCCTAGATATATCTCATTTCTTTGGCAAGTTGCAGACCTAGGCAGTAGTTTAAATATGCCTCCTCTTAGAGATGGTGCACGCATCCTTATGAAATTAATGCCCCCAGGTAAGACTCTTCATTGTGTTTTAATGTAGAGGTTAATAAAATGTATCAGAGGGGTTTTCATACATGTACAAATTGCACAAGTTGCACTCTCTCATGTACAAACAGCTTGTTCAATCTGCATCCATGTTCAAAAGCAGCATTCAAAAGCAGATATTACTATCAGTAGAACATGCTTATTGCAACTGTTTTCATTTGAACTCCTTAAACAATTTTTTCAAAAGCAAAGTTTTGAGGAGTTTTTTGAGGGAAGACTGACCAGAATTGCTGCAATGTTACCTTGATGTTTGAATGTTCCATCTTTATTAAACCCTGGGATTTAATCATAACACCAGTATGGTTTGGTGGTTAGAGTATCAGACAAGGAACTGGGTGACCCAGATTTGAGTCCGCACTCTACCTGATGCTTACTAAGTGACTGGATCAGTCATATCCTCTCAGTCTAACATACTTCACAGAACTGTTGTGGGGATAAAATGAAGAGGGTAAGCTGTTTTCCATCTCCAATGTGAAAAAATGTGTATAGATAAATCTGATGTTTTGAAACGACAGTTTTGCAAACTGAATATCACCCATTCCTCTACCTTATGTAGTGAAAAATATAGCATGTGATATATTTTTGTCTTGCTTTCCTTTAGAAGGGTTTGTAACTAGTCACCTTTTTCACGTGCATGCAGTATATTTCAGTAGGGATGGGCACAAACTGGTTCATGATCCAAAATTCGGCAAAAACTTGATCTAGCTTGGAGTCCCTGAACCAGTGTTTAGGGAAGGTGCCTTCCCTGAACATTTACCAAACTTTTGTCCAGTTAAGCTGTTTGGGCTATTTAAACCTAACAGTTAAGCAGTGTGAGTCCAATATATGTATAATAAATGATTTAAATCCTATCTGCAGAATTCAACATTTTCTCCTTAAAGTATCACATGGTCTTCAAGCTCCCAAGGAAACTGTGAGTTCTGCATCTCTCTAAAGCAGTCTCAAAAAACGTTCCAAGAAATGTGACAGCATTCTTAATTATTATTTGGAAAGTTTGTGTTGTATCTTTATTTGGACAGTTGTTGTCGATTCTGTTCTCAATTTGTATTTAAGCATCTGCCCTGTTGTTTGATTAAAATGGCTGCCAGCCCTTTAAACCTAACAGCTGGGCAGATCTGCCCATGGGCTGTTAGGTTGAAATGACTGTGAGCCATTAAAGCACGGGGAAGTGAAATCAGCCATTTAACCCTTCCTGGGCTATTCTCCTCCTTTCTCCCAGCTGTGGCAAGCCATAGCCGAGAGAAAGAGGATCTGAACTGTCCAGTTTGGGGGCTGCCTTGAACTGGAATTTTTAGGTTCATACTCACTCTATATTTTAATCTCAAAATGTATGGTTCAGAAATCTGTACTGAGTTCTTTAAGTAAGGAACACTTAAATTGTGCTTTTGTTACAGATAACACTACTGTAGAGAAACTAAGAGCTATTTGTTTAGACCATGCTAAACTTGGTGAGAGCAGCCTTAGTCCATCTCTTGATTCTCTTTTCTTCGGCCCATCTGCTTCACAAGTGCTATATCTTACTGAGGTTTGTAATACTTCCAACCCGTATTTTGAAATTTGAAAACTTATCTTCTGGTAATTGTTTTCTATACTGAAACGGGGAATCAAGAAGGTTGTATTCAGATGTCATTAATAAGACCACAGTTTGTAATTAAAGAGGTTTTGCTCAGGCTAATGTTCTTCCCTATCCCCCTTTTCTGTGCTTAGATCAAAGACTTGGAAGACTTCTGTAGAACCTTCTGAATTTGGCTTGTTGTGGTTTGTTACTTGAGAGTACACTGGCATGCTAAACCAAGATGATATAAATTGGGAATACTAGTTTGAGAGAAAGAAATAGATGACAAACTGGTTAAATTGAAGATTTTCTATATGAGAGAAGGATTGTATATAGCAGTGGTCCCCAACCTTTCTGAGGTTGGGGACCGGCAGGGCATCGGGGCACGGCCCACATGGGCCGCGCCCACGCATCGGGCCGCACTCACGGGCCGTGCCCGCGCATCGGGCCGTTCCCACACGGGCGCGGCACGGCCCTGATTCCATCTCCCTGCCCTCCCGCAGTAAGAAGCTTCCCGGGCCGCAAGCTTGCGGCCTGGGAAGTTTTTACCTGCGGGGGGGGGGGCGGGGAGAGGGAGCTGCGGCCCGGCGCCATGGCCTTCGCGGCCCGGCAGCAGGCCACGGCCCGCAGGTTGGGGACCACTGGTATATAGGACTCATGACTCATTCTCATGAGCAAACTGCTTTATTAATGTTATATCTGAATGCAGCCATAGTTCGGAATATCTGGAGCACTTTATTTAATATTGTATACTAGGGAAAGTAGATTCAAATGGGTAGCTGTGTTGGTCTGAAGTAGCACAATAAAATCAGAGTCCAGTAGCACCTTTAAGACCAACAAAGATTTATTCAAGGTGTGAGCTTTCGAGTGCAAGCACTCTTCCTCAGACTAAGAACTCCCTGCATGACAGTGGGAATATATAGCAAAAATTAATTCTGTTAAATTAGTAAACTGTGTCACACATCCAAATAATCATCCTTATGATTATTCTTTGCCAAAACAGCCAATCAGTTTCCTGGAATTCAGTTGTGCTTCACAAAAACATAGGAGAAATAAAACTCTGTCAGTGATCAAAGGTTCCCACCCCTCTATTTGCTGTTTGCCCCATCTGTCACCATGCAAGTGTGAAACATTCCTGTAAGGGAATTGCTGGCAATTATCTTATCCCAATACCAGGAAGTTAAACTTAAAATTCCATTCCATTACCATTACCATTACCTTACATTATCACAAATAAAATAAATTGTGAGGAATATGGATACATGAGTTGAACAAGGTTAGCATGAATAGTAAGATAAAAAGCCAGGGTATGTCATTGTTTGAGTGTTGTAATAACTTGCATTTCTGCAATCTCCCTTTCTAGCCTTTTCTTGAAGTTCCTTTGCAATAAAACAGCTACTTTCGGTCCCTTATTAAATGTCCTGGAAGGTTGAAGTGTTCCCCTACAGGTTTTTCAGTTTTGTGGTTTTTAATGTCAGACTAGGGAAGGTAGTTTTGGATAAGTACTTCAGCAGAAAAGTTAGATATGAGCCTGACTTTCGAGAGTCAAAGCTCCCTTTGTCAGACCCCTTCATTTTACAAAGGGAGCTTTGACTCTTGAAAGCTCATTCTTTGAAAATCTTGTTGGTGTCTAACGTATTCGTGGACAAATCTAACTGTTCTGCAGGCTAACATGGCTACCTTTTGAGACTACTTTAGCATAAAGCTGTGGGGAAAAATAATGTAAAAACTATTTTCACATTCTACTTTTCAGTGCATGTACTTAATAAAGAAAATTTTTAAATATTCTACCAGAATTTTTATTTTTATTTCTTCAGGTAGTCTATGCCTTGCTAATGCCTGCCAATTTACCTTTGGGAGAAGATGCCACTGACTTCCAGTACAACTTCTTAAAAAGTGGTGGCTTGCCTCTTGTCCTAAGTATGCTAACTCGAAATAACTTCCTGCCAAATGCGGATATGGAAACAAGAAGGGGTGCCTACTTAAATGCTCTAAAAATAGCCAAGCTGTTGCTAACAGCAATTGGATATGGCCATGTTAGAGCTGTGGCAGAAGCTTACCAGCCAGTTGTAGAGGGCACAAGCCCAATGTCCCCGGTAAGACTAACATATTCTAAAATGAAAGCTTACATTAATGTATATTGCTTCAGTTGTTGGCCATCAACATCTATATTCTTAACACGTACAATTTTACAATGCAGATAGAGTCTTCTGTTTCGTTCGCAGTGTAGATAAGCCATCTTATTTGTTTCTTTCTCTTTTATACATTTCAGTGGAGTATATTCATTTGAATTCCAGATCTAGAAAATATGACACTTACTTGAACACATTGTTTCCTGGGGAGGGGGGAGGAAAATAATGAAAAAGGGGTAAAAAATGATACATACACTTTGGGCTTGAAGGTTCTGTCTTCGGTCTTAAAAATGGCTATAGATCCTTGTAGGGCTTTTCTTCTGCATTGTTTTCCAAATGAGAAGAGCTAATAGTGACTGCACCACAGCTATTGGACATTGTCTAGGAAGCTCATTTGGGTCAAAGGCATAGTAAGTTTCACTAGTACAAAACTCAGTTATTTTAATAAATATTGATTGTGAAATTAATCCTATGAACCACCTTGTCCTTATGAAACAGGTGTTCGCAGACTTCCCCAGCAGCCCTCTGAGATCCCTGAAGGGTCATGCTAGGAATCAGTGAGCTTCAGGAACAAAATGCCGTGAGATGACCGGACCAAGGAAATGGGAAGCAAGTGAAATGGCCCCCACTTCCAGCTTCCTACTAATGAAGGAAGCATGGTGGAAGGAGCCTTTGCCTTGGTGCAAAGATAGGAAGGGTGGTTTTACCCACTTCTTCCCAAAACACACCATGGTTTTCTGGCATTTTGTCCATGATGCTCACCCAGTGATTGGCATTGTTGTTGTCATGAATATTAGACTTTTTAAAAAATGCAACAGAAATATTTTTGAGCATAACAAAATTTACACTTGAGAACAACGATTGTATTTTTAAATAATACATTATTCTAGATCAACCAGGCTACCCATGATCAAGCAGTAGTGTTGCAGACTGCTCTACAGAATATTCCCAATCCAACCTCAGAATGCATGCTAAGAAATGTAGCAATTCGCCTTGCTCAGCAAATATCTGATGAGGTTAGTATTTGCAATTTTTTATAACCTTCTACCAGTTCTCTGACCCATAAAATTTGCTCATCAATGTAAACCTTTATAACTGTACAGAAAGAGAGTGTGCTGTTAACTGCTTGTGTCAGTTCTTTTCTGTGTTGTCTCTGCAGGCTTACACTTAGGTTCTGTGTTTACACAGACAGCAATATGCAGAATGGTCTAGAGCTAAAAATTTGATGTTTTCAATGTGATGAACTCTTTGTGTTAAGGGCGTATGCTGCATAGTATATATTCCTCCAGGTGGTGAAGAAGTTTTCTTTTAATGACCATGGCAGTAACATCATGAAAACACTGAAATGTATCAGAAGGGTTACTTCGGCATGAAAACTGTCTTTGTCATAATGAAAGCTTGATAAAGTTGTACTAAAACACTGAAAAGTTAGCTCTAATGGGTTGTTGTTGTTCTTGTTATTTAATTTATTAACAGCCACTCCCATGAGGCTCGTGGCGGTTCACAAAAGTCCAACTAAAAACCCATTAAAATGGACAATCACAACACAATAACAATGGTGGCAACAAAATGGCGGAACCCTCAACCCCTTCTCTCACCCTTCTACCAGAGGGAAAAGAGAAGAGAGACAGAGTCCTAGATGGCATTTGTCATTTAACATCAAGGGGGTCCCCAATTGATCTTCCTTCACTATCTCAGCCTCAACCATAAACCTGGTGGAAGAGCTCCATTTTACAGATTCTGCGGAAAGCAGAAAGATTGGCAAAGGATAATCCTGTAGGTCAGGGGTAGTCAACCTGTGGTCCTCCAGATGGACATCTGGAGGACCACAGGTTGACTACCCCTGCTGTAGGTGACAGGGTTTTTAATAATTGCATAAATTTTCTGTACATGAATTTATTTTTCCTTACCATACATTTTTGCAAGGGGTGGGAGCTAGAAATCCAGATACTTGTTCATAGCAGTAATAATATATTAATGATATTTTTTTTTCTGTTTTCAGGCTTCAAAATATATCCCTGATATCTGTGTCATTAGAGCGGTCCAAAAAATTGTTTGGGCTTCAGGATGTGGATCAGTACAGTTGGTTTTCTCTTCAAATGAGGATATTAGTAAAATTTATGAAAAGGTAAAAAAAATGCTTAAATTTGTTTGAGGGGGCAGTGAGCATTAAGAAAATTGCGCTTGATGTGGCCTTTTAACATAAAGTACACACCTTGGTGTTCATACTTAATCTTGGCATACTTTACTTCCTAAGTGTAATTTTATGGTAGATTCTTTTACAGCAATGGTTCTCAACCTTACTGGTGCCACGACCCCAACTTCGGCAGCGGTGTGCGTGCAGGCGCACAACAATTGAGGCGGTGTGGAGGTGGCCAGTGCCATGGCTCTGCTGCCTCCACTGCTGTGGCAGCGGCCAGCAACCTGGCAACCCCGGGAAAGGGGCCAAGCGACCTCAAATGGGGTCACGACCCTATGGTTGAGAACCACTGTTTGATACTGTAAATTACACCGAGGGTGAATTGATCAGCTATAAGTTTACTTGAATTTAATAGGGATTTTTGGGAGGATGTGCATAGAGAATGCTACTCTGTCCCTGAATGCACCAGACTGAATGGGGTTTACAAATAATTATAAAGTTACAGACAGTAGGTTTAAACCATCAGTATTCTCAACTAATATCAGTTGACCATATAATTAGACGATTGAATTTATATCATAATTTTCTTGGTAAGAGAAGGTATCCCATTTCTTCCATAAAATTGTGTATGGACCAGCTAGTAAAAGTGGAATACTACTTCTCTAATGTATTACATGAATAATGATGGGGGTGTATTATGAAAGACAGGAAAAACTGTGGCGTTTTCATTAATGTTGTGCTTGGGAAGGTAAGACAGAATAATTAATTTGTATTAGATGTGCCAAAATAAATTATTTCATAAAGTGGTTGTGTTACCAATAGAGCCATGAAACATAGGTGGTAATGGCAACTGTGGTTATTGTCTGGACCTGATGCTTGAATCTACAATCAGCTCTTCTTATGTCACAAATTATAGACTCGGTTGATGAACAAAAGTCATATTCCGACATATGAATATGAGGGGTTATTAATTAGGCTACCATCCTCGTTGTGGAGAGATTTGTGGAGTGTTTTGAGATTTGTATGGAGTACATGATGTTAACAGTCCAGTATCTTCTAAAAGACGAGCCTCTTGTGGTGCAGAGTGGTAAGGCAGCATAAATGCTGTCTGAAGCTGTCTGCCCATGAGGCTGGGAGTTCAATCCCAGCAGCCGGCTCAAGGTTGACTCAGCCTTCCATCCTTCTGAGGTTGGTCAAATGAGTACCCAGCTTGCTGGGGGGGTAAACGGTAATGACTGGGGAAGGCACTGGCAAATCACCCCAAATTGAGTCTGCCATGAAAACGCTGGAGGGCGTCACCCCAAGGGTCAGACATAACTCGGTGCTTGCACAGGGGATACCTTTACCTTTACCTATCTTCTAAAAGACCTATTTACAATTGACACCATGCTTATAAGAGCCGCTTGGTGTAGTAATCTGGAGAACTGGGTTTGATTCCCCACTCCTCCACATGCAGTCGACTGAGTGACTTTTGGCTAGTCACAGTTCTGTTAGGGCTCTTTTCACAGAGGATGGTAAAGGTGTTTGTAAGCTGCTTTGGAACTCCTTTGGGTAGTGAAAAGCAGAGTATAAAAAATCAGCTCTTCTCTACAATGGACTTCAGGATCACGCACCTCCTTCCACATACACCTCCTTCCACCCTCATTCCATTTCAGTGTTACATGAGAGCATAGGTAACAATTTATGCTATTTTAGTGGCAACAATTTATAGTATTTATATGTAGGAGTAGGAATTTAGTTGAGGTTGTGTATGATCCTACAACTGCTTCCAGTTCTTTAAACCAAATCTATGCCTTGTCTGTGAGCTGTAACATGTATTCTTGGTGTTGATTGTATATGAAGCAAATTTTAGATAGTCATTGCTGTTTCTCATACCCACTTCATTCTGCTTATGATTAATTTTACAGACAAATGCAGGCAATGAACCAGATGCAGAAGATGAACAAGTTTGCTGTGAAGCACTTGAAGCGATGACTCTCTGTTTTGCTTTGATTCCAACAGCATTGGATGCACTTAGTAAAGAAAAAGCATGGCAGACATTTATCATTGACTTGTTACTGCACTGTCACAGCAAGTGAGTAATTTTTCCTATTATCTCACTATTTTTGTTGACTTTTCAGCAGTGAGCATGTTGGTGTGGTTCTCACCTGTGACTGTAGATGCCCATGCATGCACCAGATGGAAGAACACCTGGGTTGTGACTTAATTTGTAATAGTCTAGATTGTATTGACTACTCCCATGTATTTCCTATTGTAAGTGTCTTCCAAAAATATTTTGTAGCCACTGTAAATTGTATGAATCTTTCTGTATATGAAAGCATTTTCTATTTTGTACTCACAGAGAATGACAGTAATTGCTCATCTTTGGGAAGAGGAAAGTCCATTACTAATTGGAAATCTCCAAAGTGTTGCTCCAATTCTTGCATACAGATAGTAGAAAATTGGTATTGATACTCTGTGGGAGCATTCTTTGACTGAGGAATATGGATCCCTTAATAAGTCTTGTTTGTGCCTAGTCATAGCATTACTGATATTGCATACTGAAGCCTGTTGAAGTCATTAATTCTTGTTAGGTTATAGGGAAGAAGCTTTTTTTTACTAATTTAAAAAATTTAAAAATATATTTAAAATTAAAATACATATGTTGCGTCCCTCATCTATTACCAGAATTCTGTTGATGGAAAAGGTTGAAGGGAAGCAATCTCACCCTTTCCATGCAGTCTCTCAACCAGTATGGCTGTTTGATCATGTGTGTCCCATGACTACAGGAATAAACTTTCCAGGGGACAGAAGAAATTGTTGAGGGGGAGGGGAATGTGACAATAATCTGCATTCCAACTGTTGATGCATCACGGGATCCAACCCAGTGTTCTCTGCTTAGAATCTCTTGGCACATATACATACGTTAGCAAGAAAGCCCATTGCAACCAGGAATGCAATGGGCTCTAGGACCCAGGGGACACCGAGAGGGAACACCGGCTCTCTCTATGTCTCTCTCTCCATGGCAGCAGGAGCCATAGCAGGTAATTAAGGCTCGTTCTTAGGAGGGAAGCAGGGCTGGTCAGCAGCTTGGGGCAGCTCTCTCTGTGTCTCTTGCAGCAGGAGTGATAGGAGGGAATGAGGGCTCGTGTTCGGTCTGGAAAGGCTTTATGTGTTTCTTTCTGTCTCCGGCGTGTCTGAAAGGAATGTGGCTAGTGTCCAGGGAGAGAGGGAGTGAGCTGTAGGGGCAGGGCCAATCAGGGTGCAGCCAGTGTTGCACTCTGATTGGCCCTATTCCAACTCGGACAGCCAGACACGTGCCACGCCCCAGGCTGTTTCACAA
Organism: Paroedura picta; assembly: GCF_049243985.1. Taxonomy (NCBI): domain Eukaryota; kingdom Metazoa; phylum Chordata; class Lepidosauria; order Squamata; family Gekkonidae; genus Paroedura; species Paroedura picta. Next base: position 66,222,788 of record NC_135374.1, on the reverse strand, counting down.
ATATATAAATAAGGATTATTCTGATAATTCGGTTGAATAAAGTTTAGAGATAATAGAGTTGAAAAGGGGTTTTTACTTGTATGCAGATTGATTCACTATTTAACACTGGCAAAGTGTATTTTACATGATTTCTCTTAAGATAAAAATATTTCTAGAGAATTTTTATTTCTTTTAATATTCATTTCTGAGGAACTTTTTTTGTTGAAAACTGAAACCAATTAAGTAAAATAGCTTAAATGGAAGTATTGGTTGTTTTCACAATGTTATTTGTGTAAACAGGTGCACTTGTATTTAATGTACATAAGCATTGTAAAGCTTATGAATAATGGTTTTTAAAAGTGTATGCAGTATGCATTTATTTAGCTCCTAAATTTATTAGAAACATTTACGGTTCACTCGTTTCAGAACTGTTCGTCAGATGGCACAGGAGCAATTCTTCTTGATGGCTACCAGATGTTGTATGGGACAGAGACCACTTCTTTTCTTTATAACCCTATTGTTTACTGTGCTAGGGGTAAGGGTTTTAAAGCTTCCTTGCTTATGCTGTATAAGAAATTTCTGATACATATTCTTTATTTAATTCTCCATACTCCTAGATCATTTTTTCAGTAATTTAACATGGTAGATCCTAAGAACAAACCTTTTGGGAAGAGCTCAGTTTCTTTCCACTTTGCCTGTATATCTTGAAAATATTTCTTTGTGGATTAAAGATGTGCAAACAAATCCCGATAATAATATTTTTCAGGTTCAGATACATTGAGACTGAAAAATATTGGTATCTAGATTCATTAATATTTGGAAATGCTGCATTTATTGACTCCACTATAACCTATAATGAGCCTCTTGTGGCGCAGAGTGGTAAGGCAGCAGACATGCAGTCTGAAAGTTCTGCCCATGAGGCTGGGAGTTCAATCCCAGCAGCCGGCTCAAGGTTGACTCAGCCTTCCATCCTTCTGAGGTCGGTAAAATGAGTACCCAGCTTGCTGGGGGGTAAACGGTAATGACTGGGGAAGGCACTGGCAAACCACCCCGTATTGAGTCTGCCATGAAAACGCTAGAGGGCGTCACCCCAAGGGTCAGACATGACTCGGTGCTTGCATAGGGGATACCTTTACCTTTACCTATAGCCTATAAGGTAAAGGTAAAGGTATCCCCTGTGCAAACACCAGGTCATGTCTGACCCTTGGGGTGGCACCCTCTAGCATTTTCATGGCAGACTCAATATGGGATGGTTTGCCAGTGCCTTCCCCAGTCATTACCATTTTACCCCCCAGCAAGCTGGGTACTCATTTTACCGACCTCAGAAGGATGGAAGGCTGAGTCAATCTTGAGCCAGCTGCTGTATAGGCCCTATAGCCTATAGGGACCATTATAGTGAATTTATTATTTTTTTTTTATTATTTGAATTTATATACCGCCGTTCCCGATTGGGCTTACGGCGGTTCACATAATAAAAGAATAGTCCCCAGGGACTATAATGGAGAATCCATCCAGGAGTATCAGAGGCTCATAGAAGGGGACTGTGTTTTGAGGTAGAGGCACAATTTTCAGCATAGCTTCTGGTGCCTCACTTTAAAAAATATCCTCAAAAAAAATGCCAAGTTCAAAAGATTAGACCAAGGGGCCCAGTTCTATGAGCTTGAAAGAAGGTGCCTCCATTAGAAACAATAGATTCTAATGGAGGAAAGACATTTAAACTTTAAAGGCAATGCAGTCCTTTACAATTTAGATTCCTTTTGCAAACTCTGATGGTGGCACAAAACTGAATTCCCAAAAGTCATTAAGGAATGGAGAGCACTTTAAATGACCTTTAACTGCTCTTTTCCGGTGGTCCAGGCCAGCCATTTGGGATAGCTGGGAAAATGGGGTATGGGATATCTGGCTGAATAACGGAAAAGTATTTTTTCAGTTATTGTTTTTCATTCAGATAAGCTCAGTGCACGCCCCTGTTGTGAATCCTGGGACTATTATATACACAGTATGCTGTACTATGGGGAGCTGCAGTGAAGAGGAGGGAGTAGGATAAAATTTCTCCTTCCTTTGCTAGCAAAAAAGGAAGAAGTTGTCAAGCATTCAAAAGCTTTGCATTGTGGCCCTTGAATATGTCTCCTTAAATATTCCCGATCTTACATAAGAACTTTCTGTGTTCTTGGATAAATATTCCGTGTTGAAACTCTTAATGCAGATACTTTTGCAAAACTGCTAAATACCTGTTTCTTTTTCAGAGTACTGCAAGAGAGCGTGCAAAACATTCAGGGGACTACTTTACTCTGTTGAGACATCTTCTTAATTATGCATATAATAGTAATATCAATGTGCCCAATGCTGAGGTTTTACTTAATAATGAAATTGACTGGCTTAAAAGAATTAGGGTAAGTTCTATAGCAATGTGTAGTTATTAAATATTAATTTGATAATTGTTAGATCCAATGGCACAGGGTGTGTTGTTGTTTTTAAATTGTTAGGATGAAGTGAAAAGAACAGGAGAAACAGGTGTAGAAGAGACAATCTTAGAAGGTCATCTTGGAGTAACGAAAGAATTGCTGGCATTCCAGACTCCTGAAAAGAAGTACCATATTGGTTGTGAAAAGGGAGGTGCTAATCTAATTAAAGTAAGTAATTGTTAAAAGGAAACAAATTAAATCAATAGCAACTCAACTAAAAATATCTATTTGCATCCAAGTTGATAATAAACTCACAAAATCTATTTGTAGCTTATTCATGGACAACAGCCAACGCTTAACTATTGCTTTCATTTTTATGTGAATATTCTAGGGCATCAGGAAAACTGTATATGTAGAAATTTACATAGTCAGTATAATGTAAAATGACTGAGATAACTGTAACTCCATTTTACAAAGAAAACAGACACCAAAACTTAGCAGTGATGCATTGCAGCATAACAAGGTGAAATTAAGTCTTTTCTCCTGTTTTTTGTTTTTTTAGAAGACTTCAAATAAAACAAATACCAGTTGAACATAAATACTTTATATTGTAGTTTTAAGAATCTACTTGAATCTGTTCAAATTAAATTATGATTATATTATGAAAAATATCTTTGTCATGCTGGAACATGATAAAGGGATTTCAGAGCCATGGGTTGTTGATGTAAATGATGAGGGGCAGATGGATTCTCCCTCCCTTTAGCAAGATAATGACAGCTCTCCTTGCTTAGGGATCCTACAGCAAAATGACTGCCAACATTGCAGACTTATCAAGAATGTGAGCCTTATTGGAGAAATGACATGATGGCAACAGTTGCTTCAATAGAAATACACAAAGATAAAGAGTTGTCAAATGCTCCTCTGTATATCTTCGCCTTAGGACATATAATCAAAGAAAATTCTAATATTATTGGGCTAGACTGTAGAGTTCTAACTGCTGTTGTTAATCTGACCCCCAAGCATTGTGAACACATGCTTGGTGAGTTGTCTGAATGTGGGGGTATTTGGTTAAGAGTGGCAGCCACTAATCCGGAGAATTGGGTTCAATTTGTCACTCCTCCACATGCAGCCACTGGGTGACCTTGGGCGCTGTCAGCTTCACCTACCTCACAGCGTGTCTGTTGTGTGAGGAGAGGGAAAAGTATGTTGAGACTCTTTTGGTTAGTGAACAGCAGAGTATAAAAACCAACTCCTCTTCTTTTTAACAACTGAATCCATCCTCTCGCATATTGTAAAGGTCTGAGAAACTTTGTAGTTGAGAACTGCTTTCTGTCTGGATTTTCTAAATGAATAACTGGTCTTTTCTTTCCTTGTTTTTAGGAGTTAATAGATGATTTCATCTTTCCAGCCTCTAATGTTTACTTACAGTACATGAGGAATGGCGAGCTGCCCGCTGAGCAGGCCATACCAGTCTGTAGTTCACCAGCTACTATCAACGCTGGATTTGAGCTGTTAGTAGCACTAGCAGTGGGCTGTGTTCGAAACCTCAAACAAATAGTAGATACTTTGACTGAAATGTATTATATAGGCACTGCAATAACTAGTACGTACTATTTCTTTATTGCCTGTATAATTTGAAGTATGAAAATACTTGATATTATATTATATTATCAAATACATTATTCTCTGCAGCTTTTATGGGGAAAAGTATTGTTAAATTGCTTGGCTAAAAATGATACTTCTCAGTATTTCTGTCATTGAAATGGGGGCTTAGATCACTATATTAGTTGTCATTCATTAGAAGAATCCATAGAGAATGAATTTCTGAGATTCCTATATGTGCACTCAAGTTTTCTTGTGTAGGCACTGATGGTATTTCCCATTCTAATTTCAGTTCCTTACTTTACTTTAGAGGTTGTTAAAATCAGTTCTGAAGTAGCCCTTTTGGAGATAGGAGAGGCTCTAGTAAGGAAGGGATTTCAGACTCAGAAAACCTTTATTGGCGTACAGGGATGTCAGAAATTGTGGTGATGGAAGAAACTTTCCCCTCACCTCTTTATCTTCTACTTCATGTCTCTACAGGACCACTTAAAATTAGTAAATTGCTTTCCAAATCTAGTAAGCTGCAAATGTTTTCCAAGAAGTGATCAGTACATGGTTATAGAAGATGAATATATATTGCAGAGTTGGCAGGAACTTCATTGTAGATTTCACTTGTAACTATATGTGCCCTGTAATTGCAATTTTCCCACTGATGGATGAAACTTATGTAAAACTCATTCAGGAGCTGAGTATTAAACAACCTTGCTTAGCCTAATGACAGTTCAGAAGTATGTTGTTTATGTCTGTTTTTTTAATACATCTGATTTCTCGTAGCTTGTGAGGCACTTACAGAATGGGAATACCTGCCGCCTGTTGGACCCCGACCACCAAAAGGATTTGTAGGTCTAAAAAATGCTGGTGCCACTTGTTATATGAATTCTGTCATTCAGCAGTTGTACATGATTCCTGCAATCAGGAATGGAATCCTTGCAATTGAGGGCACAGGCAGTGATGTGGATGATGATATGTCTGGAGATGAGAAGCAAGACAATGAGGTAATATTTGGCTTTTCAGACAGTAATTATTTAGTATGCTGCTTGTGTTTTTAGCATGCAGTCTTATCTGCAGCGCATAATTACAGATCTACATTGCTTTGTCAAACATAAAACTATCCAATTTTGTATTGCATAGCCTCTTATTGCATGATCAGGAACACCCACTCCTTGTGCATACACAAAACAATTCACTACTGGAAGAATGTACAGTGACATTGTGGATTCTTTTCATGGGATGGTTTTGTCAAATATGAAGAGAGGTCATGACTTTAGGGCAGTGGTCCCCAACCTTCTTATCACCGGGGACCGGTCAACACTTGACAATTTTACTGAGGCCTGGGGGGGGGGGGGTAGTCTTTGCCAAGGAACGTCGGTGCCGCCTGAGCCCCTGCTTCACTTGCTTTCCCACCGGCACCCCTGACTTCCCGCCGCCCACTGGGGGGCACTGCCAGCAGCAGTTGCGCAGTGCCACACCAAGGGGGAGCCCCAGCCATGGCAGCCGCTGGAGAGCACCAAAGGTGAGCCAGCGGCAGAGTGACAGGGCAGCCCCGAAGGCAGCAGCCAGGAAGGAGGACGAGGAGGAGCCACAGCCCGGTACCGTCTGATCCACGGACCGGTACTGGTCCCCGGACCGGGGGTTGGGGACCACTGCTTTAGGGTACTACAAACTGATGAAAGCTGCTCTCTACCTTACTCAGTCCCCTTTTCTGGACATTTTGAAGAAAGAAGCAACAATTACTGCTTGATAAGTTACAGAGGGTCAATGCGGTATAGCAGAGTGGCAGTTTAGGAGCTGGGATTTGAATCCCTAGCCTGCTGAGTGAACTTAGGCTGGCCATATACATTCAGCCTATTCCACAGGGTTGTTGTATTATATATTATAAAATGGAGGAGTGCAGAACAATGTGAGCTGACTTTTGGGGAGAAAAATAAATACATAGTATATATCTACCTCTATAGGAATGTGAGGGCTCAGGATACCTTTTCCATCATATTTTCTGTTGCTACCCATATTGCATGGCATAGTGTCACAATGTGGGTGAAGCTTACTGAGAAATGAAGAAAACTGGTCTGGGTTAGTACTAAACTTTATCTGTAGAGTTCTTCGGTACACATAGAATTATGCTATATTTTCTTCATGGACCAGATGACCCCCTGAAATTTGAAACTGGATATTGGGCATAAGAACTTTCTAGATTTCTGTGTGTATTTTGCTGGTTTGAACACTTGTAGAAATCAGTATTTCATCAGAATTTCTTTTGTTCAAAGAGTACTGCTGATTCCCGTGATGAAGTATTTGGCTATCCACATCAGTATGATGATAAACCTACATTAAGTAAAACTGAAGACAGAAAAGAGTACAATATAGGTGTTTTGAGACACCTGCAAGTCATCTTCGGTCACCTAGCAGCTTCTCGGTTACAGTACTATGTTCCTAGAGGATTTTGGAAGCAGTTCAGGTAAATAACGAATTAATCAATGTACAACTACATTTGAAATGTAAAAACATTTGTTTTTATTTTTTATAGTATTAGTAGAAGTTAGTATGCAAGAGAATAACACCCCAGGGAATAGATAAACAGGATTCTTAAAATGTATCCACATAACTTTAATAAAGGAAACAGAAGCAATAAATATATTGCTAATTTTATATGGAAGTATTAGACCAAATTTTCTCAACCCATTTATGAAACCCTGGGGTTTCTTTATGGCTCTGGAATGACACCCCCCCCCCATATTATGAGACGGGTCAGGATGGGAAGGGGAAGGGCATCAGGTGGGTTTGTACACAGCTATGTTTCCCAACCATAATCTGCACGAATTTGCCACTTCCGGGGTTTTTTGAAGCCTGAAGAATGTTTCAGGGGTTTCTCAACGGTAAAAAAGGTAAGAAAGGCTGCCATATATATTATTTTATCACATGTTCATTATTACATTAGACAATGTGTCTGGCTTTTATTACAATAGAATATTTTTCATTCTAGACTTTGGGGTGAACCTGTAAATCTGCGTGAACAGCATGATGCTTTAGAATTCTTTAATTCCTTGGTGGATAGTCTAGATGAAGCTTTAAAAGCCTTGGGTCACCCAGCAATGCTTAGTAAAGTTTTGGGAGGATCCTTTGCTGATCAGAAGATATGTCAAGGATGCCCCCATCGGTAAGTGTTGCACCACCTAATCGCTTATCCTATGGTTATTTCTTATTACCTAAATGCAAAGCCTTTTAGACTGCAGATGGGTATCTACCAGGACAAGGCTGTGTTCTTCCTTTGAATGGGAATAACGGATGAGCATTTAGAGGTGGCTCACACTGGCAGTGTAGTCTCCTGTGCATAAACAGTCATGACTATTTCCTCATCTGTGATCATATGAGCAAAGTTAGCATATGTCAGGCAGTATATTTCTTTGCCATTGACATCTGAAGTGAGCAGTGACTCATGAAGGCTCATAATAGAATAAATTTCTACTATGTGGTATCTACGGTACCCCACTGGACTTCTGTTTTATTTTAGTGTATATAAAGCGAGCTGACATGATTTGCATAAGTGCAGTAGCTGTTGCAATTGCCCAGCAGGAGCAGTACAAGCCAGTTCATAAAAATATTTCCTTATGTAAACATAAGCAACTATGTGTCCAAAGAAGTGGCTGTAACTGCATACATAAGGGGAAACTGATTTTAAATGCTTAATGAAAACAAATATTGCCAGCTAGCATATATATGATATGGAAGCATTTTAAGTAATGTTGATTTGATAGTTTACATGTTTAGATATTTTGCACTTTCAATTAGCTACTGAAGATTAAGCCTGGTGTGTGTAACATGCAGCGCAGGAGACCTAGGTTGTATGGTCCTCACTGACTCCAAGGTTCAGTCAATGAACTGAACCACTCCACTCTGGGAAGCTTCTCAATACATTCCTGCTGGACCATGTTCAGCAGTTTCCTGGAATCAGAATGGCAGTTCCCAAGCTTCTCACAGGATATCAACAGGAATGCAGCAAACAGTTTCCCAAGGGAGAATGGGATCAGATCCCTCCCTATTGAGATGCTGTGAGAATCTACTAAGGTAACGTCTGACCTCCCCACACCCAACTTCTCTGTTGCATGCTAGAGACTGTCATTTTAGTTGGAACCCCTTGAGAAGCATTAGGGAAAAGTTCTCATGGAAGGGGGGAAGAAAGGCGGTGTTTTTATCCCTTGACCCATGGATGGAGAACTTCTCAACTTTCATTTATAAAAATATCTGAATGAATGAATGAATGTTAATGTGAGCCTAAAAGAAACTGGGTTGCATTTTGGGACAGCCCACAGCTCTAGTCAAGATACATTATAACCCACATAACCCAATTTGCACAACTGTGAGTTGTGCCCTGCTCGTATTACAAACCATGTTCTTTTCAGGCTTGTTTATACATTCAGATGGGAATTCAGATAGGAAAATCTTGATGTTTGCCACCATGTACTCTTGTCTGTTCTTCACAAACACTGATGAAGACAAGTTGAGAGAGGCTGAAGAGAAAATTTATCCTAAGTGCGCTGACTTTTCCTTGAATTGCATCTATAATGAAAATATAAAGAATGGCTTACATCTAATGGGACTGGACTTTCCCAGCACTTTCATGAAGCCCCAAGAACTCCCCCAAAATATTGTCCCTGGGCATCTCTAGACCCTTATGGAGAGTATAAGGGGCTAGTTGGGATCTGTATTGGAAGGTGTACATTGGTGGAAATAGACAAAAGTGTCCTTCCATTCTTAAAAAGACAGGTCAAGATGCAAGCTATCATTTTCATGCTGATGCGTACTACTGAGCCCATGTGTGACAGGCATGTGCATTCCCTTTCATTTCTTACATTATAGTCCCCTTATGCATGGAGTCCAATTGAAGGTTTTCTGATTTTGGAAGCCTTGAATCAAACTCAAATTTGCTATGGCGTCTGAATCCAGGCATCTGGGTAATTTACAGTTGGCATTTTCCCTCAAGCTGAACTTTATAAACTACAGGTTAATTCTGGTTTAAGAGAAGAAATAGATTTCCGTTTGCGCAGGTACCACCACTTGGATACCAGGGCAAATTAGAATTTGACTCAATTCCATAATGTGGAAGCCTTCATTGGTCTCTGTGGTTAATAGTGGAAGAAAACATGAGCACAGGAAAAAGTTGACTTGTGTTAGTCAGGAACAAATGGAAGTCTGCATGCAGCCTTAAACTAAAAAGCTTTCACTTGGATTTTCAGACTGGTTTTAAACTGGGCTTTTATTTTGTTCATTCTGAACTACACTGTATATTGATAATTTCAGTTATTGGTCTAGGCTACAGTTTATACAGTTTTGATATGGGAACATATCTTCTGGGGACCCGAGGAGAAGTGCAACGGAAATCTACATATGTGATGCTGCACCCACCCCCACCTCCTGCACCTGAACAGCAGAGCAGGGAGGACAAGGGTCTTGTAGTGACAGGTGAAAGGAAGATGCAAGGAGAAGGAGGGAGGGAGCGCCAGGACCAGACCCAGTGAGGAAAGGCTGAAGGAAGGCGAGGGAAAGGAATGGTGTGGCTAGGCACAGTGGGACAGTGGCAGGAGAGGCAGCATTTTCTTCAGTTAGCCACAGGATCGGCCAGGCGAGGGTGGGGCAGTTTTCCAACCTTGGCCTCTTCAATGAGTCAGGGAAGGAGGCAGGCCTCCTCCTCCCTTCTTCTTCCTCTCTGCAACCCTCCCCCATAACTGAACAACAGAGGCAGGGAGCGGATGGGAAACACCTGCGCTGATGGTTGAAGGGGGGAGCCTGGTGGAGTTTACCTTCATTTTCTCCCCCCTCCCTGCTGTTTTCTGAGGGGGCCAAAGAGCCTGGATTCCCCCATTTAGAGTTACTCATGAGCAAGTCTTGTGGAAAGGAACAGCAGAAAGTTTTTCTCTTTTGCCTACAGCACTGAAAGGGTTAAGCAATCTGAGCCCTGAGGACAGGACGAGCTATTAAAGGAGGAAGGTGGGAGGGGCAGATCCCAGGAAGGTTTTCTCATGAGTAAGTCATGGTGGGGGAGCTGTTCAGTCCTGGAAGAGAGAAATGCAGATAGAGTGGTTTTAAAAAAAATAGGGGGTAGTAATAAATACCTTTAAAGATCCAGCCTCCTTCTGGCTCCTCCCAGATCTCTGTTGCCCTCTAATAAACTCTGTCCTTCACAGGTCCCCCTCCCCCAAATCTCCAGATACTTTCCAACCAGGAGCTTGCCACCCGAAAAGTGGTGGGTTCTCCTGGAGAAATTGGTGGATAAAAATGGCTGCTTTGGAGGGAAGAGCATGGCATCCTAATGTGCTGAGGATCCTCTGCTTCCCAAATCCCTCTGTCCCTAGGATCCACCTCCAAAAGCCCCAGGAATACCCTAATCTGGAGCTGGCAACCCTACTGGAGCTTCTTTCTTTTGGTTTAACCTAACTTTCAGGGTTGTTGTGTGGTGAAAATGAGGAGATAATTCACTTGTGCCATCCTTGGAGGAAGAGTATACCCAAAGTGCACTTTCAGCCCTCTGCCCTTCAGGACTCAGGCTCCCCCCCCCCCCCCCCAGTCTCCAGGTATTTCCCAGCCAGAAGCTGCAAGCCCTAAAAAGGCATGTTGGGTGCAGGCAGCTAAAAGGCTGAGCGAAGGTACTTCCTTTCCTTCTTCCCTCCTTTCTGCTTGCTTGTTTTTCTTCGGTATCCTTCCCAACTGGAGGCTGGCAATCCAGCTGCCCAAAGTCCTCCCCATCCCCATCCCCCCTAACCATGGTGTTCCCACATAGGTTTTCTGTGAGAATCAGATCCTCACATCCATTTATCTGTATCTATCCATCTTTGTAGCAATTAAAATTCCTTTATGACGAGACTATTGTATTCTGTTTGATTAGTTGTTCAGCATACTTATTTTTCTTATAATTGTAGGTACGAATGTGAAGAGTCATTTACAACGCTGAATGTAGATATAAGAAATCACCAAAACTTGCTTGATTCCTTGGAACAGTATGTCAAAGGAGACTTGCTGGAAGGTGCAAATGCATATCACTGTGAAAAGTGCAACAAGAAGGTATGCATTCATGAAAATGTTTGTGTGAATCTTAACAGCAATTGGATTTGTTCAAAATAAACTAACTTTAGAAGACTTCATACTGCAAGAAAACTTGAGCACTGTTTTGCCTTATAAGCCATAACCCAGAAAGCGGTTTTCAGAATGACTGTTCTAACTGCAAACTAGACATTCAACTCTTCAATATGAAATAAATGTGTTTTAATGCTCTCATGTTTTTCTAGGACTGCAGCCAATAAGGAGTTAATTTCTAACTGTTGTATTTCTTTGTTGGAGAGGAGACCTCAGTTCTCAGGTCTGCTCACTGTCTGAAAAAGACAGTTCTCCTGGTCCAGATTCTGCTTGGCCTGGAGTATTTGCATTGGATAAAATTCCATGAGGGCTGTTGCTATTACTAGGGATGGGCATAAACTTAACCACTGTCAGGGTCTACAGTGTCCTGCTGTCACTTCTTCTCCACCACAATGTCGGGAGATAGACATATGGGTTAGGAAGGCACTTTTCTCCTATGTTGGCGTCTCAGAATGGGGTATCTGGGATCCTTCTTCTCGATCACTCCCCTGGGTTCACCGTAGTTACTGCATTACTGATGAACCCCGCCTCCTCATAGACACCAACCTTCCTGTTTAAGTAGCCTTCCTTCTCCCAACCTCCACCCCCGAATCTTCAAAAGCCCTCCCACCTTTCTGGGCCTCTGCATCTTTCCTTGGTCGCCGTGTCCTCAGCTGCACTTGGGCCCTGCCCTGCCCTGCGGCATACAGCCGTTGCAGTATTTCTGATCTCCCTGATGTGATCCGCCGGCTCCACCCTGCCTTATGGCTCTTCAGTAGAGGGGGGAGGCCCCTCCTGTGTCTTCTTTTCTCCCTCTGGCTCGCGAGCACTGGACTTCCCCTCTCTTGCATCGTCTGTCAGCTGTTGTTACCACCTTCCCTCTCCTGAAAGACCTACGGTTCCTAGGGTAAGTCGGGGACTGGTTCCAGGTAGAGGGGCAGTTCCCGACAACCACGAAGCAAAATATTCATCCCTAATTTCACCCTGTTCTTGGTTTACAAACTGAAGTGTACTGTCACAAGCTACCACAAAATTTGAAAGCAGTTTGTGGTGGTTTGTGGTTGGATTAGAAAGCAGTGGATTAAAAAGATTCCAAGTCGCTTTAAGTCCCCACTTTCTATTCTCCTCCCAAAAGCTTCCTGCTGCTTTGCTGTTTCAGACTGTCTTATGCACAAGCAACCATCCAGCTGTTTTTCAGACTTTCTGCAAACCCCATATAAAGGGACTGTGTTCCACAAATTAGGTTTTGTGCATTGTGTATTGATTTGTGCATTGGGCATTCTTCCAGTTCATGCCCATCCCTAGCTATTACCTCACTCCACCATGCTGTAGGCAAAGGGTCAAAAGCAGCTTTCCAGCAAGTGTGCAGTCTTAATCTGAAGCATGTATTTTTGTGAAAAGGAGGGCCTTCTTTTAATGTCCCATGTTCCTGTCCTTGCAAGGGCAGATTCCACCAATCAAGAGACTTCTGTGGCTGCCAGAACACTGATCCTTCCTAGCCCTCTGCAACAGAGAGTTCTGAGGATCCTTGGCTTCTTCTATCCTCCTCAGGATATAGCCCTTGTTCAGGAAAGAGAATGAGCTAGTGCAGGGGTCCTTGACCTTTTTGAGCCTTTGGGCACCTTTGGAATTCAGACACAAGGTAGTGGGCATAACTGTAAAGTGGCTGCTGCATGAGGTGAAGATGCACACACAATACCTCAAAGGAAGTCTCAAGTGTGGAGGAGAAGAGAGAGTTCAGAAATTATGCTGCAGAAGAGGAGTGAGAGAGACAATAAAAACAACACTGTGATGGCAACTGCTTCTGTCATTATTTTAACCCGCAAAACCAATCAGAAATTATGCTAGGCATGGGCCCCACACGGTCTCCCACACTTTCTGAAAATGCTTGAATGGTGCCATGGTACCAATGGGCACTATTTTGGGGACCCTTGGGTACTACTTCAAGGCAGTTTTTCATCCTTGCACATCCAGAAACAGCTCTTACCACAGTAGGAGATCATATGCCTTTTTGCTATTAAGCTAGCTGAGAGCCAGTTTGGTGTAGTGGTTAGGAGTGCGGACTTCTAATCTGGCATGCCAGGTTTGATTCTGCACTCCTCCACATGCATCCAGCTGGGTGACCTTGGGCTCGCCATGGCACTGATAAAACTGTTCTGACCGAGCAGTGATATCAGCGCGCTCTCAGCCTCACCCACCCCACAGGGTGTCTGTTGTGGGGAGAGGAATGGGAAGGCGACTGTAAGCCGCTTTGAGCCTCCTTCGGGTAGGGAAAGGCGGCATATAAGAACCAACTCTTCTTCTTCTTCTTCTTCTTCTTCTTTTCTCTAAAAGACCAAAGTGCTCTTCCAACAACCTCAGGTTCTTGCTACTGGTCCATTGCTACTCATCTCTTGGAGGGAAGCCCAAATCTTTCTATTACTACTTTATGGTCTCTGTCTATCACAATGATGGGTGATAGACTCACAAGCAAATCTACCTAAGAGCAATTGCAAGTGGGTCTGTTGAATAAATAGAGGGTGCAATATTGCTGGTGCAGGCACATGCATCAGGGTTTAGTTCTGAATGAAAGTGAATGGCTGAGCATAGGTAGTCCACTGCACATTTCTGGGAGTGAAATACCTGTGGGAAAAGCAAAAGACAGACATGGCGCTAATGGAGTAAGTCTGCAGGAGAGGCATCTTGGATGTGTCATAACAAATGTGGATAACTAAATATAACTTGTGATTTAGACACTGGAATGATGTTGGTTGTGATTTTTATGGCTAAACTAGGACACAAATAGTTCAGTCAGTTGGCAGAATTTAGCAGTTCTGTCCATGTTAAGAGAGCTTTCCTGGCATCGAGAATAGTATGCTTTCATCCTCTGAAGTGGTTGAAGAAGAATATCAGATCTTGATTCAGATGGAACCCCAGTAAGAATTAGATTCCTATTTTAAGGGACTGTGTTGTCTTGGTGGAAATAGAGATGAAGATTTGAGAACAGCTAGTTTAAATTCTCTTCTTACAGAACAGACTCAAACAATATCACTCTCCTTCCTGACCCCTCAATTTATCCATCTTAATCAGCAGAGGACAGGGACAGGGACTGACTATTGAAGATATTTATAGGGGGGCAATTTGGTTGTTACCCTCTGCCTTGTAATCAAAGATTACAAATTGACACTCTTGCCTTTGCAGATCCTGCCTTTGGTAGGCAGGTACTGCAACAGGCTATGTAGGGAGTCCTGTTGGGGCATGGATGAGGCTTGTTATATCCACCAGGATGCATCCCTTCAATATCTGGGCGGGTCTCCTCATCAACAAGGGGGTAATGTTCATTTGCCTTGTGTTAGAAGAATAATTCTTTCCTGTCTGCTATCCCAGCACTAAACAGAAGAAAACTTGTTTAGTCCATGTTTTCTGTCTATGGATTGGATCCAAAGTAACTCCAGCACAGGAAAATGGACAGAGTGGTGGTTTTCCCTTATGTAGCAATTTGCTGTGCCCTCCAAAATTTTGCTAGGTAGGAGTGAAGCCCTGGGGGGGGGGGGGGGGCGCGGAGAACCCACTCAGAAACCAATTAAATAAATAAAATTCTATATGCTGAGTTTTAAAGTCTGTATCCCTGTACTCCTAGGGGTCATGTCAAGGGATCTTCAAGAACAGCATTGGAAAATCATGTTCCCCAACACCTCCACCAATGGAAGTGCTATTTAAGTGTCACAATTGTACCTTTTACATCTAATCCTATACTATGTTAATGGTGTACATACTCGGTACTTGGTAGTATTTATTTTTAATGAAGTCTGGCCATACTACTTTTTCATGTTACATTTGTAGCCTAATAATATTGTTAATACATAATAATGCAGTCTGTCTGAACTTATGTTCAAATATTTATTTTTAGGTGGATACAGTGAAACGCTTGTTGATCAAAAAGCTGCCTCCAGTTCTTGCTATCCAGTTAAAAAGATTTGACTATGACTGGGAAAGGGAATGTGCAATCAAATTCAATGATTACTTTGAATTTCCCCGGGAGTTGGACATGGAGCCTTATACTGTAGCAGGAGTAGCAAAACTTGAAGGGGATGATGTAAATCCTGAAAATCAGCTGATACAGAATGAACAGTCTGAAAATGAGCATTCTGGAAGCACTAAATACAGATTAGTGGGTGTATTGGTGCACAGTGGACAAGCCAGTGGTGGACATTATTACTCTTATATTATTCAGAGAAATGGTGGAGATGGTGAAAAAAACCGGTGGTATAAATTTGATGATGGTGATGTAACAGAATGCAAAATGGATGATGATGAAGAAATGAAAAATCAGTGTTTTGGTGGAGAGTACATGGGGGAAGTATTTGATCATATGATGAAGCGCATGTCCTACAGACGTCAGAAGAGATGGTGGAATGCTTACATTCTTTTTTATGAACGTATGGACACAGTAGACAAAGATAATGAACTAATAAAATATATTTCAGAACTTACTATGACCACTAAACCCCACCAGATTAAAATGCCATCTGCCATTGAACGAAGTGTACGGAAACAAAATGTACAGTTCATGCACAACCGTATGCAGTACAGTCTAGAATATTTCCAGTTCATAAAGAAATTACTGACTTGTAACAGTGTCTACCTAAATCCTCCTCCAGGTCAGTATTCAAATATGATTAAAAATTAGACTAGAGGGGTTAATCTAAGTTTGTGACCTTTCACGTATTTTGTAATTGGTTTACTTTTACACTTAAATATACCTTAGCAATTCTATTTTTTCCTTGTTTAGTTTTAACGTGTGAAAGTATTTTCTATCATGTAAAATAGTTGGAAAGGATCAGGCTATTGTTTCCTTGGTAATTAGAATTATAAATGTACTTTACACTTTTATATTTTAAGATTTTCTGCCTTTTGCTAGTAAACACAACAATAGAGATGCTATTGTTAAAACAGTGTGGAAGTTTAATGCAATTAGATCTTATCTTACAAATAATACTTTCAGTCATCTCATTCAAATCTGTAACCACTTAAATCCGGAGATTGTAGCCATGAACAAACAAGACAGATCTTTCTACAAACCTGGAAAACTCCCCAGATTTGCAAAAAATCTGAACTTTTAAAATACACGCACATATGCACTGAGAGTTTAAAAACCCACAAAATGATAATAGAAATGCCAGTAGCTTTAAGAAATGGATACTCATCGACTGTTGCTAGGTATCTGCAGTAGTTTTGTGAACATTTCACTTGGCTTGGTTTCTTTCAGTAAAAGGTAGGGAATTTTCCCAGTTATTTTTGTCTTGGTGGAAGGACATAGGGGGCCCAGCTGAGCAGCAACTACTGTGTGATTCCCTACCACCAGACTCATATGACCCATCTAGACATAGCTGCTTACTACTGTTCAGCAGCAGCCACCCTATAAAACTAGTGTGGCATATTGGTTATCGTTTCAGACTAGGATTTAAGAGGCCTAGATTTAATCTCTCTTCTGCCATCAAAGCTCACTGGATGATCTTGGACCATTTTCAGCCTACTCTAGCTCACAGGATTGTTGTGATGATAAAATAGAGGAGAGAGCTGTTTCTATTATGGAGTAGGGTGCGGTATAAATAAAGTAAATAAATATAGCAGAAGGTGGGTGGCAGTTAAGTGGGACAGTGAGAGGTGAAGGAAGCAATAAGGGGAGAGGATATGGGTGCTGCTTGGAAGAGGGAAAGAGAAAATAGTGTAGAAAAGGTGATACAATGGAAAATGAGATGCCCATTGCAAGTCTTGCAGGTTCTTCCCCACTTCATAATTGAGTCTGGCCTGGCAACTGGCACCATGCAACTAGGCCACAATTTTCTGAGAACAGGCCGACAGGAGTAGGGAAGGAGGGAAAACTGAGGGAGGTCAGATAAAGTTATGTAGACTGATGGGTTGGAAGGAGAAAAAGAGGTAGTTAAATGGGAGAGGTTATGGGAGCTTTGAGGGAAAGAAAATAGGGGAAAAGATGAGAATTCCTCTCCTCACATGTCCTTGCGAGTTCCCACTTACATAGATCTAAACTTGAACTCAAATTATCACTCAGTCAAATCAAATTAATTTATTATGGCTATCTAGCCTGTTTGTAATAGAAAAAATGCAAATACAAAATTGAATTTAAAAAATTGTTTACCATTTATTTAAAACTACAAATAATTCAGGAAACTATAATGCAATAACCACTCATAAAACAGAGGGGGAAGGAATCAGCCTAAAAATAATGTAAGAACATTTAAACAAATTAAGAAGAGATTGTTTATATAAATTTAATAAATAAGACTACAAAGGGGGAAATGAGCGAAGTAGAAAATAATGCTTTGTGAAAAACTAATACAATTATATAAAAATAGTTAATTTGTTTAAAATCATTTAGGAATCTGTATTTATTTGTTACAATTTAATGGCTGTTGCACAAAATTTTGCAGCCATTTTAGTGAATTGGGGGTTAGTCTCAGGGAGAGGTTTCCTCAGCCAGGCTGCTTCCAAAACAAAAATAGATTCCTCCAGAAGAGACTGATAGTGTTTTGATGGACAGAGATATAAAAAGGGCACCTAAAGAATATGTGATTGATTCTATCTCCCCTGACTTGCAAGGACAAGTACTTAATGATGCTAAGAAATTCTAGTATATTAGAATGTAATCCAAAATTAGAATGCCTCATCAGATTTCAGCAAGCAAAATTAATTTTGTATAATGATTCAACATAAATGTCACAGTGCCTTATGTTGTTCTTTCTTTTTTTTTAAGGACAAGATCATCTATTGTCTGAAGCAGAGGAAATAACCATGATTAGTGTTCAGCTTGCTGCTAGATTTCTCTTCACCACAGGATTTCATACAAAGAAAATAGTTCGTGGCCCTGCCAGTGATTGGTATATGGTTTTAGGAATAATTCTACAGTGGTATTAAAAAGTTTGTAGAGTAGTGTTTATAGAATCATAGAATAACAGAGCTGGAAGAGGCTTTCTGGGTCATCTAGTCCAACCCCCCGCACAATACAGGACACTCATAACCCTATTGCTCATCCATTATAACCTGCCACCCCCTTGAATCAAGTATGTTGTAGAATTTAATATAGGAAATGGAAATGTGAAGGATGAATGCGTTTAGACATTGTCATAGTTGATGCTAATCATAGTTCCCTCTTAATCAGGGTCTGACTTTGATTACCCACTCTGATTTAGAAGGAAACCTGATGAATGTTACACTGGCACTGATAAGATACTGTGTGGTGGCACTGTGATACGGCACTGATCTGATACTGTGGTTAACACAGTACTTATAGTTTGGGGGATTCAGGAGGAAACATAGGATCACATATTATGCTCCCATTCCCCTAACCAAGATTAAACAATTGTCTTTTTCTTTTGGGTTTTTTTCCCCTGGGCCCATTTGGAGGAAAGCAAGGGCATAAATACCTTAATAGAGTGTGTGTGTGTACAACACATGAAACCGTACTAGAGCTGCTATTACGTATATGCTTACATTGGAGTAATTGTCATTGAATACAGTAGCTTTTAATTACAATAGTTGCGCTATAAATAGTTTAGAAAATGTTCCCTTATATGTACAAATATTATGTTTAAATGGTATGTTGCTTAACACAGTACTATAGTTGAGCTGTCAGCCTAGATATGTAACTGACTGTTGTCTTGAAAATGTAGTGATGCTGTCCATTTAATATTTCTGTTTCAGGTATGATGCTTTGTGCATACTCCTTCGTCACAGCAAGAATGTACGTTTTTGGTTTGCTCACAATGTCCTTTTCAATGTTTCAAATCGCTTCTCTGAATACCTTTTGGAATGCCCTAGTGCAGAAGTGAGAGGGGCTTTTGCAAAGCTTATAGTATTTATTGCGCATTTTTCATTACAAGATGGGCCATGTCCTTCACCTTTTGCTTCACCTGGACCTTCTAGTCAGGTACGATTAGTTCTACAACCAGAATAAAACATGAAAGTGTTCTTGGAAATTGTCAGTATATTTTAGAACCACTATGATCCCTTTATGACCTTAAACAAAAAAATGTCACTTTAAGGAATTTAGTGATTGTATGTGGTATGGTCTTGGTTACATTTCTTGAAGATAATTATTACTTGACTTCTCTACGTCTCATATCAAATATTTAGGTCAGGGAAGTCAAAGGCAATAAGTAAAGCTTAACATATCACTCCATTGTACCACATGCTGTAAACATGGAATAGTTCAACCACAGAAGGAAACGGACTTGGATGTAATTAACCACTAAGCAGGTTTCATCACATTCTACTTTAAAACATGTGTGTCTTTAATGTAATTTGTCATCTAAAACAATGGTCCCCAACCTTTTTATCACCGGGGACCACTCAATGCTTGACAATTTTACTGAAGCCCGGTGGGGGGGGGGGGATAGTTTACTCCTCTACTCTCAACCACTGCCCTAACGCTCTCTGATTGCTATGGTAATATTTAAACATCGCTTCAAAATAAGATACAGACATGCCACAACAATGAACATAAGGAACATTTTATTTTCATTGAAATTTTAACTCATGACAATGATAAATCAATGGGAACCCTGAGCTTGTTTCTCTGCAACGAGATAGTCCCATCTGGGAGTGATGGGAGACAATGAGACCAGAAGTGTGTTGTAAAGGGCCGGGGGGGGGGGGGGGGAGAAGGCGTCCTTTGTGGCCCACCTCCAATTAGTCGACGGACCACATGTGGTCCGCAGCCCACAGGTTGGGGATCACTAATCTAAAAGAGCATTGTTAACTTGCCTTCCAATATATTGGAATCACTTATAATTATCATGCCTTTTTTGATTTGTAGGCCTATGACAACTTAAGTTTGAGTGATCACTTGCTGAGAGCAGTACTGAATCTTCTTAGAAGGGAAGTGTCTGAGCACGGGCGCCATTTGCAACAATATTTCAATCTGTTTGTGATGTATGCCAATTTAGGTAATGTGCCATTTTTCATCTTAAAGTTGTCAACATAGTCTTAATATTCATATAACTATTCCTAGTCTTGTTTAAGCTGTACCTATTTGCCTTGCCTTTGTTCATATTATCTAAATATTTGTGGCAAATCTTCTGTATAGTATCCTAAATTTAATGATGCTGTACAAATTGCTGGGACAGTGAGAGCACCAAAAGCTTCCTTGAAAGACAGCTTGCCAGCCTCTGTCAAATATGCATGCATATACTGGGTTTTTTTACTAGTCTTAGGGTACACATTCAGCATTTAGAAGGCAATGATAAATTCTAAAAGTGTATCCTTCCTCCTCAGAAACAGTAACAACACTCAGGAATACCATGGAAAGCAGTTTGATTAGAAAGGATTCTCTGTGTGTATGAAATCCCTTCAAACCAATCATTTAGCTGTTAATATGAATCAGGTATATAAGGTAGTGGCGTAAACTAAAGTACATGAAGGAATAATGGGAAAACTCCAAAGGGCAATTTCAAGGACGCTTCCCAGTTGCAAGCCTGGAGGCACTGGTAAGAGAAGCGCCTTGAGTGCAAGGAGCTGTTCATAACCATGGTTGTATGGCCAATCTTGAGGAAGCTGTTAGACCCAGTACTTCAAGCTCTTGTCACATACCTGATGTAAGCTCCCATCCTTGTGATGTTAACTGAGCCACTCCTGGTTCACCTAAGGTAGGCTTTCTCAACCTGGGTTTCGTGAACCCCTGGGATTTCTTGGCAGCCCTGAAAGGGTTTCCTAAATGGATGGGAGTTAGTTAATTTTCTTATATTTTTTTAAATTTGGTAAACATGACTATACATGGTCATGTCAACCCACCCCTCCCAAAATGGCCAATGATGGGCCAGGAAGGGGTAGGAAGGGGAGCGTCCCCAGGTGGGCATCTACACAGCTATACTTCCCAACCATATTCTGCATGATTGCACCACTTCTTGGGTTTCTTGAAGCCTGAACTATGGTAAATGATAAAAAAGGTGAGAAAGGCTGGTATGTAGTCACATAGGCTAGAGAAGTCTTTACAGAGGGAATACGAGGCCCTGAAAATTAGCACAGCTGGTTGGCTGTCTTCCCTGTTGGGTCAAACAAGCTCAAGGGTTGTATGGATCCTGTACTCCCAAAGCTCACTTTACATACTGCAGTCCCATAGAACTTTAGGAATCTGGGTTGACCTGAGTTACAATTAGGACTTTAAAAGTGGAGAACAACTTCTCATTTTCATTAGATTAGCTTAATTGTTCAACAAAAAGTTTTTTCAACCATGCAGATTTTGACACAAAAAATGAAACTAATGGAAATGTGACTCAGATTTAGTTGTGTTAAAGTTGGCTTTGACAACGAATTTTGTGAACATATTCTAAAATTTGTCAAATCAAAAATCTATTAAGTGGTTTTTGCTGAGTCCAGCTGAATTTTTGAGAGTAGTTTGAAATATATGTTGGCTTTCACATGGAATGCTCATTAGTGGATTTCCCAAATGAAAAGGAAGTTTGGAATATGGTTGGAGAAGTAAAAAGTGAGGGTCCTAGACACTGATATATGTTTCATAAAATATACTTCCAATACTTCTGCAAACAAGGCAAATGCTTCAGAAATTAGGTATTCGGTGAAAGTTTAAAAAGTGAGTCTAACAAGTTTATCTGCTTAATTACTTTCCATGTTTCCTTGTAGGTGTAGCAGAAAAAACACAGCTTTTAAAACTAAATGTACCTGCAACATTTATGCTTGTGGCTCTGGATGAAGGTCCTGGTCCTCCAATCAAATACCAATATGCTGAACTGGGCAAATTGTATACTGTTGTGTCCCAGCTCATCCGCTGTTGCAATGTGTCATCACGGATGCAGTCTTCTATAAATGGTACTGTTAATTTTAAAGTTTATAAGTAGTCAATATTAGTTCAGTTTTACATAGTATGCAGAAAGCCAAGAGAGTGAGAGCTTTCCTGACATCCTCAGGCAGGACATTCCACAAGATGGGTGCCACAATGGAAAAAGCACATGTAAATGCAGTTGTTGATTTTGCCCATGTGTAAGTTGGCACCTGCAGAAGGACCTGTTGACATGTGCAAACTTGTTGTGACAAAGCACAGGGAAACAGTCAGTCCCATAAATAAAACGGACCAAGGTCATGAAGGGCTTTGTGTGTGATAGCTAGTACATTGAACAGAATCTGGTACATTGAACAGAATCTGGGCAGCCAGTGGAGTGTCTGCAAAACAAGAGTAATATGCATACTTCATCTAGCTCCCATTAATGGATGACCTGTAGCATTCTGGGACAGCTTGAGTTTTTGAGTTAATTTTGAACAGAGACCAATCCAGAGTGAACATCAAGACATCTAGTCTTGATGTTACTGTTGCATGAATCTAGGCGACCAGATCAACATGGTATAATGGCTAAAGTGTAGGACTAGGATATGGGAGGCCCAGGTTCAATCCCCACTCTCCCATGAAAGCTTGTTGGGAGACCTTGTGCTAGTCACATAATCTCATTCTAACCTACCTCAGAAGGACCTGGTAGGTGGTTCACCAGAGGCTGTTCTAAAATGCCCCTTGAACTTTCCAGGTAGATTTTGGGTTAAGGAATACAGACTTACTCCATGCAGACAAATTTGGATATTAGAAATACTTAATCTGGTCTGAATACTGGTGCTTCAGCAAATGCATGTCAGTTATTGGAGCTGGTAACTTGGTCTTTACTTTGAAGCATCATTTTCTTAAGTGCTATATAATAAACACAGTTACTCTGCATTTTGGTAATGCTGGTAGCAAAGCAGCTTTCAAGCTTCTTTATATATTTAATGTACCATAAGAATCTTCCATGTAACAATCCAGAAGAGTCAAAAGAAGCTCACAGATGTTCAGCTTTGCTAGACACAGAGGCAAGTTGTTCATATATGCCAATTACTGCTTTGACTGCCAGTAGGCTTTGCTTGGCCACAATTCCATAACAGCAGGTCTCTTGTGGGCCCTATCCCTTTAATGAAGGCTGTAAAGCAAGGTTGTTCAGATCTATTTCCAATTAAAGCTTTCTTTCTATAGAAGTTTGTTTGAGTTTTGTCTGCCCAGCCTTTAAGTATCCCAGAGCAAAGACATCACATAATTTTCGTATGAGGCTGAAATATGGGGCTAGAGGGGAAATCTTGGGTTTTCCCCAGGGAACTCCTGCTACACACTTAAGGTTAGAAGTTAGACTATTACAAAAAAGTCCACGTGAAGCTATTAAAATAGTATAATAAACTTGTTAGTATTCAAAGACCATTCAGCAAAATATTGGTTTTAGAACTACAAGGAAAGGAATCAGTGGTCCAGTTTGCTGTCCCTATTCTGCAGTTTTAATCCTAGCCTGTTTTAGAAGCTGTAAAGCTTTGGTACTCAAGCAAACTTTGTTATTGGCTTTTTGAAAAAGATGCCCTTCACGATATCAGTATGGTCCGACAGTCTAAATTTTCTCTGTGGTATCCTCGGATTAAGAGAAACAAATTCTTATCTTACTATTTAGCTGACGTTTCTAATGTTACACCAGAAAAAGCATTTACTAGTGCACATTTTCAAACTATGCTATCGGAGTGTATTTATAGGGCAGATTTCAAAAAAAAGTTGTGGAACAATGCTCTTGTGATCTTAATCAGGTGAATGATCAGAATCACACAGAGCTGGGAAAAGCCACAAAGAGCCATCCAGTCAAGCCCAGCACATTGCTGGGGACTTAAAAATCTACATGGCTCCTTCTATAGGTCCATTTGAAACAAGCTGCTGAATCAGCTTCTTGTAAACTTTTCCAGCTCAGATGTGGAATGTATTAATTTTTAATTAGCTGATGCTATCATTTTTGTTACCCTCAGAGTGGCTACTTTTATCTTTTTATCAATAAATATAAGGAAGATATTGGCACCTGCTAATTCTGCAAGAACTCTAGCTAAATTATAATGTTATTTTACGGATTTTTATTGTTGTTGCATTTATTTCTTATCGTAGTTTAAAGTTTTTAAAGTTTTATTCTGCTATGTAAGAATGCTTTAACTGTTCTGTTATATGTTGGTGGTTATTCTGGGTTGTTATGACCGTATGGCTACAAGAACAATAAGATCTGCAACCCAGAAGATATTATTGATGGATTTATCATATTCTATAGACATTTTGAGTCCAAAAGTAACAATAAATAAATGTTTCTTCTTAGGTAATCCTCCACTTAGCAACCCCTATGGTGATCCTAATTTATCACAACCAATAATGGCACTGCAGCAGAATGTGGCAGACATTTTGTTTGTGCGAACTAGCTATGTGAAAAAAATAATTGAAGATTGCAGTAACTCAGAAGAGACCATCAAACTACTTCGCTTCTGCTGCTGGGAGAATCCTCAGTTTTCATCTACAGTCCTCAGTGAATTACTTTGGCAGGTAAATAAAAACACAAAAATTTGAAAGAAAATGTGTGTATTTGTTAAAGTGGCTTGTATACAGAGATGTTACTTATGTCCTATTCAAGAATGTGAAACCACTTAAGTTTCCATCTAGTATCCTTGCATGCCAATTTAAGTGTTTATTCATTGTCCAGATGTTTGGAGGCTGTGGCAGACTGGCTCCAACAGAGTCAGCTGAAGTTAAATCCAACTAAAACAGAGGTCATCTGGCTGGGCTAGCATACCCTAGATGGGTTGCTACAACTCTTGACAGAATCCGATTAACAACTTCAGCGATCGTCAAGAGTCTGGGTGTGATTCTGGATGCCTCCCTATATAAGGAGGCCAAGACACAAATGTAGCGTACCAAGCTTTTTAACAACTTTATCAGTGCTGTGGCGAGCCCAAGGTAACCCAGCTGGCTGCATATCGGGGAGCGTGGAGTCAAACCTGGCTCACCAGATTAGAAGTCCGCACCCCTAACTTTCGCAGAGCTATCCTTGAAACTGCTCCAGAAACTTCAACTAGTCCAGAATGCAGCTGCACAGGTCCTCACTGGGACCTAATGGAGGGCCCATATTTGACCTGCGCTCTCTCAGCTGCACTGACTCCAGATTGAATACTGGATCAGAATCAAGGTTTTGTTTATTACCTTCAAAGCCTTAAATGGTCTGGGATCGTCATACCTGTGGGACATCCTCTCCCCATATGTTCTCTGAAGAGCTTTAAGATCTGGTGACCAAAACCTGTTCTAGATCCCCGAGGTATTTATACTGGTCTCAGCCAGGGCCAGAAGATCCCAGTGGTACATTCTGCCAAATGAGATCAGAGCCCTACAGGACCTTCAGCAGGGCTTGTAAAACAGCTGTTCATCCCAATCCACCAAATTATACTCCAAAGGGTTTTCATGACTGTCCCCTGCATTCTTCCATATGACAGAAAGAACTGGACATATTTTAGTATTTGATTTCTGGCATTAATGTTTCAAGAGTGCAATTACAAATAAAATAAATCCACTGAACACAGATTAATTCTAGCAACTTCTAGTACAATTAACAGTGGCTGTAGAAGCTTGTAGAACTGGCTTTATTTTCCTCTTCTCTTGCCCTGTGCTGAGGAAGAGGGTGGCTGCCGCACAGTCTGTTCTCAGGTCTGACAGCTGCAGCATATGGAGTTTTAGAATTAGTACTTGACTGTTTTTTAAGACAAACAACTTCAAGGTAAATGAGCATACTAGATTGTCAAAAAAGTAAATAATGCCTGAACAAACAATATTAAAACTAGCATAATGCGAGGATTATTTTTAAAATGATTTCCAATTAATGATTAATAATTACTGTTTTGTACAGTATCCTGTTGATTGTAAACGTGACTTAAGGAACAAAAATAACACGTTCAGAGTTAGTGTAAACACAAGTATGTTCTTGTGCAGTTATAAAGCATCATTTAACAAACTCAGAGTAATTTCTGTGGTTTGTGACATCCTCTTTACCTCATTTACTTCTTAAAAGTCTTAGCTTTAACCCTTCTGTGGTTCAAACTAGATGTTTGATTTTTTTAAAGAGTTGGGCCTCTGTTCTCTGGACAGAATATTTCACAAGGAGTGGAAAATAACTCCTCCCCTCATCATTGCTTGGGTGTAGGAAAATGGGTTGAGGGGAAGGCATGGACTCTCCTGCCTCCAGAAATGCTGTTCAGAGCCCATTTGAGCACACATTCATTTTTAAAGCCATTCTCTGCAGCTGTTTTGTAACTATGAGGAACCTAGTTGGCTGTGGGGAAACTAGACCCAGCTCTTTAAATATTCTGTATTACATGTTATCACAGCTTTTATGTCTTCCTCACACTTCATTCCTTTTTTCAGGTTGCATATTCCTACACATATGAACTTCGGCCTTATTTAGATCTGCTTCTGCAAATCTTGCTAATTGAGGACTCCTGGCAAACACACAGGTTAGCACTTTAAAATTTTGTGTTCAACACTTTCCCACCTTTTGGAATGTGAGATGTGTGAAGGAACCCTAGTGTTTTACTTTAAGCGTGACTAACAGATTTTATTAGTTTTATGGAATAGGCCAAAGAAACTCATAAAAAATTCTACTGATAGTTCTGGCTCCCAGAGGGAATGTGGAACACATACCTGCTCTGGGGCTACTTGGTCAGGGCCCCCTCCCTCGCAAACAAACATACAAAGACTCCCTTCCCTCCTCCCCCTTACCTGTTGGTTTCCCAACCTCCTCCTTGGTTCCTCCCCCCTTCCTCAATCACAAACACAGAGACTCCCTTCCCCCCTCCCATTTCCCATCATACCTGTTGATTTCCAAACCTCCCTCCCTCCCAAGCAAACATACACACACAGACTCCCTTCTCTTCTCCCCTCCTCCCTCCCATTTACCTTCTTACCCTCAGGCTGCCTCCGCTACTGCCTCAGCCCCTACTGGCAGTGCAGGCACTGGCTGGTCCCTCAGTGGCGGTACTGCCTTGGCCTCGGAGGTGGTGCAGGTGCTGGCGGGGCCCCCAGGGGCAGGTTGACTACTGCCTTGGCCTGGGGTTGTGTTGTGGCTACTGGCTGGTTCCCGGGAAGCAGCAAGGCTGTTAACTTGTCCTCCAACAGTGGCACAGTGGGTTGCTGCCTCAGCCTTCTCAGCTGCCTTGGCTTCTTCTGGTGTGCTCCCTTGGGTGAGACTACGGACGTCACATCCATAATCATATCCATTTGAGATGGCGCACCAGAAGATGTTCCACATCAAAAAATAGCTATGGAAACATAGACAAAGAGTAATCATACTCATTCTGTAATCTCTACGCACACCTTAGTATGAACATTTGATCATTCACATAACTTGTTTGACTTGTGCAAGAGCTGAAAGCACTTGTGCCACACGACATGTTGCTCTGGGAAATCCTTCATCCCTCAGCAGCAGCAGTTGAGGAGTTTGCTGGGGAAAGGTGGTAAAAATTGCCATGCCCTCTTATCCTATTCCAGTTAATTTGCTGCAGCTTTTAAATAACTGATTAGAACAATAATGATCAGTGAAAGAAATTCAGTAATAAAGCGATTAAAGGAGATGAAGTCTTTACAACTGACGGTGAAAAGAAACTTGAGGGGTGTGGACTAAAATAGGACAGATAACTGAGATAATGGCAGTTTGATAGTATCTTATAATTATTCCAAATCATATTTCAGTATTTAAAAATTCTGCCTTGTTAACAGAACTAGGCCATAATCCTAGGCAATTGGAAGCAAGCCCTGCTTGAACACGAGGCTTCACACAAGCATATGTAGCATGGCAGAATCAGGATGTTATAAACAGAACTTTAAAAGATTGACAGCCCAGTCTTGTGTTTGTCTAGTCAAGAGTAAATGCCTTCAGGACTTGTTTCCAGTGAAATGTATATATAGGATCCACTCCTGCGGAGCGGATTAAATAAAGGAGTAAGGGCAAGTTGGGAGGAGTTAGGGCGGGCTCTGTCTGGGATAAAAACTCAGAGGGGTGAATCAGGAGCCGCAAAGCAGCTCCTGATTCGGCCCTCTGAGTGTCAATCCTGGGCGCCTCCCCATTGCCTCCTTGGCCACCATAGACTGCACGTCGATGCGGGGAAAGGAGCAGGGACGCCGCATCTTCGACGCAGCGGCCCTGCTACTTTTCAGCCGTGCACCCTCCCAACTTGCTGGGAAAGGAGCAGGGATGCCGCGTCAAAGACGTGGCGGCCCTGCTCCTTTCTAGCCGCACACCCAACACACTTCGACGAGGAGCCGGCAACAAACCACACGGCTCCTACGACGCCTTCTGCCTGCCACCTACCTCCCGCCGACCTTCAGGAACCTGCCGCCCCCGCCAGAATCAGGTCAGCCACCGCCCGCCACCAACCGCCGCCTGCCGGTTCAACCCCCCCTTCCCTAACTACCCACCCAACATCTCCCCCTTCACCCCTCCTCCCCCGCACCCACCAACCCTGCGCCATGTCCAACACTCCCCAACATCCAGCCCTCCTCCGTCACGACCCACCCCAACACACCACAACACAACCACCCCCCACTCCGCCGTGCTTCCCCACAAAACCCTACCCCCCACACCACCCTTTGCCCCGCCACCCATCCACACATACTCACACAACACCGCACTCGCCCCCTCGAGAATCAGACCGTTTTCCCCCGCCTCGCGATGCCGCCGCCAGACCGCGCGACCGGCCCGGCTGCCGCGACTCCAACACTGTGGACCACACATGCGCCGAGTCTTCCCCGGCCAGTGGTCGCTTGCGCCCATTTTATTTACCAAAAAAAATGGGCTTTAGTTCTAGTTGTAACATAATTTAAGAGATGAATCTCAATATTCTTTTTTGTTTATGATAGCAACCAAGAACTTTCTCAGTCAAGCAGCTGAATTATGCTGTAAAGCTGTTCTGCAATAATAGTGACAAGGCAGATGTTTTCGTACTCCTTTTTGAAGTGGAAGATGATTCCTAGATTTTCTTTGAGCCTTCTTAGATTGGGGGGGGGGGGGTTAAATCTGTAATGCACTCATGCTTCTATCAGTTTTGCTATAGTGATAGTATGGGAAGTATACAAACCTAAACACTCTTAGGAGGAGTTTACTGAATGGTTAAATATACTGGATGAAGCAGATACAAAAATGTTTATCAGGAAAAAGGTAGTAAAAGATTTGGGCATATGTAATATGAAAAACTAAACTTCATTGCTTTATGTATGTAGGCTTTTAATATTTTCACTTTATTTTGACTTCAGCACATTGACTATTAAAACTTCTGTGGACAAATTACTGGGTTTGGGGTGAAATAAAAAAATGCTGCAGAAAAATAAGCCTGAACTGATTCTAGATTATTTGAACTGTTCCTAGGTGAACAACTCAGTCTGAACTGACCCTTAACCTAAATTATAATTGTCTTGTATATGTTCTCTAAGTTTTCATAACACAATGAATGTCTATTCCGTCTCTGTAATTGAACACTTAAACTTGTTTCAGTGAGTCCAGACTTGGAGCTGGAGCAAATAGTCTTGTTTTGCTTCATTTATACTTCATTTTTTCCCTAATAGGGATCCATAGTGGCTTACCTAATTCTCCCTTACTTTATCCTCACAAAACACCTGTGAGGTAGGTTAGGCCAAGAGTGAGTGACTAGTCAGAAATTGCATTGCAAAGTGGGGGTTCGAACATGGATCTCCTAGATTGTCATCAAATCACTATACCACACTGGCTCACCTGTCCATTTCAGATTCACATCTGAAAGAAACTTTTATGTGTATTTGTGCTGTTCTAGGAAGTATTTATCAGGAGCTGCCTCAATTAATAATCAGTAATGCCTACTCATGTTTAACATAGTGGGATGGATCCTGTGAAAATGTTCAGCTAATGAAGGTGGGCAACTCTTACGAGTTCTCGCCTCATACTATTCTGGGACATCCTCTCTCCACCCAGAGTAGCATTTTGAGCTGTAGCAGAACTGGAGAGAGATGAGGAGGAGGAGGAGGAGGAGGAGGAGGAGGAGGAGAAGGAGAAGAAATTTTGCTTGGTGGAAACACCTCCTATTGGTGGAGAATTATTGTGGTATCCAATCTGGTGTTTTTTAGGAAATCAACCTTTTACCACTTTGACTTTGTGCCACTTTAACACCTTATATAACATAGTAGATAAATTCAGGTGGGTAACTGTGTTGGTTCCAAGCAACAGAACAAAATTTGATTCCAGTGATGTTTTTAAGACCAACATAGTTTATTTCTGGGTGTAATCTGTTGTGTGCATGCACACTTGATATCAAAAGTATCTGATAAAGTGTGCATGCACACAAACCACTAGAATCAAAACTTTGTCCTATAGAGTAGCGATCCCCAACCTGTGGGCTGCGGACCACATGTGGTCCGTCGACTAATTGGAGGTGGGCCGCGAAGGACGCCTTCCTCCCCCCCCCCCGGCCCTTTACTTCATCCACGTTCCGGCAGGCGCACATGGGACTATTTTGTTGCAGAGAAATAAGCTCAGGGTTCCCATTGATTTGTCATTGTCATGAGTTAAAATTTCCATGAAAATAAAATGTTCCTTATGTTCATTGTTGTGGCGTGTCTGTATCTTATTTTGAAGGGTTTGATGTTTAAACATTACCATAGTGACCAGAGTCAGAGAGCGTTAGGGCAGTGGGCCTCAGTAAAATTGTCAAGCATTGAGTGGTCCCTGGTGATAAAAAGGTTGGGGACCACTGCTATAGAGTAAATAAGGAAGAGATAGTAAATGTTCATCCAAGCCACTTAGACAGGTTTAGAAGCACTGTGCTTCTAAATTCTATTGATATTAAAGGTTACATTGCAGATAAAGAATCTTTGTTGAAGTATAACTGAACGTGAAAGTATGATCATACTGATGTACATATTTGTCACCTTTGTATGTAATATTCTGATTGTTCGTATGTTGTGATTTTGTGCACCACCACCCCCCAGGATTCACAATGCACTTAAAGGAATTCCAGATGACCGGGATGGACTTTTTGATACCATTCAACGCTCTAAGAACCATTATCAAAAAAGGGCTTACCAGTGTATAAAGTGTATGGTAGCACTCTTCAGCAACTGTCCTGTAGCATACCAGATTTTACAGGTAATTCATTTCAGTATTTTGTGTTCTCTTCTGATTTAACTGAGAATTGTTTCTCAAACTTTAAAAAAGCACAACGTATCCTGCTATGAAAAGAAGAAAGGGTTTATTTGAAACTTAGTTACAGCAGACCTGCAAAATCACTTTTACCTAAACCCACTGTTTCCTGTGTTTTACACCAAATAAAAGATCAAATATTTCACTCCCCCACCTGGTAGATAGCAAAAGGTCAAATCTTTTTCCACCCATTTTGATTGCAAGAAGTCATTTTTTAATTGAATAGAAGGGCGTGCTCCCAATAACAAACCAAACATTCTTATAAAAAGCTGCTTAATTAAGTTATTTGACAAAGTATCAATAGTGAATAATTGATTTTTTCTCTGTAGAGCAATGGAGATCTGAAGAGGAAATGGACCTGGGCAGTAGAATGGCTTGGGGATGAGCTTGAGCGTAGGCCATACACTGGTAATCCACAGTATACATATAATAACTGGTCCCCACCAGTCCAGAGTAATGAAACATCAAATGGTTATTTTCTGGAAAGATCACACAGTGCAAGAATGACCCTTGCAAAGGCTTGTGAACTGTGTCCAGAAGAGGTAAGAGCTAATTCACATTTCATGTTGCTTTTTAATTTGCAAGCTCTCTGATTTCTTTATTTTATTATAACTAAGGTGTGGAGTTTTAAATGAATTAAAAAGGGGGAAATTGCAGTTCATTTCTAGGTGGAGTTACGTGCATTTAAATCTATTAGCTTTAGTGGATTCAGAGGAGTTGTTTCTGCTTGGGATTGCACTGTTGGTATTGCATTATTTTATTTTTTCAATGGGTTCCAAACCGTACTGTTAATTGGCAAACCTAGTTTCTTTTCTGAAGAGTATGGATTCATCCTTTTCTCAGCTGGAGTACTTTAGGATACTTACCTCCTTATACATTACTGCATATGCTGTGGACCAGGGATTTGGAATGTCCATTGTGGGTACAAAGGGCTTTTTGTTTCCTGCTGCACTGGGAGTGTAGTTAGACAAGGATGTTTGAACTTAACAATATATGACAGCTGCACTTCTCCTGAGTGCATAGGGGGTGCAGGAGCAACAGAGGGTGAGTGGGACGTGTGATTGGTTTAGGATCCTTCCGTACACTCCTTGGAGTTATTGAATGTGCTCTGAAGCAGCGGTTTCTGGCTATACTTGGTGACCTACAAGTATAAATATATAATAAATAAAACAAGTCCAAATCTACTTGTTATGGAGACCCATCCAGGGCTGCCCCAATGTTTTTGGGTAACCCTGGAAAACTATGACTGTGGCACCCATCTAGTCAGCATTCCGTTTTCTGCCGTAACTGTTTTGAGAAACCTACAAATATTGCAGCTGCCCCCACTATGAACGGCAAGCAAGTGGCATTCCGACATACTCAGTCTTTGCATATGGAAGTGTCATTCCAGCCTCTGACTATCCGTTCCTCCATTATTCCATTTACTCCCCCCTTGAGATTCTCACTTAGCCCTTGAGACTCTTGTTGGTCTCTAATATTGGCCCCTTTGTACACCCCGAGGTTTATTAGTGCTTAGAACTGGGTTGCTTGCCGCTAGTTTTGGAAGGTTTTTAAGATTGACTGGTTGGGTTCGGACCGTTTTAAATTGTTTTATGGGGTTTTATTGTGGTTTTTATACTGATTGTTAGCTGCCACAAGCCTTCGCGGGAGTAGCGGGATAAAATATAATTAATAGTAACAACAATAAGGTGCTGCTGGACTCCAAATCTGTTTTACTGCAGACCAAAGTGGCTGCCGTGTGAAATTCACTCTGGAGACCATCAGGGCACGTTTTACTTAATCAATATGTATTTGCAGTGAAAGAAAAAATATCAACCATGACATTCTTTAGAATGTTGATCAAAATTGAGTGGATCAAAAAAAATACCCAAATAAAAGGGAGAAAAGATCTGGCTTGGGGAAGAATATCTAAATCACTTTTGCTCCTCCCTGTAGTTCCTTGTAGGCCCATACCTTTCTTTCTAATAGTAATGTTCATCATTTGTAAATTAAAGTACACACACACACACGCACACACAATGTGGTATCTCCATGAACCTTGGAATTCTGGGCGTAGCTGGGTATCAAAACAAAAAAAGGAGAATTCACTTTGATAAATGCATGCTGACCTCCCTATCTGAACCCATCAAATAAATTGTCATCTGATAAGTATCGCCCTCTTCCTCTCAACAAATATAAGGCACCAGGCAAACAGCAGTGCTTTTTATTACTTTTGTACTGTTATAAAAATATGTATTAATTCATTTTAAGATTTTAAATTATGTTAGCAAATTGTATGCGGCATTGTTGTTACCCACTCTGAGTTGTTGGGGAAGGGTGGGTTAGAAATGAATTATTATCACTATTTTTATTATTAATCTTTAGTGTCCTGGAGCAGGCTTTCTCAAACAGGGTTTCATGAAAACCTTGATGGCCCTTGAAGGGGTTCCTAATTGAGTGGGGGTTAATTACTTTTTATATATTTTTTAATGTGGTAAACATTTATTGGGTGATATGACCTCTGATTAAAATTAACGGTATCCCTCCATCTTTCATACTCTTAAGTGTGAAGGGGAAAGAGCCCTGGAAGTTTTATAGTATCCTGGATTTATGGGGAGGGGAAGTGGTGGTAGTAGTTAAAAGCAGATTTGGGAGATGCATGCACTTTGATGCATGCACAGATCATGCATCATGGGGAATATTTATACACCCTGTACTGCTGAGGTTGGAGCTGCCTTCACTATTCTCCTTACCACTTCCTTTGCTCCCTCTAACAGTCACTTGTGGTAAATACAGGAGGCAGAGGTCCCCTGTGAGTACTTGCAGATCCCCAGCTTGTAATTCTTAATATGATGTGAACAAGTATTTTGCCTTCATAAACTAAGTCTGGAATATTCAGAAACTTGTGTCACATAGGAATAAGAAAGGATCTAGCCTGGGAAATGACAGTAATTTTAATCAAAGTGGTATTCATTTATAGGAACCAGATGATCCAGATGCCCCTGATGAGCATGAGTCGTCCCCACCAGAAGATGCCCCACTGTATCCTCATTCACCTGGCTCCCAGTATCAACAGGTGAGCAGTGATTTACTTTAGAGAACACCACTTCTCATTTAGGTGTCTATATTAGCTTCAGCTTAAGCAGAGATATGTTGATGATGTTACTTCCTTAGGTATAAATGTAAAAGCTTCACAAGTGCATAGGGTAAGGTGACCAAATTTTGACATTGGTAAAGCGGGACACCATTGACTGGGGGGGTTCTTGATTAAAATTTGGTCTATATGGAGTAACAAAGTTTCATGGAATGTTTCATAGAACACAAAAATAATTTCATAGAACGCAAAAATAGTATTGTAATATATATATTTTAATTTCAACATTAGTACAATTTTCCTATGGGGCTATGAGGATGCCTCTGGAGGCCAATCTACGCTGTCCTATCCATTAAAAGGAAGGTTTGTCAGGCTGGG
This sequence comes from Paroedura picta, assembly GCF_049243985.1. Lineage (NCBI taxonomy): Eukaryota > Metazoa > Chordata > Lepidosauria > Squamata > Gekkonidae > Paroedura > Paroedura picta. Next base: position 66,188,217 of record NC_135374.1, on the reverse strand, counting down.
ATCAGGGAAACAGGATGTCTTGCAGAGTGCCTGTTCCGTTTTTTAAAACATCTGGTGTGTCCACATATAAAATCATTTTGTGGAAATTGGCTATCTACACAACTTTTCTACCATTATAAACAGGGTCAGCTCAAAAATATCAGTCTGCTTATACACACATGCAGAACAAATGTATATCTTACATATGATGCTTCTGTCTCTTACTTCTCTGGAAATCACTCTATACAGAAAACCAATGATTACAAAATGCCCAGAATCTCACAAGTTTGCAAGAAATAATTGAAAGTTTGATCTTTGCTCTGTTGTATAGTTAGTATATAGTAGTATTTGAGTAAGAAGTTCCATGGCAACATAATTGGAATCAAAGATATGTTGGATGCTCACTTTTAACACTTTCTCAAAGCAGAAATGAAGTATGAAATATGTTCTCCATGAACACTGTGTGCCAAATTCAAGTGTGCATACAGAAGATTAAACTTCTTTTAAAAGCCAAATGTCCTGAAAAATGTAATGCTAGTTCCGAACATTGAAATAACCCCTGACATTGCTCACATTTGTGAGTTGTAGACAACTGCACTGTTTGTTCCCTTATCTTCCCGAAATCATTGTATATACCCCGGGTCTGTTAATTTCCTCTCATGCTCATTTTCCTTCATCTTGCTTTCTTTACTGATGTTCTCAACAGATCAGTTGGTAAGTGATATAGATCACCCACAAGTTAAACCACATTGTATCCACCAGCTCCCTTATCTGTTAGCCTGTGGTGTCTTCACTTTCTCACGAGCTGGCTTTTTCACCTAGAACAGGCACAGTAGCTATCTTTTAATTACAGGTAGAGTTTTGTAATTGATCTAATTTCATATTACACCAAGATTCATAAATATTTCACACTGATCAGCTTAGTAGATGTATTTAAAAATAGTGTGTGTTGAATGCAAAGTACCTAAAGTCTTTTGGGTCAGTTCATCTTAAGTGTACTGTATGTCCCCTTGGAAGAAAGGTAATTCTCTGTTTCTGCTTTCTTGTGCCAATTAAAAATACTTTCTCCTCACTCTCCTTTTCAAAGGCTGACTTTAATGAAAGTCATTCATGTGAGTTGGGCAGCATTTTCCACGCCTCCTTGGTTCAACTTTTGCATGAAGTTTGAATTCAGTTTGTGTGCAATAACTTTAGCTCTCACTTTCAGTGCAGATTTATTCTAAATGTGTAAAAGATAAGGGTACGTGTGTTCAGAAGAAGCCACTTTAAAGTACAGATTGTTGCTAACCTGTTAAGTTGCTATTTATAAAGACAAAAGCAGTTACTATTTTTTCTTCTTTTCCCCCAGAATAACCATGTGCATGGACAACCATATACAGGGCCAGCAGCACATCATATGAACAACCCTCAGCGAACTGGCCAACGAGCACAAGAAAATTTTGAAGGCAGTGAAGAGGTTTCACCGCCTCAGACAAAAGAATAATGGAAATGCACATATATTAACTTGTTCCATCAAGACTGTGCACCCAGGCCTTACAGTCCAACTTTTCTCTGTTTCTGGCTAATATTTAGAAGAAAAAAAACTATTCCTAATCAATATGGAGTGAAGAGTCTATTCACTGTCTTATCTGCAGAAAATTGCTGTCAATATATAACCTGCCTGCAGTGGAAAGTGTATAGTGTTTTGTAATAAATGGCCTGATGCTAATGTGTAAATGGCAAAGGTGTATATAGTATATTAATGTTTGACTGTTAATTCTTAAGCAAGAAACATTTTTTGTCTTGATGAGACTCACAGATCTACAACAATTAATTTCTTGATATATCCGCTACGCTCTACAACCAGTGTTGCCTGCCTTAGGGCAGATGGATCAACTCCTTTCCAAAAAAAGAGAAAAAAATAGCAAGCCTCTCCATGTCAACCACAAAAATAGTTTCATGTAATTCTTTGCCACTGGAGTCAATTTTACTATGAGCAACGTAATGAATGGTAACCTTTTAATTATTTGGTTGATGTGGAAAATTGGTGATGTAACATTGTTTCTAGGTCTTTTTTCATTGCCTTTTTCATTCTGGTATTAGGTTAATCACTTTGAAGCTATAGTTAAGCTGTAACATTTAGCATGGCTTCACACCAAGTTAGTGTAGCCAATGAGGGAAGAAAAATTACAGTTGTCTAAAGGTGACAACTATTCTTCAGAGCCTTTTCTTCTGACATCTGGATTATTAAACGGGAGGGGGGTTGGGCAATGTGACAAACAGGTGGTTTTCAGTTGCACATATGTTCCTCACATCTAATGTTTTCGACAATTCTGTCTCTGGGTGGGATAAAAGAACACTTAGTTTTCAGTAATAGGAAATTAAAAGATTTAAAACAAATATGCAAATTTTTGCTATGCCAGGATGCCTGGAGCATAATAGACTGTATTTGGTGTGCTTGTTTTGTTTCTTTGGTAGAGCTTATTTGATAAACTTCTAACACTTTCCTTTCTACTGCATTGCAGTGAAGCGGAAGTCAACAAAATCACACAATACTTGTGAGTGCCACTGCACCAAGTTAACTTGCTGGTTTTCTGCTCGTTCACAATTCTACTTGAAAGCAAGAATTGTCTTAGCTCTTTATCCAGTATAAAATAACCTTAGATGCAGGGTTTGATTATTAAAAGAAAAACTACTGGTTAGTCGAATACAAATCTGAGGTATCTCTCTATTCCAGAGTAAACATTTGTTTAAAGACTTCAAGGAACGCATCAGTAAATACTGTATTTAAATTAAAATTGGTAACTTGAATGTGTGTAATTATTTTGGAACCTGTCAAAACCAAATACCCCTGCAAAACAGATACAGCCCACCCTATACTATTTAAATATTTGCTGTTTTATTTTATAGAAATTATTTTGCTGAATTCACAAATAGAATTTGATTTAAGAAGACCATTTTTGTCCTGTGGTGTGTGTGTGCTTTTTTTAAAAAACAGACTGCACAGGTATTTGAATTCTGTGCACTATACCGAATTCTGGAGCTACAGTCGCATTGAGATTTGGTGGACAGAAATTTGATCGTTGACAAGAATAAAAAAGGAAAACTGTAATAGTTTCTTAATGTGACTATCTTGTACTTTTGTATGTTTTATATATACATATATATTTAATGAGCACAAGCTTGGTGGTATTTTTTACAACTGAGATGATACAAAAACACTGCTTATCAAACTGATGATTTATAGTTAAATTGAACAAGTGAGAGAATCACAAATGCGTTCTTTTGCATTTAGTGTAAAGAGATAGTCTTAAACCATTTTTAAATATTCTGTGTAGCAATTATTTTACCCTTCCAGTTTTTCTCTAGCAATTTGTTATGTTTATAATAGCATTTAATTGGATTGATTGACAGAGTTTGAGTGAAACATTCCCCATCTATTGGCTATGTTTAGTTTAACTCAAAATATTAGCTGGCTTTTGTATTAGAGCTGCAACATAATTTATATTCACTTGGACCAGTAATTACTGTTAAATGTGTTACAAAGACTATCTTGCATACAGAAACATGGAACTTTTAAATTCAGCCTGGTAGGGAGTGATTACACATGAAATGATTGTGAAAAGATGTGTTTTAAGAAGACTAAGGTTGTTACTTTCACAAGGCTGTAACTTTTCTTGTCATAGAGAATTACTAAGATGATCAGTTGGGGAGTATTATGGTTAATCTTTTTTTCTGGAAGAGAACCTTGGAAGACTAAATTTAATGTGTGTCAGGAATCTTAGAATACCCCCTTAACCTATGGGCAGTGTTTCTGTTTATTCATTTAAGTAAAAATGTTCTCAACTGTAATTAAGGCATGCTTCTGTCAGAACTTCAGTAGTCACTTATCCAGCTATATGATATTATACCTCAATATTCATGGCACATATTTTAAAAGTCCTTAAAGTGCCTAAAGGTTTTGTTTTACTTTTGCCAGTAATTATTGAATCCTAATTCATTGGTAACTGTTACTGGGAAATACTTGGGATGGGATCCAGTCAGCTCTTTCACTCAGCCTCACCCAATCATTTTCCTGATAAGCTGCAATGTTCCTCACACATTGCTTATATCCATGCAGGTCATGTGATTCTCCAGCATAGCCAAAGGAGATACCTCCTTCATGTCATCTGCAGAAAAACTGGTTGCAATTGACCCCGTCTTCCATAAGCGATCCATCCAGCAGTAACATAATCTTGCGTTTTTGATGACATCAAATACTTACAGTGAACATATGTTGGAAAAATATTTAGTGTGTATGTAATGAGTGTGTGTGTGTAAGCGGCTGGACCTTACTAGAGGCAGTTCTGGGTGCAATTATTTACCATTGTGGTCAGTGAGTAAAAATTTGAATTTTATTTTTGTCAGGCATCGCTAAGCCAACCTAGTGATGTTGGTATGTTTGGCTGCCAATTTGCTGGATTTTGGAATGTGCAATCACTTTGGGAGAGCATTTGATTGCCAAAAGTCAAGAGACACTGCTTTCAGCTTTCTGTCTCAAAACGAAAACCCAACAACAAAACCCTAAACTTTCTTCTTTTTAGTTTCGGGAAAAAAATGAAAGGATGGCTACAGCGTCCTCTGAGGAATTTTTTTAAATGTCATTTTAAGCTTCATAATTCTTTAGCTTCTTCAGTCTCTTAAAACGGACTAGAGTTTTTGAAGAATTGGCTTAAGCCTCAGTATATTTATTGGTTTGTTTCCTTCAACAAGTTATATTTAGACGGACTACTTATAACTGGGTATGTATCAGAACTATGAAAATCATTGATACTGCTAGTTAATTAAAAAGGGAAATAAACTGGTGTTTGAAATTGGGTAAGACCAGAATGTGTAGGTTGTCCTTCTGTACTTTTCCTTTATGTGGAGATGAAGGTGGTCCTGAACCATCAACACTGGTTTTTCCAGCATGGAATCACATTTTATTGACTAGGGGCAAAAAAACACGTGTTCATTTTCATATTTAGAGTACGTTTTCCTAGTTCCCTAGATATTATTATTCCTATTGCACACTTCCTATTCGTTTCAGTGGAGCTTACGAAAAAAATACTACCATGGTCCTGGGGACCATTTTCATAGTATGTATTCTAAAAGTGTGATTGCTTCCCAGTTCCTGTATCATATACATGCTAGTAATATTAGTAAAAGTTACATGATTAAATTTATTCATTTTCTAAAGTGCTTTATAAAAAGAATTGTAACATTTTAGGTAATTCTCATAGCACTTTAGGAAGACTAGTTTCAGAAAAATGCAAGCACTTTTTCCCATGAATAGTAGGGCAGAGAAACAAAGTAGTGGTGTATGTGGGTTTGTTCCTGTTTACATGTTTCACTTCATCATGCCCATTGAATAGCGAGTAGCATGTGATAAAATGCCATCATGGGTTGAATGCCTTAGGAACAACTTTTTGTATTATCTCTCTCAATCCTCAGCTGAGACATTAGACAGCAGCACATCATCATGTGTCAGTGAAGTGCTTGAGCGCATGTGTGCACTGCTCCTCAACCTGTTATCTGTCTTTGGCCAGCAGGGAAGTGCCCTTGTCAATTCCAGTCTCTCCATACATTAAAACATCCCTAAAAGAATAGATAGAAAAGCATTTTGTCATGTTGAACTTCTATAGTGAAAGCACCATGTTTCAGACTTGCATGCAAGTAGGGATTAGTGGAGATTGACTAGAATGTCTGAAGAAATTGCTGTCCTTGGAAAACTGCATGCAGCATGAACATTGTTGCAGAAAGGAAAATCTGCCACTATGAATAAACACTTGTGCAAATACTGTTCCATCTCCAGTTTTTGTTCTCCTAAACATTTGGCTTGATTACTGGTGTCAGTGAAATATTCAATTTAGTTGGATTTAATTTCTGCATTATAACAGCAAGTGGACTTTGTTTGTTGTACCTGTAACAGCCTCTTTACACCATAGGTGTACGAGATCACTTGAAGCTGTTTGGGGCACTTCTGACCAATGTAGATCCTTGCAGTTCATAAATTTAGTTTCACTGATATTAGGTTAGATGGTTACAAACGTGTGCAGTTGTAGGACTAAATCCCAGGAGTATTAGATGTTTAAATTAAAAATAATAAAGATTAGTAAACTGACAGGTAAATTATAACTTGCTGTGAAATGGTGCTTAAATAACATCAGAGCAACAGTCTGTTTATTGTGGATGCATCCCACAACTAGGTTAATCTCACTGGTGTATGATATTTATCACCTGCATACAACTGCTTTCTGGTTCCAAAACAGTAGCTGATTCATGCATTCATTTTGCTTTACATGTTAAGCAGTTCTGGCTACCTTAGAAATGCATCACTGACAAAATTAACATGAGATCAGTTAGCTAAACCACCAGCAGCAAACCCTGTGGTCTCTATGGCTGAAAATGGTGGTTCCATCATCAATGTGGGTAATGCTACTGGTTGTACACCTGACTGTCCAGTATGGCAATTCCACCACTGAATACAAAAAAAAATCTGAAGGAAAATGACGCTGCTTGTTTAACAGCAAAATATTAGTGTGCTGATTATGTCACTTCAGAACAAGTTGTGATAAAGCCTTGGACATCTACTTGTAACTGCCATGGTAATTCTCTTGCCTTTTTCTCTTCAGTACTACCTTATTTTCCTACTTTTTGTAGCATTTAAGAATTTTCGAGGATTTAATGCTGATTGTTGGATTAAATTGGCTAGAGTCTAAACCTACATTTCACCCCCTAGGACTTAAACAGCTCACCACATTTTAGAACACTTCTCAGCTACTATGTTCCTTAGAAGGCTGGCTATAGGAGATGCAGGTTTCTTTTGCAACAATGGCAAACTCTGGAGTCCCAGGTGGCATGTTCTTTAAAGTGTTCACTTGTAAGATTGGCAGCTGGAGGCCAAACATCATCAGAGCCATCTTGGGGCTCCAGTTGCCAACTCCTGTTTTTTTATTAATTGTTCCAATTACTGTTTTCACTGTAGGAGGCATCAGTTTGATTGGGTGAACAAATACACTGGCTACACTTGATTTTTCTGTGGGTTACAGTAGGACTTGTTTCCCACAAAGCTTTTTGATGTACATTAAGCATTCTGCATTTTGCATCTCTGGCACTGTCACCACGTTTTATAGATATATTTGTGGAATGGAGCAGCAGGACCAGGTTTTGAGGACAGTATTTAATGAGCACTGATTACATTACAGCTGGAATTAATACTGCATACTGTAGAAGAAAAACTGAGATTAGAGAAACAAGAATAAAAATCTTTTGCCAAAGATTATAACTGGAAACCATGTTTCTATTAACCTGTTGATGAGATCGATGTAAACACAAATTGCATGTTCCATTGTATTTTTGAACATAATGTGATTATAAAGTCCATGTATCTTGGGAAAGCAGCTGATGGAAAGCTTTAGCCTGTATCTTGGACCTGTTCTACCTAAAGCAGACTCTTCATGAATCTTAACATTCCACATCTGAAGTTGAACTTTTTGTATGTAGATGAACAACAGACTGATAAAATTTTCAGTGTAGGTTTTTGCCATCTAGATTTATTGGATATAACCAACAAGATTTTGTGTATGGGAGAAAAATAGATCTCCTGAATTTCTCCTGAAATATTTTGTTCTTGCATGATGCTAATTTAATAGACTTGTACAGTTTTTGGGGAAGTAAACATTTGTAAATACTTTTTTGAAGTATTTTGAACTGAATAGTTGTTTCTCCAAAATGTTACTCAAAATGTCCTTTTTATTGCCACCATTTTGAATAATGGACACCTAAAGTGAAACTGGTATAAAGAGTTTGCATAACATTTTGCATTTACCAATTTCATTTTAGGACTGATGTTTGTGTTTTGTCTGGAATGTACTACGTTTGTATGTCACCAATAAATTTCCAAAATACATAATTTTCAATTTTGGTTTGAATTCAGACATTTGAACCAAATTAGGTTTGTGAAATTCAGAGTTACATATTTAAGACAGCAAAAATACAAACAAATGAATTGTTGAATTATTAATTCCAATGCTTTAGTTTTGCATGACCTTAAAGCACTTTCCTCTGGTCTAAGGAGCCAACATGTCACCAGAAGGTTGCTTGTGCTGACAAGACAGTAGCATCTGTGGAAAGGATCCCAATCCAAGTTACATATTTTAGCACGTAAGTCATCTTAAGTTTTCTAAAGAAAAGATTTTCTAGGGGCTAGATCAGTGATAATGACTTATCAACAGATTATCATTTTAATTGGTGCAAGAACTTCTGCCTGCAGAACACTATTTTTCTATCTCCCTCCTCTTGAAATGATCTTTCTGTGCATCTCATCTCCCAGGAACTGGACTTTAGGGTGGGCTTTCTTGGGGTTGCTGCAGGAGGGAGAAAGCATAAGTCCCTGGTTCCAACTAGTTAATCAGTAGGGCTTCTTCACTGTGAGCTGATTCTTCTGCCTTTGAGCATAACTTATTTTTACTTATAAGTGCAGTTAAAAATGTCAGCCTTGACATTCCATTGTATATATCCTGCTTCAGCAATAACATTGTATATTAGTTTAATTTTTTTTCAATCAAAAGGGCTATGGTATTTTAGTATATTTGCTAATTCTGCTGTTATCTATGCACCCATTTATTGCTTAATCCTATGAAATAATTCCGATCCTTGAAAATTTGTGGGAATAAAAAAAACTAGCACTGATACCTCTGGTTAACAGATGTTACTTTATGCATTTTGCTTGTGGATTCAGACTTCTTTCAATTCTAAAAATGAACGTATAGTCTAATCACCCCATCTTGTGGTAAACTCGTCATAGAATAATTTAAAGGACACAATTTATCTAATTTTTTTCTAATAATGCTATAAAAGACCCCCGGCCCAGGAGGTATACACCTGTACAGCTGTTTGTCTCTTTTAAGGGTTATGGACATGCTAGTTTTTGGGCACAAGCTGAAGTGCCGTGAGAAGCTGGATAGAAAGTTATTTTATCAGAGTTTGATATAAGGGAAGTTTGAATAGCTGCTTCATAGTGCACTTATGTTTCCTGCATTTTCATGCCAACCTTTCTCTAGAGAGCTGCAGACAACAGTCAGTGGGACAAAGGTCTTGGCTGTCAACTTGATCTACTGTACAATCTAGAAAGCATTCATGTGTTCCCATGAGTCTTAATGCATACCTCATAGTTGGAGGGGGGGAAAGCCTGCTGGACCAACAATGCCTGGATGCAGTTGTTTACATCTGTTCTTACCTTAGTGAGAGCTCTAGACGTCTTGGCATGCCTTATTAACCAGGTTTCCTGTAATTCTACACATTGCTATCCTGAGCAATGACACCTTCAAGGCCACTGACTTACACTCATAGAATCATAGAGTTGGAAGGGACCTCATGGGTCATCTAGTCCAACCCCCTGTACTAGGCAGGACACTCACATCCCAGTCGCTCATCTACTGTAACCTGCCACCCCTTTTCCTTCACAGAATCAGCCTCTCCATCAGATGGGTATCTAACCTCTATAAAAATTTCCAAAGATGGAGAACCCACCACCTCCCAAGGAAGCCTGTTCCACTGAGAAACCACTCCATCAAGAACTTCTTCCGGATGTTTAGATGGAATTTCTTTTTAATTAATTTCATCCCATTCGTTCTGGTCTGTTCCTCTGGGGCAAGAGAGAACAATTCTGCTCCATCCTCCATATGGCACCCTTTTAAATACTTGAAGATGGTCATCAGATCCCCTCTCAGTCATCTCCTCTCTAGGCTAAACAGACCAAGCTCCCCCAACTTCACCATCTTTGTTGCCCTCCTTTGGACACGTTCCAGTTTGTCAACATCCCTCTTCAATTGGGGTGACCAAAACTGAACACAGTACTCCAAGTGAGGCTGAACCAGAGCAGAGTACAGCGGTACCATCACCTCCCGTGATCTGGACACAATACAGCCCAAAATCCCATTTGCCTTTTTAGCCACAGAGTCACACTGCTGACTCATGTTCAATGTATGGTCTACTAAGACTCCTAGATCCTTTTCACACATGCTACTGCCAAGACAAGTCACCCCCATCTTATATTGGTGCATTTGGTTTTTCCTACCTAAATGCAGAACTTTACATTTGTCCCTATTGAACTTCATTTTATTCAGTTGAGCCCACTTTTCGAGCCTATCAAGATCATCCTGTATTCTGTTGCTGTCTTCAGTTGTGTTTGCTACCCTTCCCAGTTTAGTATCTGCAAATTTAATAAGTATCCCCTCTAATCCCTCATCTAAATAATTTATAAATATGTTGAACAACAGGCCCCAGGACAGATCCTTGGGGTACTCTACTTGTCACTCTTTACCAAGAAGATGCTGAACCATTAACAAGTACCCTCTGGGTACGATTTGTCAACCAGTTATTGATCCACCTGACAGAATTAGGATCAATACCGCATTTTACCAACTTGTGAACAAGAATATAATGTGGAACCTTATCAAAAGCTTTACTGAAATTCAGATAAACTATGTCTATGACATTCCCCTAATCCAGCAAGGTAGTCACTTTCTCAAAAAAAAAGATAAGGTTGGTCTGACATGACTTGTTCTTGCAAAACCCATGCTGAGTCTTAGAAATCACTCAGAATTGCCTGACTTGACAGTACTTTGTCAAATTGTGGACACTCCCCTCCCCAATTGAGCTACTTTGAAACTTCCTACTGTTTAGCAGAGAATTTAAGAGAAAAATTCCTTTATCAGAAAAGAAAAAGACCTTTTGGAAGACAAGATCTGACAATGAAACTTAGAAGTCTGTCTTTACATGGTAAGATGCCATGTTTTTATCTGACTTCAAGTTAGAAGTGAATTGAATACCAACAATATTCTAAGCCCTTGGCTGTACTGCTTTATGGGAAAGTGCTATCACCCAGTCACTCAAGGAAGTATAAAAGTTACTGCGAACATCAAGAACAAAGCATGAACTGACTTGCATGCTGTACTCAATTCTTTTGTTAGTGTAAAATTAAGACCAGCTATCTAAGTTTTGGTAAATTATAATGCAAAAGAGGAGTCTGACACCATTCTACCAGTTGTACAAGATTTATTTCTCTGAATGCTGAGCTAAGGGCCTCAGTTCTCCTTCTCCTGCACTGTCTTTGTTCCCCGCAGTCTGCCTGTACGACGTGCTGCAATGAGACCAACTTTACGACCAGCTGGAGCATCTCTCCTGATGGTGGATGGCTTCCCAATGTGTTGGTGGTTACCACCACCAAAGGGATGTTCAACGGGCTGTGGAAAAAAACAGTGGCCCAGTCAAAAGCAAAGCAAAATGAGTCTCTCTATAAAAGATGGCAATTCAAAAACAAGCCCCGGCACTAATTCCATGCAACCATTAAATTACACTGTTGTGGGAGTAAAGACGCAATGTCTTGCAGCTATTTGGACTGGCTAAAGGCCGGATGCCCTAGTGTCTTTGAAAAATTCTTGAAGTGAAGAGAGCATTAGTTGTAAGAACGACCTCTCAAAATGCTGGTTTAAATTGTCACAAGTACTCATTAGCATGCTTAACTTAAATATTTTGAACTACTGTGTGTATGTAAACACCCCTTAAAATGGTAACGCAGATGATATTCAAACAACTTACATTCATAGCCACACCACGGACACGGGGCCAGCAGTTTCTCTTTGCCTTGTATTTATGGTAAGCTCGCCCAGCTTTTAAGATAGGTTTGTCAATACGGCCACCACCAGCAACAATGCCTGGAAGGTTCAAAAAGACAATTCAGTAAGAGAGGAGTCAGCCTGAGCCATAAAAAGGCAGCAAGTCCACTCAATGAGTTTTCAAGCAAACAGCGTCACACTCACCAGTCCCTATCCTGCTCAGTTACTCAGGTACTTCAAAACTTTCAATCGACTTCATCACTGAAAACTTTAGGGCTACGTTTTTTGGCTGTAGTCACTGCCAAAAGCAGTTTCTGTCAAGGGTTACAAATTCTTGGTGCTGAATTATGAAATATAATCTAGCAAGACATTTTATATCTTGAACAAGTAGCTATTTAATGTTTCATAAAGTATTCTAAGATGTGATGTGTAATTAGGAACTGGAAACATCCTTTCCATTAAAAGCAACTTCTAAGGTAGACAATGTGTGATTCTATCATTCTGTAATGCAACTGTTTCCTGACAACACATGCTAGAACTGCCACACACTCCACATCACATCACCATGAAAGGAAATAAACTGGCTTCACGGTTTTAGCAGCCTCTTTAACTGTTATTGCACACCTGCAGACAATGACAAGCATAAAGAACTTGTGCAAACCAGCCTCTTTACTGTCAGCATTTTACACTCACTGAACATCTACAACACATTCAAATGGGTAGCCGTGTTGGCCTGAACTAGCAGAACAAAATCTGAACCCAATGGCACCTTTAAGACCAACTAACTGTTATTCAAGGTGTAAACTTTAGTGTGCTTGTAAGATAACAAAATTGAAGCTATAAGACCTCATACATAAATGTGAGCGAGCCAGTTTCAGGAGGGCGGTATAGACATTTAATTAATAAACAATAATCTACTAACACACAGCATAATGAAGAGGTTTACCAGATACAATAGTCTTACAGGTTCCACAATTGGGAATGCAGCTATCCATTAATCTTTAATCTTGACATTTTTATTCCCTTTATGCTTTTTCCCCCAGAGTTGAACCCAAATGAACTGGGTTTATCGTTTACCTGATAAACTTAGTTTGTTATTTCTGTAATATTTTTTGTAACTGCCTTTTCATTGTCTGACGAAGTGTGCCATGCACATGAAAGGTACACAAGTCTAAACCTTGGGTCTTAAAGGTGCCATTGGACTCAACCTTTGTTTTGAACATCTCCAAGTAAGGCAGCGTACTTCCCACTTCTCCACTAACAAGGTTAAAGAACAGCATTTTGGTTTCTCTTTGTAAAGTACACTAAATTCTAGGGGATTGATTGGCTGTTTTGACAAAGGATTATCATTGGCTGTATTTGGTTGTGACACAGTCTACTGATGTAACAGAATTGATTTTTGCTATATATTTCCTGTCATGAAAGATCTGACGAAGGGTGCTTGCACTCGAAAGCTCATGCCCTGAATAAATCTTTGTTGGTCTTAAAGGTGCTACTGGACTTATTTTATAAGGTTAAAGAAGTCTAACAAAGATCTGGGGTAACACTTACCAACAACTGCTCTGTTGGCAGAGGAGATCACTTTTTTGGAACCGGAAGGCAATTTCACTCTGGTTTTTTTAGTTTCAGGATTGTGGGAGATAACAGTGGCATAGTTTCCAGAAGCACGAGCCAGTTTGCCACGATCACCAGGTTTCTCTTCAAGACAACAGACAATGGTGCCTTCAGGCATAGTCCCCACAGGGAGCACGTTGCCAATGTTGAGCTGAGCTGGAAGAGAGGTTTGTGTTAAGCAGAAGCAGGAATGGCCCACTCTCTTTCGCACAACACTCATTTCACAGAAATGTTTAACTCACCCTTCTTGCCACAGTAAACAAACTGTCCTGTATGAATGCCCTCAGCTGCAATAAACAATTCTGTTCGTTTCTTAAACCGATATGGATCACGGAAAACAATCTTGGCAAGAGGAGCTCCTCGGCCTGGATCATGAATGATATCCTAATGAAATAAAATAGCAATTTAAGAACATGTGGAAGAACGAGATCTGAGTTCAGGTTTATAGCTGGCAATGCTGCCAGGCTGCGGATTTACTTGTACTCTTCTGTTACTAAAAGGTAAAGTATTTTTGAGCCAACAGAACTCTTTATTTAGACTACTATAAAACCATAAAACGTACAAGCTGCTCCATTAAAGCATCCACATAGCAAGAGGCATGTATCTGAATAATTTAAATAACCACTTATTTTTATATTCCTTGCCACAAGCTTGGCTTTTTGTCTGCATGTTAAGTCTTCACTTCTTAATTTCTATCCTCCCCCCACATCCTATCCAAATTGCTCCATCTTTCAAACATCCCTTGAGAGCCAGTGTTGATTAATAAGTACTGAATTAGAACTGGGGAGACTAACATGAAACCTCACTGGGTGATCTTGCACCAGGGATTACGTCATGGGTTGGATGTATAAAGAAAATTGGGGGCTAGGGGGGCAGACCATGCTCTGAGCTCTGTGGAAGAAGATCAGGATAAAACTCTAGCAAGATAGAAAATAAAAGCAGAAGCTAGAATTTGATTTGCACCCATATGTCAAGAGGCCAGCCTAGACAGATTTTACACATCTTTCCCAACCCATTCGTAATGCTCAAAAAAGTTTTCAGAATTCCCAATATTTACTATTGCTCAGGATGGTCCATCTTTTGCATATTTGTCAAGTCAAACTACTAGCGTCCTATTTGACCCTGGAGCACCTAGCCATGGTGATCCATGCAATGGTCACCTCTAGAGTGGACTTCTGTAACTTGCTCTACACTGGCCTTCCGTTATCCCTGACCCAGAAACTGCAGCTGGTCCACAATGCAGCTGCTCAAGTCCTCACAGGAACATCTTGGACTTCCGACTGAATTCTGGATCAGGTTTAAGATTCTGGTACTTCCTTTAAGGACATCCACGGTCTGGGCCCCGCATACTTGAGGGACCGCCTCTCTGCCTAAGTCCCTCAAAGAGCACTCCGCTCTGAAAATTCCAACCGGCTGGTGGCCTCTGGCCCCAGGGAAGCACGTTTGGCCCCCTCCCTGTTGGAATGGACATCCAGAAGAGATCAAGGCCCTGCTGGAGGGCCTCCAAGACAGAGCTCTTCCACCAAGGCTTTGATTGGGGACAATGGCCTCATAATATTTACAGGCCCTCCCTGACAAAAACACTCCCAGAGACACCCAGCCTGGGAAAAGGCTTACTGATAGTGACCAACTTCAGGGTAGTAAGCCAACAAATTGATGCTGCTATTAATCTAGATGCTGCTAATAAGTTTTTAAATTATCATTAATGTTGAATGTTTAGTGTTGATGTGAACTGCTTGTCAGTTGATAATTGTTACATACACCATCCTGAGCCAGTCCCTGGAGGGCAGTAAAGGAATTTAATGAATCTTCATCATCAGACTGTAAGAAGCTACTCCCAGTCAACAGTTTTAAACTCCCACAGCTTCCCAGTCATGTACTTACCTTCACAATGCCCTTAATGTAGCCATGTCTCTCAGCGAAGTCAACAGCTCTCAGCTTTGCTGGACCTTTCCGGTGCTTCACATGGGCTCTGAACACAGACCCAGCACCTTTTCTTTGGCCTCGGATGACACGGCCCATTGTGTACTGGAGGGGAACATTAAGAAATTTGAACCACTGTAATTTTTTTGGGGGGGGGGTCATCCTATAAGGGGAATCCTGAATTGGTTAAAAGTGTGACTATGCTCCAAAAATACACTGGTGGGTTCCTGTCAAATGATGCCCAGACAGTATCAAAATCTTTGTTTTTAAACGCAGTGCAATGAATGTTTTTCTTCTCTGGTTTCAAATCACTTATTTTAAATTAATGTATGTTATGATCACTGCTTTCTGAACCTCTAAGTTATATGATGAAGTGTACATCCACATGGCAGCTTATATACTTTGAATAAAACTTTGGTGGTCTTAAAAGTGCCTCTCGGCTCAGACTTTGTTCTGCTGCTTTCAGACCAACATGACTATCCACTTGAATCACTAAGTTATGGGTTAAACTAAAACATTTTAGAACAGTGGTTCTCAACCAGGGGGTCAGGACCCTTTTGGGGGTTGAATGACCCTTTCACAGGGGTCACGGCAGCTTGGGGGAGGGTGCACTGTTGCCGCTCCTCCTGAAGGCAATTTATATACAATGTATAACCAATCATGAAGAATGGATCTTCACGCCATGGGTCAGTTTTGGTTTAATGTCTGTGAAAGAACACTTCTTGCATAATTTGATGGTTGGGGGTCACCACAACATGAGGAACTGTATTAAATGGTCGCGGCATTAGGAAGGTTGAGAACCACTGTTTTAGAACACAAATCGTGACCTCTGGCTAAATGAAATCAAGCAAGTTCCATAGCAGCAGTAGCCAAGTCAGGGATGCGAACCCACAGGTGGGACCCGGGCTCCGTCCCCCTCCCCCTCCCCCTCCCCCCCACCCTAGGGAAAATTGAGGCTTTGAAGGGTGGACTCTGGCATTATACCCTATTGAGGTCCCTGTACTCCCAGGTTTAATTCCCAAATATCCAGGGGTTTCTCAACCTGGAGCTGACAACCGTCTCCTCTTCCCCCCAAGAACTAGCCTGTGGCCAGGGAGAACCTAACCACCCTGAACCGAGTCAATGTGCATCAGACAAAATAGCATGTTGGGACTATCGCATTTATTGTATACAACTGACATCAGTGTTAAGGCCCAAACGGGATTCCTTGCAGGCTGCACACGACTATTTCCCAAGAACACAAGGGACGACGCTCAAGGAAAAGGGGATGTGCGCGTTGCAAGCATGGCCGGCACACTCCCCTTGGTCGCGGGGTTCTCTCTACCACATTGTTAAAAAAATGGTAAGGCCTTAAGCGCTTCCCTCCCCCGCCCCGCTTGCTCCTGCCCGGCCACTCTCAGGGCCTGCTGGGGTGTTGGGGGGGAGGCGGAGGGGCCCGGCTCAGGCCGCCGCGGGAAGCCACCGGCCGGGGGAAGGCGAGGCAGGCTCCGGTGCCCGGCGGAGGCCACGGGGGCGCCGATGGAGGCGGATGGCCCCGCGGGCCCCGGGAGAGCCTTACCTCGGCCGGACGCTGATTCGGAAAGAAGGAAGCCGGGGCAGTCACGGCCACCAAGAGCATCCGGGTCTCAAGAGGTCCGATGCCTGATGGGTAATGTAGTTTTGCCGCCGGACACGCTTGGCCCCGCCCAACTCAGCTCCACGCCGGGGACGTGATTCCTTCTGCCGCTGCCGGGGGGAGGGGGTCAGATTCGAGGGGGACGGCGCTTATTCTTCGCAGCTCTGCGCCCCACTGCGTCGGCCCAGGCGGGCGAGGCCCTGCGTGCCAGAAGCTTGGCCAGCGCCGCGGTAGAGCCGGACACAGGAACACACATAGACATGTTACGCAGTGCGCGTCGTTTGGGACTTCACTTTTTCATTTAACAGCACATTGATTTATTGTGAAAAGAATTAGCAGTAATCCTAAATGGGAGTAAACACCATTAAACTCATTATACTTTTGAACTATCTCTGCGCTATTTCTCTGTAGAAATATTTGCAAGGAAGTTCACGGTATAATAAAGCTGTTCTTAATAAGTAAAATATTTCCCAAATCCAGTAACTAGTAGAACCATAAAAATATCAATGCAGAAACTGTAAAAAAAATCAACATGGACAGCATGGACCTCAGAACTGCCATTAATATTAAATCTTAATTAAATAAGAAAAATAATCAGCCAACAATGAACAGCCCCTGCATATTTATCAAGGGAGAAAAGTCTTCATGAAAGCCGGGCAGATAAGCATCCTATTTACTTTGAGAAATACCTCAGCAGCCTCAATTTCTTACATGTTTACTTGGAAGTTTAGTTCTACTGAGTCCCTCTCCATTGACCGCTTGCGATATATACATATATAATTAAATTAAATAAGCCCTATCAAAAGGCATTTTAAAGTAACACCAAGCACACACAATTTCCAAACAATTCAAAAGTTGTTTTTTGAATGACATGGATTTATACAAACATTCTCGGTTTTAAAGAACCATTATCTCACAGAAACATTTTTGAATGGGGAGCGGGGGACAAAGACTCAGCACTTAGTATTTGTGAGAAACAGCAGTAGCTCCAGTATAACCTACACAAGCCTTTGCTCTCCCTCCATGTTGCAATAGGTGCTGCTCAACCATTTCTCCTCCTTCCTTCAATCCTGCAAGCGCAGAGTAATCCATCAGTAATGGATGCATGAGGGAAATACTTAAAAGCTCGGACTCTAGCAGGTGGGGAAGGGCATCCTGGTGCTTGGAAAAGAGGAAAGCACGGCAAGACAAAGAAACCACAAACAGTTGGGGGGAGCACAGCATGCAGAGTGGGTGGCCTGGAAACCCTGTTGAAGCTACATGCTCAATCACAGTAGTACGGATTGGCAACTGGAGGCCACAAAAATAAAAAGGCCTAGTGTCAAAAGATACTAAGAGATGGAGGCATAGGTGGGAGTGGGGAAGGCATTTCATAGTTAGAGGTGAGCGAGAAGGAACTACTGAAAAAGCCTTGACCCTGGTGACAACCCATTTTACCTTAAGGGTGCTGGGAACACAAAAAGGGATCTGAGATGTCAGGTGAAGTTTCATCTGCCTTAGAAAATTTCTCCCAAAATATGAACTGACTGCATAATTTGTGGAGACTTGCACATATCATGAATGTTTGGTTATCTAGGACTCTTAATTAAAATGTTAGTGGTGGCCAAGGCCCAACACAGCAAACAACAGAGAAAACTGAAAGTAATACACAAAAAGTTACTGTTCTTAAAAGACAGATAGCAATTAAAAAAGAAGAACAGTTGATTGTTACATGCCGCCTTTCTGTACCCAAAGGAGTATCAAAGTGGCCTACAGTCACCTTACCTTTCCTCTTCCCATGACAGACACCTTGTGAGGGAGGTGCTCAGTCAGAACAGTTTGCTCAGTGCTGTGGTGAGCCCAAGGTCACCCAGCTGGCTGCCTGTGGAGAAAGAGTGGGGAATCAAACCCGGATCACCAGATTAGAAGTCCGCACTCCTAACCAAGCTGGCTCTTTTTGTTTTTGTGATTTCAAAAGAAGTTTGGTGTGTACTAATTGCTATTTGCCTTTCAAGAACAACAGTACCATTTTGTATAAGGCAAGCCTCCTGGCAAAGATGCTCTCTAGACTCCTCCACATAAAAACCCCCAGTCATAGACACATTTTTACTGCAATTTAGATATGTAGCACTGTCTGGTGCTTGGATGTATCTCTGCATAATTTTATGCAAGCTTTGATAATTGTACTGATTATCAAAAAGAAAAAAGTTTGAACTTTGAGGACATAAGTTTTCAAGGTGAATAATTACCTTGTCTGGTTTGGATGCTGCTAGTTCTACACTAATATTTTGCATATTATGGCAGAGAAGGGGGTAATTCTAGGTGGAATGGAACCTTAGGGAAGTAAATTGATAATAATTTGTACCCAACAGTATAGTTAGGAGAAAAATAAAAAGTTTCTGTCTACCATCTTCAAGATTTCATAGTAGTCTCATGTTAATGAGAGCCACCTCTTTCTGTTGTATTATTTGAAAAGAAATCAAATTAGGGGTTTTAGCAGAGAGCAGCTTTTGTTTCATACTAAGGTACACTGAAAGTCCAAAATCTTTGCCATATCTCTTGTTGTTAAATAGTATGTTGCTATCATAAATCTTTCTCTTTGTTTCAACAATAAATTAGAATATTTTGTGCACATGAAAGCTTATACCCAGAATTAAACTTGGTTGGTCTTAAAGATGCCACTGGATTCACACTTCGTTCTATTGCTTCTGTTAAATCTGTGGGTTCAGTAAAGACATGGACACTTCAGCTCCAAAGAACCAACTCTTTACTGAGTACAAGAACACTGAACAATAACAAGCAAAACTGGGGAACTTATATACATGTTTGAGGCTCCTGCAAGTCCTTAAGAGAGGCCCCTGATAAGTCCATTCTATAGTCCAACGACTGATTAGGGATGGAGACTCACTAAATCCCATTAAAGAGTCCAGGATCCCAGTCTCTTGTTCCAAGCGCTCTGCCTCAGATTGTCCATATACACAACAGTTTAAGGCCAACATGGTGAACCACCCGAATCTATGTTCAAAGGCACTGTCTAATCTGGAAGCTGGTTTTACAACACACTTCTGATCTGACACTCTAGGACCAGTTACAGTTGGCTTGGACACATTGCTTTCAGCATCTCCAACGACAATAATCGTCCTGATTATTGGCTGATGAAGGGATATTTGAGAGGATTCCTTGTGCAGCAATAAGGCTATTTAATCAGCAAACAGGAGAGGCTCATTAGCAGATGCAAACGAGAGTGTAGTTGTGACTGAAGTACTAGGAAGTGGTGCAAGAGTTGTGTGGGAAAGCAAAGGTGGTGATACATTCTTGGATGATACAAACAAGTGCTTCAGATGGCTTGGCCTTGCACAAGCCATCTTGGACTGATGTTGTTTTTTCCATTCTTGACACCAAAGTTTTTTTAGGTAGGAAGGAAGGATCTACAAGGGATTAACAACTGTCTGATCTAGTGGGTTAAAAGAAAGCACAAGTGTTTTTCCCCCTTCATTCTATCTAATTGTCTCTTTATGGACACAGACAAACCTTATACTTGCCCTAGCCAGCAGGAGACAATTTCCAAAGACAAATTTCTTTAATAAAGACTGGTTTTCATTCTAGCATCCTGTGTTCAACTACTGCTTCCAGCACCTACAGTACTTCTTAGCAGCTCTTCAATGGATTTCGTCCTTCTTAGCCCTTTAGCAGAATATCATCTGGGTTGCTGGTATGTTCAAGTCTATCTTAGCAAACACAGAACAGAACAGGCCTACTATATTTCCAGTGGTTTGTGTAGGCGCCTTGTACTCTGCCTTCAACTGTTATATCTTCTCTCAAATACAGCAGCAGGGACGACAATATAGGCTTCTGCAAGCCTCTACTGTGTCATGCTACATTTCCCATGTTCCCTTGCAGCATCATTATTCCTGTTTTTCAGTATCCATTTTGGCCCACCTCCTTCAGAACTCTGATATCACATGTCTGAGGTTCAGCATCTCTCAGAAAGACTGAGATTAGGCCTCAGTGCAGCCAGACCCAGTCCAGCAGACTGCCAGTCCTTACAAACCAAGTGTGGTTGAAGAGAATATTGGAGACACAATGGACAGATGTGAAAATGTTTTTGCATTTTGAGCATTGTCAATAAGACACAAGTTTCATTGTTTGAATTCCCAGGCTTCTAACTCAATCTCCTGTTCTGTAAAGTACCTGATTTCTTAAAGACTCTCTGCCCGTTCTGCTAGATTCTCAAATGTTTCATCATATAAGATTAAAATGAGGTATTTTTGTTTTAAGGGCAGATCTGCCCTCTGTGTTGCACCAAAAGAATCATAAGTGTCAAGGAGGACATTCCAAGATCATCTAGTCCAGTGCAGGCAGTACACAGCTACAATATCCTCAGTAGATGGTTTTCCAGGCTCTGATTAATGATAGGTCTGCTTAAACCAGTTCTTTTTTTCCCATTGAGAACCCCCTGAAGCATTCTTCAGGCTTCAAGGAACCCAGAAGTGGTGCAATCATGCAGAATATGGTTGGGAAGCATAGCTGTATACACTCCCACCCGGGGGCTCTCCCCTGTCCACCCTCTCTAGGCTCATCATTGCCTGTTTTGGGAGGGAGAACAGATTGACATGATCATGTATTGTCATATCATCTGATAAATGTTTAACTTTTTAAAAAACAATATTAAAAATTAATTAACTTCTACCCAGTCAGGAAATTCTTCCAGGTCAATCAAGAAACTCCAGGGTTTCATGAAACCCTGGTTGTAAAAGCCTGGCTTAAACCTATTCCTTGCAAGCTCTTACAGCAGATAAAGTAAACTGAGCAGCCTTCTATCTCTAGTACACCATACAGACTACACAATAATCAGAAGAATGCATTCCCAGGGGCTTTCCGCACCGGGATCTTTGTAGCAAATTGGTTGCTGAATGAAAAATCGCCATTTAAAATAGTTGAATTCGTCGTTATGCATACCTGCCTTTGTAGTGGAATCCAGTTGCGTTTTGTAGCGTTTCCCACAGGCTTCCGGTCTCGGCAAAAAGCGCTAGAAAGGAAGCGCTATTGCCAAGCTCGTCCCGCCCCTGGCCGTCAAGCAGCCAATGGGCAGCCGTTAGCATGCTCCCAAACAGCCCCTTTCCCTTTAAGGAGGTTTAAAAAAAACAAAAAAACAGACCCATTGCAACGAATCTGTGTTGATTCGTTGCAACGGAGAGACCCATCCAGCTGCCTGGTGTGTTTGAGCTGTCATTTAATCGTTGCCACGCTCCCTCCGAGTGAAAAAAAAAATCCCCCCCCCCTCTCACGGGCCCGATTTTCGGCTGAAAGTGTAAAAAATAAAGGGAAAATACATCAGCAAACGGGCTGTTTGTGCTTAGTGACTCTGGGGAGGGACTGAAGCCGGGGAAGCCTCTAAACAGAAAGAGGCTCGCTCGGAGAAAAAAAAAATGGCGATCGCTTCGCCGGAAGATCAGAGGAGAGAGCCAGGGGGAGGGACTTTGTAGAAACCGCAACAATGTTAACGCACAGGTCTTTTTCGCTAGTGTTGCAGATTGGTTGCAGGAGTGTATCGCTTTCCGGAGGGTGAATCCACTTTTGGGGATTTCCCTGAAAGCGCTACAAGGAAGCGCTTTTTGCAGATCGGTTTCAGGTGTGTGGCAGATTGTCAACGACGTTGTGCATAACGGCAAATCAGTAGCGTTTTCAATTGGCAACCATTGTGCGATTTTGAAGGCGTGCGAAAAGCCCCCCAGTTTTACAGGAAGTTTCTGTCATCAATAATTATTTATATAATAAAGATATTCTGTTTCTCATTTTATTGCATTTGCAGCTTATTCTCTAATTCTCTGGGAGTGTATAAGTGTGGTAAGCTTCACCCCTAGCAACCAATCATTGGATAAAGGGAAATGCAGGCACTAGGAAGATCTTTTAGACATGGAGGCGTAAGCTGGTAGTGCTGGCCTTCTTGGCAAGCAGTTCTCAAACTGACCAACTGGTGGCAGTATACCAAAAGAAAAATGCAAAATAAGCCCTCCAAGAGCTGGGCAAACTGCAAGGGCAGTGTGTTGCTGGATGGAGATTCAGGTTGACCCCTGGTACTTAGACCAGGGGTGTGCATTTGGCAAAACTGAGCTGAAAAAATACCCCAAAACACCAGAATTTTTGGGTTTTTATTTAAGTCAATTAAAGTTTCTCTGATCCAATCAACTACTGGTACTGTTACAGCTAAAGCAGAATAAAAAATGTTGGGGTTTTTTGGCTTTTATTTGGGGATGTTAAGCTGTATGGATCAGCAGGGGTGGTGGGAGATGAGAGCTCAGCAGGGGCTGGGTCCTGTTGCAGGTTGGTGTGGAATTCTCGGCTCCCACTGCCCCAAGTGATCCCCTCAGGTCTGTGTGCAGCAGTGAGAGACCTCCCCTCCACACATAAGGTCCTGGGAACAGCTTCTCTCACAGCACAGTTTAAACTATGCTGCATGAGAAAGCTTTCCAGCCAGGTCTATGTGCGGCAGCTAGGTCTCTCCCCACTGCAGGCAGATCCTGGGGACAGCTTCTCCTGTGGCACAGTTTAAACCATGCCACAGGAGAAACCCTCTCAGCCAGGGAGTGGGAGCTGACAGCTCTGCACCACCTTGGCTGGGGCTGGACCCTGTTGTAGCTTGGCTTAAACCAAGTTGTCACAGGAGCCAACACAGGATTTGCTGGGATGGCAGGAACTGACAGTCCCACCCAGTCTTGGCTGGGGCTTAAACTGAGCTGTAGCAGGAGCCAGCCCAGGATTGGTTGGGGTGGCAGGAGCTAACAGCTGTCTGCCACCTTAGCTGGGGCTGACTCCTGTTGTATCCATTCAGGTATGTGTGTAATTGCAAGAGACCTTCCTACCACATACAGATTCTGGGGACAGCTGCATCTGCCACATGGTTAAAACAATGCCACAAGAGAACCCAAGCCAGTTCCAGGGTCAGCTGGAGTTTTAAACATCTTTTTTTCCCTTCTCAGGTCTATTGGTCCCCCCAAAATTTGGGATTTCTAAAATATCCTGGATCTGAACACTATATTTAGACCTGGTACCAAAAAATGGAGTCATAGATCTGAACCAGAAACAATTATTATTAATTTTGCAGCCCTCTCTTAGATCCCTCAGAGAGGCAAAATTGAGCAAATCAACAGAGTGGATTTCCTACCATTAGTGGTCTTCACTGAAAGACACTATTAAGAACTTGGGAATAGTCTTGTATCGTGGTCTCCTGTTGGAGAAGCAGAATTCATAACAGGAACGTGCTGCTGCCCAAGCTACATCCAGTTAGGAAACTAGCTCCTTATTTGCAGATACCTTTGCTAGCTACATTGATCCATCCTTTAGTATCCTTGAACATAGATTATTGCAATAAATTCTACATGGATCTGCTGTTGGAGATTACTGAGGAACCACAACTGGTGAAAAATGTGACAGCCCATCTGTTATGTGGAACTAACCAGTGGGAATGTTTTATTCTTTTCTTCTTTATTGGCTACCAATTATCTCCCTTTTCAGGAGAGCTTTCAGGGTAGAGAAAGAAGAGTTAGTTCTTATATGCCGCTTTTCTCTACCCGAAAGAGGCTCAAAGTGACTCACAGTCGCCTTCCCTTTCCTCTCCCCACAACAGACACCCTGTGAGGTGGGTGAGACTGAGAGAGCCCTGATATCACTGCTCGGTCAGAACAGTTTTATCAGTGCTGTGGCGAGCCCAAGGTCACCCAGCTGGCTGCATGTGGGGGAGTGCAGAATCGAACCCGGCAAGGCAGATTAGAAGTCCGCACACCTAACCACTACACCAAACTACACCAAGCTGAGCCTAGGCACTGAATAAAATGGAACCTATGTCTGAGTGATCATGCATAAGATTCCACTGCCTCTAGGGCATTTCTTGTCATGCCAAAAAAGTTGTGTGAATCAGGCAACCCTGAGTGCAGCATGGTAACTGTCAATGCGGGTTCTGTGGAAGCTCACCAAGATCTTATTTGCTGTTGCAACATGTACCTGCTACAATGGTTCAAGGCCTCATATGAGCTCCCGGAAGAGCTGCGGGAGCTTTCAGCGTTCCTCAAGGCCTGCAAAACAGAACTCTACTGCCAGGTCTATAGTTGAGGCCATGCGGAAAGGAAGATCATGCCCCCCCCCCCCCGACTGGAGTGGCAGTAGCAAATGTCATCAGCACTCTCTTTGCCCTTTCCCCCTCTGGAATTAGTTGGGAGACTTTGGGGCAGGGCTTTTTGTGCCGCAGCATCTTGTTCTATGGGGCTGATGTTTTATTGTTTGAGTTTTAATATATGATGTATATATGATGTAACCCACCTTGTGCCTTCAGGGGGCGGGTCATAATCATACGTTACTTATCCCTACACATATCAGACTCTGCATAAAATGTATGTGTGTATGGGAATGTGTATGTGTGTATCTATAGAGCAAGTGTGGAGTAGTAGCTAAGAGTGCTGGACTAGAATCTGGGAAATTCAGGTCTAAATCCTCATTCTGCCATGGAAACTTGGTGAGCAACCTTGGATCAGTTACACATTCTCAATCTTAACATTTCTTGCAGGGTTGTTTTGAGAGTAAAATGGAAGAGACTGATGTCAGCCACTTTGAGCCCCTCTGTTCAGAAATGTAGGGTGTAAATGAAATCAATAAAGTTTGAAATGCATGAAGCATAATATTAGGGTGCAACTGCTGCATGTCTCAAGTTTCATTCTGAAATGATGTCAGTCTCTATGCAATGGGAACGTAATGAACAGTGGAGGGATGGTGTATAGAGAGGTTGCCTCTTTTCTCATATTTCCATCTCTGCCCAACAGCTTTTCTGGTAGTCTGGAGATCTGCAATGATGTTGACCTTTGCTATTTGTTCAGCAGTAGCAAGTATTCAGCAGTAGTAAGCAAGCAGTGGCAACTTCGGACTTGGAGAAAGGAATGATGCAGGTGATTGTCTGGCACAATTCTGTCATGAAAATCGGTTTCGCATCATGAAAATTTGGTTCAAACAGCATAAGCATTGCCTATACACTTAGATATCATCAATGGAGTACACAGGAACCAAATCAACTATATCTCATGTAGCTGATGATGGTCCAGTTCAATCCCTGCTGTCAAAACACATCCAGGTACTGATTGCTGTTCAGATCATGAACTGTTACTGGCTAATATCAAAACAAAACTCCACAACATTAAGAGAACATCAGGCTTAAGGAAGTTCAATGTAAATAAAATTCTGCTCGCATATTCAGTGGAGGTGAAAAATCAATTTCAACTATTGGACAAAACAGAGAAGATGTCTGATGAACTGTGGCAGGAAATTCAATCAACTGTTGTTGAAACAACCGTTAAACAGTGGTACACCCATTGCTCAAAAAACCATCCCTGGACCTGCAGAAGCCTAACAACCACTGCCCCTTCTAGCTCCTAGCGTTCCTGGGGAAATTAGTTAAAAGGGCTGCGGTGGACCAAATATCAGCATTCCTGGAGGAAACTTCAGCCCTTGACGCATTTCAGTCGGGTTTCCGGCCTGGCCATGGGGGGAAAATGGTGCTAGTTGCCCTGACGGACGGCCTCCATTGCCAGCTGGACCAAGAGGGTCAACGCTGCTTATCTGTTCCACATAATATATTTCTGGTAAGGCCTTTGAGGAGGTGTCTCATGGCTTAAGTGCCACTCAGCACTTAACACCCACTCAGGCTGTCCTGCCCCTGAGGAGGAGCTTATCTCATGGCTTAAGTGTCACTCAGCACTTAACACCCACTCAGGCTGTCCTACCCCTGTGTGCCTCCTCCTCCAACTGGCTTGCCTGTCAATCGACTTCCATCCTCCATCCCTGACTACCCCCTCTTCCTTCCAATTCCCTCTGAGGCTTGGAGGCTGCAGATTCCTGCTGTGTGAGAGTTGCCCGTTGGTGAGTTCCTAAACAGCTGCCTGCAGCCTTTCCAGGTCCTGGGGAGAGGGAGAGATCATTGTCAGAGTTCTCAACACCTCCCTCGCCATGGAGGCATTAGTCACAAGAGTAGCGCGGCAGGCCTTCTACCACTTACACCAACGGTTCTCAACTGCCCTCACACCGCGACCAGCTGCGGCGGCGTGAGCGGCATGTGCAAAAGTGCGTGCGCAGGCACACAACAATTCGGACGCGGCCAGTGCCATGGCTCCGCCGCCGCCACCCGCTTCCGCCACCTGATGCCGCCCGCCACCACCTGCGGGCCTCTGTCACCATGGTGGCAACCAACATGGGGACCCCGCGGGAAG
The DNA here is from genome assembly GCF_049243985.1 of Paroedura picta. Classification (NCBI taxonomy): domain Eukaryota; kingdom Metazoa; phylum Chordata; class Lepidosauria; order Squamata; family Gekkonidae; genus Paroedura; species Paroedura picta. The sequence goes on along the minus strand of NC_135374.1, from coordinate 66,161,239 downwards.
GGGCCAGGCGACCCCAAATGGGGTCAGGACCCCACTGATGAGAACCACTGACTTACACCAAGCCAAGTTACTAGCGCCTTACTTGGCACCAGAAAACCTAGCCACAGTGATCCATGTAACGGTCACCTGTAGACTGGATTTCTGCAGGCCTACCATTATCCTTGATCTGGAAAGTGCAATTGGTTCAGAACGCCACAGCCAGGATTCTCACCAATACACCATGGAGATCTCACATCGGGCCTATTCTTCAACAACTCAGTTGGCTCCCAACTAAATATCAGATCAAGCTTAAGAGTCAGAGTTCAACGAGATCTGAACACAATGGAAAAATGGGCAAATGAGAACAAGATGCAATTTAATAAAGATGTGTAAAGTTCTGCATCTGGGTCAGAAAAATGAAAAGCATGCCTACTGGATGAGGGATACACTTCTAGGTAACACTGTGTGTGAACGAGACCTTGGGGTACTTATGGATTGTAAACTAAACATGAGCAGGCAGTGTGATGCAGCGGCAAAAAAGGCAAATGCCATTTTGAGCTGTATCAACAGGGGCATCACATCAAAATCACAAGATGTCATAGTCCCATTGTATACGGCAGTGGTCCCCAACCTGCGGGCCGCGGCCCGGCGCCGGGCCGCAAAGGCCATAGCGCCGGGCCGCGGCTCCCTCTCCCCGCCCCCCCCCCGCAGTAAAAAACTTCCCAGGCCGCAAGCTTGCGGCCCGGGAAGCTTCTTACTGCGGGGAGGGCGGGGAGAGGGAATCAGGGCAGGCCCGCGGCCCGCGGGTGCGGCCCAATCCACGGGCGCGGCCCGATTCGCGGGCGCGGCCGGGCGCGGCTCGCGGGCGCGGCCCGATCCGCGGGTGCGGCCCGCGGGTGCGGCCGGGCGCGGCTCGCGGGCGCGGCCCGATTCGCGGGTGCGGCCCGCGGGCGCGGCCGGGCGCGGCTCGTGGGCGTGGCCCGCGCGGTCCCTGCGGGCGCGGCCCAATGCCCTGCCGGTCCCCAGCCTAATAAAGGTTGGGGACCACTGGTATACGGCACTGGTCAGACCACACCTGGAGTACTGTGTGCAGTTCTGGAGGCCTCACTTCAAGAAGGACGTAGATAAAATTGAAAGGGTACAGAAGAGAGCGACGAAGATGATCTGGGGCCAAGGGACCAAGCCCTATGATGATAGGTTGAGGGACCTGGGAATGTTCAGCCTGGAGAAAAGGAGGTTGAGAGGGGACATGATAGCCCTCTTTAAGTATTTGGAAGGTTGTCACTTGGAGGAGGGCAGGATGCTGTTCCCGTTGGCTGCAGCGAACAGGACACGGAGTAATGGGTTTAAACTACAAGTACAACAATATAGGCTAGATATCAGGAAAAAATTTTTCACAGTCAGAGTAGTTCAGCAGTTGAATAGGCTGCCTAAGGAGGTGGTGAGCTCCCCCTCACTGGCAGTCTTCAAGCAAAGGTTGGATACACACTTTTCTTGGATGCTTTAGAACAGGGGTAGTCAACCTGTGGTCCTCCAGATGTCCATGGACTACAATTCCCATGAGCCCCTGCCAGCAGTTGACTACCCCTGCTTTAGGATGCTTAGGGCTGATCCTGCGTTGAGCAGGGGGTTGGACTAGATGGCCTGTATGGCCCCTTCCAACTCTATGATTCTATGATTCTATAAGATCCTGCTCAAAATCATACAGCAGTGCAAAGCAACAACCATTGAAAAACACATTAGTAGGACAGAGGCTTAGATCTTTACAGAGTCCTTTTCACCAGAGACTGATGTGGCAAATAACAAACCTAAAGAGGTCATTTGGAGAAAAAGTAGAATTTCAGAAAAATATTCTTAGGATTATAGTTGGTTATCTTAAATTTCAAAATCTTTTATTTCTAATAAGGATAAGGATTAAGATGTAAGACAAAGGCAAAACATTATGAATTAGTAATTAGTGACTTTTGAAAGCAGTGGGTTGAATCTAATGTTAATTTTCCTTCGACCAGGAGAATAGAGAGAATTCTTTTGATCCCCCCCCCCTGCACATAGTGGAAATCTTTACATTGCACCCACCCCTATTCCTGTGGGTCCCCGAAGTCCCTGGGCCAGCATTTCAGAGGGTGGAATGGGTGTCAGTGGGTGAAAAGAGCTATATTGTTTAATGAGCCAGGGTTTTTTCTTAAGGCACTCTGGATACGCTCCCAAATTTTTACAGCTGAGAGATGAATTGTTCATAATGCATAGAAGATATGGCAAGTATTTCAGTTCTAAATTTTTAAAAAGGAAAATAGATGAATCATTACTGGCCAACCAAGACATTTTAAAAGAACTTATTTAACATTTAAACTCCTTTAAAATTTTCTCTTTTATATGTGTATATATTTTGAAAACATCAAACATTCAAAATGGTTTCATTCATGGACTTCAGTTCATTCATACTCTGACAGAAATCTAAGCAAATGTTTCCAGAACAGCTTTTCTTTGATTCATCCCATGAGTTTGTTTTTAACTTGCCTTGTTTTTCCCTTCTTCATTTCCTTCCTGGCCTCATAACACTTTAATGCCAGCCTGGGTTTCATAGCACCTTCTCTAGAGGTTTAGTCAAGGCACAGATGCACACACCATTTAATGACCAAGTTCAACATGTGCTTCATAAATATTACATCCAACTGACAATGTTTATGGTGCTTTTTAAAAAGCACCTTGGTGTTAGGCGGTGTGTTTCCCCAGTATAATGTTTTCCCTCTTCTTTTGAGATTAAATTGGTTTGGTTTCAGTTGTTTTGGTTTTGCAGTGTGCTGTATAAACACTTGCGGAACTAGTGGGGTTATCAGGGACTTCACTAGAGACTGAAACATGAGTTGCTAAGTGGGAGAGGGAATTTATAACACCTAAACACCTTTAAAAGGACACATAAACAATTGAGACTACTTTGATGCATTATACATAAAGATGTGGCTAGCCAAGACAAAAGATGGCTATTTATGCTCCATTGGCAGTGCTGGGCATTCTATATGTGCAGCACTTTGCACACACATCAACAGAGCTACCTGATCATATGTACTAGTGGATTGTGTTAAACTGCCATTTTCATTCCCTGATATCACTGAGTTTTTTCCTCCAGGGCTTACTTTGTAAACATCCTAATGCTGTCCCTATTTTTTCCCATTCCCCCCATTTCTTTCAAAATCGGTGTCTCCTGTACTTTTCGTTTTCATTGCAAAATGATTTTGCAAGAAAGCCTCTTTCTGGGAATCTGAACACCCCCCCCCCTTGAGGATTGCCACCCAAACAAACCCAGAAAGGTTGGGTTTGAACAGTTGTGTTTGTGTGTGTTTTAACTGCATGCCAGCAGTGAAACATTTCAGCACTGTGCTGAAACAAACCATCATTCTGATTAGAAGTGCTGACACCAACAGCCAATCCTTGCCCTCTGTTTCATTCAAACTCCAGAGTAAAAACCCTCAGAGCCATTTTCATCAGAGAAGGGAAGCATTACATCTTTTGATGTCAAGAGGGAAAAGGAACATCCAGAGCTTCTTCAAGTGCGATCTTTAATCTTTCTTGGTAAGATCAGGTTTGGGATTGTGTCACATAAAAAGACATGCCTAAAACCCCTAGAGTGCACTGATTCTCAGAGTATATATCTACTTGAGCCTGATAAAGCACTTCAGCACATGTGCATGCAAGGTGAATCTGAAAGGATGGAAGACTGGCAGGGAAAAACTGAAGAAAAATCACCAGTGTGAACTGATTGTACTAAAAGTGAGATCACTGGAAGTGCCATGACACTAACAAAAACACAAAAGGCAACTACCATCTGGAAAATACCACTACTATAATTTGGAAGTGTCGTGTCAATTTCTAGGCCCATTCCGCACAAGGACCAATGTTGCCAATTGGTCTCTGAAAGCGGAAATGCTATTTTTAATAGTGCAATCTCGCCGTTACGCATACCTGCCTTTGTAGTGGAATCCAGTAGCGTTTCAATAGTTTCCCACAGGTTTCCGGTCTCGCAAAAATCGCTATCCAGGAAGCGATTTTTTCTGTGCTTTGTCCCGCCCCTGGCCGTCAATCAAACGAACAGCCAATGGGCAGCTGTTATCATGCTCCCGAAGAGCCCCTTTCGCTTTAAGAACAGGATTTAAAAAAGAAAGAAAAACACACGTTGCAACGAATATGCCTTGATTCCTCCTAACGTAGAGACCCATCTAGCTGGCGTGTGAGCTGGCGAGTCATCGTTACCACGCTCCCCCAAGTGAAAAAAAAATACCCCCCCCCCGTGCACAGACGCGATTTTCGGCCGAAAATAAAGTGAACTTGCAAACGGGGCTGTGTTGTGCTTCGTGACTTAGGGGAGGTTTAAAGCAGTTCCGTGGAGGGACTGCAGCTGGAGAAGCCTCGCTGGGTGAATGAAAGCTTGCCAGTTTGTTGCTTTCTGCTCGCTCCGAGAAAAAAAAAATGGTGTTCGCTTCACCGGAAGTTCGGAGGAGAGAACTGGCTGGAACCGCAACAATGGGAACGCACAGGTCTTTTTTGCTACTGTTGCAGATTGTTTGCAAGAGTGTAGCACTTTTCAGAGGGTGAATCTACTTTTCTGGATTCCCCTTTAAGTGCTACAACGAATCGCTTTTTGCAGATCGGTTTCAGGAGTGTGGCAGATTGTGTGCGACGTCGTGCGTAACTGCAAATCAGTAGCGTTTACACTTTGCAAGCCTTTTGCAACATTGAAGTTGTGCAGAATGGACTCTAGTTTTGTAAAAAAGCCCTCCAAAGCCCTCTGGTAGTAGAAGAAATGGTGGTTTCTGGGGATGCCCTGAAACACTTTCTCTGTAACACCAGCTTCTGGCTGTTATTATTACAGGAGGGCACTGTGGCAGAAGCCTGTAAGGACGCAGATGCTGTTTTAGAATTTATTATTTTTAACTTATTGCACTCCCAGAAATGTTGTGCTACTATGGTCTCTCATATCAATTGTTTTTGTCTATGGGTTATGACAAGGCTATAGATCTTGTTAAGATAAGGGTGATAGAAGTAGAGAGGCAACATAATCTCAACAATATTCAGTACCCACTTTTTAGGAAAGATCTTCTAAACAGGAACAACCTGATGCAATATCTAAGAAAAGTGGTAAATCTGAGCACAGGAGATCCTTTACCTTTACCCTCCTTCGTCATAATACACACTTTTCTTGGATGCTTTGGGCTGATCCTGCGTTGCGCAGGGGGTTGGACTAGATGGCCTGTATGGCCCCTTCCAACTCTATGATTCTATGATTCTATAATGCCCTACCATCTGCATACTTGAGTGGAAATTTGATGGACTCCTTCTCAAGGATCTGTATCTGCAAGGAGGGTCAAGTGGAGACCACAGAACACATCTTATTTGAGTGCAAGCTGTATAATCATATTCGCACAGGTGCATTAGTACCAATTCTTATAGCATGTCCTCGCGGCCTGAGAAAGCATCGCCTGCAACTATTGCTATCAGAAACAGATAATTTTTTAACCAGCAAAGTAACAAAATGGACCTCCAGGACAGTGGTCCCCAACCCGCGGCCCAGTGCTGGGCCGCGAAGGCCTTGGCGCCGGGCCGCGGCTCCCTCTCCTCGCCCCCCCGCAGTAAAAAACTTCTCCGGCCGCAAGCTTGCGGCCCAGGAAGCTTCTTACTGCGGCAGGGGGGGGAGAGGGAATCAGAGCTGCGCCCGCGCATCGCGCAAGCGCGGCCACACATGCGCACATGCGTGGCCGAAATCGCGTGTGCGCATCACTTTCGCACATGCGCAAATGCGGCATGCATGGACGGCATGCGCGGACGGGCACTTGCCCTGCCGGTCCCCAGCCTCAAAAAGGTTGGGGACCACTGCTCCAGGACACTCATTCCATCATCTGCAGTGAGTGTGACATGATTGCCTTCCTCCCTGAAGACAAGATGGACTACATCTGCCCGAAATGTGTGCGCTGGTAAGACTTTTGGAGGAAAGGATTAGGGGCTTAGAATATTAATAAAGATAAGTGTAAAGTTCTGCATCTGAGTCAGAAAAATGAAAAGCATACCTACTGGCTGGGGGATACGCTTATAGGTAACACTGTGTGTGAACGAGACCTTGGGGTACTTGTGGATTGTAAACTAAAAATTTTTTCAGTCAGAGTAGTTCAGCAGTTGAATAGGCTGCCTAAGGAGGTGGAGAGCTCTCCCTAACTGGCAGTCTTCAAGCAAAGGTTGGATACACACTTTTCTTGGATGCTTTAGGATGCTTTGGGCTGATCCTGCGTTGAGCAGGGGGTTGGACTAGATGGCCTGTATGGCCCCTTCCAACTCTATGATTCTATGATTCTATGATTCCATAAAATTTGCGTAGCTAGCTCTAAGAACTAGGAAAGATTGGGTCAATGATGTATAGCCATTATAACCTTGCCGATAGGTCCACATAACTTATATTTTTTGGTTAGTAGCTTTATGGTACATCTCTTAATCTTTTTTCTTTTATATTTTAACAGTTTTAATAGTTTTATTGCTTTCATGTCTCATGTTGTCTTTGTAAAATAGTCTGCCGATGCTTTTTAAATGTTGACTTTTATGGTTGAGGTTTTTACGTTTTATTGTTGATGCATTTTTAACCTTTTTAATAAACTGCTATTGTATAGTAATGCATCTAAAATTTTGGTCTAAATCAGTGGTCCCCAACCCGCGGGCCGTGGCTCCCTCTCCCCGCCTTCCCCGCAGTAAAGAACTTCCCAGGCCGCAAGCTTGTGGCCCGGGAAGCTTCTTACTGCGGGGGCGGGGGGGGAGAGGGAATCAGGGCTGCGCCCGCGCATCGCACATGCACCATGTGCGGCTGGCCGCGCATGTGTGATGTGCGGGCGGGCAGTTGCCCTGCCGGTCCCCAGCCTCAAAAAGGTTGGGGACCACTGGTCTAAATGACTGTAAAATAAAGATTGAAAGATTGATTGGTTTTTAACTTACGTTTTTATCTGATCATGTACACCACTCTGGAGGCGACTGAAGAATTTTCCAAGGGGTTCTCAGTGGCGGGGGCTGGCAAGAGAGCCAGTTTGGTGTAGTGGTTAGGAGTGCGGACTTCTAATCTGGCATACCAGGTTGGATTCTGTGCTCCCCCACATGCAGCCAGCTGGGTGACCTTGGGCTCGCCACGGTACTGATAAAACTGTTCTGACCGGGCAGTGATATCAGTGCTCTCCCAGCCTCACCCACCCCACAGGGGAGGGGGAGTGGGGAGAGGAATGGGAAGGCGACTGTAAGCCGCTTTGAGCCTCCTTCGGGTAGGGAAAAGCGGCATATAAGAACCAACTCTTCTTCTAAAAAAGTTGAGAAAAGCTAACAGAGCCAGTAACTGAGAAATTTGCCAACCAATGTTCTCATGTTTGATTGTAACATACAATTGTTTTTAATTGGCTCTGATATTGAACTGATAAACGCAATGAATTATTTAATGTTTATTATTGTTATTAGCCATTACTGCCACTCAGCATTTCTCTTTGTTTCCGACTTGGAGCCTGGCATCTCTGCAATACCATGGGATTCAGAGCCAGGGTTTTTGTCCAGGGGGATTGATCTCTGTTGCATGGAGATGACCTGCAATTCCAGCAAATCCCCAAGTCCTAACCCCTTCCCATCCTTCAACCTCTTTGCCATAGAGTTCCCCCCTCCCAAGCAAGCCCTTTCGTTTTGAACCTGGAGATGAGTTGTCATTGTAGAGGCCTCCTTCCAAAACAGCCTTTTTCCCCTGGTGACTGATCTCTCTAGTCCAATTCCAGATTTCCAGACTGCAGCTGGAAGCTGGTGACCCTTGGGTCACGAATGTTTCTTGAGGTTTGGAGATGGGGCCTCAAGAGTCCAAGAGTGAGCAGGTAAAGGCCACAGTGCAGGTGTGCGTTCTAGCACTCATTGTATTCCTGGGTACTTTGCCTTGGCTTTGCCTCTAGTCCCCATAATAAAACCCTGTGATTTAGATGAGGCTGAGCTTGCAACTGGCTGAAGATCACCCAAGAAGCTTAAATGGAAGAGTGGGATTGGAACACAGATCTTCCAAACCCTAGTCTAAGACTTGAACCATGAAGCCATACTGGGTCTCATAACCATATAGTCCTGAACTTAAAGTAACTTTTGGGTACTGCTTTTCCCAGAGATCAGTTTCTTCTTGGATAGAAACAAAGTTTATCAGAGACTCAAGCCCAAGCACACTGTTGTCATTTTGGAAGTCATGCAAAATGGAAAGTCAGGTGTTTTCACGACACTGGGATGTTGTTTTGCGAGTGTTACAATTGATGATGGATTACGTTTTATTGCACGTTATTAGTTTAAGAGTTTAAGGTGTAAGGCTCATTCAAGAGCATTTGTGTTGTGGCAAAAATCATATTACAATACTTGGGAAGTAGCTAAATTTTATACTAGTATAAGACATTGTGGATTAGAGCCCACCTTCGACAGCAAGTGAATCCTCACTTTCCTTTTACCTTGATGGTTTGAAAAAAGCACACCACAGCAGGCTCAGGGGTTCTTGAAATGCAAAGTAGGCAGTGTAATAATTACTTAAAATTAAAATATAAGCACAACCAGGAAGAAATGCGGATACCATTAATGACTGTTTGTAGTTTGGTTGCAACCGATTAAGACGGATGACTCCCTTGTACCTAGCAGGCCTCTTTGAAAACTGCAGACCTTACTAAAGCAGCTTGGTACAGATCACTGCGTAGCTGCTAGGCGGAAGTGCGATCTTGGCAAGCAGGTTTTCCACACTTCCCCAGAAAAAGACCTCTCATCGCCTTGCAGCGCCGACTGCTCGAGGCAGGCGTGTCCGCGGGGGATGGCAAGCGACTGATTCCTGGCACCGGAACATGGGGCGGGGGGTGCAAGCGGGGAACCAGGGCGGCTCCTGATTGTGAGGTGTTTACACGACAGAGGTGGTCTCTCTCCTCCGGGACCGCCCGGGGAAGTCGTTGCCAGGCTACGGGCCCTAGGTCACACACGGGCCAGAAGAGGGTCGCACCGCGGCTCCGTGCCTCAACCCCACTTTCTCCCTCTCTCTTTCTCCCCCTGGCGCTTCCCGCAGCCCTCGGGACACAGGCCGCGGCCCCGCCGTCTCACCCTCCGCCGCCGCCGCCGCCCCTTCCCTCTCTCTCTCTCTCTCTCTCTCCCTCCCTCCCGCCCACCCACCCACCCACCCACCCGCCCCCCTCCCCTCGCACACGCGGCCCCCCTCCAGACGCCGCAGGGGGCTTAAGATGGCGGCAAGACCCAAAAGGGATGCTCACGTGACTTAGAGAAACCCTGCCTGCCTAACTGCGAGGACTTCATCGGCTTGAAAGCTCGCGACATCTTAGGGGAAGAACGAGACAGGGCGGGGGGGCAGACCTTAGGGATTTTCGCAAACTAAAACGGTAGTGCGAAAGTGAGGGGGGGAGATCTCGCGAGAACCAGGCTGTGAACATTGTGTAAGAACCCATCGCGATAACAGCTAGAGCCTCCTGGCCCGGGCGGAGCCTGCCGCCTTGCCTAGATCTCGCGGGACTCTTGGGATTTCTTTGCCCTCCCCCCACCTCTTTATGCGGAGCGCTTAGTTCTCCTCGCGATCCCTTTTGCTGCAAGCAGAGGTGGGGGGAGGGGACGGAGAGGAGGGCGAGGGGGCGTGGCTTTGCGCGCTGAAGTCAGCACGGCACCTCGGAGGGGGCGGAGGAATATATAAAGGCCGGGGCCGAGCAGGGGGGGTTTCAGTTAGAGAAGCGATTCGAGTCGAAGGTGAAGCGGCGGCAGTCGAGGCTTCGTTCTCCACCGGGCGAATCCGACTTTCTCTACGCGGAGCGGGACCTCCCGAAACGACCTCTCGTTATGAGTCATGTGGCAGTGGAAAATGCCCTCGGTCTAGATCAGCAGGTGAGGCCCCGCGGAGGGATCGGGGGAGGCCGGGGGGGGGCGCCGAGGGATCGCGCTTCCGCTCGGCGCGGGTCGTCTCGGGCCGCCGGCTTTGTGGGAGGGGAGGGGAGGGAAGGGGGCGACGCTGTTCGGGCCGCGTTCTCCGCCCTCCCCGTCTCCTCTCCGGCGGCCTCACAGTGGCGCATTTGAGTGTGACGCAGTTCCTTTTTGCGGGGGCCGCCTCGTCGGCGCGCTGGGCCTCCAGCCCTTCCCGGGCGCCAGGGGAGCGGGGGGGGGGGAGGGTGGATGGGCTGGAGCGGGGGGGGGAGTGACGGGCGGGGTGGGGGAGCCGAGCGAGGCCGGGCCGTGCGAGGCCTGGCCCGTTCCTGAGGCTTTGTGCGGCTGCGAGAAGGGCTCGATGTGCCGGGCCCCCTGGTGGCCGCGGATGGCACATCAGCGGGTGGGGGACAAGGGCGGCCATTGTGCGTGTGACGAAGCGGTGGGGGGGAGGACGGGCGCGCGTGCGCAGTCTCGCTGCCTGCCGGGGGGCGCGAGGGGAGCGGGAGTCATCATGGCGCTCCTTCTGTCGCGCGCGCGCATTCCTGACTTCTTTGTCTGGCCGCTCGCGAGAGGGCAGTGGGGGAGGGCGGCCGCAGCCCATCCACGGGGGCCGGATCCTACTCCCCCTGCCGCCACGGTCGGGGAGGGTCTCCTTCTCTTGCTGCCGGCTGCTCGTTTTTCCGCATGAGGCGCGGCGGGTGGGGAGGTTGCCGCGAGCAACGCCGCTCTGCTGCCGGCCGCTGAAGTAGGTCACGGAGCCCGGCGCGGAAGGGAGGAACCACGTGACTGCCGGATTAGGGCCGCCCGAGAAAGTCCCGGCCGCGGGGGGGGGGGGAGAAGTAGGCCTCGGTGACGCTTCCCTCTCGTATTTTTTAGTCCCCAGCCTCTGCTGGGAGCAATGCACTTTAGTCCCATTGCGGTTTTCCTTGGAATAAGATGCATAGGATGATGTTTGGAACAAGGCCATGCCTGAATTTTCTGAAAAGTGAAATTTTAGGTATAGTTTTTCTGCAGTTGTGGGAAACATGCGTCTTTTAGTCAGCCATGACGTTCTATAAATTTGTGTGGAGAGAATTTTCTACCAATAGTTTATGTAATGTTGCTGAAGAGGAGGCTCCGCATATTTTGGGGTTTGCATAATTGGTTGCCCAGGTGAATGAGGAGCTTGAATTCTGGAAGCGAGGCAACTTCCTCCTTTATCAAGGAGATACCAAACCTTTTTTTACCAGTAGTTCTTACAAAAGGTCTAAACTCGGTAAGCTGTTGGTTTAAAAATACCCAAAGAACTTTATTCTAGGACTAGGAAGTGCGGATTTGAGATTGAATATTGGATGCCAATTTAGATGTTAATTTTTATATGAGGATTTAAAGGCCATTCACCTAACACTGCTGTTTGCTGCTTATAGTTTGCTGGTCTAGACTTGAATTCCTCAGACGCGCAGAGTGGAGGAGGTACAGCAAGCAGTGAGTATATAGATTCAAAATTTAAGTTATTGTATCTTTAAGATTTAATCTTAAATTAAAAGTTAATATACAGCAGCACGTTGAATAAGCAGTTAAGTGCGGCATGGTGTTTTTGAGTGCTGGATGTTTAGAAGGGTAGACTTGGCCAATTTAATGTCATTGGTATTGGAAGGGGTTTCATTCTCATTTTTAAAAGTTTAAAAGGTGAATTGGGAGGAGTGATGACCCTCCTCCCTCCCCCTGCTCGCAATAGAACACTTAAGATTGTAGTCAAGTGTTACCTTAGGGACCCACAAGAGACTCTTGAAAACTCTGGAACTATTGTTATCTCTAGGGTACTACTGGATTAGAATCTGTAATTCTTTATACTTACCTGAACGAATTATGAAGTTAATAAATTGTTTGAACAGAATAATTCTAAGATTGCAAATCTTGCAGTATAGAGTACATAAGGTTTTATAGAAATGTATCTAATGAGATATTTCTGAGAATTGAGGGACACTGGCTGCTGAAATGGAATAAATATTTTTTTCCTTATGAATATTTTTCAAGTCATTGACTTATAGTTACATATAAATGCTGACGTGAGACTGCAGTGTATCATAATATGTCTATCTAGAGGGCGTATTTAGGAATTTCTGGAATTCTGTAGATATTTATAGTTTTTGACTAGGCATTTTGTTTAATAACACCTTGATTTTATAATTTCTATCGAGATCGACAATTTTTGTCTTGTTTTTAGAAGGCCGGTACATTCCTCCTCATTTGCGGAACAGAGAAGCCTCAAAACAGGGTATGTTGATACATGATTATTCCAGTTGAAGTATTGCTGGAAAATTATATGTGAACTTGTTTTGTGACCAGATTTATTGTGACCTGAGCGCTACTGCTTAAGAGCTCCTCAGAATAAGGGTAATTCTCCAAATATGAGCTTAGTTCTGCAGCTACAATTTATATGCATCCACGTATTGGGGTGTTATAAGTGTTCTCACATTAAGAAGCTCTATGACACACGGGAATTTTTAAATCACCCATATTAGAACCTGATTCTTTCAAAATAAGTTTGAAGTAGATATGTAGCAAAGAAGGCTTCGAGTTTAATAGGCTGTGGCATTTTTAAAAACTTTTATCAAGGATCAGTCAGTAAAACTTTATTTTGAAACAACCATACTTGGAATAAGTATCATTTATTTGTTTGTGACTGTATTCTGCAGTCAACCACTAAGTCTATCATGGAGTGAGAAAGAATACACACGGTGATTATCTAACCTAGCATTGAATATAGTGCAGTAGTAAGCCACAAGTATTTGATCTAATGGCAACATGTAAGGCCTGGTTCCAGTCTGCTAACAGTACTGCTCCATAGAACCCAACCTTAAGCTGTCTCATTTGAACGAGCTGTGCAAACTTAACTAAGCACAACTTTCATACTGTCAAATTATGCATGCTGTAAAGGGCAATTCGTGCAGAAAGGAAAGCATCAAAGTGAATGTGTTGCTTTCATCTGCAAATGGTTACTGAAGCTTTAATCCTAAACAAGAACTCAACAGTGAATGTATTTCTTGTAGATCAGGTATGCCTAACTTTCCTTTAATAGGTTTCTTCAGAGTGGTGAAAAGTATCCTGGGCTTCATTTAAGGTGTTCTTCTTAGTCCATGTAATGTATTTAGGCCAGAACAAAGTAATAAATATGTGGGATGAGGAGCAAGCAGTCAAATAGCTCCAGTTTGATATACAAATGACTCTCATAGTTTCATTACCACAAATCCTTCCTTTGTATCCAGAGATTTATTTTTTTTCACTTCAACTTCCAAAGCAGATGTTTTGTCTTTGAATGAGGAATCATGATTTAGATACTGGCGCCCTGCTTTGCTTCTTATTTGGAAACAAAATACATTTACATTGTTCTTTTTGTTCTGACAACAGCTTTGTGAGGTATGCAAAGCTGAGAATGGCTAAGATACTTAGCTGTGTTTCTCCCAGATCCTAGTCCCAGCACCCACTGCGCACCATGCTAGTGCACTGTTGCATGTTCAGCTAATTAAATAATGTCACTGAACTTAGAAAAAATAAATACATTACTTGGGGCTATATAATATGCTATATATAGGGACAGTAGACTTATTTACTTGGAATAATGTGCACACTGTTGCTTATATAGCAGACATCTGTGGGCAATTAGAAGTCATTTTGGCCTACAGTTAAGTCCCTGGCTACTACTAATTTTAATTATTTTCTGAGTGTATACTGGAATTATTTTTTTCATGAATGGAAGATCAGTTCACCATGTGTGGGTCTTCCCCTCTGCCCCCTCCAAAAAAAGGAAAGAAAGAATGTGGGCATTACCCTTCACTCTCCAGGACATGTTTGAATCATGAAGGTTCTCATTTAAGTTCTTCACCAGCCCAAGCTAAATTGTTTGTGTGTGTTGTACTTAACTTCAAGTTGAATGTGGACATTTTGATAAAAAACAAGCATTGTTTGCACTTGAAAACCACCTAACTCTGAGGGGAGTGACTGAACTCTTCAGCATCTAACATTGCACCTGCTGATGATTCCAAAGCATGGCACAAGTGGTGTGGCATTGTGATTCATTAGTGTGCTGGGAGGCATTTGTCTCATAATTGCTTGGGACAACGTTTGAAAATGCTGCTTCTGAATGTCCCAATCTGTTGTGCAGTTGGGGGCAGATCTCCAATTATCAAAGCTAATATGGGGCCACATTTTCCTCTGGCAGTGTTTTTGGGGATGGAATCCCTAGCTTCATAAATAATTATGAGCTTGACGAAGTCTTAAATTATAAACAGTTCACAATTAATATATCATTTTTAATTTTGTTAGATGTAAACTAAAATAATTTGTGCTCATACCATACTGGACTGGAACAAGTTACATTGGAAGGAAAGCAAAAAAGTGGACATTCAAAGAAAACTGAGGCAAAGAGTGCTTTTATATTTACTCTTTGGATACATTACAGCCTCGAAGCTTCAATACAGCACTGGAATTTTCTTGTTTTCTGTGAGCAGCCCCTTTAAGATTTGGAATCCTAAGAACACCTGGAGCTTGGTCTTCAGAGATAAATTAGAGATACTTGAGGGAAGTAATTGGCACCGTGTATTTTTTGGACCAGGATCTCCATACTGTTTTGAGCCATCAGCCAATTTATATTATTTACTTGTAATTTAGGTAAATTCACTGCATTTAAGATAAGAGATATGCTGAATGTTTTTATTACAATATTATAGTTAATTGGATTATGTTTATAGGTTATAGAAGAAATACAACTTAAATTTGTTGCATTGAAAAAGGGGTATGGTATGAACACAAATGCATTAGTTTAGTTTACATCTAAGAAAATTAAAAATGATATATAATAATTGTGACGTTATAATTTAGGACTTGCCACTGAGGAAAAGATAATAGAAAACTGATTTTATCTGGAAAACCGTTCTGGCTGACATCCTTTGAATGAAATAAACTTGAAACTAAACTCAAGAAAAGACATTGCTTAAAAACATTATTTACTTAATGCTTATAAGGATAGGTCTTTTCTTCTTGTTTTGAGTTACCTGAGACCATTCTGTGTTTTTCCTATTGTCAATTTGTAGAAGTATGACAAATACGGTATTTGCTGGTGTATAAGACTATTTTCCCCCATGAAAAACATGCCTCCAAGTGGGGGGGTCGTCCTATACGCCGGGTGCACTTCAGTTGGGATAGACATAGCTGCCCATAGTGGCCCATAGTACTGTACTTTGAGTGGAAATGTAGGGGGGTCGTCTTATACGCCGGCAAATGCAGTAAGTAGTTTAACATAGGCTGTTCAAGTTGCAGTTTCTTAAAGGATAAAAGAAAATTCAGAGCAGTATGCAAAAGTCTTCCAAACATTTGAGTTGAATTGTAATGCTGGGAGTTTTCATGGCTTTCTTGCAGCAGGAAATGCCTGTACGGCAAACTACTATTCCAATTCGACAGCGCCACCACCAAGATGCTGTAAGTTAGTGTCTGGCTGGAGTGCTCTTAAGTTTGTAATCTGATAGCATGTCTCTTAAGTGTATTGCATAACAGTAACTTGCAATCAACTAATAAAAGAGCACATGGCTTTATTTCTTAAGGCAAATTGTCAGTCGTGCCTTTTGCCCGCATTTTAACATCTAAAGATTTCATCTGGATGCTGGCTTAGTGTTTGTATGAAACAAAAAAGTGGTACTGGGAAATTGTATTTGTACCTTGCATTTGAATATGTCTCAGGATTGTTAAGCAGAGATGGGTATAATGTTTGCAGTATAAAACTTAGCAGTCATTCAGTCTCCTATTTAGGGTCGTTGTATCCAAGATCTCTAATGTTCAGATCTAGAAGATCCCCACCCCCATCCAAGGTTTAGGTGTTGGCATGGGGATTTGTTTTACAGTACAAAGTAGCTGGCCTGTGAGGTCTTTGAAACTTACCTTACTGTGTGCAATTTTTTTTAACAAGTTTGCTGTAGTATGATTATATGATACAACCAATTTGTATATTCTGGTTGAGGGTGATACTGTGCCATTCTGGACTGATTTAATTGTAGTCTCTTTAAAAGCTTACTGTACTGAAGGGTTTAAAAGCAAATAAACTTGTATAATCTCTGACTTTTAAGTGGATACAACATAAATTCCCTCCTGTCCCCAGCATCATCTGGGAGCTTGTCCCCTTATAGAGTTCTCATCTGAACCACTTTGGCTTGAAGTTTCCAATAAATGCTTATGGAGATCTTTTTTTCTTAGTATATTTATATACGTTTATATGTAACTGCTGTAAGCACCAAACCTTTCAGCAGACAACTCTTGTAGCTTTATTGTCTGTTTATAAATGCGAAATCATTGCAATTGTTTAGTCAAGATAGTCTAATACAGCCCACAAGATACAAGTTTAGAAACTGATTGTGACTACATCATGGCATAAACCTCTGTGTACTGATCTTCACTTTTGTGTTGAAACTTGTCCTCTGGTCAGCTGAAGCTTCTGATTTTCCCTAATCTTTAAGATATCTCAAAACTTGGTTAGCTATAATAAACGAAATATATTCAATAGAATTTTCTACAGGCCTCAAAATATGTCATTGAAGCTATTGACTAGTTGCTCTCAAAATACTGATTGTATATTTTGTAGTGGCAACTATCAATGGCAGTCCTATAGTCAGAAAATTAATTTTAATGGGAAACATTTAGACTTAAACAGCATGCAGAAATGAGGGTTAATAAATAGCTGTGTGCATGATAAACGTATGTAAGCTTAGCTTAGGATCTGGAAGCCTACTACAGGCTGTTTAACCAGCTATCCTGAGAACATTCTTTTGCTTATAGCATGGCAGTAAGTATTGGTGCACTGAGCTAATAAACATGAACCATTGCATTGTCTGTCTTAGAATCCCCTTGGCTTAGCTAAATACACAGTGTGCCCTAAGCTTGGGTTGCAGCTTCATAAATTCTACTTGAATGCAGCACCTTGACCAAGTGAAGGCCTGCATTTCTATCCAATTCCTGGGGCCTGAGGCCATACTTCTTCCACAGAAGGGGCCATTGATGTAGACTTCTGGCAGCAAAAGTCACACTAGTCCTGTGGAGCTTGCAAAAACTTATTTGCTAGCACAAGTGACGTTTTATCCTTTAATTGTTTGACTTTTTATTCTCTGCCAAAGATTCCCCCAGCTGGGACTCTCGTGGAGGTAATGGCTATATGAATGGATATGATCGTGACAGCCGGATGAATGGCTACGATCGTGATCGCGATGTGTTTGGATCCAGAGGAGGATCTGGACGTGATGACAGAGGTGGGCGTGGGGACCAGTCACGTTTCCAACAGTTCTATAGTGTCCACTACTGCTCTTGTTAGAGACGCTTTCACTTCACAGTCTGGTCGCATGAAATGGAGACTTCTTATGGAAGTTGGAGACTTTTTGTCAAGGAGCATTTTGGAAAAAAAATTCTGCCACACTGGAATGTTATTGAAATAGAGGCTTAATGGTGTTAGTTATTTATGTGGGAACTTGGAAGTATGACTTTGGCTACAGCAAGGTAATACCACAGGGAATTTTGGGACCAGAATTTGGTCCTTTTCAGTATATATTCCTGAACAGTAGCATGGCTGCTTACTCAACAGCCTATTCAGGGTATTGCTTCAAAGTTGCATCTAAAGAAGCCCCTATATTCCAGATGAAGCACCTGTATTCCAAGTCTCAATGCCTCTATCTGAATGCTGAATTAAAATTTACATTTAGGTGGTAGAAAGTGATACTGCCTCATTTGTAGCCTGTGTTGCAAATACTATTTTGTTTTATATCTAAACATATAAAATGTATGTGTTGCAAAATTTAACATTCCAAATTTTATGAACTTAAAGCAAGGTTGCATAATGATTATGCCGCATGCTTGTGGCAAAGGTGCTAGAGTATGAACAATTCTATTATATGCAGACTTGGTTTTCTGAAGTATAGAAGGATCAGTAGCTGCTTAATGTCAAAATGTGTATCTTGGGCCATGGCACATTTGACCTGCATGGAATACAGCAGTCCTATTCAAGTCACCAGGTATGGGTTTGTTCAGTGCCTGGATGTGAGATGATCTAACACTATATATGCTCCCTTAAGGTTTCTGGAAGGGGGAGGCAGATTGCAGGAGAAAAACATAACCAGATCTGGTGTTTACAGTGTGTCACTATCGTAAACAGTTGACCATTCTAGCATCTTGCTTGTTGTAAAATGTACTTTGCAAATAAAATTCTTGGGGGATGTTGGCAGTTAAATTGCCAAGGCACCTTCATGGTGATGTGTGGGATTTTAGGCGATCTGATTCTTACAGGTTGCTTGTTAGACCTGTAGATAAGTTTTTAATCAGTGACGCTTCTTCCCAGGTTTTGATGGTTGGAACGCAGGAAGAGACAGGGATGCATACAGTAGCTTTGGTGCAAGAAGTGAACGTGGTTCAGGGAAATCAAGCTTCTTCGCTGACCGTGGAAATGGCTCAAGGGGAAGGTTGGTATCTAAACCATCGCAAAAGGCTCACCCTTTTGCATTCTAAAGAACTGGGCACAATACAGTCACATCATCTCTAGAAGTTGAGTTGTGCTTAGTTCTCATCTTCTTTCAGGTAGGAAATGACATGGGCAGACATAGCCTAATTTCACAAGAGTTAAAGGGGAGGGGGTGTTACAGTTTTGAGTTATTTTGTTAGTATTGGCTCTGAATAGTGAAGATTTTAGATGTCATGACATAGATTTAATTTGTTGGGAGTAATTATTTACTGTCACTTCTCCTGCTTTGAGTGGCTACAACTGTTCTGTAGTTTGCCAGGGTAAGACTTCAGATCATTTTATTTATAATTACATTAATAATGATTTTCTGCCCCATCTTTTGAGGCTCATCTGAATCATCATGTTAATAAATGCCTAAAACAGAACAACTGGTCCCAAAGGTGCTGTATATTCCTGTATCTAGATTTTTCCTCAAAGCTCTGCCAAGTGAAGCATTTTTATTCGTACCCTCACATTGCTGGTATGATGGATCTTGGCTAGAAGTAAATGGGTTGTCACATAATGTTCCGTTGACCTCCTTTTCCACGCACACCCCTTTTAGGAAGGGGGGTAGGAAGTCTTTTAATGGGAGTTTTAATGGGGATTTAAGTCACTGTAACCCGCCACGAGCCATTTGAGAGTGGCGGGAAATAAATCGAAATAATAATAATGTCCCCTGGCTCCATTATGCCCCACTTTATTGGGGTGGCCTCGGCTATTCAGGGGGCTCTGATTTAATGTTGTTTAATGTTGTCACTGTGACTTAATGAACAATTTGTTGTCTTGCTATTCATTTCTACCAGGTCCTATTTCAGTGATATTCTGCACATACCTCAAATATAACTGAAGTGAGCAGTAATTCATGAAAGCTACCACAAATTTTGCTAGTCCTTAAAATGCTACTGGGTGTTTATTCTTTCTGATGCCTCAAATATAGGTAGTGATGATTAAAGCTGCTGTAGAAATTGATACTCTAGAAATGGAGGGTTGTGGAGTTCAGCCAAATAGCCTTAGCCCCGCCAATGAGTGTTTGAGGTTGCAGTACCTTATGGGAAATTGCTGTGTAAGCTGAACCTCAAACTCTGTCTTTCACGTAATTAGATTTGATGAACGTGGAAGAGGCAGTGACTTTGATGGCATCGGCAGTCGTGGTGATAGAAGCAGCTTTGGAAGATTTGAGCGCAGTGGGAACAGTCGTTGGTCTGATAAATGTGATGAGGATGACTGGTCCAAACCACTTGCACCAAGTGAACGTATGGAACAGTGAGTATTGAACATGGTTGTTTTGTAATTTTTGGAAGTCATATGTTTAGCACTTAGTAATACTCTGTTGACATTTCCACTCTAGGGAGCTCTTCGCTGGTGGAAATACTGGCATTAACTTTGAAAAATATGATGACATTCCTGTTGAGGCAACAGGCAGCAATTGCCCTCCACACATTGAAAGTGTAAGTATTCCTTTGGTGACAACTGGATTCAGTTTAAGTAGAGTATACAGAGGAAGTAACCAATCTGAATCCGGGGCTTCAGAAACCTTACTTGGTGTCTAGTATTCTTGGATGTAACTGGCATAGGGATTAGAGCAGGTGTTGATGATGAAAGCTTTTCAGTTGGTGCATGACATCTTTAACTCTGAGAACAATTGGCAGTCTTTCACTTCTAGCAGAATACCTGTTTTAGTCTTCTTATTTCTCTTGGTTACCTTGATAAAAAGATAGAGTAACTGCCTCTTTTTAATTGTGCTGTAGTAATCTGTATATTTTAACTGTAGCAGAATGTGAATGTTTATTTTGAGAACTTTGGGGGGGGTGTAGTCTGTTACTTGCAATAAACTTGAGGCTTATTGTAAATCCAGTCAATAGCTCAAGATTCATGGCAACATGAAGCAGTGTTCAATCTTTGAGTCTTGTCAAGTTCATCCACCCCTTTCACTTTTATGAATACAAAAGTCCATTTTTTCTATGTACCTAGAATGTTCCTGACTTGGATTAAAAAAGCCTCCATTCTAGGCTGATCGTAACATGGACTTGTAGAAATCAACTATGGTCCAACTAGTAAGGCTGATTGCCTGGTACTAAGCAGCAGTGTTGGAAGTGAGATAAGGATACATGGGGCTATTACTGATGTATAAATAGTTCCAGCAAATTAGTTAGAAGTGGCAACATGTTAAAAGCTGAGAAGTCTCATCAAGGCAAACCTTCGAAACAATTTGTTTAGGCCAGTGGCCCAAAACCTTTACTTAAGTTGTTTCATGAAGTGGACCCAAATACCTGGCTGAACTGCTCCATCTTGCAGGCCCTGTGAAACTGCGAGAGCTAGTGCTAACACAGCGTGTTAAATGAAAAAGGGAGCTTTCCTGACACTTCTTGCAAACCCTGGTGTAAGTCAGTGGATTCCCTGGGAGCACAAGTGACCTGTGTTGTAGAAAGGTGGAGTTAAACCTCATTTCCAATTGCCAAATGGACAAGGTGTGCATTTGGCTAATCTGAGATGAAAAATTACCTATTGGTATTTTTAGGTATTAATTTAACGGGGGGGGGGTATTTTTCCATCTACAAAATGGCTACAACTCAAAAATAGATCTAAAAGGTATTTATAGGAATCCTGATCTCTCTTAATGTTTTCCAAGTGAACTGTCACCTTGCAAAAGGCATTTAAAGGGACCAAGATCTCTTTTACATCAGCCTTTCTCAACTTTTCTGCCATTGAGAAGTCCCTGGAACATTCCTCAGGTTTCGAAACCCCAGAATAGGCATGATCATGCAGAATATGGTTGGGAAGCCTACTGGGGCCCCACCCCTTCAGGCCCACTGTTGGCTATTTTGGAAAGTGGGGGAGCCAGTCAATATGATCATATCACCCAATAAATGTTTAACAAATGTTAAAATATATTAAAAAATTAACTTAACTCTCACCCATTCAGGAAACCCTTCCAGGATTGCCAAGAAACCTACAGGGTTTCATGAAACCCTGCTTGAGAAAGTCTACTTTAAGTGCACAGTTCATTCCAAGCGGAAGTCTCCAGTTGGAGCGGAGAAGGCATTTGAAGGGACCAAAGTCCCTTTAAACACCTTCCCCCCCTCCTCTGTTGGAAATAGTGAAGGATGGGCACACTATCTTTGAAGGCTCATAGAATTTGGACCCCAGGTCCAATCTTTTTCAAATGGGGGGGGGGGTGGCTGAGGAGAGGCATCAGCAGCTATGCTGTAAATTAATGACTATCTCAAAAAGTAGCTCTTCCCCATATACTTCTGGAACAATTCTTCATTATAGCCTATGGGAATGGATACCATTGATTATAATATTCCTCATAGGTTGTAATGGAGCTGGAAAAATTGGCATGCCCAAATATTTGCCAAATTTGAATTACCATCTTGGTATTTGGGAATATTGGGAAATACTGATTTTGGGGGTTCAGTGTGCCCAAAGAATACTGCTTTGTCTTGCATAACACATGAGTACCCCAGGAGCACAATTTTGAGAGCGCAGTGGGCTGCAGAGTGATTTGAAAGACAGTCAGCTCATGTTGCTTTACTTCTTCCTTTGGATCCAACCCTTTGTTGGCTGTTTGAATCAGATTTTAGGTATGTGGTAACATTGCTTATACCACCTGAATCAATTTAGATTACAAAAGCTGGAACTTTTAACCACCAGAATTACTACTACTCCTCAAATATTGCTGGTTTTGGTAAAAGAATACCAAAATGTTTTGGTCTGTTGAAACATGTTTATAGGTAGACCCCTGGCTGCTGTTGAAAGAGTAGCAAGTTTTTATGTAAGGTATAAACTAATTTATCCTTTTTATTATCTTAAGTAGTGTGCAGCATGCTTTTGGGCTAGATCTCTGTACTGTATTTTTAGATGTAGTAGTCAATGGTATACTTGGAATTCCTAGCAGCAGAGCAAACAGCATTATATGAGTGCATCATAACACCTGTCCCTCTTAACAATTTCAAATACTTGTAGTTCAGTGATGTTGACATGGGGGAAATTATCATGGGGAACATTGAGCTCACCCGCTACACACGACCTACTCCAGTACAGAAATATGCTATCCCTATCATCAAAGAGAAGAGAGATTTGATGGCTTGTGCCCAGACAGGTATGTCTCTGTGTTGAATATACTGCTTAAGAATTCCTGGATTGTCTTTTTAGCTGTACATACTTCACTGAAGGAGAATCAAATTAACAAAACAATTTTCATGGAAGAACAATAATAGGGGTGCTTTGGAATGGCTGCAAAACAAGTTACTTAAATACTGAGAATATAGGTTTACAAGTATTGTTTTCAAATCACTTTTCTAAATGCTATATATCTAACGATTAGGGGTTCTTTTGTGGGAAATAAGTGGCCCATTTTGTAACTGGCAGTTACCCTAGCTAATTCAAGGCAAGCTTACCTTGATGGTATCTGTACAAGATAGCAACTTGATAAAATGTCCAGGTTAAACTTAAAATGAGTTAAGTTTAATAGGACAGTCATCCTTTCTTACTGTGGAAGAGCAATAGCGATACTGTTTTTAAAAATCTGAAGTGTGCCATCACCAACAGTAAAACATGCTCCTTTGTTTTAGGCTCTGGAAAAACAGCTGCATTTCTTCTGCCTATACTGAGTCAGATCTATACAGATGGCCCAGGTGATGCCCTGAGAGCTATGAAGGTAAAATTTTAGTCAATTTTTACTATATGGTTATTCAGGCCAAAATACAGATACATTTGTAATTGGAAACGGAAGCAATTCAAAAAAAGAAAACAATAATATATGGGATTAAAAAGTCAGACATCACAAGAACTTTAGGGTGCTAAAATCAATCAATATTTACAATGTACTTTAAAATACCAATGACAATTGGATCTTTATAGTATTTAACTCAAACAGACTTTCTGATCTACATACATAGTACACAGTTTCTTGGCAGTGCAAAATTTAGCTTGCCTATTTTCATCTTGAAGCAGTATCTTGATTTTTCTCTTGGGTAGTTCAAAGTTCTTGGGTAGTTCTTGGGTAGTTCAAAACTGGCTGGATAGAATTACATCTAATAGCATCATAAATGGGGCAGAGCAAAAGCACATGTTCATTTGTTGCTGTCAAACTGCTGGCCCGTGGACAATATCTCTGAGCAAGGTTTTTTTTTTTAATTGTAAGTAAGATTTTAGTCCAGAATACTTTACTCTTCATGGATAAAAACAAATACAACTGACATTGGTACTTGAAGTCTAACTTGGAGATCTTTGACTACTGCATTCAGATAGGAATGCTGTATTTTGTCAATGTAGTATTTGTTTTTATTTTACAAAACTGAAATCTTGCCTTTCTACCCTCAGAAGGGACACCAAGGTGGTTAACAAACTGAAACATAATAATTTAAAAACCATTAAACGCAACTGTCCCCAATAAACATGCATCAAAGCAATTAAAAGTGGAGGTAAAAGGCATGTAAATATATACATCCTGACTTACACATACTGCCATCCATATTGTACAGTGAAAAACCATATAAAAGTGAGCTACTGTTAGAGCAAACCATGACTTGGAAGCAAATGTAAGGACTGCATCCTTAAGTTGTCTGAAGGAGCCATCTTGTTTGTGTGGATGGTGGCAGCAAGTGAGTATGGTAGTTACTGTAGGTGGCAGTATTGCTTGGGGCTAGGTATCACTTGGAACCATATGAGAATATCTGAGCTTGAAATAACAGGGTAGAAATGTGATTTGCATGAAGTATTAAGATTGATTTTCATCTGATAATGGGTATTAATATATCTTAGGAAAATGGAAGGTATGGACGTCGTAAGCAATACCCAATCTCATTGGTTTTGGCTCCTACAAGAGAATTGGCAGTGCAGATATATGAAGAAGCCAGGAAGGTAATCATGTGTTCTTCTGCAGGTTTGGCCAGCATAATACTTGTACATCTCAGAAACTAAAAAAGCTTGCTTTGTTCCCACAGTTTGCATATCGTTCCAAAGTTCGTCCTTGTGTTGTCTATGGTGGGGCTGACATTGGCCAACAGATACGTGACTTGGAGCGTGGTTGCCACTTACTTGTAGCAACTCCAGGACGTCTTGTAGATATGATGGAGAGAGGAAAAATTGGACTGGACTTCTGCAAGTAGGTGTAATAGGTCCACATCCTGCATGATAATTCTTAATCCATGTTGAATGGCCTTTGAGAGTATGGATCATCAGAGTTTATAAACTGTGTCTTTTAAATGCTGATCTTTTAAAAATGCTCTCTAGGTACTTGGTATTGGATGAAGCTGACCGTATGCTTGACATGGGGTTTGAACCTCAAATTCGTCGTATTGTTGAGCAAGATACTATGCCACCAAAAGGCGTCCGTCAGACCATGATGTTCAGTGCTACCTTTCCAAAGGAAATCCAGGTAATCTTTCACTAACTTGTTTGAAATAGTGCTAGAGGTTGCATTGTGGCCAAAATGATAGTGCAAGCCAGCATATTCCGGTGGTCATATAGTAAGCAACTTGTGGCTGAGATGTATGCAGTTACACTATCATACACTTATTGTGAATGTCCTAGGTTTGTTCAACTGCATCATCCTTTAGCGAGTTACTTAAAGAAAATTTGACTAATGTACTATTAAGTAACAGAGCGCCTGCATTTATTGTAATGGTAGCCAATATATTGTGGCTATTCTAAATTATACACATGAATTCTGTAACCCTTTAAATGTCTAATTTTTAATATGTTTTAAATATCTAGTGAACTCAAATGTGTGTTCAAAGTTCTTGGATGTATCCTCAAAACATTTTTTGCTGATTAATTCTTAAGTAATATTGGTAGCCTTAATGCTGAATCAAGTATTCTTCTTTCAGATGCTTGCTCGTGACTTCTTAGAAGAATATATCTTTCTGGCTGTTGGCAGAGTTGGCTCTACATCTGAGAACATCACACAGAAAGTAGTGTGGGTGGAAGAATTAGACAAACGGTCATTTCTGCTTGACCTCCTAAATGCCACAGGTAAAGACTGTTTGGGAGAATTCCAACACAACTCTAATGGCTCAGGTAATGAGAATCTATGTTAGGTGGAGGAAAAGCTTCAGACTTTTCCTCCCTGTTTTCTCCTATCTTTGAATATTTTATTTAAATCTGCATGCAGCTAGCTTGACTAGTATTAAGTCGTGAATTGCAACCATAATTTTCACCACTTGATGGTGCTATATCTACCTATGTGGCTCTGTGCTAAAAGAATTATTTGATTACATAGGCAAAGATTCTTTGACTCTGGTGTTTGTGGAAACTAAAAAGGGGGCTGATTCCCTGGAAGATTTCCTGTACCATGAAGGATATGCTTGTACAAGTATCCATGGTGATCGCTCCCAGCGAGACAGAGAAGAAGCATTACACCAGTTCCGTTCGGGCAGAAGTCCTATCTTGGTTGCAACTGCAGTAAGTATAGTCTTAGTTGAAAATGCACAGTGGCAACATGAAATGAACAGGATGTAATCTGTGCACTTCTGGACACTTCACTAGGTAGCTGCAAGAGGGCTGGATATTTCAAACGTAAAACATGTAATCAACTTTGATTTGCCAAGTGACATAGAAGAATATGTTCATCGCATTGGCCGTACAGGGCGTGTTGGGAACCTTGGTAAGATTTATTTCATGTAACTGACGTTCAAGTATTTTTGAACTGTTCAATAATGTATTCTTGGGCAGAGCTATATTGTCTTGAAATTATAGCTTTCTATTATCCCTCCCCCCATGAAATTTTGCAGCAGGAAGAGTGTTTTCCAGTTTTTCCTTTGGAAAAATTGAATGTGGAGCCCTGAATTCCTATGAAACCTTCTGCGATGAGTGAAATGCTTCATTAAAACTTTGAAGTCACTCATGAGATTTGTAATTTGAAAGGGTTTCATGTAACCTTTCCTGCATGTGCTATGGACTTGTATAGTTTATTTCCAAGGATATGTTTAAATGTAATGTGCATTTATTCAGTTAGTATGTCTACTATTCAAATAGTGTGTTAAATATAAATAGAAGTCTAACAGTAGTCTTATTCTGACTTAAAAAGGTGATTTCTACTGGGTGCCTTATTGTGATTTATGATATTCATTTCTAAATAGAGGCATACAATTATAGATTTGGGTATATTTAGTAAATGTGTTAAAACAGTAAATTGGGTTTAGTTTTGGCAGTTGGAAGAATGACGTTTCAATTTTTGTAGAAACCATGGTTTCCCCATTTGATACGGCTTAAAAATTGCCAGAAATGTTACCTTCCTTGTGGAAGCTACTTTATCACCAAAGCTTGAAGACTCAAACTTCTGGAATGCTTTGCACAAACACAATTAAATCGAAATGCTTTTGAGGAAATAGCTTATCAAATTGATGTAAATCGTTTGACCATTTGGCTTAACTCTGAGATGTTTTTGACTTTAAAAAAGATGATTTTGAGGAATACTGAAAACACTCACAATGAAGAAATTCTTGTTTCATCCTCTAGGTCTTGCCACATCATTCTTTAATGAAAGGAACGCAAATATTACAAAAGACTTGCTAGATCTACTAGTTGAAGCGAAGCAAGAAGTGCCATCTTGGCTAGAAAACCTGGCATATGAGCAGCATCACAAGGGTGGAAGTAGTCGTGGACGATCTAAAGGGTAACTGATTGTTTGGGATCTATGAACCTAAGAATTTCAGTAGTACGTACAAACCATAGGTGCCAACATTGAGCAATAAAACTGTCTACATGGTTATGCATGGGTGACATAATTCATAGTTATCAGTTGTGTTCTCTAAAATTGGGCCTGGTTGATTTTCCTCATGTAGATCAGTTTCTTAAACAGCGTGTGTCACTTTGTGGCTGCTGTAACATTTTCTGATGACTTGTAAGTTGCAATAACTTGTTAGGCAGCTTTTCAGATGACGTGTGGAAAAGTGACTGTGGAGTTAATCTATTGTAGATGATCACCCCAAGGGGGGAAGTTGCCTTTTGGATGCTGCTGACACACTCTGTTTCCTCGCAGCCGTTTCAGTGGAGGGTTCGGTGCCAGAGACTATCGAACAAGCAGCAGTTCCGCTGGCAGTAGTTTTGGAAGCAGCCGTGCAAGTAGTGGCCGCAGCGGTGGCGGTGGCGGTGGCGGCAGTGGCCATGGCGGCAGCAGAGGGTTTGGAGGAGGTGAGCTTTCTTACAGGTTCATGATAGAAGGGAGGTTGGGGAAGTGGACAGTAGAAGTTGGATTTCCCTGACCTTTAATTTTCATGGCTTTTGTTTTAATAGGTGGCTATGGCGGCTTCTATAACAGTGATGGATACGGAGGAAACTATAACTCTCAGGGGGTAGACTGGTGGGGCAACTGATCTGCTTGCTGCAGATGCTTACCAAACAAGCTAATATGGAAACCACATGTAACTTAGCCAGACTATACCTTGTGTAGCTTCAAGAACTCGCAGTACATTACCAGCTGTGATTCTCCACTGAATTTTTTTTGAGGGAGCTCAAGGTCACAACAATATACGAAGGAACAGAAGCCCTACTTCAAAGAAGGTTTAAAGACTCCATTGTAGTCAGGATTAACTCTCCCACCCACCCCCCACTCCCGGACTGTATTTATAATTTTGTGACTGAGGATCATTTGTTAATGTACTGTGCCTTTAACTTTAGACAACTTTTTATTTTGATGTCCTGTTGGCTCGGTAGTGCCCAAGATTATCAATTGTTTTGACAAAATTTCTGAACTTGGGCTTAAAAAAAATCAAACCTTGGCACGCAGGTGTGATACAACTTACAGGAATCATTGATTCATCCACTAAATACTACAAAAAACTTATGCGGTGGCCTGCATTAGGGCTTTGATACTTGGAGATTTGAAAAATAAAACATCTTGAAGCATATCAATGGAATTAGTTTCTAATGTGGCAAAACTGTACTAAGTTAAAGTTGATTTGCTCACTCTATCCTGGATAGGTACTTAGAACCTGATAGTCTTTAATAAGCCATTCCAGTCATGATGATGATGATAAAGGTGGTGTATGGATACATGCATACAGAAAAAGCACTGTTTTCAAAGTTAATGCAAGTAAACACAACAGTTCCAGTGTTTAGGCAGATAATTAATGTGAGCTAGCCAAACCGAGATGGAACATTACAGGGAATGTTTAAAGGTCTGAACTTGAAATAGTTTTTAGGAGAATTCATCTACTTAGACTTTTCAAAATTGCCTGCCATATAAAATTGAAATGGTAGAATGGCTGACCACAACAGTGACGGGTCCACTTTTTAAGGGCCTGACTGATTTTTTTGGTCTTAACGCATGCTAGTGTTGATGTTTTTTGGTCAAGGGGGAATGAACAGGAAGAATTATGCAGCAGGCTTTATTTTAATGCAGATTCACATTACTCTGTTCAAGCTGCGTTGAAGTGTAACTGGCTTACTGTAGACTTGTAAAATGGCTCCAGAAGAGTAACAAATTCTGAGATCACAGAGGTTGGAATGTACATAACTGCACAAGGTTTCAATTCTGCTATCAAGTGCAGTTTTAGTCAGTTTTAGTTGCATAGGTTTCCATTGTATTAGTCTGTTAAGCTGAATCTGGCCAAAGATAAGTATTTCCAACAGTAAAATGCCTCTGCCACGTCAATTCTCTGAGCTAACTTCTGTGGTGAGAGTCATTACCAACTCTTAGTCTAAGTGGCACAGGACAACAGCAAAATCTCCTAAAGTGCAATAGATCTTTTCAAGTGTATTGTGCCTTGTTCTAAACTTTTAAGTAGGTGCACTTGACAGTATTTGAGGTCATTTGTTATGGTGCTATTTCAATTAGTCTAGATTTAGGCCCTTGTACATTTTGCCCATAACTTTTTACAAAATACTTCTTTTATTGCACATTCAGAGAATTTTATATGTCTTGTGTGCGTGTCCTTAACTTCCAATCTTATTTTGTCTCTTGGGAGACTGAACGCAGCTTGTCTAAGGAAGGAACTTGATTCTAAAACTGGGACCATGGGAATAATGGTTGGGAAGAAACTATTTGCACACGACAGATTTCTAGATACTTTTTGCTGCTAGTTTTGTGTAATATTTATTGAACATTTTTGACAAATATTTATTTTTGTAAGCCTAAAAGTGATTCTTTGAAAGTTTAAAGAAACTTGACCAAAAGACAGTACAAAAACACTGGCACTTGAATGTTGAATGTCACCGTATGCGTGAAATTATATATTTCGGGGTAGTGTGAGCTTTTAATGTTTAAGTCATATTAAACTCTTAAGTCAAATTAAGCAGACCCGGCATTGGCAGTGTAGCCATAACTTTCTGATAGCAAAACAAAAATTGGCAACTTTAAAATTAAACATGCCAAGGTTTTGATACACTTGTCTTAAGATATTAATGAAACACTTCAAAACACTGATGTGAAGTGTCCAGATTCTCATATGTTTGTTGCGTGAGTTTTTGTTTAGTTGTGTGGTTTTTTTCAGTGAATGTCTGGCACATTGCAATCCTCAAACATGTGGTTATCTTTGTTGTATTGGCATAATCAGTGACTTGTACATTCAGCAATAGCATTTTAGCAAGTTTTACAGCCAGCAATATTCTTCAGTTCAGATAAGGATTCAATCATATGCAAAGAATGGATTTAAACTTGCTGAGTGTAAAGATTTGAACTTCAAGTCACTGTAGGTTTAGTAATTGCTTATTGTATTAGTTTAGATGCTAGCACTGCATGTGCTCTGCATTACTCAATTTTAATAAAATAAAAAGTTTAAATGCACTGTGTCTATGTGCTTAATGTGGTGCTTACTACTGAGAGAACAGGATATTTTGTCATTAACTACATACACTGAACAGACACCCAAGTCTTCCAGAAATGTAATATAATCATTGCTCGGTTAAGGACAATCCAGTTCAGTTCACTCATCACGGGGTGCAAATGGCTGTATCTGTAACTGTATTGCAACTGTAATGTAGTCAAATCAAGATCACTGTGTCATCTTTTCCTCTTCACTATATGCCATCGCTAGAGGCAAAGCCTTTTGTACCCAGGAATACCAACAGGCTCTAGGATGCACACCTGCACTGTGGCCTTCCTGGGGACTGGCTTACATGGCAAGAGCAGATCACCCTTGGACTCTTGAGGCCCTGCCTCCAAACCTCAAGGAACATTTCTGACCCAGGGGTCACCAACGTCTACCTGCGTCCTGGAAATCTGGAATTGGACTATAGATATCATCTCCCCAGGGAACAATGGCTGGCGGAGAGGTTGCAGGATGGGAGAGGTTGGGACCTGGGGATTTGCTGGAATTGTCATTTCCAGGCGACAGAGATTAGTCCCCCTGGAGAAAAACCCTGCCTCTGGATCTCATGGAGGTACAAGGATGGTAGGTTCCAGGTGGGAAACAGAAATGCTGAGTGGCAGTAATTGCTAATTGCAATAAACAAATAACCCATAAACATCACTATTCCTTCGGAGAAAATATTTAATTGATAGCAACATTATCTTGAACGGAAAACATTTATGTTTTTCAGTTGAGTTTTAAATCAAAGCTTTAATGCTTGAATAAATTGTAACTGGTAGGCGAAGAACTTACGGCTGATTTCTCAATTACTGCATCTATTAGCTGCTTTCAAATTTATTGATAACCCCCAGAAACAGGCTTCAAGAAACCTCGTGGGATCTCTGGGTCCCAGCTGGAGGCAACCATAGCCACCACTGTTAAGGGATGCCAACCTCCTGGTGAGACCTGGAGACTTGACTGTAGGTATCGGTTCCACAGGAGGAAAGAGGTGCTTGTGGCAGGGTGTAGCACTCCCCTTCACACACACAAAAAACAAGCATTCTTCCCTTCTCAAATTGCAAATCTTAGCCACAATCAATTCCTCATGTAGGAAATACCCGAGTGTCTCCCTCTGATTGCTCTGAGAAGCCATTGGCCAGAAGGTCCAAATTTAAAGGAAAAGAGCAAGTCAAAAAGACTTCCTCTTTCTGAAACACTTTTTTCTGCCTGTGCTACATTTCTTTCAGGCAATGGCAGTTAGGACAGCTTGGTGTAGTGGCTAAGACCAGCAGCTTCTAAATGTGTGAGCTGAATTTGGTTCCCTTCCCCATAGGGTGTCCTGTTAGATACTGTTCTCTCAGTCTCGCCTACCTCATGGTGTCTGTTGTGGGAACAGAAAGGAAGGCATACGCCACTCAGACTTCTTTGGGCAGTGAAAAGCAGGGTGTAAAAACCAACACTGCTACTAGGAAAACTGTGTCTCTTTCCCCCTTCCACATGCCCCCATAGTCTCTTTGTACTTCTGTGCTCCTTCTTACACTTTCCCCTCTTCCATGCTATTAGTCTCAAATTTGCTTTGTTGTGATGGTCCTGGAAAGATTACAGCAATA
Organism: Paroedura picta; assembly: GCF_049243985.1. NCBI lineage: Eukaryota > Metazoa > Chordata > Lepidosauria > Squamata > Gekkonidae > Paroedura > Paroedura picta. The sequence goes on along the minus strand of NC_135374.1, from coordinate 66,129,470 downwards.
CCAAGGTGGTATCCATATGAAAAGTCCTACCCATATCAGAATTGTCTTCCCTGCAACAGTTGCCTGTGATGGCTACCCCTAAAGCATTCCTGCCTTTTCATATTTCAAATTACAAACTTCACATCACACATTCCTAGGGCAGAGGTGCTTCTTGGCCACAGTGATCCAGACTAGACTTCTGTAATCCTACGCAGGCTGTTGTCTCTGATCTGGAAATTGCAGCTGGTGCAAAATACAGCTGCTAGGGTCCTCAAGCATTCATCTTGGAGGGCCCATGTCCAGCCTATGCTGAGGCAGCTGCATTGGTTGCTGATTGGCTTCCAGATTAGGTTCAAGGTTTTGTTACTTACCTTCAAGGCCATCCGTAGCCTGGGCCCCACTTATCTGAGGGACTGCTTGTCTCCTTTTGATCCTCACAGGGCTCTTCTATTGTGGGTAGGATTTGCTGTGACCCCGAAGGAACAGGACCAGGGCCGGAAGAGCTAAGGGCCCTAACGGAGCTTTCAGTGTTCCACAGGACCTGTAAGACAAGAGCTCTTCCAACAGGTGTTTGGTTGAAACTGGGCTAGGAAGAATTGCTCCTTCCCTGTGCGGGCTTCAAAACGTCTCTGAGACATTCCCTTTAACTGCACTCTGGAGGATTGGGACTGTTGGATGTGGGGGTCGGTGATGGGAATGGTATTTTATGGGATTTTAGATTTATGTAAACTGCCACGGGCTGGTTGTTTCCAGGAGCCACAGTCTTAAAATGTGAAAATGAATGAATGAAATTTGACCTTATTGGCAGCATGCAATTTAAACTGATTGGCACTCACTCATGAGTAAACATTGCCAGGGCAGAGTCTTTTTCTAGGCACCCTGGGTCCCGCTGGGTCAGCAAGGAAGTTTTGGGTTTGTTGCAAGCTCTATTACCAGTGTCCATGTTCATATTAGGTGCTGCATTGTTGTGGGTGAGGAGTTGTTTAAGATTGGGGGGCTGTCTGTGTGAAAGAAAAGGTTTACCCCCCAGGGCTTGGGAAAGACAGCTGTCATTGATGTCACTGATGATGCATTGTACTGTCTTGAACTGAAAGCTATCTAACCACTAGTGGTGTTATGTTGTTTTCTCTTTTGCGTCTGTCTTCTAACAGGTTTTCTCTTGGCATCCTTCTGGCTTTGTTAATCTGTTTCTTGATCTGACTAGGTGGGTACTTGAACTCCCAGCTCAAGGCAGTACATTAGATCTATAGTTCAGCCTCTCTGAGACCTGTTCCACCTGGCTTCAATCTTGATGGATAACCCCTACCCAGAACTCAAAATTTCAGCTAGGGGAAGTTTTCTGGAAAGTTGTGGTGGAACAGGCTTCATTCCTAATTTTTTTCTAGTAGATAAAAAGATGGTGGGCATAGGCCCCTATTGGATCTCAATAAATTAAAAAAGTTCTTAGAAGTTTCAAAATTCAGAACGGTTTTGCTTCCTTCTGCAGTCAAGTTTCTTGTGTGATTCATGATCCTCGATTTAAAGGATGACTCTTCGTATTTCAACCCACCAATCTCATAGGAAGCATTTACAGTTCAGAGGAGTTCCATTATCCATCCACCCCATTTGGCTTTGCTGCTGCACCGAGCATATTCACCAAGTGTATGGCTGTAGTGGTGGCGCAGCTGTGCACGCAGGGCTGCTCTATTTTTCCTAGACAATTGGCTTATTGTGGCCCCAGTCACAACTTACTGAATTACCACATTTACCTCACCATTTCCACTTGCGACAGGTTAGGCTTGATGGTGACTTGGGAAAAGTCTCGCTTTGAACCCTCTCAACAAGGACAATTCATTGCTGCCTCCCTCAATGCTGCCAGAGGGAGAGCTTTTGGAATAAAAGCATTAAGGCAATGGTGTTAAGCTGCATTAGAAAGCCAGTGAAGGCAATTCAATTGCTATTAGGCCTCATGCCAAGGACTACTGGGAGAAGCCCTTCTCCAACATTTCTAACTCCAGAAAAATGGACAACATTCACAAGCTGTGAACAGAAGAATACACCTCCCTTTTCATTCACCTGCCAACAAACTGTAATTGAGACCAGGGTAAGAAGATTGGGTCCCCCTCCATTTTCTTTGGATATTGGTTCCCCCTGGGCCGAATACCACCTGAGATCAACTTTTGTACAGGAAACTGAGAATGGGAGAGTTGAGGCTTTGGGGGATGGTGGAATAGGGCATGTTTACTGCCATCAATGCTGCTGTTAGTTGTTTTAAATTGTAAATTGTATTTTGGGAAATTGTATGGGTTAGTTTTAATGTGGGAGTTTTTAATATAACCTGCCATGAGCCGGCTTCCTGAGAGTGGCGGTATGTAAGTCAAATAATAATAAAAAAAATTGTTGAGGGTCCTCTGCGCAAAATGCAAATAGGTATTTCAGTCTGCCCCAACTGAAAAGAGCAGGAAACTTGATGCTATTGGCAGAAAGATCTACACTTCAGGTGCTATGACCCAAACTACCAAGCCTACTTCTCCTGGTATCAGTCCTTTCTATGGGAGAGTATTTATTTGGTCTTGAGAATGTGCCTGACACTTTATCCTGTAGCTCTTATATGCTGGGACACACCCTATGGATCACAGAATGACAGATGCATACTACTAAGAGTGTTGCTGAAATAGGACAAGGCAAATGGCCTCTATCCTAGTTCTCAACCAACATGCCTAATTAGTCCTCTCCGCTGGCTCTCAATGTGAAGTCCATAATTAAAGACCATTTTTTGATGGCAAAGACTTGCTCAGTATCAGAACTGGGAACTCCTTGAAAAGGATTCAAGACCTTTGCATGACATGTAAATTTCTGGGTCTTGCTCCCTATTAATCCAGGCCACCATCTGCCAGGTGATGGAGCACTAATTATTGAAACATCAGTTGTTTCATGTTGCCCCCCATCAGGGTTCTAATCCGTCCTTCCAACCTAAACAAAGATAATTATCAGGGCTGAAATCAGTTATCTTCACACTCCAAATATTTCTCAAGCATCAAGAAGCGATTTTGAGATTTAGAGTAATTTATTTTCCACCTCTTGCCCTCACCTGCATCAACATATCCAGCTGTCAACTACTGGATACTCACCATAGCTAGGCATGCCTATGTCACAGAACTCAAAGTTCTACCATGTATCAGTGCCTTCTGATCCACCCCTGCTCAATCACCTTCTATTGGAAAATACAATCCTTCCTCCTCAGGCAAGCAATAGAGGGTGTTCCTGATAATTTGCTGTGCTCAGGAGAGATGAAGGCCACACCCTGTCCTGGATATCAAGGTGTCATCCACTTCATTACTCCACACAGGTTGAGAATGCTGACATTTATCTCCATCCTTCCTCTTATATCACAGAGACATGGTTTGCATCCATAGATCTAAAGGATGCACACTTTCGCATGGCAATCAGGCCTCAGCACCATCACTTTCCCAGGTTTACAGTGACCAAGAGCTGCTTCGGTGCAAGGTATCGCCTTCCCCCACCTGCTGAAGCACCTATGACTTGACTTGCCATAGACCTATCTGCCTCTCTAGGTCTGTAAATCAACAAAGTGAAGTCTCATCTTGACTCCTCCATGTGAATTCTGAGAGTTCTCAATTCAACTAGTGGAGAAGCCTATCTCCTGAGAGACAAGCAGGATATTATCATCCATCTGATCAACAACTTCTGTTTACAGTCAGCTATAAAATACAGAGCCTCTTGTGGTGCAGAGTGGTAAGGCAGCAGTCATGCAGTCTGAAAGTTCTGCCCATGAGGCAGGGAGTTCAATCCCAGCAGCCGGCTGAAGGTTGACTCAGCCTTCCATCCTTCCAAGGTTGGTTAAATGAGTACCCAGCTTGCTGGGGGGTAAACGGTAATGACTGGGGAAGGCACTGGCAAACCACCCCGTATTGAGTCTGCCATGAAAACGCTAGAGGGCGTCACCCCAAGGGTCAGACATGACCCGGTGCTTGCACAGTGGATACCATTACCTTTATAAAATAGATAAAAAGTTAGATAAGTAGAACAAATTTATATAAATATCCTATAGGGGATACAATATATATCAATGTTAATATGTAGGGTTGGGCCAGCTCTTATTTTTTTAGCTACCTAAGCATACTTAGCAATTGTTTAAGTCAGGTTCTTATTTGTGTCCGACAGTATTAAGACAATGTTTTCTCAGGCTTCTGGGACATTCTGTGAACACGGATGCCATTAAATCTGTACATCTATGATGATAAAAGTTTATACTCAAAAAGGACATGCTCAATTGTCTCTATTAGTCCTTCCTTACAATTACACTTGCATGACTCTACCAGTAACCCTTTAAACTTTCTTCCCAAAAAGGCAGAGGGGACAGCATTATAACAGAGCCTTCTATAGTCAGAATTTGTTATATTAACTTGATAGGACATCAAGACAGTCGTATTAAGATCTTTTCCGGGTGTGGCTAAAGATGTCATCCTGAGGGGATTGCAGTGCAATCACTGGAGCCTGACAGGGATCAATTGTGGAAGCAATTGGCAGAAAAGAGGAGGGGTACGCAAACCCCACCTCATTTTTTCTACCCAGGAAGTCCTAGTGAACTCTGGGGGCCATCTCCAATCCTTTAGGGAGTTTATCTCCCCGGATTACAGGCTGTCAGCATTTCAGGACAAGAGGACGACCGCCATATTCTTTCTTGGACTATTTTTCTTTCGTTCTCTCTTAAAAGAAACTGCTTTAACCCTCTTCTATGATTTATTTACTGCTGTGAATGCGGTGGACTGGGTGGAGGACAGCCTCTGGCAGCCTCAACGAACGCCATTAATCAACGCTTCTATAAACAGCAAGTAAAGCTGGGCTCTGCCAGGCTGCTTTTCGCCTCTCTCTTTCCCTCCCCCTCTCTCTGCCTGAGTAGCCACCCCAATTTGGGGCAGGCTAATTTTCTTAAGTAGAAGAAGAGGACTTAGATTAACTAGCAATAGCTTTTACAGCAGTTGTTTTGGTTTCCGGAGATAAGAGTTGTGATTGGGAAGATCTTGCGAGAACTCTGCTCCAGGACGAGACTATTGGCTTCACTGACTTCAAAATGTCATTTACTAGTGCCAGGAAATTCTGATATGCGACCAGTTCTTAAAGGACACCCTATTGGCTATACTAAATTCAACTTATGAGCCTCTTGTGGCGCAGAGTGGTAAGGCAGTGACATGCTATCTGAAGCTCTGACCATGAGGCTGGGAGTTCGATCCCAGCAACCGCCTCGAGGTTGACTCAGCCTTCCATCCTTCCGAGGTTGGTAAAATGAGTACCCAGCTTGCTGCTGGGGGGTAAACGGTCATGACTGGGGAAGGCACTGGCAAACCACCCCGTATTGAGTCTGCCATGAAAACGCTAGAGGGCGTCACCCCAAGGGTCAGACATGACCCAGTGCTTGCACAGGGGATACCTTTACCTTAAATTCAACTTGCTGAAAGTGCTTTAGTTCTGAACTGCCCTGTTTTTTGGTCTTCTGTTTTGTTTTTTTCTTCATTCTACACTGAAGAACGTCAGAGGACTAAACAGACTTTCGCTTTTGCCTAGGACTGTATAGGTCTCTTGGCTGATAACTTATAAGCCTAAAACATGTCTATGTTAAAAAGAATGGCCTATCTAATAGAGAAACAAACCCAAGATCTGAAAGCATTTACAGAAGGTTTGCTTAAGAATATTTTCAAGGAGATCCAAGACGGCAAGGAAGAAGTTTTTAACAGGATTGATGGATCAATAACAGTGGTTGATGAGAGCACTAAACAAGGTGGGAAATCATCAGCAGAAGAGAAACCTGAAATTTTGGAGATGAAAAAGGGGGTGTTGGAGCCTTGCAGAAAACATTACTTCCCAGATAAGGACACCCTTTTAAAAAAGGCATACAGCTATTTCAAAGCAACAGTACACAAGAATCAACCAAAAGATACATGGATCTGTTTTGAAAGTAAAGGAGCTTCTCAGGAAAAAAATTGTACTGATACATTTTGGATCGGAGTCCAGGAGGTGCAACTGCCTCAAGATTCATCGGTGAATATTTTGCGGGAACACCTGCACTTTCTATGCCAAAGTCTAACTGGACAGAATATAAGTCTACGGGAATAACAAAGTGCAGTAAGCCTCAATATAAGACCCCCTTAAGAAGATTGGGGAAGGGAAAGGAGAAGCAAAGGGAAGGAGGAACAAGATGTTTGAAATATTTTCTTTATTCTTCTTCTGTACACTTTTAAGGCAATATAATTGTAAGTGCTGGAAATGTCATGATAAAGTGTGTGTGGGGGGGTTCCCTTTCTTTTTTCTTTATTAGTGTATTGTTATAGGGCCAAAGTTCATATTGTTCTACAAGAAATGTTCAATGTTAAGTATTCAATTCAAACCTGATAATACGGTGTTGAATATCTGTCAGGAAGGCTCTTCGACTGTGTTAAGTATAAAATGTTTTATAAGTGGTATGTGACACCAAAAATGATTGCTAAAATTGCTAAAAACTATGTTAACAAATGTTGGAAGTGTGGTGATAAAGAGGTTTCTTTTTCATATGTGGTGGAAATGTGAAAATGTTTATAAGTTTTGGGCAAAAGTTCATACCATTGTGTAGTTAATGTGGGGTCTTAGATTTCCTATGTAAACTGAATCTATGTTATTAAGTATATCTCCGCGGTGCCTCCCAGCCCAAACTCAAAACTTAACTAAAAGGGGACACTTCATGGAGGAGGTTTAAGTGTAACAAATGAAGATATATATAAAAAATCTTTTCCAAAAGGTGGGCACAAGATCTTGTTAAGAAGGTGCTGCCTTTCTACTTCTATCACCCCGGTGTTTATTCTTTTGCCTTGTAACATCCCAGGTTCAGAACAAGTTCGTAAGCGAGACCATAGAAGCCTAGCTTTTCTAGCAGTACATTTAACAGGGCACAACAAATTAATTGTCAGTAGGCTTGTTAGATCCTTCTGTCAATATAACAATTTTAAGCAGAACAAAAAAGGCTGCCACCCAAAGCCTGGTCTGAACATTAATCATTCCAGTCTCTGTCCTAATTGTGATATTAGAAATATTGTTTGGCAATTAGAGAATTGTTCTCAAAAATTTAGATTGTACCTTCTCTAAGCTAGACAAGTTACCAGAGACATTTATTGGAGCCTCATAGGCAGGGCCGGATTTACATGAAAAGAGGCTCGGGGCTATTCCACTGATGTGGCCCTTTCACCTCCCATTGTTAAGTTTGTAATTTACATGAGAGATAATAAAATAATAAAATACATCATTACTATGATATATATCAATATGTTAAATGAAACATGTTGTGATTGCTACTAACCTTTATAAAAATGTGGAATATAGGCCCCTCTTGATTTTGAAGAAGAAGAAGAAGAGTTGGTTCTTATGTGCCGCTTTTCCCTACCCGAAGGAGGCTCAAAGTGGCTTACAGTCGCCTTCCCATTCCTCTCCCCACAACAGACACCCTGTGGGGTGGGTGAGGCTGAGAGAGCCCTGATATTACTGCTTGGTCAGAAAAGCTTTATCAGTGCCATGGCAAGCCCAAGGTCACCCACCTGGCTGTATGTGGGGGAGCGCAGAATCGAACCTGGCATGCCAGATTACAAGTCTGCCCTCCTAACCACTGCACCAAGCTGGCTCTTTTGAGGCCCTAGGCTGAAGCCCAGTTAGCCTATAGGAAAATCCGGCCCTGCTCATAGGTCAGTTGTGCAAGAGCTTTGGCCTGAAAGTTGTTTAAGGCAGTAGGGATATATTTTCCTCCTTTCTGCCAGAAAAAAATCCGAATTGTGCTGTTCTAGCATGTGTGGACTGGAATATAACTCACAGGTATTTATAATGCATCAGTGTGCTATTTACTTTCCATACATGAGTGAGTTCTGTCACTCCCTTCACTGTCCCATGTAGTCCACACTACCCATCCAAGAACTACTGGGGCTCATGGTGGTGATCAAGTACATGGTCTACTTATCTTGACTGTGACCGAGACGCCTCCAATAATGGTTTCTCCACAATTTCAACCTACTCAGGGCCTCTCGATGCAAAATGTTGACGCTTTCCTCTCCTGGTGGTTGTATCCACTTCCCCTAGTTGTGGGAATGCTATTCCCACCTTCTAATCTCCAACACATCCTTCTGAGGATAGGGAGATCACTGCTCACAGCCTCCCTTGATTGCACAATGGAAAAGCCTCAAACATCAACTACAAGAAGCTCCTAGCATTACTCAAATTTTTCTCCCACTCCTGGAGGGTTGAACAATCCAGTGGTCATGAACAGCACCATGTGATTTATTATGAAGAAGCACTGTGTCGACCATTCTCAGCAGACATCCTTGCTGTCTGTGGGAGCATTGCATCTGTTACCATATTCTTTCTTTTGCAAATATAACCCTGGAACCACAAACCCCACAGTAGATGCTCCAAGCTGTCAAGTCACCATGGGGTATGAATGGTTCATAAACAACACAATTGTCAGTGATGTCATCACCAAGTGGACCAGCCTTGCCTTGACATCTTTATAACTCATGCCAACAAGAAATGCTGTACTTTTGCTTTCAGAGAGGGGACATAACCTCGTGTCCCATGGAGATGCATTCCTCTGCCCTAGGACAAGGGACCTTTCCTTCACTCCTACTTGTGCCCAGAGTGCTAACAAAGATGGAGATGAACAACTGTGGCCAATCCTCCTCATCCCCATTTGGCCTTGGTCATTCCCCACTCCCCTTCCTCCCTCTTAGTTTCTGTCTGTCCCCCATGTGTTTAAATAGATAGATAATGATAGATGATAGTGACTCAGCTTAGGATGCTGAGGAACTGAAAAACCCTTAGTTGGTATATGTCTGATTATGGCTCATGAGAAAAGGATATTAATTCACAACACAAACTGTTTTAACTTTTATGTGGAAATGGTTGAATCGAACTACCAAATTTTAAACTTGGCTGGTGAAAAGGTAATAGGAACGAGGGAAACTTCATATATCTGCCATGGCTCAAGGAAGGTCAATGCTTTGCAGAAGCACACAGATAGGAGCAGCACCTCTGCTATTCTTAGAAGCCATTGTCATTCCCAGCCAGTAGCAATGGCCCTGAGGAGCTGCTTCCACTGTTCTGCTTACCTTCCCAAGGTGATGATGGGTTGCAGAGTAGAAAAATGGCTGATACAGACATGTCCTAAGGCACAAGCATAATTCCATAATTTTCTATCAGATATGTATGTAACACATCTATGCCATTTACACTTTGCGGGGGGGGGGGTTGTCTGTACAGTCCATGGGGAAGAGTGAGATGTGTTGTCAGGAGCTGCAGTCTTTGGCATCTTTCTCTTCTGTGTCCCTCCCCACTCCTTTAGCTCTTTAATATAACCTGCTTTGTCACTCTTATCTTCCTTCCTTACCTCCTGTTTATTCCGACTTGCCTCCATCTCCCATTGCTAAATATTTCTTGTTCCCTAGCCCTATCATTTTGCCCTCCTACCTCTATTCAGTCTACCTCCTCACAACTTTCCCTCCCATATGTGATCACAGCACATCTGCTCCCTACATGAGTTGTGTTCTCTCTCTCACACACACAGAATTTTCACGTAAAGACCCAGAAGAAGTTCCCGACAGTTAGAGCAGTTCCTCAGTGGAACAGGCTTCCTCAGGAGGTGGTGGGTTCTCCTGCTTTGCAAGTTGTTAAGCAGAGGCTAGATAGTCCTCTGACAGAAATGCTGATTTTATGAACTTAGTCAGATTGTGAGTAGGTGGGAAAGAAGGGATGTGTCAGTGTTTGTCTCTTGTGGCCCTTTCTTGCATACCCAGGGAATTGCTGATTGCCACTGTGGGATGGTAGGTGAATTTCTTCCAGGCCAGGCAAGAATTTGGTGGAGGGGGATCACTTGGGCATGAAACTGGGATCACTATGGGTGGGCAGGTAGTTGTGAGTGTCCTGCATTGAGCAGGGGGTTGGACTAGATGACCCTGGAGGTCTTTTCCAACTCTATGATTCTATAAGCCAGAAGCTTTCTCCCCTTTACATAGACAGTAGAGCTCGCTTCTCCTGTCCTCTCATTATATAACTGGCCCTGGGGCCGAGGGCTTTTTTTTTATTCCTAGTAATGCCGGGAGTGGCTGAGGGCCAGTTGTTTTCTTGGGGTGGGGGAGGGGTATAAAGCAGACAGATTTGTTAGCAATCCAGCCGCTTTATGGAACACAACATTCTTCCATTTCTGTTAATCCTCTCCTGTTGCAGAGGATTTCCCTGCCATTAAGTGATAGCTTTTGAGAGGGGAAAAATGCCAGCTCTTCAGAGACGCTTTAATAAAACAAGCAGCAAGCTTGTGAAAAGAAAAGAATGGTGTGGCTACCATCCTGTCAGGTAAGCAAGACAATCAACAATTTTTGTCTCTCTTAACTGTTGATTCAGACAAGAGTTGATGATTACACTTTTTAGCATATCCATTTTCTGTTACTTTTTCCATCCTACTCACTTTTCAGTGGGATGTACTATATTAGCTGCTTGGGCAAGTCTTCGCTTTAAAATCAACAGCGCAATGCTGTTCCCAAATACTTAACGATTAAGTCCAAGTGGCCTTAGTAGGAGTCATGTTACTGCTGAATAACCATGTTAAAAAAAGAGTATTGTTGAAAAGGTTTGTAGAGGAAATCAAGGGATAGAAAGGGAAATGTTGTGATTTGAAGTGGAGGAATATAAATTCTATTTTAAATCACCAAGCAATATTAAAAAAAAATAGAAGTCAAGAAGCAAAAATAATTATGTTCGTTTCCTGCTTCTGACTGCTTTTAGCTTTTGGAAGAGTGTTTACCAGACCTGAGATGCAAGGACTGAATAATCAAGGTAATGTTTGCCATCATTTTAAAAGGTAAGTAGAATGCCATGACAGACAATAGCAGATTCTAAAATTGTATAAAGCTTTTTGGTTTGGGAGGCTGTCACAGTTCTGCTCCAAGATGCATGCCCATAATTTTGTGATTACCTAAATATTGTAATTTAAAATTTATCATTTCTCTGTTACATGCTGCTTCCAATCATGTCATCAGTATTTAAAGACAGATTTTTTTGTTTATGTATGATAACATAAATTCCCAAATGTATTTTTTAATTTGAGAAGACATAAGGGACACAAACATCCAGGATATTCTAAAGAAGCTTCATTATGCAGTTCCTTTTATATTCAGTTATGCTTGCACAACAGAACAGTCTGGAAGATTTTGCCCCAACTATTTGTAATACTAGTAAGCAATTAATTATAGAAGAAACTGTAAACTTTCATAGAGGCATTTCTGCAGCAGAGGGGGTCCATTTTCTGATTTTGGATCATTAGATGTGTTGGATTCATGATGATGAAAAATGGACAGATGCAAAAGTAAAATTAACATTTATAACTGGAAGACCTATACATTTTTGATGATAGAGTGTTAGAGACAGTTTCTTAAGAAGAATTTTGAGGAACACTGTTGGTTTTCTCAAACTCTGGAGTCAAATAGGATTAAGAAAGTTGGTTTATAACAGTGGTGGCCAATTTGAGATTGGGAAATTCTTGGAGATTTAGGGGTGGAGCTTGGGGAGTGCAGTGTTTGGGGATGGGAGGAACCTTGTCAGGATGTAATGTCATAGAGTCTACCCTCCACAGCAGCAGTTCTTCATACTTTTTGCAGAATATAGTCGCTCTTTTCATTGTATCCAAAAAAGCTGTCTGTGGCTTTCTCTAAAGAGCATTTTAAGTAAAACCCTTGCTGAGGAATTTAGATGCTGGCCATCCTTTGCTGATTTCCTAGTTACAGTAGAAAATACCAGACACAAGATATTGATGGCTAAACTGCTTGCAATGCTTTGATCACTCTAGTGGCTCTTCTTCCCATCAAAGGAGTCCAGAATTTGTTCCAACGATGCACTGTACAGAGGGCTCAGAAAATAAATGACTGCCAGGGGTGGGAATGAAGGAAATCCCCACATATTGTAATTTAGGGAAATTCTTTCCATCAGATCTGCCACAAAGAACTGACTTCTTGAAATCTTATAGGATTTTTTTACAGATAGCATTTTGGTATCACTAAACCTGTAGAGCTGATAGTTATTAAATTAAATAATTGTACGTTTTACTTTGCTATTGCCAATGTTAATTGATCTTTCCTTTTTCTCTCTTTCCTTGTGACTAACTCTGGTACACTCACTCGCCAGTCTTTCTTTGCATCCCCCCTGTCCGTTCTGTGTGGGCTTGTGTCCGCTCCTGTCCTGTCAACTGTATGTGCACCCAAGAGAGGAGTTGCTCCATCCTGTGCGATCGTGTTGGCCTCACACAGATCCCCAATGAGTTTCCTTGTGAAGCCACCTCTATTAACCTGGATAAAAATAGCATTAAATTCCTCTCTGAGAGGGCATTTGGCACTCTCCCTTCTCTGAAATCTCTTTCATTAAACCACAACAACATCTCCTTCATCACTCCTGGAGCTTTCAAAGGCCTAGCTAGCCTGACTGAGCTAAAAATGGCCCATAATGAATATATTCGCTATCTGCATACTAGGACGTTTGTTTCACTCAAGAGATTAATTAGATTGGATTTAGCAGACTGCAATCTTTTTAACATCCCAGACAGAATTTTTATTGAACTTCCAGCTCTTCAGGAACTCTTCTGTTTTCAGAATAACTTCCGAAGGATTCCAGGAGCTATAAGAGGGATGGAGAATTTGACTCACGTTTACTTGGAGAAAAACAAGATAGAAGCTGTAGCTTATAATTCTCTCTTGGGTTTGACTCACCTAAAATATCTCAACCTCCAAGACAACAGAATAAATGTAATTCATGACAGAGCTTTTCAGGACTGCCAGCAAATGGAATACCTTTATTTAAATGACAACCTCATTAGTGACCTCCCTGAGAACTCATTTGATGGTCTGAAACAAATGAAGATGCTTAACCTTGGAGGCAACTCGCTCAGGAATGTCTCCAACACCTGGTTCCGGGATCAGCTTGAATTGGAAGTTTTGTACTTGGACAGAAATCGAATCAGCTATATTGAGGAAGGGGCTTTTGAAAATCTCACAAGCTTGGTTTCTTTGCACTTAAATAGCAACAACCTTACCACCTTGCCTTTTTCAGTTTTCCAACCTGTTTACTTCCTAGGAAGACTCTACCTTTTCCGGAATCCCTGGGAGTGTGATTGCAGGATTGAGTGGTTGAAAGAGTGGATGGAAAATTACAGACTTGTCAGAGATATTCCTTGTACCGCTCCATCCTCTGTAGCTGGTCTTGACTTGACTGAGGTTTATTTTGAGAGAACATCTGAAGGTTTCTGTCTTGATCCAGAGGAATTAAATGTTACATCTTACAGTCCTTTTCCTACTGGAGAATTTCAGTCTACCACAGAGAATAAGTTCAACAGCCTTATCTCCAAACTTTTACGCCAGAAGGGCCTTTCAGAAGAGGTGGTAAACACCACAGAAGCTTTCAGTAACTCTACATTGTTAAATGGATTGACTAATAAGGTGTCTTTAAGACTAGGGGAATGTCATGTAAAAATAATTATATATATTTTAACCATTCTGATATGCTTTATAGTTTAGATGTAGATGTACATAAATAAGCCCATAGTAAGTCTAATATTAGTCAAGAAAGTAGCATTTGTGTAAAGGAAAAATGTTCACTAACACAGTTCTCACTGATCACTATGCAAAGGGCTCCATGGTTTAGTGAATGATTTACAGAGCAATCCTAAACAGAGTTACATCCTTCTAAGCATATTGACTTCAATGGGCTTAGCAGGGTTTAACTCTTTTTATGATTGCAAATCTGGGTCCATCTTTTGTAATAGGTTCAGATTCACAGAAACAACACCCATTTTTTATGTCCCATAGGATTTAATACTTGACAACCTAACAGTGCAACCATAAATAGAGTTACAGCCTTCCAAGGTCACAACTTCTATGAACCTAGAAGGATGTTATTCTGCGTAAGTTTTCACTATAGCAAACCTAGTAATCCTGATTCCTGTCATTAGTTTGTAAAACATCAACTGCAATGAATTTTATCCAAATTACATTTATATAAAAGGAGTAGATTAACCAATGCTGTTGTTGGTTCTTTTTTGTGTTTTGTAAGAGAACAAGAGAGTAACAGAGCAAACTGATGACCTATTAGGAAGATCTGAAATATGGATATAGTTGTTAACTTGTTCTTACATTACAAATTTTATAAGGGATTAGCATATCATTTTGGTTTTTATATATGCAGCATTCTTTTACCATGAAATGCAGATCTGAAACAAAAGATAAAAGGACAGTTATTCTTTCTATATTTCCTGTTGGCAACATAGTTAGTAGTAGGAAATACAACAACCAAGAATTCTTAATCAAGAGTTGAATAATCAAGAGTCCTTCTTGTAGAACCTAGTTCTACAATTTTAAAACAATATTCTTCATTTGGTTTGCTAGATACTCCTCCAGTTGTTGTGTCATCTTATAACACACCTTACCCACAATTCTAGTGAGATGTAGTGTTCACAGGACCATCACTCTTCCCTTGTAGTTTTTCTTATTGTCTGCCTTTACTTAAGTCTTCCTTTTTTTGGGAAGTGGGGGAGGGGGAGAGTTCCACTTGTAAATTAATGAAGATCAAAATAGCTTGGTGCTTGAAAAGTGATATAAAGGAATTTGCATTCCAACCTGCCTTATACTGAGTCAGACCACTGGCCCATCTGGTTCAGCTGTCTATTCTGACTGATAGCAGTACTCTATGGTATGAAGAAAGTCTTTTCCAACAACTGCCACTGAGAACTTTTGAGTGGAGGTGCTAGGCATTTAACTATTTTATTTGCAAACCATATACCCAAGATTCATACAGTAAGTGATACTTTTTCATGAACCTCAGAATTACAACAGTATTATAGAATGAAACTATTTACAATATTCAAGTAAATTTGGATTGGAGCCTAAATATGCTGCTTACATTACTGTATTGGGTAGCTACACCTCTGTGCAGGTTGACAGTGCTCATACTTTCATATATGAGGGCCAGTAGTTGCCTCTCCAAAGGAGGGAATGTTTTAAATCATACCTTCCTTGCCAAATCACTCCACCACATCCTCCCTTGTGTCCCAACGCTATTTTGCAGTGGCGTGCTCTGAACTGCTCTCCCACCAAAGCTTTCCATATTTGTAGAAACAAAAAAGGAGAAAAACAAAAGCAAATTTAGGCTCTCTCATAAACAATGCTGCAAATATTATTTCAGACATACAATTAACTTTTGGAATTCACTGCCATGACGGTAATCACTATTAGCTTAGATGTCGCTAACAAATGTTTTTGAAAATACCTTCCACACAATTCTACTCAAATTAATCGCCCCTTCAATACACTCCCCCAAATATTAATTTCCCTCAAAAATGAAGGCCTCCATTTTCCTCACCTCAGTCTTGTGAGTTCTTTAGTTCAGTCTTCGGAGCTTGTTTGTAGGTCTACAAATGAGCTCTTAGGCAATCCTTAGACATATGCTGGGTAAGACCACATTCAGACTCCAGATGCAATTGTGGGATGTTTTGCTGGGACTAAGACTCTTGACTAAAATGGGACCTAGTTCTGAGTATACCTGCCTCTGGCTGAAGACAACAGACTCACATAAAGCAAGGCATGTAATTTAAAACAGACTAATTGGGCAGTGATGGGCCAGACATCAGCCATCGGTGTCAGTGCATCAGTTTCCCTTGCTCCCATTCTCCATGAAGAGCTGTGCAAGCACCCAAGTCGTCTTCTGGCATGTTTAGAGGGGCAGGTAGACAGCAACCCTGTAAACCCACTTGGATGTATGCTTGCTTGTCCAGAACCTCAGAACTTCCTGATTAGATCTGGACCATCTCAAGGCCAAAAAACCAAAACAAAACAAAAACCCACAGTAAAAAAATCAGCATGCATTGTTGATTTGTACTTAGTTTGTAGGCTTTAAGAAAGCAGTTCAATATGCTTTAGCCACTAAATAAAGCACTAAAGTGTTTGCCATGCTTGGAATTAAACTAAATAGAGAAACATGCTATGTATAGGTGTATACAGCATTTTTGAATACTGATTTATTCAAGAAAATTTCTACAAAATACCAGCGTACATACAGATTTTGTATGCATTGATGTCAATAAACATTTATGATTACATCCTTGGGAAAGTTATTATGTGCTAGTTAACCTGTTGTAACACCTTCTAGACAAATTGAACATTTTTGTGGCCTTCCCTTAGCCTTGGAATATAAAAAATAATCTAGTATATGATAAAGAAATGAGGGAAAAAGCAACCCCAGGAGGCTTATTTCTGTTTCAAAACTAAAGGTTTTTATCCATCTTCAAAGTATCTCAAAGTAACTGAAACACAACTTAAATATAAAAGACTCTGGAGAACAAAGTAGGAATTTCCTTACATAGATGGCTACTTTTAAGCCAGAGCTTAAAATGCTGTATAGAAAAGAACAAAAATATTTTATTTTTTAAAAAAATCACCTTGATTATACTTATAAAACAGTCCAAGCAGGAAAACCATTCAACACCCATAATTCCATGTGGCAGATGGGGCTTTTAATGACAGATGCCTCAACTGCTGCTGACTGCTCCTTATACATTGTATATGGTTTAAACAGAGGCACTCATTGTTACAGCCATAGTGAGAAAGAGAATCTGTGGCAGAGCATGGATTGCTAGAAATATATGACTGAACACTTGAAAGCAGCAGAATTCTTCCCCTTTCCCAGTCCATTGTGACTGTCCACAAGACAGGATGTCACACTGCTAAATTATTAACTATTAGTTAAATTATTAACTAACAGACCATTGAAGCGGGAATCAATCGGATTTGTTCCCCCCCACTTTTTCGGCCAGACTTTACTTTACTTTATTGTCCATCGCATTCTATGCTTAGACAATGACTTATTGTTCCTATCATGGCGGACCTTTCTGGCCTTATGCACAGAATCATTAGACATTTGTTAGCTGATAGGTCCCCAGAAATAACGGAACTGGTGGCCGAATTCTTGGCAACTGTGATACAAAGGGACAGTTGGCTAGGCAAGAATCAGTTCTAGACCAGGGGTATCTACAATTGGTGGAAATTACTAATTGCTGGGCATTCTTGTTGGTTGCTGCTTATTTTATTTCTCTTATTTGTTTTATCTAGACTATGTAATTTTTATCAATTAATTATGAATTACCCCTATTTTCATGATGTTTTTATATGCCATTAAAAGTTTTTTGAAATTTGAAAACTATGCTGGGTTCTATTGTTCTTCAAGCATTCAAACAAAAATGCCAGGACAGCAGATGTAAGTGATTTCATGTGCAGTGCTAAACACATTAAGATATTCTAGTCAATACCAAGAATTAGGTGACCATCCCCTCCCCCCAAGAATTAAAGAGGCCAGATGGTTTGATAACTACTTGATTGAGCTTTTCTGTGTGCTAAACTCAATGACTTTGGATTTCCAGGCTATTTATAAAAAGAATAATCTTCTTACATGCTAAAATTCATCTGTGTATTATAAAAGGCCTGTTTTTTCAAAGCCTGTGTTGACCAAATGCAATAGATTAAGTAGAGGATTTTTGTAGGGAAAAACATTGCTCTATCATGTGACTTGAGGGTTGACAGGAAAAATTTGATAAAACCTGTCAGCATCATTAGGGATACTAGTTGGCTTACATTTTTGTACAAGTGATCATTTTACATATAAGGAACTCCATAACTATTTCCATGTCCCTCCCTCTTCAATCCCCTAAGAGCCCTGCGGGATCGGATCAGTGGTTCTCCTTGTCCAGCATCCTGTCTCACCCAGTCGCCAATATAGACAAGTGGGATGGTTTGTAGTGAATACAAAGAGAGAAAGAAAAAATATATCCTAAGGCTACTATAAATGTTACTAAAATTATTACAAAATAAATAAAGGGTTATATAAGAGCCAAAGCCTATATTATTCAAAGGAGGTTGAATTTCACAATTTGGATATTCATATTTACATTCAAAGGACAACCATTGAGGAAAATTTCCATTTGAAAACAGGACATATCTAGAAACTGTTCTGGTTGGATCCTATATGACAGTGGTCCCTAACCACTGGCCAGCGGCCCGTCACCGGGCCACAGCTCTCTCTCCCCGCCCTCCTGCAGCGAGAAACTCGCCAGGCTGCGAGCAAATCGGCCGCCAAAGCAGCTAATTAGCTTGCGGCCTGGCAAGCTTCCTTCTGTGGGAGGGGGGGAGAGGGAAGCGTGGCTGGAGGCACGTTGGTGGCGCAAACGTGCATGCGCAGACCTGCCACACATGCACGTTTGCGCCCAGTAGGCATGCAAACACGCATGCGTGATGGGCCTGCACATGCGCAAAACTGCAGCATGTGTGCATTTGCGGCCCTATAAAGTGTAGGTTAGTAGTTTTGAAGTTAAATCTTGTGGGAAGGAATTATTTGAATTAAAAGAATGACTGAATTTAGCAGTAAGAAATATTCAGGAGTCTGCCATTTAGTCTGAAACAACGCTGAGTAATGGAGTTGGCAGGTCTTAGCTGTTTACAGATTTTTGTGATCAAATTTTAATTTATATTCCCATTTCCAGAAGCCATTTTGGGCACAATAAAATGATTAATCTGAGGCAGGTGGGTAAGAAAACTGATGGTACAACTATTGCAACAATCTGGCCCTTTCCAGAAAGGTGCTAAGACAACCTCCCCTCCAATAAACAACTCATCTACGGTATCTCCCTTTTATGTCCTGTTGTAGCTACTAAGAAGGGGGTTTAACACTTCTCAGTGCTAGGATTAATTTGACTGTGTACAGACAAACATATGACTTCAGGTCCACTTTTGCTCCTCCCTATCTGGATTTCCATAGTCACTTCCTGCTCACCTCTCCCACATCCTTTAACCTAACTATTCTTAAAAAAAAAAAGATTTCTGAAGTACCGGTATGTTTACCAGATCCAGTTTATTTGAATCCTACCTAGCACAAGTGGAGATGAAGTTTGCTGCCTTCTGTGGCAGCTTATGTCTCCCCTGAAAACATGCCTTGAGTATTTGGCAGTCCCCCAGAAACTGTATGGGGAAGAAATAAAGGGCCAGTGGGAGGGAAAAATGGTTATCTCTAAAGGTTTTTTTTTAACAAGTCAGAGGAATGGGTGCAGCTTAGTAATGGATATAGTTACGCACACCTCTGTTATAATTGGATGAGTGAGCTACAAATCTTTGAGACTTGGCCACTGAAATCCAGTTTCGACATAAACCCAATAAACACCTTCTTCCTTAACTATTCCTAGGTGAAGATTGAACACATAAAATAAACATTATAGGAGTACTTCCGTGGAACACTTTCTACTGAAAGGTATATTCCAGCGACTAGGTATTTGATTCTTAGCTAAAGATCTAGAGGAAAGGGTATTTAATAGAAGACATATATAACTTATCTATACTAATTGTATGGGCCTCCCCCTACAATGTCCATGATTTAAGCCTGTGTCTCTGGAGGAAGGGGATTTTAGCACCTCAAGTTTCTACAATCATGCTCTGTGGAAGTGCAAAGCCAATAAGCATGATGTACAGAGATCATGAAGAAGTAACTAACTCTACACTAACAGTATGGCTGTTAAGCGTTCAGATTTTAAATGTACTTAATGTAGTCCTGTCACTGTAGCCTACATTTATAAACTACTAGCTGCAAAGACCATTCATAAGAACAGGCTTTGAAAGGGGCCCCAGGGGCGGGCGCACTTGGTGGGCTGTGGGGAAGGGAACTCCCCTGGCTCCTCCCCTGGATGCACTGCGTCCCTGCAGTCCGCCAAGCGAGGCCACCGGCTTTGCAAGGCTGCGGGGGTGCTTTGTGGGCCGTAGGGAAGGGATCTCTCTCTCCCCCAATCGCTGCCGTGGCCGCCGCTTACTTGGAGTCTAGGAAATGCGCAGTTAAAGGGGAAGAGACTTGCAGACGTGCTGGCTCCAGCAGCCAGGCGCATTGGTGAGGCAGGGATGAGTGCTCAGTGAGGGAGGGCGGGAGCGGCAGGGGCAGGACCAATCAGCCTTATTCTAACTTGGACACCCAGACTCATTCTTCCCAGAGGCCGGTTTCACAAATAATAAAGAGGCACCATGGATAAGGATAGGGAACTCTGCATCTGCAGGGTGCTAAGCCTAGCTAACTTTTAAAATGTAGCTTCTTAAATGTGTAGTGTTTGATTTAAACACTGAATATAAGATGATTTTAAAAGGCTTGATAAGCAGCACTTAGCTTCTCTCCAAGCGGTCAATGAAATTTCATCAACGTTTTCTTTGTGATATCCGTGTTTTCAGTACTCTGCTAAAATTTTCACGTTAGTGAAACTGACTTTTGCTGTTTGCATTGGCAAAGTTCAAATGGCTGCAATTAGGAATCTTTTCATGGTTGCTTATACCTACTTGATGCACACCACAGGGTTGCATTTTCAAGCAGCTACCATGCTGCTAAATGTGCATGCAGACTGTACTGTACCTAGTTTACTGATTTCGATGAAAGCTATTTCCAAATGACTCATTTTAGTGCACATACCAGGCACTACTTCACTTACACCCCACCTTTCTCTCCATTTTATCCTAAAAACAACCCTGTGAGTTAGGTTAGGCTAACAGAGCGACTGGCACAAAGTCACCAAGTGAGCTTCCATGGCAGAGCAGCGATTCCAAACAGGGTCTTCTGAGATCCTAGTCCTGCACTATACTCGCACTGGAATAACTTCCATTGTAATAATGCTTTGATATGTAAAGTGTTCAACAACTAGAACTTTCCCAGGTGATTTTGATTTGGCAGTCCTATTACTGCATTTTAGAAATTAAGAAAACAGAAGACTTCCTACTGTTGCCTCTCAAGCTCCAAAAATAAAGAGCATCACTATAGACAGTGTTCTATACCTTGTGGCTAATAGCCACAGGTGGACCACTGCTCCGTATGTTTATCCAGTCCCCTCTTGAACCTATCTATGCTTAGAGCTGTCATCACCATTTCTTGCAGCAGTCAATTCATAGAATCATAGAATCATAGTTGGAAGGGGCCATACAGGCCATCTAGTCCAACCGCCTGCTCAACGCAGGATCAGCCCTAAGCATCCAAGAAAAGTGTGCATCCAACCTTTGCTTGAAGACTGCCAGTGAGGGAGAGCTCACCACCTCCTTAGGCAGCTTATTCCACTGCTGAACTACTCTGTGAAATTCTTTTTCCTGATATCTAGCCTATATCGTTGTACTTGTAGTTTAATCCCATTACTGCGTGTCCTTTCTTCTGCAGCCAATGGGAACAGCATCCTGCTCTCCTCCAAATGACAACCTTTCAAATACATAAAGAGGGCTCTCAACCTCCTTTTCTCCAGGCCTAACATTCCCAAGTCCCTCGACCTATCTTCATAGGGCTTGGTCCCTTGGCCCCAGATCATCTCGTCGCTCTTCTCTGTACCCTTTCAATTTTATCTACGTCCTTCTTGAAGTGAGGCCTCCAGAACTGCACACAGTACTCCAGGTGTGGTCTGACCAGTGCTGCAAACAATGGGACTATGACATCTTGTGATTTTGATGTGATGCCCTTGTTGATACAACTGAAAATGGCATTTGCCTTTTTTACCGCTGCATCACACTGCCTGGTCATGTTTAGTTTACAATCCACAAGTACCCCAAGGTCTCGTTCGCACACAGTGTTACCTAGAAGCGTATCCCCCATCCAGTAGGCATGCTTTTAATTTTTCTGACCCAGATGCAGAACTTTACACTTATCTTTATTAAATTGCATCTTGTTCTCATTTACCCATTTTTCCATTGTGTTCAGATCTTGCTGAACTCTGTCTCTATCTTCTGGAGTATTTGCCAGTCCTCCCAATTTGGTGTCATCTGCAAACTTGATGAGTAGTCCCTCCACCCCCTCATCTAGATCATTAATAAATATGTTAAAAAGTATAGGATCGAGCCCTGAGGTACCCCGCTACTCACCTCCCTCCAGTCTGATGAAACACCACTGACAACAACTCTTTGAGTGCGGTTCTCTAACCAATTCCCTATCCACCTAACTATCTGAAAATCCAGATTGCAGTCCTTCAATTTATCCATCAGAACATCATGGGGAACCTTATCAAAAGCTTTGCTAAAATCCAAGTAAACGACATCAACCGAATTTCCACAATCCAGCAAACCTGTCACTTGATCAAAAAAGGAAATCAGGTTGGTCTGACAGGACCTGTTGGAGACAAATCCATGCTGACTTCCTTGGATCACCAAATTGTCCTCCAGATGTTTGCAGATCGCTCCCTTTAATATCTGCTCCATTATCTTCCCCACAACAGAGGTCAGACTCACTGGTCTGTAGTTTCCCGCGTCATCCTTCCTCCCTTTTTTGAAGATCAGGATAACATTTGCTCTCTTCCAGTTCTCCGGGACATCTCCAGTCCTTAAAGAGGTCCCGAAGATGATGGACAAGGGTTGTGCAAGTTCTCCAGAAAGTTCTTTGAGCACTCTCGGGTGCATTTTATCCGGCCCAGGGGATTTGAACTCATCCAGTGCAGCTAAATGCCTCTCGACAACCTCTCTGTCCATGTCAACCTGCCACCCAGTCACTATCTCTTGGCTACTGCCATCTCTAGATGTGCCTAAACCCTTTGACCTGTGGGAAAAACAGATGCAAAATAGGCGCTAAGCCTTTCTGCTTTCTCTGCATCTTCCGTTAGAGTTTGTCCATCCGCACCCAACAGTGGGCCTATTGCCTCCTTTACTTTTACTTTCCATCTGTTAACTACTTCCTTTTTCTGCACCTTTTCCACTGTTATACATATTTATCTTTTCCAAAATAAACCAATCAAAAGTTCAGTATGCTGTAAGAACCAGGGGGGGGGGAGGGGTAGAGATAATGTTGAACTGCAAAAGGAGACTGCAACCAGTGCACTGATTCTACACTCACAAAACTCAATTAGAAAAGCCAGTATGGTGTAGTGGTTGAGAGTGTTAGACTAGTATCTGGGATACCCAGGCTTGAATTCCCCTTGTGTCATAGAAACTCACTGGGTGACCTTGGACCAGTCATGCTCTCTCAGCCTAAGTTACCTCACAGAACTGTTGTGAGAACGAAGTGGAGGAGAGGAGAATGATATAAGCTGCTCTGGGTTCCCTCTGGGGAGAAAAGGAGAGTATAAACAAAGTAAATAAAATAAATAAGAATATCGTGCTTAAAAACATTTAGGAAGTAAAGAAACATTTGGAGTTTGCTCTAGCAGTACGACCAGCACAATGTTTCAAAGTATGACATCATGGTCATTACAATCCCATGTACTTTTGTGACACACACCAATAAAATAATCAAGGTTAAAGAAAGGATCTCTGATACATGTTCATAAAATATTTTGAGCTAGCAAAAAGTGTATAATGTACACATCAGTTTAAAAGCTGCTTGGAAGTGGTATGGAGTATTCACTGAGATAAAGGCAAGTGATCTTTCAATAGTTCAGGGCCTTGTAAAGTTAAAATTACCTATATTGATGCTTGGATAAAGGGATGGGTGGGTTCATGAGCCAACAGTAGGCATGAATTTGGCCCAGTTTTTATTTCCTGAACCCGTGCTCTGGGATGGCATCTCACTAGAACACTGCTGTAGAGGCCATTTAAACCTAGCAGTTGAGCAGGGTGAGTCCATCCCTCCTCTACCATTCCACTGAGCAAAGTCTGAAACCTTCTGTACAAGGAAGGCTCCATGGAGGATAACTGAATCCATCCCATTATTAACACCTTCTGATGAACTGGTGCTTCATGACTCTTGCACTGGAATTACACCGCAATAAACTCAGGGAACTATTAGCAACCAGCTGCAGTTTTATAAGTTCCAAAGGAAAATGAGGAGAATCAGAGCAGGTGACCAATACTAATTGCTCTTTTCGGTTTCTTAGACTCTCTTAAAATAGTAACCTTAAGTTCTGAAGGAACTGAAATTATCTACATGTAAATCATGATTTTGCATTTTAACGTTGAGGATAACGTTTTTCAAAAACATACTGGCATTTAATAAAAGCAAAGAATCCATATTAAATAATAAAAATGTAAAACAATCAGTCCACGGTACAACAATACTGGTGATAAAAAGTGGTCAGGTTCACAAAGACATCACAAAGTGGGATGGATAATGTTCAATTTCTCTCTATCCTTGTATAGGACTGGTTAGAAAAATGAAAAAGTATTAATAGCCCTGAGATGAATACATGGTTAAATTTGCTTCGTAAGGCTTGGTACAGGAAAGTAGGGTAACTTTGCACATTAGGTTAAGAACACATTTTCCCACCAGAATATTTAATACAGGGAGGCACCGGCCAATCAGGACTTCCCTGTGACTTGTACCTGTACTACACATTTATTACATGTGTTCTGGGGCAAAATATTGTCTTTTAACATGTACAACATGGGTACATGCTAAATATGTTAATGTATGAAGCAGCCCTTATTTGCTATGTGAGCCACAATTCTTGAAGACTTGCATTCAAAGCAAAAACTCCAATGACCACAAATCTGAGAACTTTTCTAAACATTTACAAAGGATATGACTGACTTCTGAAGAACCTGAAGACTCCTGTGATGAAATGAATGACCCAAGGCATTTAATTGTTGAACACATAAAAGGAAGTATATTTAAAATAAAAAATTGGTCAGACTGTAGAGTCATTTACCATTTAAAGAAATTTACAGGGCTGCTGCAGATGAGTCTCTTGGAATTGTTAGTTTATCGCAGTGTCTAAACTGGTTTCTTCATAGCACAGTATTTTTTCTTAAAATGTGTGCATTTTCAAAACAATTACATACATATTAAAAATCAGCATTTCTTTGCTTAAACGTAATTAAAACGTTAATACTCTCAGACAACACAGATCTGAAATGGTGAAACCAGTAATTTTTCCCCCGCCCACCTTTACAACAAATTAAGTTGAGACAAAATTACAAACACGTTTCACTACATGATTATTAATAAAAATTAGGATTTTTGTTTATAAAGTTGCCCAAAATGCAAGGGATGTGCATAGGTTTTACAACTTAGTCATAGTATTGAATTTTATTCCCTTGGGTACTTTCCCCCATGAACGGAATGTACTTTGCTGTAGATTACAGTTTTTTTCAACACAGATACACCAACAGCATGAACGCTTGCGACTGTCCACATGCATTAAGAGTCAAGACCCAACTTCAAATCTCTATAAGTTTTACAGAATTCTTCAAAGAGACAGTATCACATTATCTGGATATTACATGAAAGTACTTCAAATACTATTCTAAAAAAAAAAAACCAAAAATGCAAAGAAAGGCCATTGGAATTTAAGAATTTTTCTCATCCATGACTGGGCTAAAATTTCAAATAAATAAAGGAAAGCAAGATATTCCAATTCACAAAATCAGACTCTAAAAAGAATGTAGTGTTCCACCCCCAAATAACAGATCATATTATTATTAAAATAGATTATAGAAAGCAGCATCTATTTTGTGCAGTTTTAGGGGACTTTGAAATTAAAAGCTATGATTTTCAAAAATATAACATTCCAAAGGACTGAATAATACATATATTTAAAGATACATTTTAATAAAGTTTAGGAGAACTGATTAAAAAAGATACTGTCTCTTTAAATTAGCGTTTTCTCCTCCTATCTATAAGGACATGACGATAATTATAAATTTAGGTCACACTACATCTAGGTAGTCTCTAGGGGCCAAGACCTGCTGACACAAGGTCAATAACAAAGAGGTTGTTTCATGTATGAGGCGGTTCTCAGTCATGATAAAATTCTTCTGGTGATAAGACTAGTACACCCAGGAGACAGGAACCCACTGTGATGCTGTACAAACAAGCTCAATGGCTTCCTCCAGATGCCTGATTGTTTCATCAATTTCATTGTTGATAATTGTAAGATCAAAGTAATGTGCATATGTTCTCTGTAAGATTTCAGATTCCTTTTGCAAGCGCTGAAGAGATTCATCCTGCAAAGGGAGGGAAAACAATTGCATCATTTTGTCATCACAGTATGTTAAATTTTTAACTTACAAGGAAGGAAACAGCAACACTAAATACTTTCATAAGAACTAATTAATAACTTATTTATCTTAGAAATGTAGTACAAAATAACAAATTATAATGAATGTATTATACTGCTTGCTTCAACTACAAAGTGTAAATACAACTATCTATTATTATGTTTTTCACATCACAACTGAACACAAATCTACTTTCAGGAGGCTTAAATTGATAAAGGATGCTATGAGAAAAAAGGCCAAACATAAACAAGGAACAAGGGAGGACTGCTACTTCATTAATGAAAACACGCCACATACACAAATACAATCTCCCTTATGCAAAAATAGAATCCCGCTGGGTCAGATCCAATGATCTATCAGTGGAAGGTACTGGTGGATACAGATCCTTGCTGCATTCCTCTCCCTGGAACGTTGATTTCTGGTGCCATGGGACCTGAGTGATTTGAGGAAGGGGACAAAATTGCCTTCCTCTTCTGTCAGTGGAGCTTTGCATGTGGAGGAATAAGGCAAGAATTGGCTGGATCCAAGACAGTTCAGCATGTGAGCTGTATCATTCACTTAAGTGGAGCAAGAACAAAGATATGTGTGCCTGCTCTCTCTTTCTAAATGAGTAAGATAACCTTTCTGGAGAAGAAAGTTTCATATGCTCACAGAGAATTCCTTTTGTCATTAGACTGGGCTGACTGAACGAAAGCTATTTATTTATTACTGTTTTTCTACCCTTCCCTTCCCCAAAGGCTCATGGTGGATAACAACATATAAAAATACACAGTTTAAAAATTTGACAATTAAAATGTAAGTATATACTTTTAAGCCAATGAGCGGACTGCCACAGCATATTACAGTCTTAAATTGAGGGGGAAAGTTATATGGCCATAAATGAAGAGTATGTTCTACAATGCCATTTTACCTTTTCATTGCTTTGCCTAGTGAAACTAGTGAAGCGGTTTCTATTTACATATCCACACAAAAGAAACACTGATACAACTGTATTAGGCTTCATCCTGACCATGCCTCACTCCAGCCTTTGTCAACTTTTTTACCATGGAGAAACCCCTGAAACACACTTCAGGCTTCTAGAAACCCTAGAAGTGGCATAATCATACTAAATATGCCCACCTGGGGCCCCTCCCCTTCTCACCTCCCTACAGGCCCATAATTGGTAATTTTTGGAGGGTGGGTAGGCTGACATGACCATATATAGTCATGTCACCTGATAAAGAGCCAGTTTGGTGTAATGGTTAGGAGTGCGGACTTCTAATCTGGCAAGCCGGGTTCGATTCTGTGCTCCCCCACATGCAGCCAGATGGGTGGCCTTGGGCTCACCACGGCATTGACAAAACTGTTCTGACCGAGCAGTGATATCAGCCTCACCCACCTCACAGGGTGTCTGTTGTGGGTAGAGAAATGGGAAGGCGAGTGTAAGCCGCTTTGAGCCTCCTTCGGGTAGGGAAAAGCGGCATATAAGAACCAACTCTTCTTCTTCTTCTAAATGTTTAATAAATTTTAAAAATATATTAAAACTAGCTTCAAAGCCCATTCCTAAGAACGGGCCTTGAAAGGGCCCCCTCCCCTGGCCCCCAGTCAGGCAGCTGAAGGTGGCTTTGGGCCACAGCTCGCAGCTGCATCAAGTGGGGCGGGTGGGGGCTGGCCAGCTCGTTAGCAGACCTGGGACAGAGCTCCTTAGCAGGCAGTTAGCAGGCCCAGCTTAGCAGGCCGGGAGGCCCTCGCTAGCAGGCCCTCCACCATCACCCTTTGCCCAGGGCCCTATCCCCATACCTGCTTCTGGCTCTAGGCACTGAAGCGTGTCTGAGAGCAAAGAGGCTAGAGTCCAGGGAGGGAGGGAGCTGCAGGGGCAGGGCCAATCAGGGTGCAGCCAACTTTGCTGGCTTCACCCTGATTGGCCCTATTCCAACTTGGACAGCCAGACATGTTCTACCCCCCTCCCCCAGGCTGTTTCACAAATAGATAGGGGAACCATGGATAAGGATTAATTAACTGCCCACCCATTCAGGAAACCCTTCCAAAGTCATCAAGAAATCCCAGGGTTTCCCAAAACCCTGGTTGAGATAGCCTGCCTCACTCCCTCAAGTACCACACCCCTCACATACATGTATGTACTTCATGAACAAAAACGAACAGCAAAGTGCTTTGTCTGATTCAAATGCTCAGCATTCAGTAGCCAGGAGACATTTCTGAATATTGTTTTAGCACAGTAAGTGCTTTGTTGTCACACTCAATCTACTAATCTTCTCTTGAGGTTACATTTCTGTTTCAGGGAAATCACGTTTTACAGCAATAAATATATCAAAATCTGGACTTATAAAAATGAAATACTCTCCCCATCCATGGCTGTTGTGTGAAATGTATCTATGTAAGGAGTGCATGTGTGGACAAGTCTGTGAACAACTCCCCTCTGCACCCATGCTTATGATATCCCTTTATGGCTGCACGGCACTACAGCAATGTGAAAAAGAATGATTTCTTTTAGAGCAGTTAGACAATAACAAAAAACTAGCATCTTAAACCCTTCTGCAAGGTACAAGAAACCCTGGCTGAAATAGCAGAACGAGTCAGTTACTGAAGTGGCAGCAGATATTGAAAGAAGTTCATAGAAAGAACATAACTGAGTGTACCAAAGAATTATTATTCACTCTACAGTTCCAGGCTCTTGGTGCTGCTTTACGCAAAATGAGTGAAAAAGAAACAGTGGTGACTTCCAGCACAAACCCTAAAATAATAGTACCAAGTTAGAATGATGTTCTTGGTTTTACCATCCTGGTTTACCATAGTTTCAGGTGAATCTTACGAGTGTTGACCTGATGTGGTGATATCACTTCAGGTTTGTGCCAATTTCATTGGTTCTGCCACTACCGCCGTGGCTCCCACCAGTTGCAAGCAGTTGGCTGGCAACACTAACTTTGACCAAAAGCTTGGGGTTGGCCAAAATAGAGCTGAAATCACTGAATCTTCACCAGAGAATTCCACTATGAAGTGGAAGAAGATAAGGAAACTGCTGAGCAGGGAATGGCCAAGGAAAGAACTTGGCCCATTTCAAAGTTTCATTCCGACTGGATATGTCCACACTAAAACTTGTGGCAAATTGACTGGGGATACAGCCACATACAGCAAATAGTGTCTCAGGTATTCTTTGCTGCTCTCCACACCAATCTATTAAATAAATTAACACTGATACAAAGTCAGTGATTATAGAGGTATTGTGTAAAAAGGTAAAGGTATCCCCTGTGCAAGCACCCTTGGGGTAACGCCCTCTAGCGTTTTCATGGCAGACGGGGTGGTTTGCCAGTGCCTTCCCCAGTCATTACCGTTTACCTCCCAGCAAGCTGGGTACTCATTTTACCGACCTCGGAAGGATGGAAGGCTGAGTCAACCTTGAGCCGGCTGCTGGGATTGAATTCCCAGCCTCATGGGCAGAGCTTTCAGACTGCATGTCTGCTGCCTTACCACTCTGCGCCACAAGAAGCTCTTGAGGTATTGTGTAAAATGCAACAAATAATTAAAGAACATTTGCTGTAAATCATACAGAAAGTACAAGTATCTATTCTAAGTTTCTTTTCTAAACTATTTCATTTCATTTCCAGCATAGATCTGGTTAAAAAGAACTCCATATTTCATTTTACAAGAGGTATAATCTGAATAATTTTGACTAGCTTTTTAAAAAAAAGTATACTGGAATTATTTTTAAATGAGATGCCTTTTTCAAATGTAATGCTTTTAAAATCTTTAATACATTGTGCTTACACATGGTGATGATAAACCTCAGATTTATATATTTGTTAAAATAGGATTGGAGTTAGTCTTTCCTTTCTCATGTAACTGGTACAACTGTCCCTGATTTCCTCTGAAATGAGACAGAATCCTCTGAATGGCAATGAATTGAGGTATCTATGCAGACAGAAATATTTTCTATGCCTGGTACAAACTTATAACATGCAATTCCCTTCCTGATAGCATTTTGTATATACAACCTCATACATCATTAAAGGAAAGCAAATTATTTGTTTCTGAAATGGCATCTGACAGTAATTGGCTTGCAGCCCAGACTGACTTCTTTAGTATTCTGTACTTGAAACATGTACACACTGTGAGCACTTCCATGATCAGGAAAGGGTTACTATCTATAGGATGTAGGGAGGAGAGGCTGATTAGTTTCTTCAGCTTGACTCCATAGAGGAATTTCTGTAGTTCACTAACTTCCTCATTTATACTCTCCCAAACAGTTATCTCAGACTGGCAAGACAGAATTTGCTTTGAATCAGCTGTATTCATAAAGGTAGCTCTAAATCTAGTTTATACATTTGCAGTACAACATCTGATTGTTTTGACATGCAACCTATACTTTGGTCAAGAGACTACTGTTGGGACAAAATATGGGGAAATAGAATGGTTTCCAGTTGGCAGAGGTATCAGACAGATGTGTTTTATCTCCCTACAATCTATATGCAGATCATACCATAAGGAAAGCTGGATTAGATTTAAATGAAAGTGGAGTGAAAATTGAAGGAAGGAATATTAACAGTTTGAGATTCACAGACAATACCACATTACTGACAGAAAATAGTGAAGACTTGTTAAACCACTATTGCTGAAGGTTAAAGTAGAAAATGCCAAAGCAGAATTACAGTCAAACATCACAAAGACAAAGGGAATTGCACAACTTTAAGGTTGATGGTGAGGAAATTGAAATTTCTATTCACTGATGCCTATCATCAACCCAAAGGGAGCCTGAAACCAAGAAATCAGGAGGAGACTGAGACTAAGAAGGACAGCCATTGAAGGATTTAGAAAAGATTCTCAGGTGTAAAGATGTGTTGCTAGGGACCAAGATTAAGATAAGGCATAATGTAGTATTTCCCATCACTATGTATGGGAGTGAAAGTTAGCAAAGAAAGCTGACAGGACTGTAAGCTGATGAAATATGGTGTTAGTGGAGAGTTTTAAGGACCATGGAAAGACAAATGTAGCTCAAATCATGCCTGAACTCTCCCTAGAAGCTAAAATAACAAAACTGAGACTATCATCCTTTGGTCATATCATGGGAAAAACATGAGCCAGAGAAAAAGACAATAAAGCTACGAAAAGTCGAAGGCCACAGGAAAACAGGAAGACCGAACATGAGATGGACTGACTCACTAAAGGAAGCCACAGCACTCAGTTTGCAAGACCTGAGCAAGGCTGAAAATATTAGGATATACTGGAGGTCATTAATTCATGAGACCACCAAGTCAGAAGTGATTTCAAGGCACTTAACACACAATCACTCATGCATGCAAGTGCATACATGCACATGAGCATACACACAAGGCAAAACTAGTCTACATGCAGGACTGGACATTGTCATATCCATATCCTGAACAAGACAAGCGTTTTAAGATTATGCTTTCAGTGAGGGAGCTGATTCAGTGAGGCAGCTGATTCCACTGTCAAACTACTTTGTGACATCCCCCCCCCCCCGGTATCTAGCTGGTACTGTCCTATATGTAGTTTAAACCCATTACAAAGGGTCCTATCCTCTGCGGCCAACAGGAACCTTTCCTTGCCCTTCTTTGGAAACTTCAATTGGTACAGAATGCTGCAGCTGGGATGTTGACTGGAGTGGCTCATAGGGACTATATCATTTCAGTCCTGGCCCATATACAATTTGTTTCCAGGATCAATTCAGGAGCTATGGCTGGTGCTTGAGACCAATATACCTAACGAACTGGCTACTAGCTTGACCACTACACTCATCTTCAGAGGCTCTACTTTGGGTGTCCTGCTTTCTCAAATGAGGCGGCTGAAAACCCAAGAGAGGGCCTTTTTTGTCATGGCATGAAAGCTCTGGAACTCTCTTCCTAGGGAGATCCATATGTCCTGCTCTATTGCCATCTTCTACCAGCAGGTGAAGACTTTTTAGCTTCATTTGGATTTCCTTCCTAACCATTTTTTAAGAGTATTTTGTATGTTTTAATTGTTTTAAAATTCTTTTACAAGTTTGGAAGGGGGTTTGATTTTAATAGTTTTTAAATGTACATTTATCATGTATGTTTTAAATTGTTAACCTTTGGTGGCCCTTGTAAAATTGGAAAGATAGAACACAAGTGTTGTTAATAAATAAAATAAATAGCAAATATCTGCTTGGTATTATTTACCTCAAAAAGCCTCAGAGCACTTTCATTTGTTTTTTTTAATGTATTTACTTAAATAAATAGTGAAAGTAATGTCAAATTGGAAATGAGTTATCTACATTAAAACAATATTAAAATACTTAATGGTTACATCTTATACATTCCTAGCTGGTACTTACAGGCAGCTTTCTGCACCATTTTGGCAGCTAGATAAAATTAGCACAAGTTCAAAAAAATGAGAATAAAAGCAAAGATGATAATTCAAGAAAAAATAAACAAGGGTAATCATGTAGGATATGTCTGCAACAACACCTTTTATTAAACTTCATTTTGGTTTGAGCCTCATGGTTCTGTGTTAATTTCCATGCATTGTCTACAAGTAGATGTTTCCTTTTGCTTGGGAATATCTCAGGCTTTTGCTTTAAAATACTGAAACAGACACAATTACATCTGTGTACATGGTCACAGTATTAACTCTGATGCAAAAGTCTATAGAATTTTGAAACAGGTCTCTACTTCTGCCCTTGTCAAAACATGTCTAGTAAATGGGTGAATAAGCTCAAAATATGCTTTAAATAGATTCTGATAATGAAGGATGGCTGGGATGAGGATCACCCCCAATGTCACCACCCAGACTTATCATGGGAAGATTACTGAGGTGCTACTCATGAAGAAAGCAGGAAGTAGTATTAGAATTAAGGAAAGTTAGTGACCGGAAATGTTATGAGGTGTATTGTTCACCATGCTATTTCCAGTGACTGACTATAAAAAAAAGACTGGTACAGACATACCATTCAAAATTTACTCTTTAAAGGTAGGGTTTAAAGTAATGCATGACAAGGCTAAAGGGATATTTTATATTAAACGGTTTTGTTTTAAAAAGACCTGTATTCGAAAACTTGATTGGAATACAGAGAAACAATTCTGATTGTTCATAATCAAATAATCAAATTTCTCCATTACTTCTGATTACCCTTATCACATTAGTTTATGTTCTGGTATTTATTAAACATTCTGCAAATGAGATTTCTTCATAATAAGTCTTACCTCATGAATGCCTGGGGTAATGGTGGGTGCAGCGATAAAAACAACAAAAGGAGCAAACTCTGCAGTCCTCAGAACCTTCAGTGCCTAAGCAAAGATCATTTTAGAAAAGGAAATACAGCATAAACTTTAATACATATAAAATGAATGTATATGATTCTGGATACATTTGAAAATGATGTTATAAATGAACAGGAATCCCAACCTTGCAATGACCTAAAACAGTCTGTATGCAACATTTCAGTTACTCCTTTCTTTCAACAGGACTAAATCATAACAAACTAACTAAGCCCACAGATTTCTGTAACCAGTAATTAAGTGTAGTTGCTACTGCTCCCATTGCTTTTCCAAATCTTATGGCCCTTACAGAAGACTTTGGAGAGGACATTCAGGATATCTTTTAAAGCCAGAGGTTGGAGGCAATTGGAAGCAGTAAAGTGGTACTCAGAGAAGCCTCTCTGCAGCCTGGAGGGGTGGCATGGGGGCCAAGGAACCAGCAAGTGCCTTTCCTGATGGGGAGAGAAACTTGCCGGGTCTTTAACTCCACCCCTCCCACAGGGTACAGATAGCTGGCAAGCACCCTGCCCCTACATGGTGCAGGAAGATGCCTCTCAGCAACCTGGAGGGGTGCCAAGGAGTCTGAAACACTCACCAGCTCTTTGATTTTAACCCTCCCCACCCGGGCAGGATTCCGAAAAGGTTTTCTACACCCTGGAGGGGCAGCTGGCGGGGGCTAAGGAGCCAGCGAGTGCTTCTTCTGATGATCGGAGATGCTTGCCAGCTCTGTAACTCCACTACCCTCCAAGGTAGGGTGCAGAGAGAAGTCTCTTTGCATCCTGGAGGGGTGGCTAAGTGAGACGACTAGAACAAGTGTGAAGGAAAACTCATGATAAAGTGGCAAGAACATCTTATCACACGCTTATGAGAACATATGAGATGGCAGTGAAAGTGGCAGAACGTGAATTTTTTACCACCCTGGAGGAGGGGCACCAAAATATTGGATCTTAGCTGTGAGGCATTAGAGTGCAGATAAAGTCTTGTTGCTCCACAGTGACCTTCCAGCTACAATTGATACAGTAAATGAACTGGAGGCCTGTTGGTCACCTTTGAAGGTGACGTTTGATGGCTTCAGACAGCTCTCTTCACCTGAAGTGGACAAGCTGCTGGGGTTGGTTAGGGCTACCACTTGCCCGTTAGACCCCTGCCCATCATGGCTGCTCGAAGGAGCTGGCCCACAGATTGGGGGTTAGCTCAGGGACATTATCAATCTCTCCCTGTCTACTGGAGATTTCCATGAGCTGTTAAAGGAGGCAGTGGTATATCCTCTCCTTAAGAAACCATTGCTGGACCTGCAGGACCTGTCCAGTTACCACCCGGTTTCACATTTGGCATTTCTGGACAAGGTAGTTGAAAAGGCTTTGGCAGACCAGCTCCTGACATTCTTGGAGGAAACTTAAGCCCTCGACCAGTCTGGTTTCCATTAGCGCCAGCTGGACAGAGATGGGTTGGCCTTGCTGGTTCTATTAGATCTGTCGGCCGCATTTAATGGCTAGAGCAGAGTCGCCTGAAACTCAACCCCTCCAAGACAGAGGTCTTGTGGGTGGGACGTAGGGGGGCAGAGCAGGAAGCACGTTTGCCCTGCTTGGCAGGAACGCAACTTACCATCATGTCCCAGGCCAGGAATTTGGGAGTGACCATTGATGCCTCCCTAACTATGAAGGCACAGGTCAAGAGTATTGCACCCCAATAAACCTCCCCCAAGCACATGCACAGAGAGCAAGCAATCTTTTCGTGCTGATTGGTCTCTACTTTCTTGTTCCCCCAATCTCGGAGCAATCCTTGAACAGAAGTGGCATAATTACATCAAGTAATTATGAGCCAAATTTACACTCTAAATATGCAGATTAAGGTAATTTATTGAAATGAAAATTCATCACTTGCCAACAGGAGAATTCCTGCCCAAGCCCATGGGCTACTGCCAGATTGAGATGAATGGCTGTATGCTTATGAATACCACTAAAACGTAAAGGTCAGGAACATTTTAATTCTAAAAATAAAATAAAATAGTATCTAAATTATTCAAAACTAGGGGAAAAGCTTGTTTTAAAAACAGACTGAAGAAAGGAACAGAGGCCAGCTAGCAAGACTAGCCGGTCAGGGTGGTTTGGCATTGGGCACCCAGACAGCCTCCCTTGCCTTCACAGCAGTCAGGAAGTGGAGCACAGTGTAGCAGGGCACAACAGAGCATGCCCAGGTGGCTTCTTTTGCCATCCCACAGTGTGTGCCTGGCCAGCTTCCCTTGTCTTCCCAGCAGCCAGGAACAGCGTGTGCTTCCTGCTAGCCAGTAGAGAGGCAGTGGGCTCATAGATGGCTGATCAGTGCCCTGCAGCTTGCCTCCTGCTGGCTCTTCACCCTCCCGGGAAGTGCCAGGAAGAGGAGGATGGGGGCAAAAAGAGGCTGCTATTGGTCCTTCTAATGGTTGGCCTCTCACTCTATTGGGGGAATACTTCCTGGTGAGAGTCAATCAGAGGTTCATGTGGTTGGAAGGACCATGCACTTTTTAGGTATATAGAAGATGGAATACATATTAGTACTGATTACTAAGGTCTACCAGTCTCTTTCAAGTCAAGTAGAAAATTTCATGTTCAAACATCCTTTAAAGGAACAATGCTTATCCTTTAATCCTTTTATCAATATTGTTAAAAATGAGTATGGATGGGCATGAACCTAAAAATTCTGGTTTGGGTGAGACTGCCCTGCTGTTAGAATGCAATGGTTGTGATTACAGACTAACAGTGAGGCAAGTCTACCTGAACGCTCTTAGGCTGAAATAGCTGTGAACCATTTCAGCAGTCCCTTTCACTTCCCCCCTACTTGGAAGCAGGGGGGAATGAGATGGAGAGGTTAAATGTCTCATATCCATAGAAATATAACAGATAATGGTTGGATCTGCCCTGCTCAGTTGTCTGGTTTAAACAGCCTGAACAACTGAAATGAAGCAGGCAAAAATCTGGGATATGTTTGGAGAAGGTGCTTTCCATGAGCATTAGCTTGAGGGTTACGAACTGTACCAAATTTGTGACTTTATTTCAACGTTTACCTGTGGTTCTACATCAAGTATTGCAATTAATCCCTGTTCATGGATCTTCCGTATCGTTTCCAGTTTTGTCCCATACATTGCATCCTCATGGCTACCATATTCCAAATATTCATTGTTGGAAATGTCCTGCATCATTTGGTCATGTGATACAAAGTAATAATTCTTTCCATTCTCTTCATCTTTCTTTGGTGGTCTGGTTGTATCTGTAATTCCAGGAGTAAATAACAAAAGTTTAATGTAATTAAATTTGGTTTCTCATTTCAACTAATTCATGAATATACTTTTACAGTTTTTAAAATGCTGTACACTGATCAAAATGTCATCCAGGAGTAAGCACTGTAGGCCAGTGGTTCTCAACCTTCCTAATGCCGCGACCCTTTAATACAGTTCCTCATGTTGTAGTGACCCCCAACCATAAAATTATGCAAGTGTTCTTTCATGGAAATTAAACCAAAACGTGAAGATCCAGTGTTCACGATTGTATATAAATTGTCCCCCCCCCCCCGGGACTTCTCAGTTCAGTTCTGCCTCTTGTCCTGCCATGCCATTCTCGCTCTTTTTCGTTGCTCCAGACAGACAAACGCTATATCTTGATCTACCCAGCAAGGCTGTTGTGTGGATGCCCCCCCCCGGCCAAGCCGCTTACCCTGCTGTGACCCCTGTGAAAGGTTTATTCGATTCCCAAAGGGGTTCTGACCCCCAGGCTGAGAGCCACTGTTGTAGACCATGCGGTAATAAATTAGGTACCTCACAAAATTAATGTTCTACTTCCTACCAAACTAAGCATATTACTTACGTGGAATAGGATATGCAAATCTGTCTGGATGTTTCGTGATCAGTGTATTTTTTATATGTCTTCTCCCAACACCATGAGCTCCTATAGGAAACAGGAATTTAAAATGATCACAGAAGTTCAATAATATGTTGTTATAATTATAGAACAAAAGTCATATTCAAAAAATTACCTAGTAAGACTAGTGTTTTCCTTTTGAATGCTGGCAATTTTACTACTTCTTCATATGTGACAAGATCTAATTGATCAAACACTGCAACACAAAATAAAAGCCAGAAATAAGAGAAAAAAAACTACTGAATAATGCTTATTTTCCTCTAAGGCACATTTAATTTTATGATCATTATATTTGCATCAAATGCTATAACTAAACTGAAATTATAACAAAACATTTTCTTCTTAGATGTTTTCTAACACAAGATACTTCACAAGAACAGTTAGATCAAGAAAACTTTAAACTACATGCTTAAAATATTGTGGTTGGAACCATGCAGTATACAGATTATAAATATTACAGCTTCTGAAAGTACTGGGATCCCTGAAAGTGAGCAATAAAGTTTATAGACAGTCACAGATGGATACAAATATGAGAACGTCTACTTACAAAAACAGTAAACAATTTAGATATTTTTAAAAAATGAATAGAAAATTAATTAAACACTTGATTTTATTATTTCATTATTTAAGCTACATTCAAATACTCTTCTACATCAATCTGATTAATTGTAAGTAGAATTCTCTTTACATAGAAGTGCTGATTTTATATTAACATGCTCTTTAAAATTTTGACAGCGAATGAAGATTTATAACAAAGAGTATGGGCTTCACTGGAAACTATAAAGCCTTCAGTGTAATAGAAGTATTTGATAAAATATGACCCCAGCAATGATTTTTCACCTGTCCTTATGTTTACTACTGTATAATCCAGTGTCAATTGTCATGATACATCAAATAATTTCAAACTGCTCTATTCTTTCTTGTTTCCAACAACAAATTTTTGTTGATAAAAAAATTCTACAGAAAAATTGCCTTCTAACCGACAAAAGGACATTTTTCAATATATAATTGTAATGGTTTCAAAAATGGTACAAAGTTCTTTCAAGCATTACCCATATAACTTTGCATGTTTTCAAAAAAGAGAGAAGATTCTTCAGCAATCATGGCTAGGGGTGTGCATTCAGATCTACCTGATTCAGAAATATACCCAAAATGAATTGGGATTTTTTTTTGAGCTCCTGGATCTATTTGGGAATTACTGGCATACCCTGAAAACCAGCTGAGTGGCTGCCCGTAAGGGGAAGGTCTCCCTGGGGGCTCAGCTTCGTCTCAGGCTCTCTTGGGCTGCCTGAGTTTACAAAAGAACCCCGGCTGAGCTCGTAGAAAGGTTCTCCTTGGTTGGTCAGCTGCTTTGTGGACTCTCTTGGGACAATCCAGTTTAAACCAAACTGCTCAAAAAAGCCCAAGCTGAACCAGCAGGGAGGGTCTCCTCAAGGGCTCAGCTGCTTTGTGCGCTCTTTTGGGAAGTCTGGTTTAAACTCAGACAGCCCAAGAGAGCCTGAGAAGAAGCTGGGCCCCCAAGGGGATCCTTTTTGCTTCTACTCCCCCCCCCCCCCGATTCCTTTTGTCTCCTTCTCAGGTCTAAAGGTAAAGGTATCCCCTGTGCAAGCACCGGGTCATGTCTGACCCTTTGGGTGACGCCCTCCAGTGTTTTCATGGCAGACTCAATATGGGGTGGTTTGCCAGTGCCTTCCCCAGTCATTACCGTTTACCCCCCAGCAAGCTGGGTACTCATTTTACCGTCCTCGGAAGGATGGAAGGCTGAGTCAACCTTGAGCCGGCTGCTGGGATCTCAGGTCTACTGGATCCCAAAAAATCCAGGAATTCAAAAAAAATCCCAGATCTCAATACATTACTGGTATTAGGATCTGGGTTTTTCAGGGAATACCAATTTTTTTCTGGCTCCAATGTATTCAAACCAAAAAAATATTTAGAAAAAAATTGCACACCCCTAATCATGGCTTTATTTTAATAAAATCATTGCTATACAGTTTTTGCTCTAGGTTCAGAACACTGAAATCTAAACTGGGATTTTATTTTCTAAGAGTGGAATATTTTGAATTGACGTTTTAATATTATGTTTTTAATTATAAGCTCCCTTGGGCAGGACTCTGAGCAGGCAGTATAGAACTATCCTAAATACTGTTCTTAATCAAGGGTGCCCCTTGGTGCCTTTAGGTGCCATGGTGCACACTGACACCTTTCCTGGTGCTCTAGAAGTGCTTTTAAAAGTGGATGAGGCCTGGTGTGGCTTTTGATTGGCCACTGGAGATTTTATTGGCTGTGCATATTTTTTTTTAATGTTGCTTTGGCAACAACTGCCACCACAATATAAGAATTTCTCTGTGTGATGGAAGATAAGCTGCAGCAGTCATGTAATGTCTGGTTTCACCTCCTGAGGCAGTCATTTTGTGTCAGCCATTTTGTTGCATTGGCTGCCAAATGCTGCCCGGATCCAGTTCAAGGTTTTGGTTTTAACCTTCAAGGCCGTATGCGGGTTGGGACCCACATACCTGAGGGACCGCCTACTGCTCTATGCCCCCCGCAGGGCCTTACGCTCTGCGGGTGAGAACCTGTTGGTCGTCCCCGGCCCGAAGGAAGCGCGCCTAGCCTCGACCAGGGCCAGGGCTTTTTCAGTCCTGGCCCCTACCTGGTGGAATGAGCTCCCGGGTGATCTGCGGGCCCTGCAGGATTTGTCAGCTTTCCACAGGGCCTGTAAAATGGAGCTCTTCCACCAGGTCTATGGTTGAGGCTGGGGTCAGCAAATCAGGGACATCGCTCCCCCCCTAGGAGTTGGAGTGTACGCTACTCCCCTATCCTTTCCTCTTCACCTCTTAATAATTGGGGGAGGGATGGGATTTTTAGCCGCCATGTTAGTAGATTGATATTTTAATGGGAATTTTAATGGGATTAGTTGTTGTGACCCGCCTCGAGCCTATCGGGAGAGGCGGGAAATAAATATAATAATAATAATAATAATAATATGCCCATCATATTGTAACAGAATACTAAAGGTGCCCACAGGCTCAAAACATCTGGAGATCACCCCTCTCTGAAATACTGCCATATTTTTGATGTAATGCAGATAGTATAGAAAATCTTGCAAGATGGTACATGATGTTACAAAATACCAAGTAAAACCATACATCAGGGTTCTCCAACATGGTGCCAATGGGTGTCATGGTGCTCTTAAGTACTTTTTGCTTTTCAGAAAGTGGGCAGAGCCTTTGTGAGTCAGGGGTTGTTACTGGTTGCCCTCATTTACATGGAAAAGTTTTTTGTGGATTCAACATTAGTAGTAGTCACTGAAGGCACAGGAGGACTAGTAAGCATCCAGGCTTGTGCCTCCTGCAAGCTTCCTTTCTTTGTATTTCTCCTTCTCTTTCTCTATTTTTCCCCCTAGGCTTATCCCCTTTTGTTTTCATTACCCTTCTGCAATTATTCTGTGAAATGAGGAAGGTCATATTGCCTTTGGCTTTACCGACTGTGGCAGACATTTTTGGGTTGTGGTCTCCATGCCTTCTCTAAATTTTGAAATTGCTCACAGACACAAAAGGTTGGGGACCATTGAATTACTTCAGTTTGTTGATAACATAAATGGAACATCCTGGTTTAAAAATAAAGCTAGATAAATTCAGGATATTTTCACATGGGTTATTAATTTATGCATCCCAATATGCCCCTAAATGTTATTTAAAATAGTGCCTCAGCAGTGGGCTGCAGCTCCCTCTCCCCGCCCCTCCCTCTCCCCCCCGCAGCAAGAAGCTCGCCAGGCCACAAGCAAATCTGCCGCAAAAGCGACCAATTAGCTTGCGGCCTGGCAAGCTTCTTGCTGCGGGGAGGGGGGGGGGAGGGAAGCATGGCCGCTGGCACGCCGGCGGTGCAAACGCGCACATGTGGAAGGCCCGCGCATGCGCAAAACTGCCACACATGCGCGTTTGTGGCCCCGCCGGGCGCAAACGCACGGCAGGTCCGCACGTGCGTGTTTGCACTGGCCCCGGGGCGGCCTTTCCCCCCACCCCTTGGAAGCGGTCCGCAACATGAAAAAGGTTGCGGACAGCTGATTTAAAATATATACAGTACTGTCTATCTATGTTGCAGTTTACTAAACACAGACTTGGTTATATTTGCATGCTATTAAGACTGAGGAACATGTTGGACATTAAACATCACTGTATATTCTACCCAGATGAAAAATTTGTAAAACTTCATATATATTCTTCTGGGTGAAAACAGCATGAACATTTAAACTGTATAGCAATTTCCAGCCTAACCCCAAAAACACCATCATTGGAGGAAACCTAATGCAAATAAGCCCTTGTAAAATTACTGGAATCAAGCAGAGACCACTAGTGATTTCAGAGTTTCCAAACAGAAATGAAAAAACAAATTGTACACAAGATTAGAGGAGTACATGGACACATTTAGAGACTGAACTTTCAAACACTTCTATACTTCTAGCCAACAAAGAAAAGGAGTTATCAAACAGAAACAGTAAGAAGCAAATAAAGAGGCAGTGTCACTTGACAGGTTACTTACATGCACAGAGGCCATTGGGATTAAGACAGCATGAAAAATGTACAGGGGTCATTGAAATATGGCTTGTAATATATTAGTAAAATAAAAAGTATATGCACAAAATAAACTTTCACCATGCAGTATTCTAAACACAAGGCAAATAAATCACATTAAATGATAAGCATGTTTTAGAAAAGATTGATCTGGTCTATGTTGCAATCGCTAGCATTAAAGCGAGCATAATTTAATATTAAAGGCAGAATATTTGAAGAACTTACAATAATGGTAGAAGGTTAATACACATATATCTTTAAATAGATTGCAATATGCCGTTATGATTTATTTCATAATTTAAAACATAAGGAAAAGAAATATCTGTAACACAGGATTGTAGGAGACTTGGATCTGAAACAGACTTTTGGAAAATGGAGCCTTAAGGCAAGGCTGTTCTAAAATAATTAGAGCAAATAAATAAATAAAGTAGCAGTAATATTTGGTAGAAACCAAGAAATACTGGCAATATATGTACTGTAAACAGAGACAGGACAAACATAGTTGAACTTAAGTACAGCTTTAGTCCATTTTAGAAATGCTTTCATTTGCTATTTTTGCTTATTTTGTTATAACATTTATGTTCTGCCTTTCCCAAAGTATTGTTAAAATTGTTGTTAGGTGCAAAGTCATGTCCGATCCATCGCGACCCCATGGACAATGATCCTCCAGGCTTTCCTGTCCTCTACCATTCCCCGGAGTCCATTTAAGTTTGCTAAAATAGGGGTATGCAATTTCTTCACTGTTTTTCCCCAGTTCAAGTATATATTAAGGAAATCCTTTTTCCCATGTCCAAAGAAGAAAAATAAAACAGGAAAATAATTACACACTAGAAGCATACTGCTCCCTGTGAGCATGGCTGATCCTGGCTGACCAGGCTGCACGAGAAGCCAGTAGCAAACTGGAAGAGAACTCTCAGCTCCCACAGCCTCAGTTAATTCTCCCAGGATTTCTCTTGCAGCTCAGTTGTCAGATCTTTATTATTGTCATAGACCAGCATAAAGCAGCTCAGTTTAAAATGAGTTGCAAAAGGAGACAGGTCTCACCTGAGGTTGATCCTAGGCTTAAACCAGGTTGCAGGAAAAGCCAACTAACCCCAAGCCAAGGTGGTTGGGCTTATCTTCTGCAGGCTCCTTAAAGTTTAAAGGAACTGCAGAAACCTGGCAAACAGCACTTGCTGTTTTCAGATCTACTCTTAATTCCCAAATATACCTGGGATTTTCTTGAGACCCTGCCCCCCCCGCCCAAAAAGTTTTTCCTGAGAAAAACAAAAAAACATTTGGAATGCTGAAATGTATCTGAAAAATATTGACAAGTTATTTTTCAGGTGTATTTTCAACTCAGATAAATCCAAATGCAAACCCATATATTTTAAAACTATAAAAAACATTCTTAATACTCTATATAAAACCCTATTCCTGCAGATACTGTACTGCTGAATGCCCTTACAGAAAGCACAGACTCACAGTACTTTGTACAACTGTCAAAAATGATCCCCCCTACACCAGTGGTCTCCAATCTTTTTATCACTGGGGACCGGTCAACACTTGACAATTTTACTGAGGCCTGGGGGGGGGGGAGTCTTGCTGAGGGACGTCGCTGCCGCCTGAGCCCCTGCTCTGCTTGCTTTCCTGTTGGCGCCCCTGACTTCCTGCTGCCCACTGGGGGGCACTGCCAGCAGCAGCAGCTGCGCAGTACCACGCCTAGACAGAGCCCCAGCCATGGCGGCTGCCGGAGAGCACCAAAGGAGAGCCGGCGGCAGAGTGGCAGGGCAGCCCCCAAGGCAGCAGTTGGGGAGGAGGATGAGGAGGAGCCGTGGCCCGGTACCGACTGATCCACGGACCGGTCCCGGTCCCGAGACCGGGGGTTGGGGACAGCTGCCCTACACCACCTCAGAGAACCTATCCCATGAATTGGTGCTACTTTCAAAAAGGAACAAGCTTACATAGCCAAACAACCCTCTGTGAAGTGGTGTCTGAAACATGACAATCATTAAATATTGTGGGTACACAAGGACACATGGA
Organism: Paroedura picta; assembly: GCF_049243985.1. Taxonomy (NCBI): domain Eukaryota; kingdom Metazoa; phylum Chordata; class Lepidosauria; order Squamata; family Gekkonidae; genus Paroedura; species Paroedura picta. The sequence goes on along the minus strand of NC_135374.1, from coordinate 66,085,761 downwards.
GAGTAATGACCTCCATTTATAATAAGGTTTTGATAATCTCTATACATAAAGACTACTTCCAATGACGTGCTGAACATTTGAAAGGCTCCAGAGTAAGTCCTGCCTGCCAGCAGCCTTCTGAATGTTTGGCATGTGCCAGAAAAAGTCCCTCTCCGCTGCAGAGTACAGAGATAAAACTCTCTGCACCCCGTGGTAGCACCGCTGGGGCCAGGGAGCTAGGCAGTGCCTCTCCCACTGAGCAGAGACGCTACCCGGCTCCCAGAGTCCCCCACCATTGCAGAGCTCAGGGAGAACTCTCTGTGTTGGCAGCTCTGGGGCTAGGGAGCTGTGCAGCACCTCTCCTGCTGGGGAGGGATGCTGCCCAGCTCCCAGAATTCCCCTCCACCACCCTGTGGTGGTGGTGTCCAGGTCTGAGAGCCGGGCAGTGCCTCTCTACACTGGCTCCCTTTAAATTCTTCCCCCCAAGCCCCTACCTAGTGCCTGGTGCATTCCTGGCTGCACCAGGCTTCACTTCTAGTTTGAGAATTAAGAAGGTAATAGCATGCATCCTCTTTCCCTCAATATAGATTAAGCCATTTGACTGTGCAAGGCCTCGCTATTGAAAAGAAGAGGTGGAACAGCAGGGTATGAAGAAAGGAGTAGCTGGGGGACTAATTTTAGTGGCTATTTTGTGGCCCAGTTGTTTTGACTGCTAAAACGTCACTTAATTATCCCTACCCTATCCTTCAAGTGCCCTCAGAGGATGGCTGCAGCACTGTGGAAAGACTACTATCTTCACTTTTTTTTGGGGGGGGGGGTTAGCTGCCTCCATTTGTCTTTAGGAAGGCTCCTTTATCAAATAGGCTGTTCCCAAACCTCTTTTGGCACACGGTTACTGTAGGAATGGAACCATTCTCTATGCTTAAATACAATGAATCATCCCAGTCAGCTGACAGGTTGTCTTTGCTTCTACAGCACAAGACTAAGGCAAGGCAATGACACAGGATTAGGAATCCAAGCTGTAACATCCAAAAGTAAAAGTAGTATGATACCTTTTATTAGGATCAATTAAAAGGTCACAATACCTAGTGTACCATCAAAAATTAATCACTAGCTTGGTTAATGTTAGGGCTACTACAGTTTTCTTTACTTTTGCTCCTATCTTACAAAGGAGCCATGCATTCTGGTTAGTGCTAGAAATCCAAGTTGCAAGTTTTAATATTTTCAAGGAGCATTACCACAGTTACTTCTATAGGTTATGATGATCACTTTCTTTTGGTCTAGCATGGCCTAGTCTTCCCCCTTCCCAAATTGTTACAAACTACAGATTAAATAAAACAAGGGTACAGTAACACATTAAAGCTTAGCAATATTTTTCCAAGTATTAAGGTGCTATTGGTCGACTTTTTATTTTGCTGCTTCAGACTAACATGGCTACTCATATGGAATCAAGTTACAGACTGCAGAGCTTTTTCATCATGCCTTGATCTGAGAAACTTGAAATCTTACTCACTACTTGGTGATATTTTAATTGTTCTAATAAAGAAGTAATGTATTATTACTTTTTGGGATTTTTTCCTAACTGATCAGCACAGGTTACTTATATTTTTGTAAGTCATAAAATGATATAATTTCCCCCCTTTAATTTAGTTACTAGGAAGTATCTGATTCCCATTTTGCCATGTATGATCATATGGACATTTTAATGGAATGAAAATCTTAAATTCATAAATATCCTTCATATAAGGCCAGATATTATGATGGAAACACCCCCCCCCAATAAATATGAAAACAAAGTAACTTAGGACACAATTCAGTACAGGTTAGGCCTATCCCAGTTTCACTAGGAAAATTGCACTTAAATCTTTCCAGGTAAAATTACTGGGATTTAAAGTGCATGTTTGAATAATCTGAAATTTAAAATTTACTCTTTGTTTTTTTTAAACAAAGATAATGGATTCTGTCAGTATCTGTTAAAAAGGTCTTTTAAAGTAAAAATGTTTTTCAAGGCAAGGAAATGTGCTTCATTAGAGGATACTGCTTGAAAATTGTCTAATTAGATAATGCAACTAACATTTTAGTCTCCTTTGGAAAAAATGCAGTATTATGCATTACAAGGTCCATTCCTCAAATTAATACGCACATGAATTATACTGGGAAAAACAGAGGGGGAAAACTGTATCCCTTTTGCCACACCCTCAAAGAAATTTGCATCATAGAATGTTTTAAACAATATAAGTAACAACATTCTAGCACTACCATAACTTTTTCTTTATATTTCCACTGTCCTGATGGTAGTTCTTAGTCTGAGGAAGAGTGTTTGCACTCAAAAGCTCATGCCTTGAATAAATCTATGTTGGTCTTAAAGGTGCTACTGGACTCTGATTTTGTTGTGCTACTACAGACCAACACAGCCACCCACTTGAATTTATTGGCAACAGTTCACTTTGTGGCTAATTATTCTGCTTTATACTGAGAGCTAACGCAGTGTATAATGGCAAGGATATGCAAGGCAACTTAGGAGGCATAGGGGCGAATTACATGTAATTTGCAAGCAAATGCAACAGTGTGGTTACAAGGATCAGACATCAGAGGAATTACATATACTGTTATATTACAAAGTAATGTAACGCCCTCTTCTGAAAAAAACAAACAAAAAACTACCACCTAGTTTTGCATCTTGTGTTCCTGGGAAAGGTAGGTTGAGCAGGCTGCGGCTTCTAGCATATTTGGAGGAAACTTTGGCCCTAGATCCATATCAATCTGGTTTCCGTCCTAGCCACTGGGTGGAGACTGTGCCGGTTGCTCTGATGGATGATATCTGGTGACAGCTGGATCGGGGCAGTTCGGCCATCCTCGTACTTTTAGATCTGTCAGACACTTCTGATGTGGTCAACAATGAGCTGTTGGCCCACTGCCTTGATGGGACTGGAATTAGGGGGACTGCACTGAAATGGCTGGTCTCCTTTTTCCAGAATGGGACCCAGAGGGTAGCAGTGGAGGAGGAGTTATCTGACCTCTTTGTGTTCTTTTGTGGAGTACCTCAGGGGGTAATACTCTCCCCTACACTCTTTAACATCTATATGCACCCTGCGGCCCAGGTGTTTCAAGGTTTTGGGCTGGGTTGTCGCCAATATGCGGATGACACCAAGCTCTATCTCCTGATGGATGGCCAGCTGGACTTCCCCCAGGATACATTTGCCAGTTGTTTGGCAGCAGTGGGGCAGAGCCGTCTGAAACTCAACTCCTCCAAGAAGGGGGTACCATGGCTGGGTAGAAGGGGTTGGGACCAGGAAGCGCATCTCCCATGCCTGGATGGGGTGTAATTGAATTTGGGAGTGATATTTGATGCCTCCCTTTCTATGGAGGCTCAGATTATGAAAGCCCAAATTGCATTTTCCATTTTCGCCAAGCACGACTACTTGTGCCCTACCTGCCTCCAGAAGAGTTGGCCACTATGATCCATGCAATGGTCACTTCCAGATTAGACTTCTGTAACTCACTCTACGCGGGCCTACCCTTGTCTTTGACCCGGAAATTGCAGCTGGTGCAAAGTGCAGCTGCGAGGGTCCTCACCAAAATACCTTGGAGCAGCGGTCCGCTGCGGCGTAGTGGGGGAGAGGGCGGCCCGGGGGCCCGCGCATACGCGGACTGCCGCACACGTGTGTTTGCGCCCGGCAGTCTGCGCACACCCGTTTGTGACGCCGCCATGCCGGCAGCCGCAGCTCTCCCTCCTGGCCCCTCCGGGCCACGAGCAAATCGGCCGCTAAAGCGGCCTATTAGCTTGCGGCTCGGCAAGCTTCTCTTCCCTCCCCTCCCGAAGCGAGAAGCGGCCGATTTGTTGTTACTGTTCCCCTATGTTTCATGTAAACCACCCTGAACCTCAAGGTACATTAATGTTAAATAAATAAATAAATAAATAAACATTAGCATATAAATAGGGGGATTAGCGTTTTTCAGTGCTGTAAATCAGTGGTCCCCAACTCCTGGTCCGTGGACTGGTCCCGGTCCGTGGATCAGTCAGTACCAGGCCGCGGCTCCTCCTCGTTGTCCTCCCTGGCTGCTGCCTCGGGGGCTGCCCTGCCACTCTGCTGCCGGCTCACCTTTGGTGTTCTCCAGTGGCCGCCATGACTGGGACTCCACCTGGGTGTGGCACTGCGAAGCTACTGCTGGCAGAACCTCACTGTAGGCGGCAGGAAGTCAGGGGCGCCAGCAGGAAAGCAAGCAGAGCAGGGGCTTATGCGGTGACGTCCCTCAGCAAAAGACTACCCCCTCCCGGGCCTGAGTAAAATTGCCAAACGTTGACCGGTCACCAGTGATAAAAAGGTTGGGGACCACAGCTGTAAATCATACCATGATTTGCAGAATATACTATCTAATGCAGCCCCTCCAAATTCCCACAACTTTTGTATAATGAACAAAAAAATAAAGTTTTGTAGATCTTGTGAATATAAAAATTCTCAAAATATATCCATTAGACATAGTTTTGAGAGAGTTTATTTAATTAAATGGGTGGAATGACTGATGCCAACACTACAGAATTCTTTAAACTTTCCATTGTTCTACCTTATCCCCAGCAAGTTCTTCTCACAAGTTCTATCCTAAACCTTAAGAGACAAATTATCATAAAGTCATTCCCATCTTCCCCTTCCACAAATAACTTTCTGAGATCTGAACAAAGTTGATGCACAGATTCCCAGATCCAAAATTCCATAGGACATGGAGGGCTGCTGTGAAGGGGACCCGGGCATCATTATTCCCACTTCCCTTCTGCAAAAATGGACCTCTTTGTTCAACAGGCAGTAGAGAGAATGGTTGCCTGATAGCTCTTCTTTACAGTAGCAGCCCCTTTTTGTCCAGGAGCTTGTGTGATTTTAAACATCACCTTTTTGGAATCTCAGGGAGATGGGAAATGCTCAAGTTAACCATCAGGTTTGCAGTTTATAGGATCTCACAATCTATATAAATCCTCAGATTCTGTACATAAATCTCATTCTGAAGTAATAGACAAGGAAGATAAATATATATAAAGTGTATACTTTGCTTCAGCTCCAGAATTTGAAACAGTGACAATAAAGTTCTGGACTAGAAACACATACGTCAAATCATCACGTTAGATTATTTTGTTCCCTATTATGGATTTACATCAATAACCTGCAGTAGATGCAGCAAGTGAAACTAGGCTGTACCTTTATTTTCTGAAAGTTCAGCTGTATCATATTTATAGAAATACTTATAGAACTGCCAAAATATTACTATAAAAAGGATCACACTATTCTTCTCCCTGAAAATTTTGTGCCAGACACAATAGAATCTTTCCCACATTCAACTCAAAATGCAGTTTCCTTCTGCAATTTGTTTTGAACATAACACATTTTTTATTTAAATGCTTACACTGAGTACTACTGATTAAACAGAAAGTTTATTGCTAGATAACAAACAAGGCAGCAATCTTAAATAAGCTTACAAGTGCATTATATTGTTCTCACCGGCATTGTGCTTTGCTAAGTATTTATCTTTGTATTGCTTCTTTTTCTTTCCAAACCAAGTACAGCTTGCCTGTTGCTCCTGTTTAGTCTTCTCCATAGCAATACAAGCTACCCGCCTTGAAAATGAAGGGAAACAATGGTCAGATTGTTATTGTGGACATATTTGAATCCTCTTGAATCAATGTTTGCAATTACAAATACCAATTAGTCTTTTTAAAATAACAAAATGTGGTAGACTCACTTAATTTTCCTCTCTAGGGTTAAAATTAACCCCCAAGATTCGAATAAGATTGACAGTCTGTATTTTAAAGTACTCAGTATACTCCAGTAGCCATCACCATAAATAGGAAACAGCCACTTTAAAAAGATTATTGCAGCTTTTTGAAGCAGATTAAGGTTGCAGTGTGTGACAATAACATTCCCCTCTCAGAGAATGTGACAGGTGGAAGGTTCTACTCATTGTTGAAAAGATCTTCAATGTTCTAGCTAGAAGTGAATCCCCATTCTCAGAATTCCAAACAGGATGTTTTGCAGTTCAGTTCGTGGCTGAACCACAAATCTATACAAACTGGGATGTTGGTTTATGAGGCTCAGCTGTTTGGTTTAATGGCTCAGAACCTTTATACAACTGTTTACTGCTCCCTGCAGACAGCCAAGGTAACCAGAAAATAGTGGTTTAAATGGTTTAGAGCTAAGCCTAAGAAAGATTGGCAAGGAAGACCTGGGCCCTCCCTACATGAGTGCCAGTAGCGATATACATCAGCGCCTTCGGTTCAGCCTCTCCCTGCTAGTGTGTGTTTTAGGGTGGTGCTCCCCAACCACGGGGACGCGGCCAGGTACCGGGCTGGGGAGGCCTTGGTACCGGGCCGCAGCGGGGGGGGGGGAGGGAGGTGTGGACACTGGTGTGCCAACAGGTTTGCCTCCCATCTCCCCCGTGGTGCACACCTACTGCACCAGGAGCGATCAGCCACAGTGAGCACCGCACTGCCGGCGCCCGCAAATGCACAGGTGTGGACCTGCCACACCTACTCGTTGCGCAGTGAGCGCTGCGCCGCAAGGGGGGAGGGAGGCGCGCCTGCTGCTTTGCAGGCGCTGGCGCCTTCCTCCCCCCCGGTTCCCAGCCTGAAAAAGGTTGGGGACTGCTGTTTTAGGGGATTGTGAGGTAGGGTATGTATTTTCTGCCGCAGCATCTTTTCTGGTTTTTCTTTTTTCAGGCTTTTGTACTGTATTTAAGGGATTTTTATGCCTATTTTAAGGGGTTTTACGAGGGTTTTAGTGAAACATTGTAACTTGCCTTGAGCCCTCAGGGAGAGACGGGCAATAAATTTAAGTATAATAATAATATTATAATAAAGCCTCTTTAAACAGTAGAGCCGTGCACAGCAAACTGCTCTGTGTGGATCAGCTGTTTAAAGAGGCTTTCTTAGGCAGCCAGTCACACGGGGAGCAAAAAGAAGTGGTTTAGATGGCTTCCAGAAATTTAAACAAAACGACTATTTTTTTTTGTGAAGAGCAGAGTATAAAAATACATAAGGCTACAACCAGAGAACCTGACATGGGAAGGGGACTTTATTTTACCTCCTTTACTATTTCCTCTGCCCCTTACCTGAAAGCACCTACAGCCTCCCCTTTTTCCTGTTTCCTCCTCTCTTTCTCACCCAATTAGCCAACCTAATCTGTGCCATCGTCTCCAGCTTCACATCATTTCCTCAGAAAAACTGCTGTATGGTGCTGGCTACTGGGCTGTGCTGTCTGCTGGTCTGAGCTGTGCCCAGTTGGGAACTCAGAATCTTGTGAGAGATACCTCACTTTCCCCTGTACTCCCCTCCTCACACTATTTTCCCTTTCTTACAGCCTGGCATTGACCTTATCTTCACATTTCCTCACTTCCTTTTCTCCTTCTCATCCACAAAATATATAAACAAATTTGACCTCCATCTTCAACTATATATACTTATTTATTTACTTCATTTATACTCCATCTTTCTCCAAAAGGCTGAGAATTTGTAATTGGCTCATAGTCAGTCAGTGAGCTGTCTATTGCAGACAGAGGATTCAAATTTGGATCTTGTTCCCCACCATCAACAGTTTGGTTTAAATGGCTGGAAGCAGAAAGTAAGGGTTTAAACGACTGCAAGCCTGTTGCTGGCTGCCCATGAAAGCTCTTTAAACAGCTGGACCATGTGAAGCAAACTGCTCTGCCTGGATCAAGGGGCTTTCTTAGGCAGCCAGCCCCAGTTTGCTCCATGCAGCTCAGCTGTTTAAAAGGGCTGCCAGTACTGCCCAAGAAAGCCCATCAAGTCAGCTGAGCCAGGTGGAGCAAATTGCTCTCATGGCTCAGCTGTTAACGGTCTTTCTTGGGCAGCCTGCCCCAGGTCCGGAGCCATTTCAACCCCTGCTTTCTATTCTTCATGAAATGCAACAAACTGTTCTTCAGTTTGCAAACATTTGTTCATGAATCACAAATCGCCCCAAGGTTGTAATGAGGTTTGTGCCCATCCCTATTCCTCAACACTAAAAGTCACTCTATGAGGAAATCAAAAATTGATTAGAAATGTCAATACTGTACCAGCTAAACATTTTCATGTTGGTAAAGTCCTAGACCTTGGCATACCAAGTAGCTGATATTCTTTAAGTGGTGCAAAATGCAAACAGAGTGCAATAAATCAAGTCTCAAGTTCAATCCAACTGAAGGTCTGTGTCAGTGATGGCCAGAAAAATCTTTCATAATTTTTCGATGTAATACTATCTGGTGGAGCTCTTTGGTGTGGTTTTCCCCAGGTGAACTAGCTACTATGGATTGCTTTGAAGGCATTTTATGTTTTATGGTTTGAAATCACGGTGTTCAGGAAAATAATGCAGTTTACTACATTCCTGTTTACTATATGTGTTTAGGTAAGAATTGCACCCTTCCCCATGACTACTAAGAAGAGATTTTTAAAACCTTTTTACACATCGAGAAACCCCTGAAACATTCTTCAAGCTTCAAAAAACCCAAGAAGTGGCGCAATTGTGCAGAATATGGTTGAGAAGCATAGGGGTATACCTGGATCCCCTTCCCCTTTCGCCCCCCTTGGCCAGTTTGGGAGGGGCAGGTGGGTTGACATAACTATATATGGCCGTATCACCCATTAAATATTTAACATATTTGAAATATATATTAAAAATTAATGTCCATCCATTCAGGAAAACGTTTCAGGGCCATCAAGAACCCCCAGGGTTTCCCAAAACCCTGGTTGAGAAAGCCTGAGTTAGAAGACTGGGTGGGCTGTTGGAGACCATTATTTATGCATTTTGGAACATAGGGATGATACTTCTGTAGGAGTAATGGTTTTCCAAGTTACCAGCAGATTAGTTTATAGTTTAGTCTGCACCATTCAGTGCTTGCTTCCCCTATTTGGAAGGTCATGGGAAAGACTCTCAAATTCCCTCCCATTATTATAACTTCCAGCATGTATTTGGGATGGCTTTAATACTTCTGATAGTCAGTCTGTCCAAAGGGGACCAATGGAGACACCAATGGAGACAGCCACTGGATTTTTCAGTGGCTTTTAATATTTGTTGTTATGTGCGAAGTCGTGTCCGACCCATCGCGACCCCATGGACAATGATCCTCCAGGCCTTCCTGTCCTCTACCATTCCCCGGAGGCTTTTAATATGAACACCCTGTAATAAAAAGTAGTGGTTGATACTGTAATACTTCTAGTAGTGGTTAATTTCTTTCTTTCTTCAGGAAGAATGCTGACAGTGGGGGAAAATGGGGGAATATTTCTCTACCATATAGAAGTTGCCAATCTGTTTTTTTTTTCAGAAACCCTATCACAGCACTGCCTGACTCTTGTTCCATCAACAGTCTTGAAGGATGTGTGCATATATTTCTTACAACAGATGGTAACCCCATCACCATAGGATTCAATGACAGACTGGCCCAACAGCGAATCCAGTTGTTGACAAGGGGTCTAATTCAACACTGGTGTTGCAAAATGTTTAAAATAACAAGTAGGTTTTGACACATACATTGTATATTGTTATTAAAGTTATTTTAATAGAACAAACAACTTACCATTCCTGAAGCTCAGGAGAAGGAATTAAGCCAGCAGTTCCATTTTTTGAATTCTCTAATTTACCCTGCCACCAATTATGATCATCTTTGCTAATAATCTGGATAATATCGCCAACTCTAAATCTGATTCCAGCTTCTTTGCAGGGAATAAGATCATCCTTTGCTGGGTCATATTCAAATTGTGCTCTTACATATATCTATAAAACAGGAGTTTGACATACTGCAATGTTAATATAATTAGAAATTGCAGATTAAAACTTAATTTGCTGTCTAGTTGCAATATAGTAATTATGTCCAAGTTTAGGTTTTTGAAACAAAAAATGATGGCTGAAAACAAAACAAAACATAAAAGCTAGAAAGAATCATTCTTACTGTGATTATGATAACTTTCAATATCTAATATTAATGTGCCACCTGAAATGCTATTTCAGTTTTTTGGGTACTAGTTCTTTGTTCATGCAAAAATGATTCCTAGTAACTAAAAATATGGAATAGGAGTCTGCTTATTATTCTAATATGCTTGACTTTTACGTTTATCTTTATTAACAAAAATACAGAACAAATTTGACAAAATAGTGATATCTTATGATAAATGAACGTTCATTATCAGGATCACTCCATATCTTTAAATATTTGTGGATTATAAATGTGCCATTATACAAAATGTTATGATTGGCATACATCGTGCTATAATTAAACTAACTCCTCTTTATTCTGAACTGATGATGCAGGTAACTTTGCTTTAAGGAAAGCTAAAACTGCTATTTCAAAGCCATTTTTACAGTTTCATCTATCTATCATATATCTAGGCTAGAAACTCTAATCCTCTCCTCAAAGTCTCTATACATCCACAAAACTGTACCCCCACTGATGAATGGATGCCCAGGAACATCATGGATTCTAAGTAGGGAGCTGCATTGAGAGGGAGAAATGCATGAAAATTACCCTTCTCTCTGAGTGATACAGCCTACATGAAAAATGAGATAGGATCTGTACATTTATCTGTTATCTGTACATTTTCATTATAATTTACTCTAAGGAATGCATAAGGCAGTAATATATACATTCCTTTCTTTGTTTAAAATCAAGTGGAATATCCATTGTTTTTTGTCTGAAATGACTACTTTTATGATCTGTTCCTCCATGGAGAGAGAAGTGTCAGATCACACCCAAGTTTTTGGCTGCATGTGTCACTGACAGTTACATCCCATCCAGGCAGGGCAATCCCATCCAGGCAGGGCAATCATGCTCACTCACTGGGGCCTTTCCTACTGAACCACAGGAATTCCGTTTTTGAAGGATTGAGTTTCAGACAGTTCTGCTTCAGCTATCCCATCACAGCTTCCAGACACCTGGCTAACAAGTCTGGGGGTGAATGAGGGCAGCCATTGATCAGAAGGAAGAGCTGGGTGTCATTGGCATATTAATGGCATCCCAGTCCAAACCTCTGTAGCAGCTGGGCAAGAAGGTGCATAACCTCCTGGGTTATTCTGTCAGCGGAATAAGATCAGCAACTCCTCTGTCCAACCTGGAGGTGATAGTGGGTGGGATCTTTTAGTTGATTTTTCGCTGCTGCACATCTGGGTCTCTGTGTTGGTTTATGGTGCATTTATAGTCTTTTAGGGGTAATTTTATTGGGCATTTTATGCATATTGTAATCTGCCACAAACCTTTGCGGGAGTGGCAAGTTAGAAATTTAATAAATAAATAAAGACACTGAATAAAATTGGGGAGAGAACTGCTTCTTGTGTCACTCCACATGGGAGTTGACAGTGATATGATTAGTTCCCTCCAATTGCTACCCTCTGTCCATGACCCTGGAGAAAAGAGATTGCTTTAGGATGCTTTGGGCTGATCCTGCATTGAGCAGGGGGTTGGACTAGATGGCCTGTATGACCCCTTCCAACTCTATGATTCTATGAACCCCTGAAGGGTTGTCTCTCGTATCCCAGTGTCAGCGGGACGGTGGGCTAGTAGCTTGTAGCTGACTGTGTCAAACACTGCTGTGAGATCAAGCAATACGAGCAGCGCTGACCCACCTCGGTCCAGCTGGTGATCACTAGCCCCAGGTTTAGCCTCAACCAGAGCTAGGGTTTTCTCTGTCCTGGCTCCAATTTGGTGGAATTAGTTCCCAAAAGACATCAGGAGCCCTTCCCAGAGCTAAAAGAATTTCACAGGGCCTGAAAAATAGAGCTCTTTCACCAAGCTTAATTTCCACCAAACAAACTAAGCTTTCGGTCGAGGTCAATGAAACAGTACACCTACAGCCCTCAAAAGCACCCCCCCCCAATTGCACCCAACATATACAACAATAGGCGACTCCTGATCTGACTATTCAAAGCAAAAGTTGCACTACAGCTATACAGTTAACGGTTGAATGTTATACAGTTACAGGTTATAATGTTGTAATATTGAAAGGTTATGAGTTCATAGTTTATATTTGCCAATGTAATCTCATACTGTACTGTGCCCATCAGCGATTTCTGAGCTTTGAATCTCCACAGTAAACCACCCTGAGTCGCAAGGGAGGGCAGTAGAAATGTAATGATAATAATAATAATAATAATAATAATAATAATAATAATAATAATAATAATAATAATATAGAACTAGATGATGAGCAAATGAGATTAAATATTTTATTGAAAGTTAATTGTACCAACTGAAAAGCTTACAAGCTTATATTCTTGACTGAAGATCTAGTTTGAAAGCACTGAAGTATGCTGTTTGAAATTTCCCTAAAGAGAATTCAGGCCCCAAAGGAGATGGTGCATTAAAAAAAGAATGATCTGCAAGAATCAGGGCACACACATGGTTGTATCCCATTTTCCTTAAGAGCAAGACATTCCATTAGAGCATGGTGCATCCCATCAATATTTCGATGGAACATGTCACCCTTAGCTGAGAGGCAGGATGCAATCAACCACATGTAAAGCGTAGCTGGCTGGTCAGACACAGGCCCCAATTATTGCTTAAAAACCTACTACTGCTGAAGGTGACAAAAACAATATCAAGTATATCTGTATTTGATAATCATTGCACAGATGCTTAGATCACAATCTGTACAGCAATTAGTTCCAAAAATGGGGATTTACATTTTCTTCATTTTATGCTGAATATATGTAATTGTCGCCTTGCCTATTTAACTTCTATGCATAGCACATCATGAGAAAGGTGGGGTTACATGAGTCACAAATTGGGATTAAGACTACAGGGAGAAATATCAACAACCTCAGATATGCAGATGATACCACTTTAATGGCAGAAAGAAAAGAGGAACTAAAGAGCCTCTTGATGCGAGTGAAGGAGGAGAGTGCAAAAGTTGGCTTGAAACTCAACATCAAGAAAACAAAGATCATGGCATCCGACCCTCTCAATTCCTGGCAAATAGATGGGAAAGAAATGGAGGTAGTGACAGATTTTATTTTCCTGGGCTCCAAGATCACTAGAGATGGGGACTGCAGCAAAGAAATTAAAAGATGCTTGCTCCTGGGGAGGAAAGCTATGGCAAATCTAGACAGCATCCTAAAAAGCAGAGACATCACCCTACCAACAAAAGTGTGTCTAGTCAAGTCTATGGTCTTCTCAGTTGCAATGTATGGCTGTGAAAGTTGGACCATAAGGAAGGCCGAGCATTAAAGAATTGAGGATTTTGAACTCTGGTGCTAGAGAAGACTCTTGCGTGTCCCTTGGACTGAAAGGCGAACAAACCAGTCAGTCCTAGAGGAGATCAGCCCAGACTGCTCTTTAGAAGGCCAGATCCTGAAGAAGAAACTCAAATACTTTGTCTACCTCATTAAAAGGAAGGACTCCCTAGAGAAGAGCCTAATGCTGGGAGCGATTGAGGGCAAAAGAAGGACAACAGAGAATAAGGTGGCTGGATGGAGTCACTGAAGCAGTCGGTGCGAGCTTAAATGGTAGAGGACAGGAAGGCCTGGAGGCTCATTGTCCATGGGGTCACGATGGGTTGGACACGACTTCGCAACTAACAACAACATATGTAAATGAAGAATTACAGGTACTATATATATATTAAAATGCGAGTCAAGTTCCACCCTCCACGTATACCATTAAAAGAGAGGATCTTATTAAATTCACATTAAAGAAACAGTGATGCCCAATAATTGATATATTTTGGAATATAACATTGTGAGAGTGGAGCAAAAAATGTGGTGGAGTCTCATCCTTTGTGGGGGGGGGGGGACAGATCTTCTCTCCGCACTGGCCTCAGCCATAAACCTGGTGGAAGAATGCTGTCTTGCAGGCCCTGAGGAATGTTAAAAGCCTGTAGCTCCTCTGAGAGCTCATTCCACCAGATAGGGGCCAGGACTAAAAAAGGCCCTGGCCCTAGTTGAGGCCAGGTGAGCGTCTCTGGGGTAAGGGATGACCAACAAGTTTGTATTTGCAGAGCGCAAAGCCCTGTGGGAGGCATGGGCCACAGGTGGTCTTGCAGATATGTGGGTCCCAGGCCACATAAGGCCTTAAAGCAGTGGTCCCCAACATTTTTGGGGCTGGGGACCGGGGAGGGTGGAGAGGGAGGCCTGGGGACCGGGGAGGGAGAGGGAGGCGCCGGCGTGGGCACCCTGGCACCTGCAAACCAGCAGGCGCGCCTCCCTCCCAACCCCACCCCATGGCGCAATGCTCGGATTATTTGGTCTTCCTTTGAAATCCAAGTCATCACCTTCCCAAGGGAGGGGGGGGGAAGGGAAGGGAATGTATGTTTTATATATGCAAACCCTTGTGTGTGACTTCAGTTCTGCCTATGGTTTTGTCGGATATCTACACATCTGAAGTCTCTTTATTTGTCTGAAGTTGGGCACTCTGACAGTTAGACAGTCTCAACATGAAGCCAGAAGCAGCCACAGAAACTACTGACTCTACAGCATTGACCTCTGACAGGTGCTTCTGTAGAATGCAAAAGGAGAGATGCTCCCAAGATGTGGCCAAGGTGTGGCAGATCCAGCCCATGAGCTCAACCTCATGGATGTTGGGTACGGCAAAAGCATTCATAGAATCATAGAATCATAGAGTTGGAAGGGGCCATACAGGCCATCTAGTCCAACCCCCTGCTCAATGCAGGATTAGCCCTAAGCTCAGTACCCCCTCTTGGAGTGAGAGCATGGTCTCGAGGCATGACACTGAATGGATAGGAAAATGTGCCTTGAACTGGTACGATGAGGAACCAAAAGGCTGGGTGTACCGAGGGGCCCATGGTCAACTGGATGTGGAGACTGGGGCTGCTAGAGAAGTGTTGGAGCTACGCGGCCAGCTGGAAAGGGTAACTGACCTACTAGTGACTATCCTGATGGAGAAAGGTGACAAGGCCTGGAAAGCTGGCCACTGAATCCTTGCCGAGTCGGGGAAGCTGCGACGGGAGGGGACACTCCTTGCCAGGAGCAGCAAGAAGGGGCCGTGCCCCTCTCTCCAGCCTGGGGCCCAGAACCACAGAGAAAGATGCGCAAATACCAAGTGAAGTTTGAAGGCTCTCCAGGCAAATTGACACATTTTTTGATACAATTGAGTGGATTTATGATTGACTACAAAAGTTCAGAGACAGGGCCGAGCGGGTCCGTTTCATTGGGGATTTTCTCAAAGCTGTAACAGCAGAATGGCTTATTCAATTTTGAAGCACCCAAAAAGCTGCACTATTAGTTGTTCATGCATGCATTTCGCAGCTGTTTTGAAGACCCATTGGCTGGGGACGTGGCCAGAGAGGAACTCCGCAGTTTGCACCAGGGTGACAAAATGGTCTCCCAGTATGCAGGAGAATTCAGGTGCCTTGCAGCCCAAGTCACCAAGTTGACTGAGACTAATTGGGTCAATGTGTTCCATGATGGGCTCCTGAGAGATATGCTGCAGCAGTGCCTCGGGCAAGCATACCCAGCTAACTTGATGGGCTGGATCAGAGAAATTGAAAGGCTGATGCAGATCCTAGAGTTGGTGGACACCCGAGATGCAGGGGAGAAGGCGGCCAAATGGGCTAGCACTCCCTGTTGAACTGGCACCCAGAACTCCTCATCCTACGATGCTGCAGAGCGGGTACACAGCTGCAAAAAGCATTTGTGCTTGGGCTGTGGTGGCCAGGGGCACTTTCTGGCAGAGTGCCCATCTAAGAAGGTAAAGAAACCTGTTCCATTGGGATTAGTGTCCCCAAAAGCCCTACCGAAGGCCGCTGCCTCAGGACCAGCGGTACAGTCAGCTAAGAAGACTGTTTGGGCACTCCTTACCCCACTCGTGAAACCGGTGAAAGGTTCATCTTCAGAGGACTCTGCGGAGGAGACCATTCCCTGCAAGCCGGTGGGAAATGGGGCAGACCTGTCATGAGGCAGCCCCACTGGCAGGTCCATGGTAGGAGCAATAGTTTGGTAAGTCTCATTCCCCTTCTGCTGGTTCCAGTTACTCTATCCGCACAGACTGGTGTAGGGGTCTGAGTGCAAGGGGTTCTGGACTGTGGGTGCACTAGAACTTTGATAAATCCCACTGTGGTACAGACCCTGGGAGTGGGATTAGAGCCATTAAGGTAACCCATTCGGTTTGCCCAAATGGATGGGGAATTTTCAAAGGATGGGGCAGCAGTCAATCACACAGCCCCACTATATCTGGACAAAGAGGAGCATTGGGAGCCAATTCAACCCACTGTGGCTCCCCAAGCCACTTTCCCATTCATGCTTGGCCTGGACTGATTGAGAAAGCACGACCTTAGTTGGATGGCCAGAGTCCTCATGTTTAGTGATCCAGGGTGCAGGGCCCACTGTAGCGGAGCAGCACCTTACCCTGCACAGGGAGAAAAGCAGAAGCATGCTGGGGTGGGAAAGGAAGTGGATGTGGGGCTCCCCGAGGAATATTGGGACTTGAGATCTGCCTCTGAGGAGTGTGAATATGGCAAGCTGCCCCCGTATCAAAAAATGGACTGTGCCATTGAACTGAAACTGAGGGAGCCGCTGCTCAAAGCAAAGAACGATTCCATGAGCCCCCACGAGATGACTGAGTTGAGAGTGTTCCTAGATGAGAATTTGGCAAGGGGTTTAATATGCCCTGTGACCTCCCACATGGCTCCTCCAGTGTTTTGTAAAGAAGAAAGTTGGTTCTCTAAGACTGTGTATGGATTACAGAGGTTTGAACGCAGTCTCTACCTCTAATGCGTATCATCTCCCACTTATAAAGGATTTATTGGGGCAGTTGGGTACAGGGAAGGTGTTCATGAAATAGGATTTAAGAGAGGCGTACTACTGGGCGGGCATCAAAATGGGACATGAACGTTTGATTGCTTTTAACACACTGTTGGGACAGTTTGAGTACCTAGTGATGCTGTTTGGATTGTCTGGCGTGTCCGACAACCTCAGCCATAGACCTGGAGGAAGAGTTCCGTCTTGCAGGCCCTGTGGAATGTTGCCAGATCCCGCAGGGCCCGCAGCTCACCTGGGAGCTCATTCCACCAGGTAGGGGCCAGGACAGGAAAAGCCCTGGCCCTGGTTGAGGCTAGGTGCACTTTCCTAGGGCCGGGAACGACTAATAGATTTTCCCCCGCAGAGCGTAAGGCCCTACGGGGAGCCATAGGTCGATAGGCGGTCCCTCAGGTATGTGGGTCCCAACCTGCGTAAGGCCTTAAAGTTTAAAACCAAAACTTTGAACTGGATCCGGGCAGCAAATACAAGACTGCCAGATTGAGAAAGCAGAAGAAATAATGGAAAGTTTAAAAACCCAATGTAAACCTAATAACCAGCATTTTAGAGGCATAACTGAAGACCTTGGGAGGTCAAATTTAGGAGAGAGATTTCATAAACTGCTTCAAGCCTATTTGAAGATACAAGAAAAATTTTCCTGATATTGATCAGATCTTTAGAGTAAATGAAAGATTTGCATTTAAGAATAAGCTGCTCCAAGATATACTAGTTTGCTTCACTCATAAGAAAACTCAAGATGCAATATTAAAGAAGTAAAGAGTCCACTTAAAGTAGCAGAAAAAGAAGTGCAGATCTTTCAGAATCTACTAACAAATGTATTAAGGAAAAGAAAAGATTTTGATTTTCTGAGACAGATTTTACAAGATAAATAAATAAAATACCACTGGAAATTGCTATTCACAAGAGGTATACCACCAAAAGGAAGGAAAGTAATGGAAAGTAATGGAAAGCTATTGGTGAAAAATTGCAAGCGAAGGATCTAAGAGGAACTGAAGGAAAACCTTCAAGCAACCCATAGAAAAATTCTGAAGAAGAAACAACCATAGGGACATTGGGACAAAATGGATAAATTAAAAATAGTATCATTAAATATTAATGGACTAAAATCTCCCACAAAATGTACTAAAACTTTCCACCAGTTTAGAAAACAAAATATATTTTATGTCTACAAGAAACTCACATAAAGAAGAAACATGAATATATTGTAAATAATAAAAATTAGATAATTTGGGATTTTGCTGCCACTTAAAACAAAAAGTCTGGAGTAGCCATTTATATAAATAACCAACTTTTAAAGGTATTAGAGGAATTAAGAGATGCAAAAGGAAGATATTTAATCTGAAAAACAAGACACTCAGAAGGCAAGATGTATACACTAGCAACAACTGATGAGCCAAACCATGCTAAGTTTTTTGAGAATTTTTTTCCAAATGATGCTAGAATTTCGTGATGAAGACATAATGGTGTTTGGAAACATGAATGGGGCACTAGATCTAAAGAAGAAAAGATCTAGGAATTCTAAATGTGGTTAAATACTGAAAAGTATTTGATAGATATCAAATGTACTCAAGAATAGATATATGCTGGATATCAAAAAAGTTTTGCAATAATTCTAAACAAAGCAGAAATTCAGCCATATATATGCAGCAGATATTATAAAGGGTATAGAATATATAGTATCCCACAATCCCATGAAATATCTGGGAATAAATGTTACAGGGCTAAATGCTAATCTTTCTTTCAAAAAACCAATTATCAGAAGATATGGAAATTGATACAAGCAGATTTATCCAGAATGGTTAAAATTAAAAATCTTGTGACTGACAATTTCTGCAATCAAAATGAATGTACTGCCAAAACTAATTAAAAAAAAAATTCCAAATGCTACCTATACATATTGAAGAAAGAATATTGATATAGTGGCAAAGACAGAGAAATAAATTTATTTGGAATGGCAAGAAACCAATAATAAGCTTTAAAATATTACAAGAGAAGAAAAAGAGAGGAGAATAAGCAATTCCAAATATAAAATTATATTACCAAGCAGCAGGCCTGGTTTGGATTGTGGATTAGATTTCAAACTCAAGGCAAATACAGATGTACTTTTGAGAATATGGCCAGAATTTATTGAACC
This sequence comes from Paroedura picta, assembly GCF_049243985.1. Taxonomy (NCBI): domain Eukaryota; kingdom Metazoa; phylum Chordata; class Lepidosauria; order Squamata; family Gekkonidae; genus Paroedura; species Paroedura picta. Next base: position 66,066,912 of record NC_135374.1, on the reverse strand, counting down.
TTCAAAATTCTCTGCTCATGTCCCCAACAGAAGCTTATCATGATGAGAACATGAGAAATAAAAGTGTTTTGAAAAACATTCAGTGATATGGTAAATACTCAAGGGAAAATCAAGCAAGATATTATAGATGAAGGACTTGTAAAAAAGTAACAAGGTATTGAAAGGAAAAACATGGAAAAATGCAATGCATATTAAAATTTAAGTTCCCTGTGGAAGCTAAGAATATACTAATAGACATGCTGCCTAGTAAATTATAAAATAATTTGGAGAGATATTCAAATATATGGCTAAAATTTTCTATGCAGCAAAATAGAAATTAGATGTTTGTCCAAGCTTAGATGAATGGGAAAATAAACTTGCCAACTATGCAGTAATGGTGAAATCAACAACCTATTTGAGAAATAGATCATCTGAAGAAAGATGTAGTGTGTATTATGCAAGCAGGAGGCAAATTTAGAATGAGAAACAGTATTGATGAAATTAATAATGTAGTTGCAAAATAGATAAAAATATTGCATATAAAAGTGCCTCAACAGAAGAGCTATTGTATTTTATAGATAATGTCTTAAAAATTATAATGAAGGGCATGTTGGGGAGAAATATTTTATTTTATACAAACTGCAATATATAATTATGTTATATAAACCCTCTTCTCCTTTTAGTATTGCCTTTATTGTCAGGATCTGCTAGTAGTATAGTTTTGGAGGGAAGAGGATACATTCTTTTGCTCCTCTATGTTATTTCAATGTGTGCTGTGCCTTTAATCTGTTGTACAGACTAATTACTGAAGTTATGTTTACAGGATGGAAGTGGGAGAGGAAAGCTCTGGTGCTGAAAGTGGCCCATGGGTGTTACTGGGCCATTTGTTTTCTTTGGAAAGTTGGGAGTATTTTTGCATGTCATGGGGGCAGGATAATTGAGAAATATATTGATCTTCATGTGCCTAACAAAATAACAAGTATCATGAGCTCTATTTGCTTTATCAATAAACTGCTTTTGTTAACATGCCAAGCTTTTTTAATTGAGGAGTTGGTCGGGGGAGGGGACACAGTTTATTGAAACTATATCTTCTCTTTATTAACAGAAACCAATGTCTGGATGCTGGTAATAGTTGTGATAGATTCAAACGAGTAGCCATGTTGGTCTGAAGTAGCACAATAAAATCAGAGTCCAGTAGCACCTTTAAGACCAAGAAAGATTTATTCAAGGCGTGAGCTTTCGAGTGCAAGCACTCTTCGTCAGACTGATGAAGAGTGCTTGCATTCAAAAACTCACGCCTTAAATAAATCTTTCTTGGTCTTAAAGGTGCTACTGGACTCTGATTTTATAGTAATAGTTGTGGTTATCTAGCAATAGTCAATGAGGACATTCATTTATTAAAGATACAAGTTCTGGTTGTATTATTTTGTGGGGCTCCTTCCCAGCATTTCTTTTGTTTTTTAGATTTCAGCTTATTTTCCTGAAAACCTGGGGCATTTTTTCAGGCTTGTAGAAAGTTGTCTTTTCTGTTCATAGCTCCAATCTCTAGATTTAAGTATCTACAGATGTGGCCATGCTAAGCATTAGATACATTGACAACGGGAGGACCCACAAGGACTTACAGTAGGTATGTCATTTTCTATTTCCTCTTTCTCTTCCCCATATCATCATGTCCTTCTTCTTCCATTCTCTCCCACCTGCCAGCTTTCAAGTTTTGCCTCACCTTGGAAACTTCTACTTGGGAAAACTACAGTGAAATAGCACAGTGTCGACTGCAGGGATTGCTATAGTTGTATAGTGTTGTCTACTGGGTGGGGGCATAACATGTCATAGAATCATAAAGTTGGAAGGGGCCATACAGGTTATTGAGTCCTGCTCAATGCAGGAATGTTGTGGGAGGCACCTTATATTTCCTGTATTCCCTTCCCCCACATAATTTCCTTTTTTCCTCATCCAGGCAGCTCCCATTTTCTCATCTTTATCTACTTCCTTGTTGACTTATCTGCCCTGGGAATAGCAGGGAATAGCAAACCACTTGTCTTGAAAAATCTATTGGGTCACCCTAAATTGACTGTGAATTGATGGCACTTTCCACTATCACTATGCCAATAGCAGAGCCTCTGACAACAGTAAAAGATGGATGAGATAAAAGCTCACTTGATCCCCCTCCTCACCATAACATCTTATGTGACATAGATATCTGTCCAGAGAGGTGCCCTAAACCTGGTAATTTCTTTTTGCAAGTTACTGAGGGTTGACAATAGCAAGGTGAAGCCAGGGAGGTCCACTTTCATTATTCATGGATTCAAAGCTTTGTATAAAAGGGACAACAACTGATATTTTCCCAGTAATACCCCACATGCAATGCTACTCCAGCAATATTTGATGGTGGTGATGGTCCAAGAAGTGCTGGGGACCTATCACAAGGAGTTTGTATAAAATATAAGCAGAATCAGAGAGGTGTGTAAGCAGAATTACACAAACCATTTGGACTCCAGCCCTCATTTTTAAATAGTTAATTTGTACTAAAACACCAGCTAAAAGTATACACAAAATTCTGGAAATTTTTCTTCCCTGATGTATTTTTCTTAAAACAAAACAGAAAAACAAAAGCAGCCTAGGGAGGCTGCAATTTTAAACACAGGGCCAATGGAAGTGGGAGAGGATGTTTAATCATCTCAAATCAACTGACTATGTGCTTTTTCACAGTAAGGAAAACAATATCAGCCTGTAATTTTTCTGCATTTGCTGCAGTGGAAAATGCAAATTTGTTCACAATTCTGAATGGAAATGGCAAAAGAGTAGCTAAGTAAAAAAAAAAAAATTGGAGAGAAGATGCCATAATCTGTGATTCATGTATTTTGACCCTGACTAAACTTATTTTACTGTGCTGCTTTAAGAAACAGATTAATTAAGTAAATCATTAGGGAGTGTATGAAATGTCAAATCTGCATCCATTAAAGAAACCCCCCTCCCATTGTCTATGAATTCTGGATAAGAAGCTTATTTGGATAGCAAAATAAATTAAAATTTGTTCCAGGACAACAAAAGAGTACTACTAAATGAAATGAAATATGCCATAGAATGCTGATTTGGACACAACATACAATTCTGAATATAGACATTGTTAGTAACTCTCTCTCTCTCTCTCTCTCTCTCTGGCACAAGAAAAATAGTAATACTGTGAATCAGTCATGTGAGCAAAACATAAAATGGAAGAGTTTTGTAGAATTAAGGACAGCACACAATGAAGTATCAATTTTGAGATGATAAGGTGGGTTTGCTATTAAGTAGCTAAGTTAACAAAGCTTCCATGGGGAACAGTATTCACCTGTCGTCCTTTTGGTTGTGTTGTCGATGGCAAGTCCTGCAGAATAAGTCAATCCAGGAAAAGAAATTTCACTTTACTTTAAATATACATTACAAAAGTTGTACTGTTACCACAAAAAGTTGATTTGCAAGTATTAACAACTTAAAACGTTTTAAAAATGATAATTTCATAGAAAATATGTTAAACCCAGGCTATTTAGCAGCAAGCTGAAGAAAGCAAGTAAAGTTTAAGCAGACAGAAAATGTGCTTTTAATAGAGAATTCATCATCTTCAACACAAAAGCACCTGTAAGTGAATGAAGCTCTCGGATGGGATAGTTATAGCAATACATTTTGTCAGTACAATTTGAAATATACTGTGTCTAGCCACTGTTTAAACATTTTACAAGTTTATTTAACTAATATGGTTTTAAAGATATTTTTAATCCATGTACATTTCAGATTACCCATAAACCAACTTATCCTTTTACTAATCACAACTGCAATACTTTAAACAGCACATAGATACGCTGGTATTTAAATTAATGAAAAGTTCACAGAAAATACAATTTCTTAACAAAATATTTAGACTGACAGTACAAGAGACATTGCAATAAAATATAGTCTCTACAGGTGCTTTCTAACGTTTTACCATATATATTCAGACAAAGTCAAATGATAAATATTAGTCACATCAACTATTATATTTAATAGTACCTTTTCGCCTGAATATATGGCTAAAAAGGAAGTACTTTGTGTTAAAGATGTGATGTTAATAGCTTGGCTTATAAATGCAGTTTAAAGCCAATTCATTTTTGCTTTTCATATCCAGGCAAGGCTCATATTTCACAAAATATGTGCACATACCACAACAGCAGAGGACACACCAATTCCTTAACTCAGATAGCGGAAACCAATACGGCAATCTAGAAAGTATTTTACAAAACAAAAATGTCCAGGTCTGGAAAAAGCCCAAACACCTGCTAATACTAGTATTTTGCTTGAAAATGCTATTTCAAAAACTTCAGAATGGGAATTAGTCCTTTTTTTGCTTAGTTTTGAAAAAGTCAGGATGAGGAAAATGATAAGCATATTTCAGGGATGAGTGAATTTTTACATTACAACTGAATGTAACTCATTAAACCGATTTTAATGAGAATATTAGGCTGCTGAATAAACCCCTGAATGAGAAAAAATGGGGAATTACACATCTAAGAATTAAATTTTACTTTATCAGAAGAATACAGTTTTCCACTGAGCATGTCATCATAATAGGAATGGTAGATGAGCACCAACAAGATTTGAATACTCTCTGTCTAGAACTGGAGGTCTTACCGAAACAGAATTGTTAATGCTGCTATGACCATTAGCTGGGGACTGTCTGGATGTAGAGGGGGAATCTCTCTGAAATAAGACACAAGGTTCATTATCACACAACACTACTATAGAAAAACAGATATATTTAAATCAACAGTTAAACTCACAGGTTTGGAATAATTTTATTTAGCCTTTTCATCTCTGGAAGATTTTATATTTTAAAAAGTACGAGTTTACTAAAATATAAGCCTTGATCAGAACTCACATTTTCTTAGTATCTGGAAAAATTTTATTTTGCTGAAGAAGAGTACCAAAATGATGAAACTGATTAACTTAACTGCTCAGAGCCATAAAGAATGGGCGGTATAAAAATCCAAATAAATAAATAAATTTTCTTCATCTCTTGAATTTTTGCCCTGAATAGCCATAACTGATCTTGAAAAAATTATACAATTATTCTTCTTGGTTTGTGTATCATGGCAATGTTTTTTAGCCATGGTAATATCATGGCCTTTTCAGAGTCTGAAGTTGATTCAAGAGTCGACATTAAGGTAGGAATATGGCTTTCAAAAATGTCTATGGGATGTAGGACTTTGAGAAATATTAAGATAACATTTATTTTCTGTTGGGGTAAGACATGAAAGCCTCAGCTATGTGGATAATTCTGCAGGAAATACATGACAGAAAAATATGAAGACAAAGATACAAGGTTTGGATATTTCATTATGGGAATACTCAAAATCAGATTAGTACATTATTTATTAAAAAGTTTTTAAATCCATATTAAACAGTTGTGACTATATGCATTTGTGATAAAGGCCAATAGCCCCTTATCTTACGAAAGCACAGAGTGGAATAAATTTTTCAGATATAATTAGGAATGTAAATAATTATGATTATATTTTCACTTACCAATGCATACATAAGTACAAAATAGGACAGCTGAATCTTTTTGTGAGCAGTCCCCTAATGCGATCAGAAGGAGTGGCCCTACTGAGACTACCCTTCTCTTAAACAGAGGACCAAGGAGAAGATATTGCAGAGCCTTTGTATTGTGGCCAAATGTTATGGTATCCTTTGCCTAAGGAAAAGTTAGAATTGAATCTAATAAGGCCTTAAAGATCAACAAGATTTCTAGGGTACTGACAAAGGGAGCCTTGCTTCTTTAAAGCTTATACTCTGGAAATCGTGATATTTTTAAAGGTGCAACTGGACTTGAATCTAGCTCTTCTACTGTAGACCAGCATACAGGAATTTTTTAAAAAGGAAAACCTATAACTTGAATGGCCTTTTATCGTTGACTATTATATGATTTCTCCCCCAGATTTGGCAACTCGCCACCCTATCTAGAGCTATCCTAGAGCTAGAGCTATCGGTACACACAGTACCGAATAATAATAAGATAAAATATAAAATATTAGGACAAAGAATTGTCTGGAAAACTTGTAAAATCTCCAAAGTTAACTTCACACGGCATGCAAATTCATGTAGCAAAACTCTTATTGTTGATGTTTTTAAAAAGAAAAAGTGCTTTATTGGGAAGGTAAATATGGAATAAAAGGAGTGGGGGAAGGGGAACATAAGGTTTTCCCCATTGTTGATCTGCTTGAAATCACTGGTTCACACAGATTTCCTCTTACAGAGATCCTTATATATGTTTACTGAAATTCTGAAGTCTTGGGGGTTATGCAGCACAGAAGTGGTAGGCAGGGATACAATTAACATCCCTCTGCTACCACCTCTTTTTTTATACTGGTGATCTGCTACACATGTACGCATCTGAATGTGTATTTAGTTCTTTTACATAATGAATTTCAGAAATAAAGATAAACATTCAGAACATCCTGTTCAGAATTAAAATGTGATGATCCTGGAAGATCACTGCTTCACTTTTCATTTTTTTTGTTTCATTAATACAGTTCACAGTTATTTGACTTGATCTGAATTTGCTGTTGGTTCCTTATGTAAAATATTGAGGAAACAATATGCATATATACACTGTTTTGACAATATACAGATTTCTCAACATACTTCAAAGGGTTTGTTTGCTTCTAATTTGAGGCTATTCTGTGATCAGTAATCTCAATGAAATATACCACCAAATGAAGAGGATATTTAAGGTTTAATTTATTTGCCCTTGTTTAGTTACTTGATATACTGATAATTCTATGGACTGTCATGCTACTCTTTGAACAGACAGTTAGTGCGAAAAATCATAATATGTATTTAAACCATTATATACTGCCTTTCTCTCCAATTTTCCTGTCCTCCATTTTATCATCATAACAACCCTGAGAAGTATGTTAGGCTGAAAGGGTGTGACTGGCTCAAGGTCACCTGGTGAGTAATATGAAGCAAAATCTGTGAAAGGGTGGCTAGAGTAATTATAATGCATTTGCACTTCAAAGTGTTCTCACTATTACTGTGGTACAGAATTAATAGTGTTGAATTCTGATAAAAATGATGAATTAAATACACACTGTAATGCAAGAAGTTTTGTTAGTTTTCATGCTTTCAATCTTTACAACACCAGAAGTGTGCTGCAGAAAAAAAATAAGCATGGTAGACAGTATGTCTACATTAGGTTAGAACAGGAAGTTTTGTTTATTATGTGATGATCAAGTAAAAAAAAACAACAACCCACCATTCCATACCCTAAAAAGAAATAGAGATAACTAAATAGAGATCAATAATATTCTTCCAGCAGAGTGAGATAAATAGCCTTGATCTCCAAAAGAGTGAAAATTAATTCCTAACACCTGCATAAAGTTGATAGACTACACAAAAATGTGAGATTAAGTCAAGCCTAAATTGGCTGCTATTGGTTTTCCAGGCTGTGGTCTGGTAATTTTAGTCCCTGATGTTTTGCCAGTAACTGTGGCTGACATCTTTGAAGGTTGGACACAGTAAGACGGGAATGTCAGTCAGTTGCTGGTAAAATGTCAGGGACTGAAATTACCAGGCAACAGCCACATAGCTCAGAAAACCCACAATAGCCAGTTGACTCTGACTGTGAAATCCTTTGACAAGCCTAAATTGTTCCAACTGTTGAAGAACCCTTTTGCCACTGTGAATGCCAGTGCAGGGATGCTCTGGAAGTCCATCTTGGATGCTCTGGAAGCTTCTGATTGGAGAATGATTTCCCTCAATTTTGGTCCTAGTTTAGGAGAAGTTATAATCTTACATATCTCCCAGCACTTTTCTCCCTGGCTTCCTTCATAGCCTCCTTTTATATAATTTCTTCCTAATCCCTTCTTGCCCTTCCCTCTCTCTAGTTCATAAAGCTCCCCTGAACTTCCCTTCCTCTTTTCCCAGGTGCAGCTGAGGATTCCCCCGTGGAGGCTGGGCTATGCTCTGCTGATGTGAAAAGTAAATGCCTGTTCCTGCCTGGGCTGTGTTTGCCTCAGCAGCTTCAGGGTTGACAAGTTCTGTGCTGTGGTGGGGGAAAAGTTGACTGTGCAACAGCTATGGCCAGCTGCCACTGCAGCTTGGGATAGACCTGAAGGTGGACATGACTGCCTCTCCTAACTCCTTGCTGCTGGGCTGCAGTGGTGGCAGCAACGCTGGTGGCGATGTTTTGGGGCCTCATCTGGCCTCCATTATTTCCTATGGTGAGAATTTATGAACAGACCAGAGATTAGTTCGGGGTACCCACTTTAGGGGCCCCTAGAATTGGACTCGCTGGTCCAATCTTTCTGCAACTGAGGAGGGCATATTCTTTTGAGGAGAAGCTCCTATAATCACACTATACGGTTGGTGCCTCTACCTCAAACCCCCACCAACTGAGCCCAGAAAAGAGAAAAAGGGAAAAATTCCTATAGGTCTAAATAGCACTATTGGTTTCTGTGGGACCAAACTGATTTAGATTCAGTCTAATCAGTTCAACTAAACAAACAAACAACAATAACAAAAAACACTCTATGTGTAATTCAGATAAATAAGATGCAGTCCGAATTGGTCCAAATTCCCACCCCCCCTTGCATATCCCTACTTAACAGCTATATTTGTAATCTACACTGAGACTTCTAAACCTTTGTGTCGGTTTGATTCCCCCAAACACCTTTTCCTAGAGGGAAATAACCAGCCCATATGAATAAATGTATTATATCTACTACTACTGGATTTCCAAGTCTGGCATGCCAGCCTATTTCCTGTATATTATTGCACGCTACTGTATACATAATTTTAGTAGTGATTTTATTTGCAAAGAAATCATATTGGAAACACATATATACTTTACTCCTACACATATACTTCAATCAATGGTATCAGTTGTTGAGGCAGTTATTAATATTATATTTATTTATAGACTGCTCTCTCTGGTCAGGATCAGGGTGGTGTACAACAATTATAGTACAAATTTCTGATTTAAAAAGTATAAACTTAATAAAAATATAAAACAGATAAAACAATCGCCTACAGCTTCATTTGTTTTCCATTTGATGACCTTGATCTATATTTTGTCTCTCCAGCCATTGGTTGTGGTAAGAAACTGGGTGGTGTGTGTGTGGGATGCTTGATGTTATTTACTTACTGTTGGCCTCAACCATATGCCTGGTGGAATAATGCTGTTTTGTAGGCCTTATATAACTTAGTTAGCTCTGCCAGGGCCTGAGTGCCTGTCAGCATATTCCACCAGGCTGGGACCAGAGCTGAAAAGGCCCTGACCCTGGTCAAGGCCAGACACACTTCTTTAGGGCCAAGGATCAGCAACATATTAGTGTTCACTGATGTTCTTCTAGGGGTATAAGGGGATAGGTGGTCCCTTAGATAAGCAGGGCCCAGACTGCTAAAGATTAATACCAGAATCTTGAACTTGATCTGGAATTAAACTGGTAGCCAATACAGCTGTTTGTGTACAGGTCCAATATGGCTCCTCCATTGTGTCCTGGTAAGGACTTATGCAGCTGCATTTTGCACCAGTTGTCGTTTCCAGGTCAAGGCTAGGGGTAGATCCATGTATAGCGAGTTACAGTAATCCAGCCTAGAGCATCACTGTGGCTAGGTTCTCTGGGATCAGATAGGGCACTAGTGGTTTAGCGGTGGAATAATGCCTGCTGAGCTACTGTTGTGATCTAAGCCTCCATTGAAAGAGAGGCATCAAAGATCACCCCCAAATTCCTGATGAAGGGTGAATTGCACCCAGTCCAGGTAGGGGAGATACGCTTCCTCTTCTGGCCCTTTCCCCCACAGCTCCAGATCTTCCTTTCTTTGGGAGGTTTAGCTTTAGGCATCTCTGCTGGAGCCATTCCTCTATTGCCTTCAAACACCTAGCCAAGGTATCTGGGGGAGCATTCAATCAGTTTCCCATCAGCAGACAGAGCAGGTGTCATTCACATATTGGTGAAGAAGAAGAAGAGTTGGTTCTTATATGCCCCTTTTCTCTACCCGAAGGAGGCTCAAAACGGCCTTCCCTTTCCTCTCCCCAAAACAGACACCCTGTGAGGTGGATGAGGCTGAGAGAGCCCGGATATCACTGCTCGGTCAGAACAGTTTTATCAGTGCCGTGGCAAGCCTAAGGTCACCCAGCTGGTTGCATGTGGGGGAGCGCAGAATTGAACCTGGCATGCCAGATTAGAAGTCCATACTCCTAACCACTACACCAAATTGGCTCTCACTACTGACATCCCAATCCAAACCCCCAACAGCTAAAAAGCTGAAATGTATTCACAAAGAGAACAAGCCTTATTAGAGAATACAGAGAATACTGTATTACATATAACAAAATGTAAAGTATCCTTTATAAGAGTAGTCCAGAATTCATCAAGCAAGTAACTGAACCATTTTCATAATTGGGGTAGAGGGGATTTGGACTTGCAGATAGGAATAAATTTATGCTTGCAGAATGGAACCTACATTTACTAGCATGCTATATAATGAATAGTGGTAATGAGCTCCCTTTCTTTTTTCCATATTTTTGATTAAAACAAAAGCCAGGCATTGCTACTGTTGATTTTTGAAAATTTTAAGTGTTCTCTATAAAACAGAGTCTTAATGATTTCCCATTAAAGATACTACTACATTGTCTTCTAGCCCGTTGTATTTTTTTGTTTTCTCTAAACTTTATGCTTTTGTATCTGTATATTCTAAGATGTCTAATCAAAATCAGGTCTTGAATGCTATAATTTAAAAGGCAAGATTAACATGCATTCCCTTGAGATCTTGAATGTATAAAACTTAAAATCTGCAGAAACCAATGGAAGATGAAAGCATCTGGCCTGTATTAAACTCTTATTAGGGATGGGCACAAACCAGCTCATGAACCAAAATTTGTCCTGAACTTGGACTAGTTTGGCTTTCAAACTAATGTTTGAGGAAAGTGGCATCTATAAACATTTAATGAACTTGTGACTTGTTTGGCTGTTTGGGGCCAGACATATAACCCTTCGGTTTCACTTCTCCCCCCTCGGTTTCACTTCTCCCCCCTCGGGGTGAGCCATTAAACCCTTCGGTTTTTTTCCCTCCAAAGTGGGGAGAAGTGAAACTGATGGCTTAAATGGCTGACAGCCAATTAACCCTTTATGGATTGGAAGAAAGGTAGAAAGGAAGTCCCTACCAAGGTGGTCCCCGCCCCCTTTCTCCCAGCCATGGCTTGCCACAGCCAGGAGAAGGGGGAACCAAATTTGCTGGACCAGTTTGGGTTAGGCTCTTTTGGGTCAATATGGGGAATGTCTTGAACTGCTTTTTGGGGTTCATGCCCATCCCTACTCTAAATACACTGACTCACAAATTATATATATTTATATCAATTATCAATGGCATTTCCATTATGTTAAAAGTTTTCATGTGAAAGAGAGTCATTATGGTAGCTTGCTTAATATTTTGTTCTTCTAAATGTTATTTCATTCAGAGAATCACTGCTACTACTTCACTTTCCAAAAATGGAATCTCCTGATCTCAGAAGAGCCATCTCAAGAAACTGTATTGCAAATACAAAATGTGACAGGTTTGTCCTACTTTTTGGTGCTGACAGAATTCCAAGTGTCAACTACACTGGTCAATATGATGCAATATACTGATTTATCAGGCAGCATCTGCATGTTGTATACATTAAGTTTACAGATGGGGAAATAAAGGAAATTCTAACCTATCTCAAAGATGACATGTAAATCCACATGAAAATGAAGACCAAGTATTAAGATATAGAAAAAAGATGACATACTCAAAATCAATTCATTTTTTTAACTTTAACAATTAGAGGCATTAACAAACAAAAAGGACATAATGCTAATAGAAAACAAAATTCTGAGGGAGCACACTTTGCTTTATATGCCTGAAATCTCTTGGTACCAATATAATGATGAAGAAGAAGAGTTGGTTCTTATATGCTGCTTTTCTCTACCCGAAGGAGGCTCAAAGCGGCTTACAGCCGCCTTCCCATTCCTCTCCCCAAAACAGACACCCTGTGAGGTGGGTGAGGCTGAGAGAGCCCGGATATCACTGCTCGGTCAGAACAGTTTTATCAGTGCTGTGGCAAGCCCAAGGTCACCCAGCTGGCTGCATGTGGGGGAGTGCAAGATCGAACCCGACATGCCAGATTAGAAGTCCACACTCCTAACCACTACACCAAACTGGCTCTCTTATATTTTGCATATAAGCCTGGATATTTATTAATTACTCACATCATTCTTTACATGTATCATAGTTCTACATGGTGCTGGGGTAGTTTAATTGGAGAAATATTTTAAACAAAGATATAACTATTTGGGTTGGGCTGGCATGTGGAACAAATTGTTCCATGCATCAAAGTGTGTTGTGTTAGTGCTACATGAACAACAACTTTCCATATAGCAAATTGCTAAACCAAAGGAGATACAGAACTGTGACTGAATATCTCTAGGAATTTTGGGGGGTTTGGGGCTGCATCATGTTTGGTTTGGGGCTGCAGTGTTGGAGGAGGTTAAGTTTCACCTTTTTTTAACTTTGCTGTTTTCCTGACAAGATCAACACCCTACTTTGACCTATAAGAATATATATATATAGATACCTCTATGGCAGTGGTCCCTAACCCCTGGTCCGGGGACCGGGACCGGTCCGTAGATCAGTTGTTACCGGTCCGCAACTCCTCCTCATCCTCCTCCCCGGCTGCTGCCTCGGGGGCTGCCCTGTCACTCTGCCACCAACTCACCTTTGGTGCTCTCCGGTGGCTGCCATGGCTGGGGCTCCCCCTCGGTGTGGCACTGCACAGATGCTGCTGGCAGCACCCCCCAGCAGGTGGCGGGAAGTCAGGGGCATCAGCGGGAAAACAAGTGGAGCAGGGGCTCAGGTGTTGGTGACATCCCTCGGCAAAAGACTACCCCCCCCCAACCCAGGGCCTCAGTAAAATTGCCAAACGTTGACCGGTCCCCGGTGATAAAAAGGTTGGGGACCACTGCTCTATGGCACCTGGCTAACCCCCCTCCCCCAAGCTAGTATCAACATTAGGGAAGGAGCCCAATTTTCACTGCAAAATAGCAGAGAAGGCTGGTTTGTTTTGTAGAAGAAGAAAAGGCTTCAGTTCCACAATACAGCAGCCCTATTCTGAATTTTGTCTTTCCCCTCTGCCTTGGCTGCTTTTGGTTATTTAAAAGACAATGAGAGTACAAAAAGTCGATCTCATGTTGTTTGACCCTCAGGGACTTTTAAATGCCATTTCTAATATGGCATGGGAACCCGATACTCCCAAGCAATCCACTTCCCTTGGGCATGTCCAAGCTCTTCATACTGATAGTAGAAAAAAATACATGTAGTTGGGGATTCTAAAACTTAGCCTTTCTCAACTGTTTTACTCTTTAGAAACTCCTAGAACATTCTTCAGGCTTTGAGAAACCCCAGAAGTGGCACAATTGTGCAGAATACGGTTGGGAAACATAGCTGAGTAGATGTTCACCCAGGGCTCCTCCCCTTCCTAACCTCCTACAGGTCCATCACTGGCCATTTTGGGAGGGGGGGAAATGGGTTGACACGACCATATATGGCCATATCTTTAAACCGCCCGTGGCGCCACGGGCGCCACGGACTATATAATTCGGTAAGGGGTCTGGAGGTGGGATTAGTCAGTGATGAGGAAGGGTTCGGATTGGACCTTTCCTCATGACAGACAATCGGAGGGACCAATCGGCAGGTGCGAAGCGCCTGCCGATTGGTCCCTCCGATTCCCAGCTCCAGCAAGTGCGAGCCGCGCACAGCGCGGCTCGCAGTTCCTCCTGACCTGACGCGGCGAGAGGCGCAAAGCACCTCTCGCCGCATCAGGCCGCCGACCCAGGGAGCCCCTGGCAGTCGCGCGAAGCGCGGCTGCCGGGGGTTCCCTGCCTGGCGGGCTGATGCGGCGAGAGGCGCAAAGCGCCTCTCGCCGCGTCAGGCCGCCGCCCGGGGGAGCCCCCGGCAGTCGCGCGAAGCGCAGCTGCCGGGGGTTCCCTGCCTGGCGGGCTGACGCGGCGAGAGGCGCAAAGCGCCTCTCGCCGCGTCAGCCCGCCCACGCCGAAAGAAGCTCGCCGACGACGACGAGGGACCCTCGGACCAGCCTGCAAGAAGCCCGGACCTCCGCCGCTGCCGCTGCCTGCCGCCGCCGCCTTCCGTTCCCCTGCCACCGCCGCCCGGCTCTCCCCGCCCCGCCGCCGCCGCCAAGGGGCCGGGCCCGCTGGCCAGCAGGGGCAGGAGCGGCGGCGTCGGCGGACAAGCGGCGGCCGAAGGGGACGAGCAGGCGGCCGGCAGGAGCAGCAGGAGGCGGCGGCGCCGGAGGAGGAGCGAAGCCCCGGCCGCTGCCATGCCTGGCCGCGAGAGCGCCGAGAAGTGGACCCTCGGTCCAGCCTGCAAGAAGCTCGCCGGCGCCGCTGAAGGAGCCGCAGACCAGCACGCCGAAGACCACTGTAAGGTCCTTGCGCCCGCTGCATTCCCCTGCAGCGGGCTTGATTACTAGTCACTTAATAAATGTTTAACAAATTAAAAATAATATATTAAAAGTTAATTAACTCCCACCCATTTGGGAAAACTTTCCAGGGTGAAAAAGAAACCCTGGTTGAGACACTTCATCCCCCCCCCCCCCCGTTTAAAATGTGCAGTGATTGGTAGACATAGGGAAAAGTTTAAACTTTCCTAACAATGGCAATCCCATAGTACTTAGCTTTTTGTTATACTGAAATTAATAACAATTGATTTTCCCCTAAAGTAAAGAATATGAGGCGAAAATGAAATTAGGACTCAATTAGATAAAATATTGATGCCGAATAACAACTTTCAATATTAAAATGGTGATCATTTGTCTTGAAGATTCTACAGACAGAGCATTGCTTCCTCTCTTTGGTGTCTATCCAATTGTATTTAATCATTTCCTCAATGTTGGAACCCAGATTGCTTTCAAAAAGCATTTCAAGCTGAATACTTAAAAAAAATCTTGACCTCTATTAGTAGAAGCTATCACTGCCACTGCCTAATGCTGGGAGCAATTGAGGGCAAAAGAAGAAGGGGACGACAGAGAATGAGGTGGCTGGATGGAGTCAATGAAGCAGTAGGTGCAAACTTAAATGGACTCCGGGGAATGGTAGAGGACAGGAAGGCCTGGAGGATCATTGTCCAGGGGGTCTCAATGGGTCGGACACGACTTCGCTCCTAACAACAACATCACTGCCATGCACATTATATCACTGCATTTTTTATTCAAGTGAAGAATACTAAAACTAATTTAATCTGCTCTTATCTCTGTTTAAAAAATGTCCTACAACTAAAAGTACCAAAAAATTCTAAGCATGTGCAACACATATATAAAAAATAATGTTACTTTAAGTTCCTCCTCAAAGCCTTCCTGGGTGATCTGTAGGGCTTTTTAAATTACTACAAATGTGCATATGTTTCCTACTTTGTGCACAATTATTTTTATAGGATGTTGTATTTTCTGGGCATTCAGCAGCATTCTGTATCTGGAAAATATCCTAACCCCCCCCCCCCCCCCCCCGGATAACATGAACATTCTACAGTGACTGTTTTGACGAGTGTAGTTGAGAATGTGCCACACCTACAGAAAATAGTTCACATTGCATTTAGTGATGTAAATGTAACATCCCCTTCCTGTTGGGAAAAAAAAAGAAGCCACACAGATCCCAAGTGTTTTTAACCTTCATAACCTTCATACTGTTGCACGTTAGTCATGCTTTTAAAGGAGTGAAAAGGAGCATGGATATCCTCCTTTGAAAAGATTGCCTCTTCCTATTTATTACAAACTTACTGGATGTTGTACTATTGACAAAGATCAGTCATTTGCAGGATTATTTCCTAATGGCCTAAATGATCTCATAGCAAATATTAAAACATTCAGTTTCTATTTTAAAATCATGAAGCTGCCATTTAAATTTCCATTAATATATGTTAACAGAAACCACACACAGGAAAAACTGATACACTTGAGCATGCAGTATTTTAAAGTATGACATCACTTACATAGTATTTGTCCCAGTTTGTTTGCTAAGTAGGAAAAACATCCTTCCTTAAAATGAATTTAATCATAACAAATCTATTAAAGCATATTTTATACAAGCACAGAATCTTTTTTATAATCTTAAAACAACTCCAAGCAAGCAACTATAAACATTTTACATGGGCAACAGTGAAAAGAATCTTCCTTTATTTCATTCCAAAAATATTCTAAATAGTTTTACACTGCGACACTGCAAAATTATACAAAATTAAACATTAAGAGGTAATCTAATTATACTCAGTGCAATTCTAAGTAATCTGTAGAAATTTAGCTCATTTAAATATTTCCATTTCCTTCCAGGTATTTTGTCTGTCTGGTTGTTGTAAAATTCAGATATTCCTAGTATTTTAAATATTTTCCCTTTAATTTAAAATTCAGTTTTACAGAATTAATAAAAATAACTGGATTACACTCCTACTTACACTCTCTCCCTGTATTTTTGCCTATATATTTTGAAAAAATATACCTATGTACTGATTTCACAATCTTCTACTTCTCTTAGACATCATGCACAGTATTTTACCTAGATCTTTATTTCCCCACTGCATATTAGCATGCTAAATATATTTCGCTCTGTCCAATTTATTAAAATTACAATTATCAAACCATCCAAGTCAGGCTCTCCTTGAATCTCCACTCAGCACAGCCACAAAAATGAACGTTCACACAAAATAAAGTTCTCATGTTTCTTAAGCAAAAATTGCTACAAAGTCTTAATAGCCTAACCTTATTCTTTAGAATACTCCACTGAAGCACACCTGAAGCTTTCCTGAAATTCTGGATCAGAATATCAATGTTAACATTTTACAGAAAGTAACATTGATTTAACAATTGCCTAGCAGGGTGCCTGTCAAATTTATTTGTCAAATAGGATACAACTTCTCTCACTGTATTCCTTATAATTGAATTTTACCTTCTCCTTTTGTGAGTTTTTATCTTCCTAACATGGCATTTCTACTAAACTATGTTACTGCCAGTCACATTCCTCTTAAGCATATATGCAACATTTTCACCAGGAAGTAATGTTACAATTTTACTCAATATACATTAAGAATATGAGGTTGGATTATATGTACGGTGAGTACAGAATGGAACTTTTCTGCAACCCCCATCATGCTGCAGTTTTCTGTGCCACCCGAAGTCCTGCTCCTGGTAATTGGTGGAAACTCAGGAACAACAAGAAGATCTTTCAGGGTTTTCTTAAGGGGAAGTGTCACATGATAAAATCTGATCCAGGGATTTGGATCCAATCAGTTTTTCTTCTAATAAGAAAAGGAAGGGTCCCCCCACCCTCTGGATGCCAAAAAAGGTATGGTTAGTATTACAGGATCTGCATATACAGAAGTTATGGAAGCTGTAACAGGGAAGAGGGTTGGGAGAGATGGAAAGAAAAAGCAGGATGGATCCAACCCATTGCTGGATACCATGTATCATCCCACCTTATTCCATAAGATCAGTTAGTCTAGTAAATAAAGTTGTATTTATACAGAACTATTTACACTGGATTGGCTAATTTATTGTCACCTTAAAGTTGGGCTTTACTAGTCACTAGGCATTGGGGACAATCAGGCCCCTCATACTTTTGCT
This sequence comes from Paroedura picta, assembly GCF_049243985.1. Lineage (NCBI taxonomy): Eukaryota > Metazoa > Chordata > Lepidosauria > Squamata > Gekkonidae > Paroedura > Paroedura picta. The sequence continues at coordinate 66,049,271 of NC_135374.1, read as the reverse complement.
GCTTGCTAGCTAAATAAATAACACACATTTCAATAATTTACATTTGTAGCTATTCCCTTTATATTTAGATATATGTCTCACCTTTTCATGTGAATATCTTCTGGTCCAAAAGTACCCATTTTCCTATATTACAACTACTGTCTACTTAGAAAGGTCAAACTCATTTTTGAACCCTTTCTCCTTTGCTTTATTAGGTGCAACTCACTGGGGCCCTGACTTGATGATATTTTCCCCTTTACACGCCAGTACTCATACATTTGCCTTTATTTTAAAATATATATATTTTAAAGAACTTCCATTGTTTGTCTCCTTTTAGATACTAATTTCCTTTATCTCAATATTTTGCAATTGTAGTTCCAGGATTTTAATTGTGAGAAATGATCAGATCTATGAGTTCTCTTTCCCTTCCTTCATATCCTTTGATTCACAAAATCCTGTTCATCCACAGCTGAGTACATATTTAAACATGCTTTTACCAACCAATATCTTAATAGTTTGCTTTCCTTTAGACGCACTGAAAGACCCTTTCCTCCATTACAGGCTGTTAGGGGTATTTAATGAGCTGATGCAATGAATATGAAAGAAGGACGACACAGTAGGTGGGTAGAATCTACTCTGTTCCGTTATCTTTGTTGTAAAATTGGTGTGCATGATCTAACAGCACAGGCAGAAACAATTTCCCAGAAAGCAATAACACTCAGCCATCAGCAGGCAGTTAGTTACAAGACTGAGAGGAAGGAGAACAATTCATTAAATTTATTACCTCACATGAAGAAGACTGAGTGCGATAACTTGGCACAATCTTGAAGGTGATACTACCTCGCATTTCTCTCTGGAAAAAGCAAAGTATTCAGTTTTCTTTCAAAAAAGAAAAACCACAAAGAACCACAATATTTCAAGAAAATCAGAAACCTACCAACTATAGCTGGTCTGACACTCTAATACAGGAATAGATAGGAAAAGCCGATGATAAGCATGTAACTGCTTTTAGAAACAGACACATTTGTATAACTCTGCTGAAATAAAGCCAAATGTGAAGCTGATCATCTTGAAAGAACTTCAGAAATCTGCACACTTAATTTCTTGTTGATTGTATGACTTTTGCTCATTTCTTGGTACTGTATACATCTTAAATGTAGAGATTTAGATGAATCAGATATGTATATAGGGATGGGCACAAACCAAAAAATTGCAGTTTGGTTTGGGGTGGTCCTGAACTCAACCCCAAACCGACTAAAAATGCCCTGAACTGAACCTGCCAGTTCAGACACCTTTCTCCTGGTCATGGCACGCTGCAGCTGGGAGAAAGGGGGGATTGCCTGGAAAGGGTTATATGGTTGGCAGAATTCCACTTCCATTCCATTCCACTTCCGCACTTGGAAACAGAGAGGAGCAAAAGGGATGGTTTAAATAGTTCACAGCCATTTAAACCTAACAGCTGATAAGTGGACCAACCAAGCTGTTAGGTTTAATTTTTTTTCATTACTTAGGTTTAAATGGCTAGCAGCCATTTCACTGATCGATTTTGCTTCCTCCACTTTCTTACTGCTGTCTCCCAGGCTTTTTTTGTGGTCCCTAGCAACATTTTTTGTGTGTGTTGCAGAAGACTGCTATGGGAAAAAGTAGGGAAACACACAGTTCCAAAAGACAAAATAAATCAATGCTAGGGACAACAGTTTATTCTATTCCACTTTGGTGATGCAAGTAAATCAGAAGAAGAGGAGACGCAGTACTGTGATCACTATGTATATTTAAGTCTGAGGGAGGGATTCCAGGGAAGCAAAAATCACCTGAAGTATAGCCCTTTGAACTGTCAGTTGATGTCTAGCTCACGTGATGCTATAGTCTGGTGTTAACTGAGTTGAAAGGAATGAACTTTCATTTTCATATAATGGTCTTTTGAGTACTTACAAGCATTTTTTGTAGCTGCTCTACTGTTTGATTTGCTACACTGATTCCATTTATTTCCCGAATTTCATCACCCACATGAAGAGTACCTACAAAATTAGTAAACAAAGATGTCATTCTGTAACACAAGTGCCAAACAGTGGCAATCCAAAGACAAATACAGAAATAGTATTAAAGCCAGAATTCATTAAAGGATATAGAAATCCCTTTACTTACAATAATCTTAATTAATTGCATCAATTATTAAATCAGTGTAGTCAGATCATGTACGCAATTAAAATTTATCTTTCATAATTCCAAATTGAGTGAATACAAACACTTGCAGACTTGATAACATCAATAAAAAACCCAAGGTATAAGTAATTTGTTATTTTCTGTTGATGTTAAGTAATTATGCTTCATGCGTCAAGTTGAAGGAATGGTGAAAACTGGATACCACCTGGCCTATGTGCACAGCATTAATAAAAGTAAAAGCCCCCCAGAAGTTCAGTTACTTTACTTAAAGCTATTAATTATACAATGTGAAACTAGCAAGACTGCTAAAATGATCCTAAAAATCTCCATTTAACTATTATTTTAAAAGCAGGAAGCAATATAGGAAATGGGCATTATTGGTAAGTGAAAGTTTCTGAATTTAAAAACAATTTTAATGCAATTTCTATGTTTTCTGTGCTAATAATTTGTAACTATTAAAAGATATGAAGACAGACCCTTGGAACTGACAACATAATTGTAGCTGCTCCCCCCCCCCCGCCCACAGTTATGAAGAAGTCAGTGATTTCTTTTAAGTCACAATGGACCAGTCCACTTAGCAAGCAGAGTTGGCCATAGCCCTGATCTATGACCTTCTGGAACTGAAATACAGATTCTGCATTTTAGATATATGTTCTACAAGTAGCTTACAAGAATCCAGACTAAAAATGGTATGTGTATAAATATATATGAATAGTGGGAGGCAGGGGTTTCCTACCTCCCAATAGCAAAACAACCAAATGTCCTGCAAAATTTAAGCATATAATGATTATGGTGAGAATCATAACTGTAAATGGCAAATGTCTATAGTAAATAAAAAAATTAATCATTACCTGATGTATCTGGTAAATATAAAATGTTCAATGAATACAGTCATACTAAGATAGGCTTTTTAAAATGGGTGGTAAAAGTCAAGGTCAGAAAACAGCATAGCTAGTTCAAGATCTAGTCATGAATCAGTGGTCTTTCAAATCTTTCTTGAATGTTGAGAGAAGCTGCTTCAACATGTGCACAATTTCCATTTTGTTCTCTATTGGACCGGAGGGCTTCTTCCATGTTTTCCCTTTGCACCTGCCATCTCTCTCCCTCCACTACCTCTGGTGGTTTTTTCAGTGGATTTAAAAAATAAAAATGTCAGCAGGAATATCATGATAGTGACATACTTGTTATAGATAAACAACAAAAGAGCCAGAGGTGGAGGGAAGAGGAATGGCAAACATGTGGGGAAAGGCTACCAGATATGGAAAGGGACACGTAGAAATATGCAGCTTTCCATTGATGCTTTCTCCAAACCCACTTTGGGTAAGATCTTTCAGGATAGACTATATCAAGTGGATTTGAAGAAATGTGCAGGAGAACCAGGGAAAACTTGGAAGAGGTTAAATCCTCATAATAACACTGTGCAGCACCCTCCAAAAGAACTGCAGTTTTTTTTGAGGGGGGGGGGCTATGGAGGAAAATCTGTATGTGGAGGCAGCTGGAAAAAGTCGTATGGTAGCAAACACCAAGAATGCTTTTCCACAGAAGGAAAGGAGCACTGACTCCTTCCACAAACAAATTGGAGTCTATAAGTCTCAAGGAATCCTTCCATAAATCTTATGTTGTGCCTTAAATTAGCTGACTGCAGTGGACCAAATGCTCTTCCTCAGCAATTGTTCGACAGGTCAGGCCTCTCAGGTTTCAAAAACATTTTCTTGGAGAATGGAGAATACTGACTGAAGTAGCAATGCAGAGAGACAGGGCAACAAGAAAACTTTTGACAGCCTATTCAAGACATTAATGCATAGCAGTTTGGTTAATTTACATACAGGCTAAGACCATGTATATTTCAGGCACGGCGAATCAAGCTCACCTTTGCATCAATATTATGCTGCTTTTTGAAACTCAACTGAGAGACAAGCCTTATTACAGGCCTGACTGAAGCAGTGAGGCACAAGACCTCGACCCTTGAAATAGCACCGAGATATAATTTAGACTAGACGCTAAATGCAAATTTCACTCAAGAATTTAATTAATTCCAATCCTTGCACCAATCCTTACCTTGCCGGTGAATCATTCCTCCATGCATAATTCTTGCAACAATACAGTGGTTCAGCTCATTCATTTTTAAAGTGATTCCCTGGTAAGATCAATGAAATAACTCAGAAAATAATCAGCAACTGGATTCTTTGGGTGCTAAAGGCCAGTTCAGATGTCTGAAAAGTTCTCCATATAAAGTATGCCCAGCAAGGCAGTTGCATGGAGGAAGTAATGCCTTATTCAGCATTTTCCCAGTGACAGGTACTTTCTAAGCAATAGGTTGCATCATGGTTCTATGCTGAAGTGAGGCAGTAGCTTCATGCAGTAGATTTTGAAGGACAACAGCTCTTGCTGGCATCTTACCACCCTACCAAAAAGCTGCGGCAACTCATGCTTCCTCTCTCCTTGTTCCTGAGGCAAGTTTGAAAACAGCCTGGCAAGCCACTGAAGCTTACTGAACTTTTATTTATTTGTTTTATTTATTTTATTTATATCCCGCCCCTCCCCGGAGGCTCGAGTGGGTCACAACACAGTATACAACACAAATTTATAACCCCTAATAAAATACCCCTTAAAAAACTAAGCTAAAATCCCCTTAACCACAGTTCAAGATGTAATGTGACGCAAAAATCATTAAAAATCCCTAATTTACCCCAACTGGGGGGTGGTCATTCAAACGGTTGTAAGCTGCTTAACAATGGGGGTCAGATCTACCTTAGTGCGCCAGCCTCAACCATAGACCTGGCGGAAGAGCTCTGTCTTACAGACCCTGCGGTACTTACAGGCCCTGCGGAACTTGAAATACAAGATTAGAGGTGCCTGAGGAAGTTAGCTACAGTAGCTGTTCTGGTTCCAGAGCAGCAATGGTGAGGAATTAAGTACGAGGATGGTAAGCAATGGCTGAGAGATGAAACACGAGTACAGTATGAGGTGATCAACGGGTTTAGTGAGAGTTGAGGCAAATGGGACAAGAGATGAAGGGGCAGCAAGGGATGGTGGTGGCAAGGAGTGACAGCTGTTGCTGATCCAACACTTGCTTGCACTGAAGGTTTTTAAAAATTGTATTTATGAGATTGCTTCCATTTTGCTTCCCTGCTCCTCCTATTTTGGTATTAAGATCAGCTACCCCCGACGTTCCACATTGCTGCCCATTGCCAGTTGCTGCCCGGATCACATTCAAGGTTTTGGTTCTAGCCTTTAAGGCCCTTCACGGTCTGGGCCCCACAAATCTGAGGTACTGCCGGTCGACCTATGCCCCCCTCAGGGCTTTACATTCTGCTGGTACTGACTTGTTGGTGATTCCCAGCCCTAGAGAGACATGTCTGGCCTTGACGAGGGCCAGGGTCTTTTTGGTACTGACCCTGACCTGGTGGAATGAGCTCCTGTGTGTGCGCTGGGGCCAGGAAGCCTGGGATGCTGCCCAGCCATGGGTGAGTGGGGAGGGGCTGGGCCCCCACCGCACGCTACGGCGGGGGCAGGGGGACGCTCCTGCTGGCTCCACGGAGCTTGCAGGGGCGTGCGGTCACTGTAGGTCGGGGCTGGGCGGGCTGAAAGGCCTGTCGCTGTCAATTATACACAACGCCGGCCCGCCCCAGCCTCTGCTGGTGCCTGCGGTATCCTGGGGACCACGGAAGTTCCTGTGTTCTTATGATGCGGGCCTTCCGTGGCCCTGGGTTGGGCCATGCTAGCGGCAGGGGCATGCATAATTGGGGATTTTCTCCGATGCCCTGCCGCCACCATTCTGGCCCGTGCATAATGGGTTATAGTGTGCTTTCATGTGCTTTTCCCTGTCACTAATATCCTTGCATTGGTGTGCTTAAACCCCTATTTAGATCTTCAAGGAAATGGTAGTTATGATTTTTCGTTCTTTCTCTCTTTTTGGTTTTTGGATGCCTAGACTGACTGGCTTTTTAGTGAGTGCTGATATTATTTGACTTCTTGAGATTTGCTAATTCCACAGCCCCAGATATTTATAATCAGTTTAGTGAACTTTGTTTCTAATGTGTACTCTAGATGGAGTTCAATATTGCTTTCAGATCTGTAGCAGTGCATTGCCACTTTGTCAGGGACACCATTACCAGTGTGAGGGTTTCATGCTGGGCACAAAACGTAATCCATAAGCTCCTTCAGCATGGAATGAAAGGAAGGTGGTTCCACAAGAGTCAAAATATTTTAGTATGGATTAGGTCAAAATTGGAAAGTAGGTCATAATTACACTTACAAATGGCTAGGTTACATATATGATAACATGATGCTACCATACTGCTGCCTGGATTGTGCTAGCTCAGGCATTATTTCCTCTTATGTTGCTAAATCCAGGACACTTGGACTCTTGTGTGGGGGGAAATTTAACACATCTGAACTGGCTGGAAAGAATGGCTATGTCTACTATGAGAAATCTCTATAGCATCAGCAGTAACAATAAACAGTAATATTAATATTATTCAGGTATATGAGTGACTTTTTAGGAGGCAGTTCTATCATATATCATCCCTCCCAGAAAATATGTAGAACAATGTTCAGAATTTAGGCTTATGAAAGAAGAACAAAGTTGCAAATATTCTGAATAGACGTTTCTAAAAGAATAAATGCCTTATACATTTTGAAATCTCATAATCAGATTAATATAATTCAGATTTCCAGTTTCAGTACTGCCCTGCACATCACTCAAATCAGACAAATGAAATATTACAAAATGATCATGAAACTATCTATGTGTCTTTTCCCCCTGTGAAATGCTCTGTTCTTGCCAAAACAGCCATTCTGGTTTTTATTTCCATTTTACCTAGGGTTGTCAACTCCAGGTTGGGGAATTCCTAGGAATATGGGCACAGTCTGTGGAGGATGGAGTTTTGGATATGTTGCCATACAGTCTGCCCTCCAATACCACTGCTTTCTCCAGGGAAACCAGTCTCTGTAGTGTGGAGATCAGTTCTAATTCCACGAGTACTTCAGTCCCCACCTGGAAGTAAGCAACCCTAATTATAACTCAAGATGAACGTTTGAGTCCAGTGGCACCTAAAATACTAACAAAGTTTTATCAGTGTAAGTTTTCATGTGCATGCACACTTCTTTACCTGAAGAAGTGTAAGCATGCATGAAACTTTATGTTTTGAATAAAACTTTGTTGGACCAAAAGGTGTCACTGAATTCAAATGATGTTCTGCGGCTTCAATCTACTGTAGCTACCCATCTGGATCTATAACTCAAGATATCCTTTGTATGAAATTAACTTTCATGTTTATAATAAAAATACAGTTTCAGATACTGTAGAATCTGACTACTACAAAAAGCAGAAAGTTTCAAACTAACTTTCACAAGATTCATTCAAGACTCATCATTCACTATTTGATGATGGCTAGGATCCTTTTTGCATAGTGAATTGCCCCAGGATCAATGTTTTGGGGAATCAGTGCCCCCCCCCCCCCCGGCATCTTCATAGCATTGTCTTATGTTCGGTTTCCCTGTCTTAAGTCATTCTTAAATCTGCTTTGCTCCTAACATCGCAGAAAAACCTGGATGGCTGCTTTGTGCCAACCATTTTCCTTTACCCTGTCCCCACAACACTCATCTCCTTCCCTCCCCTATGGGGGTGGCTTTTATTTTTTTAAAGAGAGTCAGCACTACAATATAGTTGTATTGATATACTAATACAACAATAAGTATAATGGGCTCACTGACAGATTTCATTATAATAGTAAGTCTCCGGCCTCTTCCCTTGCAAAGATATACGAAAAAAAGACATATCTTTACCTGGTTCAAAACTAGAAACTTACTTTTCTTAAAATGAAAGCTGGAAATTCAGAGAACCTGCTACACCTATAGTTATAATAGTATATTGATATGATATGCTAGTGCCTATTTAAAAAAATAAAACTGCAAAACCCCTGGCAGTCTAAAAGAGGTAGGGTTAGTCACTTCTAGGGGACTGGAACAGAGAAACTGCAGAGATAACTTCTATGTGGAAGTCCTGTTCCTGCTGCATCTTATCTGCAGCCACACCAGCAGCAAGGAAACCACAACATTTGTGTGGAAGTCACCTAGATGCATTCAGACTTGAGAAGTTAAACATAGTGGTGTACATACCATGGGCTCATCTGTGTTTTTCTGGAACTGAACTAATCGTACTCTTGTTACATTCTCCATGTCCAAGTCACCATTGATGCTTTCAGGAGAATCTCCGTTTAAATATGGAGAAGTGGGAGGAGGTGTAACTCTTAATGCTTCATCACTGTAAACTTCATGTGCTACCACATCATGAGTTTGAAGTAAGGCCTGTAAAAAGATAGTCATCAGATTCCATAGTTTCTTGACACTAGTCCTCATCTACAGAGATTTAACATATTTTATACACATAATGACAGATTTTGAGACTCACATAGCATTCTTTACGTCAGATTTCTGAACTCAAACAATATTGTTGTATGAAATATCTGAAACACAGATGCATATAATGTACTTCTTATATTTAAATATAGAAGATTTATAAACCCAGAACCAGGAGCAGTTCTATAATAGTGAAAGGTAAGAAAATATGTCTTCCAAAGGATCCTTGATATAAGTTAGAACTATGACAGGAAAGAGTGAATCAAATCATGTATACAATAGACTTAGCCAATTTATTTCATAATAAACTAAGCTAGTTCCAGAATTTCTCTTCTGCATTTGACATTAGATCTGGGCTCCCTGGGTTCATCTCAATGATCTGATTGTCTCACTCCCATATTAGCAATCTGCTGTTCCTTGGCTAATGTGGGGCGGTTTGGGAGAGGTTAGTTAGTGCTCGCCTGTTGCCTAATGTTGATAGTGTGGATTGGTTTTAATGGTTTTAACTATGGGTTTTATTGCAATTTTTATCTTGTAAACTGCCATGAGCCTAAGGGAACAGCGGTATAAAAGTTTAATAAATAAAATAATAAATAAATAATAAATAACTATGCCACAGTCTGGCTGCGGTTGATCACAGTGCCATAGTTTTACCTGTGTTATCTTCTGATTCTCATCTAATTGACTCCACTGGAAACTCCCCAGGGAACTGTCTTTAGGACAAATAACTTTGGACTATTTCTCCTGTGTGAGACTGTATGAGGTAGTATTTCCCAACTTTGGAATCTGTTGGGGGGCATTTATTATTATTTTATTTATTAACCACCCTATCGTGTTAGGCGCAGGGAAGCTTACAATAGAATAAAATATTAAAACAAATATAAACACTTGCCCACTCTCCTATCAAGGGAGAGAAATAGGAGCTTATGAAAGTTTCAATTGCTGCTTGGCCAATGGGTTCTGATAGGGAGGCCAGTAGATCAGATGGTTTTAGGTGTCAACCAGATGGCTTTAGATGGCTTTTAGGCCTGGAGGAATAACTCTGTCTTACAAGTCCTGTGGAATTGTTTGAGATCTTGCAGGGCTCTGATCTCAGCTGGTAGATCATTCCATTAGGCTGGAGCCAGGCTCAAAAAGGACCTGGCCCTGGTTGAGGCCAATTTGATCTCTTTGAGGCTGGGAATCTTAAGCAGATTCTGCTGGCTAGATCTTAAAGTTCTCTGTGGGAAATAGTGGGTGCACCGGTTCTGTTATGCCTGGAAGACATTTATCTGCCCAAGGAGTCCAGGCGTGTAAGACGGATGGCTGTCCTTCAACAGATACAGTTGGGTGTCATCAGCATATTGATGGCAACCCAGGCCAAAACTCCTGGTTCAATTTGGCAAGGGGCCTGTCCTAGGCCACAGGAAATAATTAGCAGATGAGAACATGAGCAAGACTGCTTTTGAGCACAGTTATTCTATCTACTGGTAGCATCTTTAAGAAAACCCTTACTTTCTTTTGAACAAACCACATGAGAGGCTAGGCTCTGAACTGGAGTATCAACCATTGTGATTTGAAACAACCTGCAAACCTAGGAAGGAAAGGAAACTACTGGCTGGCCAGGATGCAGCACTAGAGATGATATTCTGCTAAGGCTGGACAGGGAATAGTCATCCATATTGTTATTGATAGATCTATCAGAGGGCTTTGAATCACATGACCATTCCTTTCTCATCTATATTGTTTACATTATTCTGCTTACAGACAGAATTATCCTTGAAGGGGAACTTGGCATCTTATAACTATAATAATCAGTTAATTTCTCTCTGGCAAACATATTTCAAAAATCTAGAAGAAGAAAGTAAGGATTCTCAAAGAATCCTCTGAAAATTGTTAAGATGAAAACTGAACTATTAATGCAGGTATGAGGCAAATGTCAGAAATTTGTAATTTACATGCAAAAACTGATCAAACACTTGCTTATACATCCTGGCAGGATTGCTTTCAGGGACACATCAGTAGCCTAGACTAGGTTTCTTCCACCAGGGTTTTATGGAATCCTGGGGTCTCTTGATGGCCCTGGAAGGGCATCCTGAATGGGTGGTAGCTAATTATTTTGAAATATATTTTTAAAAAATTGTTAAATGTTATTGGGTGATATGACCATATATGTTCATGTCCAACTCTCCCCCGCAAATGGACAATTACAGGCCTGGAGGGAGTGGGAAGGGCCCTGGATGGACCCAGCTAAGCTTACTATCCATATACTGCATGATTCTGCTACTTCTGGAGTTTCTCAAAGCCTGAAGAATGTTTTAGGAGCTTCTCAATGGTAAAAAAGTTGAGAAAGGCTAGTCTAAAGAGTAGAAGAACAGCCAGCCTTGTCATGCATCCTGGCCGGTTTTTTTTCTGTTTATGGAAAGCTCAGGAAGTCTGTCTTTGTCAAACATCTGGGTGAGCCAGGTTTAATAAAATAGACAAAACCACCTGACTAAACCAAGCCTAATTGGTTGTTACTATTCAACAGCAATCACTCTACAACAGCCAGTGTTATGTAATGGTAATAGTTTCAGACTAGGATCTGGGAGACCCAGGTTCAAATCAGTAAAGGTAAAGGTAAAGGTATCCCCTGTGCAAGCACTGTGTCATGTCTGACCCTGACTCATGTGACGCCCTCTAGCGTTTTCATGGCAGACTCAATACGGGGTGGTTTTCCAGTGCCTTCCCCAGTCATTACCGTTTCCCCCCAGCAAGCTGGGTACTCATTTTACCGACCTTGGAAGGATGGAAGGCTGAGTCAACTTTGAGCCGGCTGCTGGGATTGAACTCCCAGCCTCATGGGCAGAGCTTTCAGACGGCTGCCTTACCACTCTGCGCCACAAGAGGCTCAAATCAGTATTTAGACGCAAAAGTTCACTTGGTGACTATATGCAAGTTACACATTCTCAGTCTAAGTTGACTCACAGAGCTTTAGTGAGGATAAAATAGAGAAGAAGAGAATGATGTAAACTGTTCTGGGTCCCCATTGTGTAGAAAAGTGGGTAGAAATGAAATTAAAATAGCTGAAGATGGAGGCAGATAAAAGGCATGTTGGTTACAGGGTGGTGAAGGAAATAAGGAAGCAGGGAAACATAAGGGCATGAATTAAAGTTTGGCTGTGGTCCTTGATTTTTTTCCTATGCTTAAATTTTTATTTCTTCACTTTTTTAAAAGTAGAAAAAAGTCAAAAGTTATAAATGTTGCATTTAAAACCATGAGCTTATCAAAAGTAAAAAATAAAAACTCTTGCATGGGGATAAAAATCAAGACCTACAGCCAGACTTGAATTCATAAAGTTGTGGCCACAAGGCAAGCACCTTACTGACTGAGCCATGTTAGCTATGTTGAGGTTTATTGCCTGTGGACCCTATTCACAAGCTTTACTGATGATTTAAATTTTTTTTAAAGACTGAGATGAAATGGCTTCTTATAATAATTTTTTTAAAGAAAGGAATCCCAGTGTAAAGTGTCCCCTTCACGTAAAAAAAAAAAAAGAAATTGTCAAGCTGGGAGGGAATGGGGGGGGGGGGAGAAGAGCAGAGAGAGGACAGCCTGGAAAGCATTTCTCCCCCCCCCCACCAGCTGTGTGAAGTATGTGAAGGCTGGGAGAAGGGAAGAGGCAGTTGGAGGCAACCAGGGGCTTGCCTTTAACTCTTTCTGATATGAGTACTTTTCAGTACTTAAGGGAACTGGTAAAGCAGGAAAAATGATTCTATAGCACAAAAGTTGAGATAAAATGAAGACAGCACTAAAATGGAACCAGTGGAGGTGTAAGGGGTTGCTCTTGCCAGAAACCAACCAACTAGTGTTGGAGGTGCTGCTGGGGTGGGAAAAAATCCAAAAGAGGCAGAACATCTACACCTGGAATAGCATGTGATGGTCCCACATTTTCTCTTATAAAGCAGAGAAAATCCACTCTCAGATATGCCAGGGAATAAGTGTGACTCCAGAGTCAATCCTGAGCAGTGCATATTTGAAAAAAATAAATGAGCAGCATCAGAGTGGAGATTGGGGTCAGCTGCAGATTGCTTTTTTTTTTTAACCAAGCTGAATGAGCTTTAAATGCCCAGTGCAGCTAACACCCTAGTTGTACAGGTATAATTTTCATGCAAAGAATATACTGACGTATATTGATTCCTTCTCCATAGCCCTTGAAATACACAGATCCTTTCTGTGCTCTACCTATCATAATGAGAAACATTAAGAACTGAATTTGCGACATTTGCTTACCATGAAATGAGGTTGTGTTAAAATACGTTTAAGTTCTTTTGCATCACTATTTTCAGGGTAACATGAAATTTCTTCCAATACCTGTGAACAAAATCATTAGAAATGTCACTGAAATGACCTAAGTTTAAAGTAAATGAAATAGGGTTTATTCTAGTGAGTCATGAGGCATGAAATATCGTAAAAATTTAAATGGCAGTAGGTGCAACTTTAAGCAACTTAAAACAACTAAAGTGACTTGTTCATTTGAATATTCTTATTTTGCTCATTCTATACAACAAATTCTATTCAAGCATTGGCATTTGGTTCAACAACTAGAAGATTATCACAATGGTTTGTGAGTAGCATGGAGAAGGAGCCACAATATTAGAGAACTAATTAGCAGGAGCCCTTCCACGGAGGATGTCTCTTTAAGATCCTTGCCCAAGAGAATCACAAGTGTGGTGCGTGCTGTGTTTGTGCTAATTTTCTTACTGGGAAGGAATTTACGCACCCTATAAATGGTTTCCATATTACAGCGAAGAGTTATATAAATTATTCTACAAAAAACTGTGTATATTGTATTGTATGTCCTTGTGAAAAATATTATATTGGTATCAGTACCAGGTCCATTAGGGTTAGATTTCAAGAGCACATGTCCAGAGTCAGACTCTCTGACCTGAATGCTCCAATGGTTAGCCACTGCCTACAGTTACAGTACAGGGCGGATGATCTGCATTTCTTTGGCATTGAACACATCATGTTGACAAGTTTTCAAAGAATGGACATACAGAAAAAACTATTTCAAAGAGAAGCCTTTTAGATCTATGCCATGGATACTCTTCAAGGGGGGGGGGGCGGCGGCTCAACACAGCCCTTGGAACTATCCTATTTTTTATGACATGTATAAGAATTTAGCACATTGTTGTTACATTCTGCTAAGTGTTTGGGAGTCATGAAATGTAACAGGGTCTTAATGTTTCACACCTGGGTATCTGATTGTATAAGTTGCAATAGTTAACTGAGTGGGTTAACGTAGTAATTTACATGTTCTCCTCATATCATCAAGAGCCATTGGCCATTTGTATACGATTACTAAGAAGGTATAATATGATTAGGACTTTTTAGTTCAACGTAAAAGTCTCTCTGTTAACATTTATTGATAGTCTTTGTTGCTCCTTTAGGTTTAAAACAAGCTGTTGCATAGTGATCTATTAAGACAACAGACTAATTGGAGGTACTGTGCTTTAATTTTATATTCAATACCATATTTCTGTAAGCACTTAAGCAATATATTATAAGATTTATTTTGCATTTATGTCTAGGACTTCCTACTGAGGAAAGTTGTTTTCCATTGAAAACAGACATTAACAGGATGCCGTTCTGGTAGGAGTCCTGACAAATAAGGAACAAGTAAAGAAAGCAAAGAAAGAATAAACAGGAAGAGACTGCTCTCATTTTTTATTTCATAAAGTTTATTGTTTGCCTCAGGATAGGTTTCTTGTTCTTTTCTAGTTGCAACTTTAAGCTAGCAGAAAGATTCTGCAGAGCCTACTTTTGATTGACACTTTCCCTTGTCAAGCATAACATTATTAGTTTTGTACTGATGTTTTGATATTATTTTTGCTGGCCTAGTTGTAGCCAAAGTAAAAATCTGATCAGGGATGGGTCATCACAAATGCCTAAAATATTCACAGCTCACTTAGAGAAGTAAAAGTTCAAGCTACACATGCAATATGGTTACATGGTCACATTAAACATGAGCTCCAATACCAAAAAGACCCAATAAAAAGTCTGGGAACAATAAATGTTCACAAATCAATGAAGCTAGCAAGGGACAGATTTCATCAGCAGTCTGAATGAAAGACTACTGGAAGTTCCGTATAAGAGCAGTGTGTACCTATAATAAGTATGTGTATACTCACACATACACCATCTTCAAAGCTGACTCAAATGGATTACAATAAGAATTCTGAGCACAGAACTGCATACTCAACACATTTAGAACAGGCTTTAAAATACCTCTTTGGCTCTCTGTACAGCATCACTTGGTGGATTCCTGATTTGTGGTGAAGATTTTGTGTTAATTTTGTCATAAAGCTGGAAGGAAAAAGCAAAACTCCTTTATAAACAGAAACAACTTTTCTGTAAATCCTACCACCAAAACACATTCAACAATCTTTTACTCTAGCAAGTGTGGTATATACATATGAAAACCTTTTCCATAGATTTATTTATTTATTATATTTATATACCACCCTCCACTGAGGCTCAGGGCAGTACCGATAACAGCACAGATAACTCAATTGTTATAAATGGTAACAATACAGTAATAACAAATAGAACAATATGATAGAACAGTAGAACAATGGTAGGAACAGTCATTCAAACTACAGCATACTGACAGCCCCGTGGATTGGACAAATTGGTGGCGATTTTCATGGGAGGGAGGCTCAGGGGGCCAAAGGAAGGTGATTGGTTCTGGTCAACCTCAACCAAATGCCTGGTGGAGGAGCTCTCTTTTGCAGGCTCCTGTGGAATTGTTCAAGTTCCATTAGGGCCCTGATCTCCTGTGGGAGCTCATTCTACCAGGTGGGAGCCAGGATGGAGAAAGCTCTGGCCCTGGTTGAGGTCAAGTGAGCTTTGTTGGGGTCAGGGATCACCAGGCAGTTGAACGTAGCAGAGTGTAAAGCTCTTTGAGGGGTGTAGGCAGAAAGGCAATCCCTCAGGTACATTGAGCCCAGACCGCATATGGCCTTAAAGGTGATTACCAGAACCTTAAGTCTGACCTGGAATTCGACTGGAAGCTAGCGCAGTTGTTGAAGAATGGGCCGAATGTGGGACCTCCATGGTGTTGCTGTGAGGACCCTGGCCGCTGCACTCTGGACCAGCTGTAGTCTCCAGATCAAGGTTAAGGGCAGGCCTGCATAGAGTGAGTTGAAGAAGTCCAGTCTAGAGGTGACTGTCACATGGATCACTATGACTAGGTGCTCTGGGGCCAAGTAGGGTGCTAGTAGTATGGCTTTGTAAAGGTGACAGAATGCCAGCTGCGCTACTTTCATGACCTGAGCCTCCATTGAGAGGGAGGCACTGAGAATCACAGCCAGGTTCTTGGCGGAGTGAGTCACTGATAGCTGCACTCTGTTCAGGTTGGGTAGGCACACTTACTCGCTTGGACCATTCCTGCCCAGCCACAGCACCTCTGTCTTTGGGCTGAGCTTCAGATGACTGTGCTTGAGCCACCTTGTCACTGTTCACAGACATCTGGCTAATGCTTCTGGAGGAGAATCAGGGCAGCCATCCATCAGGAGGAAGAACTGGGTGTCATCAGCATACTGGTGACAACCCAGCCCAAACCTCCACACCAGTTGAGCAAGAGGGTGCATGAAGATGCTGAATAGGATTGGAGAGAGAACTGCTCACTGAGGGACTCCACATGCAAGCTGGTGGCAACTAACTCTCTCCTATTGCTACCCTCTGCCTGCGATCCTGGAGAAAGGAGATCAGGCACTGATCAGCCCTCTAATCCTCGGCATTGGTGAGGCGGTGAGCTAAAAGCTCATGTTCGACTGTGTTGAACACTGCTAAGAGGTCTAATAACAAGAGAAGTGCCGACCCGCCTTGGTTCAACTGGCGACTGAGGTCATCCATCAGGGTGACTAGTGATGTTTCTACTCCATGGCTAGGCCGGAAAACTGACTAGGATGGGTCTAAGACTGAAACTTCTTCCAAGAATGTGGACAGTTGGTTTGTGACAGCCCTTTCAAGCATCTTCTCCATCTTCCTACAATTATTTTTAGTCAAAAGCGAACATGCCCAGAAACCACAAGAAAATCATAAGCTGTAAAAGTCACAAGCTGTGAAAACATCATCATATAGCCAAACTTGGGGTTTTCTATTATATGTACAAATACCAAACTGGCCTTCGGCAATAAGAGCATTTCTGCCCTGTAAAAATTAATCAATAGACAGTTACATGTTTTAGTAAATTCGTATCTTGTTTCTTTTACACTATGTGACGGAAATCTCATTCATGACAATTCTTACCTATGCAACCTTCTCACAAGTAATTTCCTAAAAACCGGCCCCAAGATCTCATGCAAACTGCTGAGCTTAACAAAGAATAAAGAAATATTTTCCTGGAACATGTGGATTTGCTGATTAGAGCTCCACTTCCAGGTACTGACACTGAAAAATGAATATCTCATTTAAGAGAGAAACTTTTTCCTTTGCAGTATTTCTCATGATGAGTATATATACAAGATTACCCTTCGCAGACTTGCCACTTGAGTGCACATAACTGTATCACTTGCTTCATGCAGAAGTATTTAAGCTTCTTGTTTTAAAATGACATGACTGAAACCCCTACCTACCAACTGATCTGCTTGGATCCACCATAACACTGTAATTTTGAAGTAGGGGAAAAGGATATACTTTTTCATCCCTGATTAAAATTAACATGCAATTAACTACATATAAGAATCATTTTTAATTATCCCTAATGTTATCAGGATTTTGCCAGTTATTATATTATTTATCTTAAACAACGCTTCTTATTATGGATATTATGCTCTAGACACACCGATCAGCATAAAATAGCCGAAGGCATGCAAAAGTTGATATGAACAGATTTAACTTGAAATTTGGATGCTGTTTCTATTCAAGATCACTCATAATTCAGAGGGGACCAAACTGTTTGACTCCCTTAAGAAAGTTCTCCATAAATAAATTTCATCTATCAATGCAGATTACTGCATAAAGATAGATTAGAAAATGGTGTTATGGTTGTTAGACTTGTTTTCAACAAGCTTGTCTAGAATTCAACTGATAAATACAGATTAAATTATTTCCGTTACCCTGTAGGAAAACCTTCCCCGTCAATTACTTTGATCAGCTATGGTTGATCTGGTATGTGATAAGAGATTTGTGTGCTTGAATCACATGCCTCCCCCCCCCATGTCTAAAGCAGGAGGCTCTGAAGTCGCTTTTTGCCTATGCTGCCCTACAGTATGTCCCCTAACACCATTTTTTCTTCAGTTGGTTTCCTATACAAGAACAAAGCAGGCTAAATAATAAGTGCAAGGACGAAGGTTAGCAGAAAGCAGAGGAAATATTTTGCTCCTCACTAATATGGCTATTGAGACCAGCCCTGGGTTCAGCTAAGAATGCCTGAACACCTGCTGGTTCAGGTGTTTTCCATTGGTGACCAGACAGCCAATTAATCAACAGGCTGTTCAGCTGTTTGCAATGTATTTATGTCCATTCACCGCCATGCCATAAATCAGCTTCCCCACTGAGCATATATCTTAAGTATGCCAGTTCTGCTCACAGAAAGGCATCTGCAATCAAAGGAATTTGGTATCATTAATCTGAGTTTTATCAGGTTTGTTGTCCCCTTGTTTTACAACATATACACACATATGCCTTGAATATATACATTTATCAATAAATTAAATTTTCTTTGACAATACCAAACATTTTTGAAATTGTCCAGAGTCAAGAAAGACTTAACTGTTTCATATGTTTAAATAATCTAAATATTTTGCTTAAGCAATACTTACATCTAGTAGCGTATGAAGATGCTGATCTTGGAAAACACTATGTAAAAAATCTAAGTCTTTTTCACTGCAATCTGTAAGTGCATGGATTTCTTCTAGGCTGTCCAACACCTGAGAAACTGCTCCTATAATCAGACCAACAAGAAACCACTTAGCGAAAGAACATTTGGACAAAACCCTGGAACATGTCTTCATTCACACTACCCAGCCAAAAAAAAAAACATTATAATCTACAGTTTTTGTTGAGGAACTGTTACAATGAAGAATGTAAGCACATGGAAATGCACATACAATAAAAGCTTTTAAAAAACCAAACATGCTCAGTTAACTGGCATCGGGCAAAAGGTAAGCTCCTCCTCCTTAGCTACCACATCCCTGCATCTTCAGTTATCTCCCCACTCCTGCCTCTGCAACTAGCCATCTTGATGCCACTGGCCATTGCTGGGCTTCCGACAACTGGCTGTGAAAGCTGATGCCATTCTCAGTTGCCTCACTACCCCTTCACATCCCACCTTATGCTGTTAGGAGGAAGATAGGTAAATTCATGCCTCCTGTGGTTTGGGTGAGGTGTCTCCCCTGAACATTTCTCAAACATTATTCCAGTTTGGGGATTTGGACCTTTTAAACCTAGCAGCTGAGCAAGGTGATATGTTTATCAGATTTAAAATGTCTGTTTTGTACCACCCTTCCAAGTGGGTGGAAGCAAAACAGACCACTGCCAGCCATTTCACCAACTGGTTTTGCTTCCCCCTGCTTTGAAGCATGAAGGATCAAAATTGATCACTGAAATGGCTGGCAGACATTTAAACTTAACTTGGTGGATCTGCCAATCAACTATTAGATTTAAATGGCTGTCAGCCATCTAACACACACAAAAAAGAGGATATACAAAATATTACAAACCACCAACTAAAGAGTAAACAACTGATCTCTGTATATACACAGTGTTATACAATTAATTCTTTTGATGAAAGTTCAAGGGCTGGAAGCAGGTTCAGTTCTTACTTCTTTAGTTCAAATTCTCCAAATTCTGACAAATCATCCAAACTGTAGTCCTAGTTTCAAATAACAACATTCTTCTTCAGATTCTAATAACAAAACAGCCAATAAGTACAAACACCTTCTCCCACATGAACCCACCTGTCCAATCAGGTACTTTTTGTTTGTCTTGTTTATCTGTGGCTAGATGGGCAACAGCCCAAGAAAGGGCCTTCTTTGTTGTGAAGGCAAAACTATGGAATGCCCTCCCTAGGGACATTTGTATTTCACCATTTATCATTGTTTTCTGCCTTCTGATCAGGGCTTTCCCCCTTTCATTTGGCAACCCCAAACAACTGTTATTGTCCCTCCTCCCTGATTTTGACGTAGCGTGTTTTTAATGTTTTTATTTAATTATTTTATATATTATTTTAAATGCTGCTTTAATGTCCAAATTTTAACGTTTGATGTTTGCCACCTTGTCTAAACAAACCAATCATCAAAAAAAAAATTCTGCTCAATGTTAAAGCACTGTATATAGGGGACTCCCATCCCCCAAGGAGCATCACCTGCTGAATCAACAATTGAGATGGATGCAACAGATGTCAGCTTTTTTACCACCCCATCACCACCACTTCATAGGTGTCCAAACGGGCTTCTTGGTTTGATCTGCTCACTCTGGCAATATAGTTTCACCAACAATGCTCCAGATATTTACCTCCTGTTAGCAGGGAAAGAGGACAATGGGGAGTGACCCTATCACCTGCCAAATCCTGGCACTTCAGAGCCAGATCATGTCTTCCACAGAACTACCATTCAGGCTCTCAAAATTCCACAAAGCATTTTGAAATCTCATGGGATTCATCATCTTTAGTGGAGGGCCAGTATTGGTGTAATGGTTGGAACATTGGACCAGAATCTAGGATAGCCTGGTTTGAATCCTCACTCTGCCACAGAGTGGCTCTGGACAACTTTCAGCCAGTCACTCTCTCAGCCGGATAATATGGAGGAGGGGAGAATTACATTGTAAGGCACTTTGGGTTTCCAATGAGGAAAAAAGCAGAGGACATATAACCAAATAATCAATTCACCATCACTGTACTGAAGGGCAGCCACAGGCAACTGAACTTTCAGCAGCCAGTGGTCTGACCATGGCACACAGGCTGAATAGTCAGATTTTCTACTAGACAACTTAGCGCAAACAATTAAATCAAGTTTGGATCCTTTTGTATGCACTGGAATCAATGCAGCTTGGGATAGCCCTGTGGTAGCCTCGAAGTCCTAAACCTGACCAAACAAGGAGGTTTCCATGTGGATACTGAACCTCCCTAGGACTATCCTGGAGTTTCTAATACCAGTCAGAGGCAACTTCCACCAGCAAAGACAGGAACCTACTGGTAAGCTAGGCATACAGTATACCAAGAGGATAGCTTATCTTCCCCTGACTCCCAGAATAAAGTACCCACGGTAAAAAAAATTAAAATGAAATATTTATTTTTATAACCCACTCTTCCCAGTTGGCTCAGGGCAAGTCATATCATATTAAAACATACAATTGAATTTTGCATGAGACTATATATATATATATATAAGCTTACAAATTATTTAAAAAAACCTGCCTCTTAAAGTACCACTAGAAGTGGTTAGGTTGTGGTGGCAGATCAGTTTTTTCTTATATGCAGGGGGATTCTTTTGCAGGGAGGCCAGCAATCATTGATGTTAACTTTCTGGCCTCAGCCATAATCGAGTCATTCTCTCACTGAAAAGCAAATTAGGCTAAAAATGCAGTAAATCAGCACATAAAATAAAATTTGGGTAATGACAGTTGCTTACATCAGCTGCACCCTTTTATCCTCACAACAACATCCCTTCCACCATTTTGTTCTCACAACTGTGAGGTAGGTTAGGTACATTAGATTACACACATGTGACTGGCTCAAGCTTCCATGGCAGAGTAGGGATCTGAACCTGGGTCTCCCAGATGTTAGCCCAACTCTCTAATCCCGACATCACACTGCCTCTCAGAAGCTGCCCATCTCACAGATAATCATAAGCAATATAAAAATAGTTTTCTGCACCTACAACAATCTGAACAAAGTTTGTTTTCTGGTTACACATTAAAGATACCTTGGATTCTGAACTAGTTTCAGCTTCCTATACTATTCAGAATATTGTATTGTATTGGCTAACAAAGCCAAGTGTTTGAGGGTCAGTATATATATTATATAATCTATCCATGATAATTGTGACTTCTGATGTAACAAATGTGTATGGCATATTTCTATGATCAGCACATACTGAGAGTTTTACCTGTGACTATTTCCTCCCCCAATTCTGTGGTGTTCCCCCACAAAAGTTCAAAGATGAAGTAAGAGCATCCCGTAGAAATACGGTACAATTAGTTTATCTGAGATAACATTACGCTTAACATTTGGGAAAGGGAACTTTCCTGTCTTTCGTAGCAACTGCTGGCCTCTGAAAATCCAATATTCTTTTTTTTTGGGGGGAGGGGAGGATTACTACCGGAGACTTCAGGATAAAATATCACACAGTGTAAGAAACAGCAGCGAAAAGGCGGCGGGGGGGGGGGGGACTGCACCTTTTGCTCTTTTTTGAATAGAAATCTTGATCTGCTGATAAAAGTAAAGTGGAAGTAGAGGAAATTTTTACTTAATTTCTCTGTGCCATTTTTGTTCATGAGGATCCTCTGATGCCTAGCACTGGTTATTTGGGGGTCATAAAAACCTGCTGTGAGATGGGGAGGACTTGTACTTATGGTTTGCAGGGTGTAAAAAGGTAAAGGTAAAGGTATCCCCTGTGCAAACACCGAGTCATGTCTGACCCTTGGGGTGACGCCCTCTAGCGTTTTCATGGCAGACTCAATACGGGGTTGTTTGCCAGTGCCTTCCCCAGTCTTTACTGTTTACCCTCCAGCAAGCTGGGTACTCATTTTACCGACCTCGGAAGGATGGAAGGCTGAGTCAACCTTGAACTGGCTGCTGAGATTGAACTCCCAGCCTCATGGGCGACAGCTTCAGACAGCATTTCTGCTGCCTTACCACAAGAGGCTCTTGTAGGATGTATCTGACAGTAAATCCCATATCCATATTTACCTTTCTTTCTCTGCACACTACAGGTTACTTAGAATAAGAAGAACTCTACTGGATTAGGCTAATGGTCTTCCTAGTCCAGCATTCCATTTCATGTAGTCATTCTACAAAGTGCACCAACAGTATATAGAAGCTAAGTCCTTCCACTGATATTGTCTATAGTTAGCTTACTCTGGATGTTGAGTTTCCTTTAGTCACCATGGCTTAGAGTCACTAATGGAC
The DNA here is from genome assembly GCF_049243985.1 of Paroedura picta. Lineage (NCBI taxonomy): Eukaryota > Metazoa > Chordata > Lepidosauria > Squamata > Gekkonidae > Paroedura > Paroedura picta. The sequence goes on along the minus strand of NC_135374.1, from coordinate 66,026,671 downwards.
CTATCCGTCAATGAATCTCCTTTTTAAGCCACCTATGCCAGTGATCATCATTACACCACTGATAAAAAACTCCCTTTTGCCTGTCCCAAATTTGCCCATATACTTCATTGAGTACCTCCAAGTTCTAATATTTTTTTTTGGGGGGGGGGGAATTCTCTGTCCATTTTACTTCTTCTACCCTTTGCAGAATTTTATAAACCTCCATCATATCACCCACTTACTCATCTTTTGTTCTAAACTGAAACTTCCTATACTCGTTAGCCTTTCCTCACAGAAACATGCCCTAATTGTCCCTTCTGTATTTTTTCCAGCTCTGTAGCACCTTTTTTGACATGCAGTAACCAGGACTGTACACAGTGTCCCAAATATCCAGATCCTGAGGCTGGCTAGGGGTATAGGAGGCACAGACATCCCATTATCCACAGTTGTCTTGGAGTGCTTCTTCCATGTGCTCTATGATAAGGGAAGAGAAGAAACAAACCCTAAGGGGATCTCTCCATGCACAGAATGCTGTGCTTTCACTTGGAAAAGGATTATAATTGAAATACTTCTTCAAGTATAAGCTTTCATGTTCTACTCTAAAGAAATAATCTGGATCAATATTTAACCTGCTAAGTAATATGTAAGCTCAGTGCATTGTTTCATATTTTAGCATTACTGTTTTTGTATTAAAAACAAGTGACTCGAAAACTGAAATGTTAAAAAACAAGGGAAGAAAGTAGAGATTTAAACATGCAAAGCCAAACACAGTAGCAAAGCTTTAGAGGAAAACAAAGGGATACCTACTTTCTGCAGCTAGAAGTCCTAGCAGGAAGGCAGCATTTGGACAAACAACAAACAGCATGAAGATTTCAGAACAGGCAGTTATAAAAGCTGCAAACTAGCTTAGCCACAAATACGATGCACATATAACATCTTATAATTTGCATGGCTGAGGTTTCAGTATACTGGCCAAATGAACTAACCATTTAGGACTAGTCCTTGCAATACAAGTCCCTAAGCTGAACACCTGACTTTTCTTGCAGTGCTTCAGTTATGAAAGTAGATAGAAGCAGTACCTTAACTACCAGGTATGCCAAGTAAAGCACAAATTCACACAGTACAACAGAGTGAAAGTCTATTACCATATGAACATTATCACACCATCTCAACACCTTTTAGCAATTCACTAGGCAAAGAATCTTAGTTAAAAAGTACTGTTCTATATGTAAATTATTGCATGCAAAAGGTCCCAGGTTCAATTCCAACATCTCCGGTTAAAACAACCAGTGAGGGGTCATTCTCCTCTGGAGTAAGCAGGACACCTCCCTGACAAGAAAGTGGCAAAACCCAATTCTACAGATGTCCTCTGCTCCAGAGGGGAAAGGGTCAGGCTTTAGGTAATATGAAAGCATTCAGTCTGAGGTCCTGGAGAATTGCTGCCAGTCTGCGCAGAAAAACACCCACTTCCCAACAGCACTGAACCCAAGAGAGATAATCCATGTGGGGTCATCATCTCCTGGTTAGAGGTTCATCATTTAGTTTTTTGGGTTTTTTTGCTGGCAGGGAAAATAGTTTGAATTAAATCCCTATGTCTCTTGGGCTAGAAGAATTATGGGAAATCATAGTAGTTGATAAGTGGACACAATTGAAACAGATGAGAAGGAAATTTCATCAAATATCATACCATCTGTGATACAATATTAATTGTAAGCACTGTTTCATATCTACTGGCAACTTGCTAGCCATTTTTATGATTATTTAAAAAAAAAAAAGAAATGTTCCCCATTTAACTACTTTAAGCTAGGTTGAATTAGAACCTTATCACTTGTGACTTTTTTGAGCACTAGGTGGCACCCAAGGTGGCACCCTTCCATGTTTCAGGAAAGTGGGCGAGACCACTGCCCAGTGGGGCTTGTGGTTGACAGGTAGCAAAACATTGCTGGGACTGGAGGATGAATAAGATATGAACATTATTCATATTCATTATTCTTATTTGTTCCCGGCCCCAGGGATGTGTGCCTTGCCTCGACCAGGGCCAGGGCCTTTTTGGTCCTGGCCTTGACATGGTGGAATGAGCTTCCGGGTGAGCTGCGAGCCCTATGGGAGCTTTCAGCATTCTGCAGAGCCTGCAAAATGAAGCTCTTCTGCAGGTCTATGGTTGAGGCTGGAGGTAGCGAGGAAGATCTGCGGGGTCCCCTCGGTGTATTCAGCAGTCAATTGTCATTGTGACCCTCTCTCCCTAGATGTTTTTTTTTGAGGGGGGGGGGAGGTTGGGGAAGTTTTATTATGTTCTGTTTTTATTGTAATTTTTGCTGTACGTTTTAATGGGGGTTTATGGGAGTTTTACTGGACATTTGTAATCCACCACCAGCCGGTTCCAGGAGTGGCAGGTAATAAATGTACTACTACTACTACTACTACTACTACTACTACTACTACTAAAACCTCCTGAGCATTGGACCTTGTGCCAAGGATGGAAGGTCTCATCCTTTCCAGCAAAGCCCCCTCAACAGCCTCTGCATGCTCAGCACCCAAACAGTTGACTGCAAAGAAGAGGGAGTACAACCTCCACAACAGCAGCCACTCTGGAAAAGAGCAAGATGTTTATAGTGGTATAGTGTGGTTTCCTTTCTCTACAATTAGCTTGCGTTCCTCTGGGCATATTGACAATCTCTGTCTCTTGGCTCACCTTGTACAATTATTGACCCCCCAATTTAGATGGAAAACAATATATATTGAACCCAAAAGTATAGTGCTTTAAATACTGCATTTTACATTTTATTTTAAATATTTTGTTTGAAATATTTTATTTAAAATAAATAAAGGCTGTCACCTACTGGCAAACATAGGAAGTTAAATGTAAGATTTTAAGAGGGATTGCAAGAAAGGAATAGAAGACTAACTGTGAATTTCCTAATGACAGGCAGTCAGGCATTGGTTGTCTTCTGTGTTCCTAGATCAGAATGTTTATTCCACAGTGCAAATGGTCTGCGATGATGACCAAGTTTTACAATACATGCAGTTTTAAGTCAATCATATTACAAGTATTAACTAGATCATTTTACAGAAAGCTATTATTGACCTAACGAACTGTTCCCTATTACCCAAATTTGCCAAACTATACTTCTTAAACTAGACAAAGCAAGACACCTTGCATGCCTATATAAAAAGTTAGGCTGAGAAATTCTGAATTCTTCTTCCAAACACCAATGAAAATTAGAAATCATATGGGGAGAAGGTATTTTCTCAAATCTGGTTACATATGACGAGACTTCCGATGTTACTGTAGCGTCTTATATGAAACTGGTAGCGAAATGTGATACAGCCAGCACTGCTGCTCCAATCACAGTCAAAACTCCAGGAGCTGGGTAAGGTAAAATGAAAATGCTGGAAAGCTCTGATATTGACATCACACGTTGTCTCTGACTGCATTCCCAAGAGAACAAAGCAAATGCAGACAACATTTCCTCAATGCGACCATGAACCTTCCTATTCTTTTTCTTTGTATTTTCACCTTTGCCTGTTTTCTTGTTGCTTTTTTGCTTTCTCTCTCTGCTGAAAGTCAATACTAATGCCACCTTTGTTCCACTGCAGATATTCTTTATAGCTACTATTTTCATTTATTTTGAAAGATGGACCTAGCTATTTTGTAATATTGTCTTCTCCCTTTTGTTATACTGCATCTAATTTATTGTGCTGGAGTTCAATTGTGCAAACTCACAAACAAAAACCTTGCAATTCCAGAAGGAGGGATTATATATTGACAGGAACTCTGTGAAGAATCAGGTGACAAGGGAACAAAGTGGAATGCAGTAAAATAGAAACAACAAATGCTTGTCTGGATAGTTCCCTTGCAGTTTTTTAAACCTTAACAAGAACATACTAGCATATTGGGTGTACTCAAAGTGTACTCCTATTAACATATGGTGAACTGTGTTTAAAGGGAGCCACCGTTCAACCACAATTCAATAGGAATAAGGTTTAAAAAATGTGTAAACTCAGATTATTAGGAAAATTGCAAGTACATGCAGTAATGCACATGATGTACTTACCAATTAAAAAAGAGAGAAAAATCTTAGTTTTCAGCTTGCTTTGCTATAAAGTAGTGGTTCCCAACCCCGGGTCTGGAGACTGGTACCGGTCTGTGGATCAGTCGGTACCGGGCTGCGGCTCCTCCTCGTCCTCCTCCCTGGCTGCTGTCTTGGGGGCTGCCCTGCCACACTGCCGCCGGCTCACCTTTGGTGCTCTCCAGCAGCCGCCATGGCTGGGGCTCCCCCTCGGCGTGGCACTGCTCAGCTGCTGCTAGCAGCACCCCCCAGTGGGCGGCAGGAAGTCAGGGGTGCGAGCGGGAAAGCAAGTGGAGCAGGGGCTCAGGCGGCAGCAGCAACGTCCCTTGGCCAAAGACAACCCCCCCCCCCGGGCCTAAGTAAAATTGCCAAGCGTTGACTGGTCCCCGGTGATAAAAAGGTTGGGGACCACTGCAAGTATAAAGCATGAAATATACAAGTGGCAAAGAACTGGAATCTGCAGTCTGAAAAAGCTGCTAGTAGGAATAATTTATGAACAAGATGCCAAAGGCAGAGGACTAAAACAGTAGTTACAAATAACTGTAGTAAGAAATTAAGTAATGGACATTAATTTATCCCTACAAGCTAAATTCTCACTGATCACTATTTTTGAATGAATAAAATGTGGAAGACTGGAACAGGAAAAACTACAGGAATGAATAGGTCTAAACAAATATTATGTCAGCAGCATTTTTATAGTCCTTGCTGAAAACACTTCACACATCTTATTTTAATCACACAGATTTCTAGCAGATGGCTGAGAGAGAATAAAACCTGGTCCATGACAGCAAATAGATCACTGAACCATGAAACCAGGTTGCCCCCAGGCCCCCACCTACCTGCCTCTTAACCAGTGGTTCCCAATCTTTTTGACTATGAGGACCCGCTTTTAATGTAGTAGACTATTCGTATTTATTTTTTAAATGTTATTACATTTATATAATGGCCTCCCATGTGGCTTAGGGTGATTTTACAATGAAAATTCATGGTACAATTCCGTGGTATCCACTGACCGAGAAAATACATAACTATGAATTCAGTAATACTTAATCTGCATTTTATTAATCACAAAAGTATTTACATATATTTGAAAAACAGTAATACATTTATTTATTTATTTTATTTATACAATGTGTAAGATATGTTATTTATTATGTCTACGAAAGATATGTTTGCTTATTTATTTTACTAAATCATTTTATGAGATAGCTAGTAAGGCATCAGGGATTGGAAGTTAGGTTGAAGTGCAGAAAGTACAGGCTTGACATAGGAGAAGAAAGATTCATATGTTTGTTTAGTCTGTACTTGTGAATATTCATTGGATGCCCAATGAGCAAAATAATTGGTGGATGGTTATTAATTTTGATTTTCAGTAGTAAGTTGTTTCTTAACGGAGCTGACAAATAACAGAATTTAATGCTAATAATGAATAAAATGCAACATGACATTTTCAATTTTGCTGGATGCAGGCATGATGAAGAGCTGTCTGGATGACACCCTCAAGCTTTAGTGATGGTATGAGTTGCAGGAAGGGGAAACTTCATGTTCAGAATATTCTGTCAGCATGCACCATGCAAGCCTCTAATTATAGTGCTTCTCTTTGCAAGCTCGCATAACTGGGCTGGTACACACTTATTTGTTATGCTAAATCTATTAATTCATGGTAGTGGATTCAAAAAGCCTATTTGGATGAGCAGATAACTTCAGGAGAAGTTAAGAAAGAAAATGGAACTGTTCAAGAAATGGAAGGACAGACCTCTACAGAAGAGTATCTGCAAGTTACAAGGTGCTGTAGGTCAGCCATCAGACAAGCCAAGTAGAAGAAAAAAGTCTCAATGGCGAAGTGATTTAATGTTCAAACCAAATTCACAATATTCAAAACGGATTCCCAGGTATATGTCCATTTTGAATTTCTCCATCAGTGAATTCTAAATCTCAATATTGTAATAACTCAATCCTCTAATAATGTTTTTTGATTGTTGAACATAACAGTCTCTATAATATCTTGGGTGTATAATTCAATCCCAAACTAGTCTCATAAATTCAAATTTGTTGATGTTATTGTTATTAGGTGCAAAGTCGTGTCCAACCCATCGCGACCCCATGGACAATTTTCCTCCAGGCCTTCCCGTCCTCTACCATTCCTCAAAGTCCATTTAAGTTTGCACAAACAGCTTTAGTGACTCCATCCAGCCACCTCATTCTCTGTCATCCCCTTTTTCTTTTTCCCTCAGTTGCTCCCAGCATTAGGCTTTTCTCCTTCCTTTTCATGAGGTGGCCTTTCATTTCAGTTTCATCTTCAGGATCTGGCCTTCTAAGGAGCAGGCAGGGCTGATCTCCTCTAGGACTGACCGGTTTGTTCGCCTTGCAGTCCAAGGGACTCGCAAGAGTCTTCTCCAGCAACAGAGTTCAAAAGCCTCAATTATTTGATGCTCGGCCTTTCTTATGGTCCAACTTTCACAGCCATACATTGCAACGGGGAATACCATAGCCTTGACTACATGCACTTTTGTTGGCAGGGTGATGTCTCTGTTTTTTAGGATGCTGTCTAGATTTGCCATAGCTTTCCTCCCAAGGAGCAAGCGTCTTTTAATTTCTTTGCTGCAGTCCCCATCTGCAGTGATCTTCGAGCCCAGGAAAATAAAAACTGTCACTACATCCATTTCTTCCCCATCTATTTGCTAGGAATTTAGAGGGCCGGATGCCATGATCTTCATTTTCTTGATGTTGAGTTTCAAGCCAACTTTTGCACTCTCCTTCACCCGCATCAACAGGATCTTTAGTTTCTCTTCACTTTCTGCCATTAGGGTGGTATCATCTGCATATCTGAGGTTATTGATATTTCTCCCTGCAATCTTGATCCCAATTTGTGACTCATCTAACCCCGCCTTTCTCATGATGTGCTCCGCATCCAAGTTAAATAGGCAAGGCGACAATATATAGCCTTGCCAAACTCCTTTCTCAATTTTGAACCAATCAGTGATTCCATGCCTGGTTCTCACTGTTGCTTCGTGACTTGCATATAGGTTTCTCAAGAGACAGATAAGATGCTTTGGTATTCCCATCTCTTTAAGAACTTGCCACAATTTGTTATTCTCCACACAATCAAAGGCTTTAGCATAATCAATGAAATAGAAGTAGATGTTTTTCTGGAACTCCCTAGCTTTCTCCATGATCCAGCATATGTTGGCAGTTTGATCTCTAGTTCCTCTGCCTCTTTGAAATCCTGTTTGTACTTCTGGAAGTTCTCGGTCCACATATTGCTGGAGCCTAGCTTGTTGGATTTTGAGCATAACTTTGCTAGCATGAGAAATGAGTGCAATGGTGCGGTAGTTTGAACATTTGCTGGCATTGCCCTTCTTTGGGATTGGAATGTAAACTGACCTTTTCCAATCTTGTGGCCACTGTTGAGTTTTCCAAATTTGCTGGCATATTAAGTGTAGCACTTTTACTACATCGTCTTTTAAGATTTTGAATAGTTCAACTGGAATGCTGTCACCTCCACTAGCTTTATTGTTGCTCAGACGTCCTAAGGCCCATTTGACTTCACATTCCAGGATGTCTGGCTCCAGGTCAGTGACTACCCCATCGTGATTATCAGGGATGTTAAGCTTGCTCTTGTATAGTTCTTCTGTATAATGTTGCCACCTTCTTAAAATCTCTTCTGCTTCTGTTAGGTCCCTACCATTTTGGTCCTTTGTAGGGGTCTACTAATATTAATTTCACTACATGTAATTCCTCTATAGCAGTGATGGTAAGAAATTGAAATAAATCTGTAAGAAATTGAAAATGGACATATACCTGGGAATCCATTTTGAAATTGTTTTGAATATTGTGAATTTGGTTTGGACATTAAATCACTTCGCCATCGCCAGCTTGAGACTTTTTTCTTCTAGTGTATCATGCTGACGGATCTTCACCTATTGCATTACATCCTGACCACATGGCTTCTTGGATGGAAGGACTCACCTTCATGGAGGAGGATCAAAATAGAATACAGGAAATCCTACCACCGTTGGATATTGGTAATGGGGTTCCTGTTGGAGACTGGAACCAATATCAATACTTTTGTAAAAAGAAAATCAAGACGCATCTCCATGCGTTAAGAATCCACACATTTCCTGCACTATTTATGGATAATAAAACATTTAAAACAAAATGGGCAGCTATTCTGAATAAATGTTCAACTGATTTAATTTTACTTATAATTAAACAGTCAGCCACAGAGATCCAAGGTATGGAACGGAAAATTAATAACATCAAGGAGACTCTTAAGAAGGATACTCCAGAGGAGAATTTTCAGGTTAAAATTGATACTTTAGATAAGGAACTAAAACAGTACATGGACAGTCTAAAGAAATATAAATTTGATCGCGATTTGCACGATTATCAATCAGATAACATATACCCCTGGATAAAAGCAAAAAATCCCAGAATTAAATCCAAAAGTGGGTTCCTGCCATTTTTAGAAGCAGTGACAATGAAACACCAAGTTCTTCTGGAGATGAAATACAAGTGCCACGCACTCCTAGATCCATCAGGAAAATTAGACGACCAGACAGATATCGTCCAGATTTCAGTTCCGTTCTTGCCCCCCCCAATAAAATAATATACAATCTTTCAGATATCTTTCAGGTATACAATCTCATAGCCTTTGAAGAATCTGTCCTTTCTAAAGGAGTCACTGCTATAGAGGAATTACATGTAGTATAGTTAATATTAGTAAAAGGTAAAGGAAGAGGTATCCCCTGTGCAAGCACCGTGTCATGTCTGACCCTTGGGGTGATGCCCTCTAGCGTTTTCATGGCAGACTCAATACAGGGTGGTTTGCCATTCCCTTCCCCAGTCATTACTGTTTCACGCCCCAGCCTCATGGTCAGAGCTTCAGACAGCATGTTGGCTGCCTTACCACCCTGCGCTACAAGAGGCTCTCTAATATTAGTAGACCACTACAAATTTGAATTTATGAGACCAGTTTGGGATTGAATTACACACCCAAGATATTATAGAAACTAAGTTATGTTCAACAATCAAAAAACATTATTAGAGGATTGAATTATTACAATATTGAGATTTAGAATTCACTGATGAAGAAATCGAAAACGGACATATACCTGGGAATCCGTTTTGAAATTGTTTTGAATATTGTGAACTTGGTTTGAACATTAAATCACTTCACCATCGCCAGCTTGAGACTTTTTTCTTCTATTGTATTACGGCTGTCGGGTCTTCACCTGTTGCATTACGTCTTGATCAGACAAGCTAAAGCTGGGAATGAGGTGAGACTGGCCAGGAAAGCCCACTATAACAAGAAAGGCTTCCTCAGTTATGTGAGGAGCAAATGTCAGGTAAATGGGGCAAATAGGCCCACTGCTGGGTCAAGATAGTCAGTCTCTGACAGAGGACTGAAAGAAAGTGAAAGGTTCAGTACCTATTTTGTCTCTATTTTTTCCCTGAAGAATATGGACACATCCAGGGATGGTAGTAAGCAAGGTATAGTGCCTGGGTGGCGGGTGGACATGGGCAGAGGGGTTGCTGAGAAGCTGCACTTCATAAGTTCAAGTCCTGGATAGTGCGCACCTGAAACTACTCAAAGGACATTATGAAGAGCTTGTTAAACCTTGGTTCATCATCTTTAGAACCTCTTGGAAGACTGAAGAGGTGCCAGAAGACTGGTGGAGAATGAATGTTATCCCAATTTTCAAAAAAAGGAGATGACCCAAGAAACTACAGGCTGGTGAGTCTGACCTCAGTTGCAGGGAAGATAATGGAACAGATTTTAAAGAGGAAGATCCGGAAATATTTAAAGGACAATTTGTTGATCCGGGGAAATCAGCATGGATTTGACTCCAACAGATCCTACCAGAACAACCTGGTTTCCTTCTTTGACCGAGTGATGGCTTACTAGATCGTGGAAACTCAGTTGATATTGTTTACCTGGATTTCAGTAAGAATTGCAAGTTGTCATAGTCCTGCTGTATACCACATTGGTCAGATCGCACCTGAAGTACCGTGTGCAGTTCTGGAGGCTTCATTTCAAGAAGGACACAGAAAAAATTGAGAGTGTGCAAAGGAGAGTGATAGGGATGATCCAGGGTCTGGGGACCAAGCCCTATGAGGAAAGTCTGGGGAACTTGGGAATTGAGAAGAAGAGGCTGAGAGGGGACATAATTCATCTCTTTAAGTATCTGAAAGATTTTAACTTGAGGGTAGGGAGTGATTCTTGTTGGCAGCAGAGTACAGGACACCCAGTAATGGGTTTAAACCAGTGGTTCTCAGCCTAGGGGTCATGACCCCATTTGGGGTCACCTGGCCCCTTCTTTGGGGTCCCCAAGTTGGTTGCTGCTGCCGCGACCACAAAGGGCGGTGGCAGCCACAAGCGGCGGTGGTGGCAAGTGGCAGTAGCCAGCGCTGGTGGGCAGTGGCAGGCGGCCACAAGCAGTGGCAGCCAGCAGTGGGCGCCGGTGAGTGGCAGCAGAACCATTGCAATGGCTGTCTCCACGCTGCCTGACTGTTCTGCGCCGGCGCACATGTGTCCACCACCACCACATTTGGGGTCGCGACATAACAGTGGTTGAGAACTGCTGGTTTAAACTATGTGTAGAACGGTATCAGCTAGGTATGGGGATTTTTGTTTTCACAGTCATAGTAGTTTAGCAGTAGAATTGACTGCCTAAGGAGGTGCTGAGATACCCCTCACAAGGGGTCTATAAACAGCGGCTGGACAGATATCATGGATGCTTTAGGAAATCAAATCTATTACCTGTGTGCATTTTAACACAGGTAATAGATTTGATCTTAGTGTTCAAATTAGAACAAAAGATTATGTTGGTATACAAAACACACACACACACAAGAGGAATTTTGTATGTTCCAGAACAGAAAAGATGACACTGCAGTCACACAAGTTGTCTATTTCTTTTCTCAAGACTGACAAACTAGGAATAGATATAAAGATTTAACTCAAAAGGAAATGCTTCCAGAAGCTTAGCTAGAATCATAAGATCATGGAGTTAAAATGGACCTCCGGGGTCATCTAGTCCAACCACCTGCACAATGCAGGAATCTCACCCCTACCTGACCACCCACAGTGAACCCAATTTCATGCCCAGGTGATCCCCACCCCCACCATGAAATACCAGTTGGAAATATTTTTAATAGAATCTAGAAAGTTCAATTCTTAATTTTACTGTAGTATAGAACACTAAATGTCATTATGGGGTGTCATGTGACAACTAGTGGAAAATGTTAACACCAAACATATTGACAGTGGTAAAACAGAAAACCAATAAGCACTCCCTTGGTCACAAAATGGCTTATCAAGATGTAATACACAGCAAAATTTGGTAAAGCAAACAAAGCATACACTTATATCAGCTAAATTTTGAGGAAAGGTAATTTTTATGCACAACTGAGGGGCCCACGTACAACATACTAGATTAGAAAGCATAATCTGAGAAATCTGGAAATATATCTGATGTAAGATGTCAGTTTCGGTAGAAATAGTTTTAAAAGTTGTATAGATTTGCCCTGGCTTAAAAAAATTTCCTTTCTGACACATTATCAATTTATATTAACTCAATAAAACAGATTAAATGTTAAGTGACCTCTGACACACACCTGTCCTCAATATACCTACACAGTCAAATATTCAGATTTGGCTTCTAATGTATAAAAGTGACCTGATTCTGAGAGCGCATTTTGCAATCAGGCAACAACAATGCTTTAATGGGACGACGCCATCTCATTTCCAAGCTATACTATTTTGCCAACCAAAACAGGACTGTATGTATTGTAAGGGCATATTTGTTCGATTAGGAACAACAACAAAAAAGTTACCTAATCCACCTAAATGGGTAGGACACAATGACAAAAATCATACTCAGATACAACAACCATCAGATATAATGTAACACAAAGTTTCATAATGACTGAGGCACTCACACTCTAAAAAAGCAATAAAAACATTATGAATTCAGTGGAAATGAAATTGCCAGGTAATTGCAGAAATTGCATATAAATGCAAAAGATGGATTAATAATCTTTTATTTGAAATACCTGAGGAGGTAGGGTCTTCAGAGAAGTCTGGCAGTTCTTCAGGGGGATCACCATAGAAAGAATTGAATTTGTGGCTTGATACTGCTGCTAGTACTGCACCCTAAATAAATGAATATCTCTGGTCACAAAATGCTATCACTCCAGATTCCCAGTTCACCATTATTGTAAAGGCAGAGAAAAACCTGAGAAATCCAGAATTATAGGTAACAACACTGTTTATCTATAACTAGAGGTATAATGTGTGGTCACCTGTGTGTCAGGAACATTCCAGAACTCTAGCCAAGGAGTTGGTGCTCAATCTTCCTTTCCTTGAGAGGAAACCTGAATGCCTCATTTACTCTGTGCAATACAATATTTGTCAGAAACTGAGACACATATACAGGTTGGAAGGATGGTAGGCTATGTGACTGTGCAGACCACACTTATAGATAAAGATTCTGTTTTTCCTCTTATGGATTCTGCAATCCCACAAATGTTAGCTAACAAATGTGGATAATGACATTAAAAATCCCAAAGAAACATGTATAGGATTGAATTAGGGGAGAAAGTGTTTTTCAGTAGTAGATGTACAAACAAGTTTGCTATCTAGAGTAGTCTGGGGTTGGTTGAGGCCCATGTAAATGTTTCAAAATGTTTTATGTAAACCGCCCCGAGCCGTAGAAAAGAGTGGTATAAAAATCTAAATAAAATCAATCAATCAATCAATCAGTAGGTAAACCAGGGTGCAGTACTCTGGCAATTTGGATAGCCTCCCCAGCACATCATCATGAATGCATTCACTTTTAACAACTGGAGAGCCTGACTTCTCCTACTGCAAACCAGGATTCATTTGGTGTTAACTGATTTTATGATGCACAGAACACAATAAGGATGTCATCATAGTAATTCAAAGACATAAAACAGATTTTGAAGTTCAGTAACCATGTGCGGGACACCTTAGCCATTCTTTTAAGAATGTCTGCATCCATGGCAATGATCTACAAAGTATTAGGAAGATGTTGTGATTTAGGCACCAGACACACAGAGATTTAGATGCATATTTAAAATTTACAGTCCTGCTGCCTGCAATCTTGCTCAGAGTAATGTTGAAGAATGCCAAGGCTTCTGTATGGCCAACATCCCCAGACTATTTACATACACAGCTCTTGTGGGGACATCTACAAACCATTAACAATGAGAAATGGACAAAACAGTCCCAGAAAATGATAGCAGATGGAAGTGCCATGCCTTGAAGCAGTTTATTTATTTATGTTTCAGTTTATATTATGGCCTCTCTCAACCATGTTATCTTGGGACGGTATATAGCAATAAATTCACAAGTTTCACATTAAAAACATAAAACTAACTTAAAAGATACTTCACATTAAAATTTGGCATCATGCCATCATCTCATTAAATTATTTTAAAGAACGTTATTGGCATATAAAGAAATTACAGAAGAAGACAAAATAACATTATAAAGCATTAATTGTTCTACAGTTACAGGACCTTATAGCCACCTGTACAAACTTGGCAACGAAATCAATAACTTGAGTGTTTTTGTTTCCTAACAGGAAAATGATCTTAGTCTCATCATCAAGCCCTTGTTGCTTAGAAAAAAGTGGGTTGATGAGCTGTTTACAAATAAAGATAGTAGAAAAACACACGTATGATGGTTCCGATGCAGCCAAATTATAGGGACATATTCTTTTAGAGTAGGGTCTTTTGTAAATCCCCCTTGAAGAACAGCTGAGGGAACAGCATTGCATTATTACTTAGATTTATTTCCTGCCACTCCCGGGAACCGGCTCGTGATGGGGTAAAAGTTGTCCATATTAAAACTCCCAATAAAAACCCAATTAAAACAATTGTTGTTAGTTGCGAAGTCATGTCCGACCCATCGCGACCCTATGGACAATGATCCTCTATGCCTTCTTGTCCTCTACCATTCCCCCGAGTCCATTTAAGCTTGCACCGACTGCTTTAGTGACTCCATCCAGCCACCCCATTCTCCATCCAGCCACCATCCAGCCACCTCATCCTCTGTCGTGAATTCTCTGTATTATCTTTTTACTCCGACATAAAAAGATTATACAGCAAGAAACCAAGAACAAGACGGTGCAATGCGGCCTCTCATCCCTCCAATAACATTGTAGGATCTAATAGAGTAAGCGGGAAAAGGGGGTCATAGATGACACATGTCATTGCTGCTGCCTAGCATAAATGCTCACTGCAGTTGGGGGGCTGTTAGGTAGTAAAAATATGAAGCAATGCATCCATAGCTTGGAAGAAGTCCCAAACTCAAAGGAGATTATCTGGTTGTCTCAGGGAGATTTTGTAATTCCATGTCCAATAACTTACACTTTAGACATACAAATGCATAGGATTCAGTTGCCATTCTGAATAAAGAATCTAAGGAGATACTCACAGATCTAATATTTTGCTCAATACATCTTAGCCACTCAGATGTAGAATGTTCCGTGAGCATTAGGGACACAAAACAGAACCAGATATAAAGTGTACATGAACACTTCATGTACATGAGCCTTCAGGGAGGGCGATATATATAAATATAATAAATAAAACTTAAAAGTAATCAGTCCTGCTTTTGTTTCTAACAGTCTTTGATTTGTTTCCAGACATAAAGCTGCGTAGGGGGACACAATTTGGGGTACCAAGAATCTTATGGGGAAAAAAATAGATTGAAAACTTTCCACAGCTTGGTTGAATGAACTAATTCAAACAGGGATGCGATAAAACATCAATTTGGAGTTAAAGATTCTAAGGGCTGCTGGCACATATTGGTTGCCCTTTGTATAGAAAAAGCATGAGATTGCCAGCATAGTTTTTGGCAGTAGCAATTGCATTTTTCCACTGTACAACCCAGCTTGTATTTGGTTTGAAATAAATCCCTAGATATTTAAACTGTTCAACGTGTTCTATACTGTTGCAACTAACTCTCCATTTATAACAATTCTAGGATTTTGAAAAATACATTATTTTGGATTTGCTGAAGTTCATGGAAAGCCTATTTATCTCACAATAGTCTGAGAACTGCTGTAAGAGACCTATCTGTGAGAGTGACAACACAACAGCATCATTAGCATATAACAACAGTGGAACATGAGACAAACCAAGTTTGGGGGAATGACCATCAATCAAATGCAGGGTTGGAGCTAAACATCCCGTTCAATAAATAAAATAGTCCAGCCCTAGAATAGAATAGAATGGAAATGGGGAAGTTGGTAGATCTAGAGGTACTTTCCAAACTGGCCTCAACTGTAGGCTTGGCAGAAGACCTCTGTATTGCAGGCCCTGCAGAACTCAGTGAAGTCTGACAGGCCCTGATCTCCTCTCATTCCACCAAGCCTGGGCCAGGGCTAAAATGGCCCTAGCCCAGAATGAGGTCAGGTGTACCTGTGGCTGGGGACTCCCAGCTTGTTAGCATTTGAAGAACAAATCATTCTCTGGGGAACACAGACAGGTGGTCCCTCAGATATGCTGGGCCCAGGCTGTGTATGGCCTTGAAGGTTAATATCAAACCCCTGAATTGGATCCAGAAATCTACTAGAAGCCAGTGCAGCTGCCAAAGAACTGGTCTTATATGGGCCACCTTCAGGGTATTCGAGTAAGGATCCAGGCAGCTGCATTCTAGACCAATTGAAGTTTCCAGAGCAGGGACAAAGGCAGGTCAGTGTGGAGCGAGTTACAGTAGTCAAGTCTGGAAATGACTGTCATGTGGATCACTGTGGCCAGGTTCTCTGGGATCTGGTAGGTCGCTAGTAGTTTTGCTTAGTGGAGGTGGGAGAATGCCAGCTGAACTACTTTTATGATTTGAGCCTCCGTGGATAATGTCACAGAGAGAATAATACCTTGTGGAATCCCACATTGGAGATGACAACATTTGTTGATTCTCGCTGATTGCTACCCTCTGTCCTTGACCATGGAAAAAGGGGATCAACCATTGAAGGGCTGTAAGATCAGCAGCTGGTTTGGAATGATTAATTGGTTGGATTACAAGTTGCTAAGGGGAGAGAAGTCCCACACGAAACATAACTTGAGAAATGAACACAACACACTAGAGATGTTATCACTGCAATCAGAGAACAACTGAAATCCTGAAAGCTATTTGTGATGGAAGGGACGAATTACTCACTAAAAGGGACAATGGTGTTCACCTGGATACATGGGAAATAAGCCCAGATGTGGACAGTGTTAGGAACTGCATCAATAAGCTGAAGATGTCAAGAGTTCACTGAGCAGATTTCATAATAGCAGACTTCAGAACGACTTGAGCAAAATAGATAGTGGATTGCTCAATGCAACTTGGTGTGAATATTCCTTATTGCACATCAGTTGTCTGTGTTACGGAACACAAATTCTGAAACAAAGAAGATAGGCTGCAACAACTGATGTACATCTGATAATTATTACTCTGTGTTAGAAAAACAATTGGGGAGAACAGTGGAAGTAATGGTTTCCTATGGTTAACTAGTGCAATTTCCTCTGCTGGGGTCAGAAGGAACTGTGGAAGTTCACATATGTGAAGTCTATAGATAGAAATTAGACTCTGGGCACAAATATACATTACAGCTTCTTCCAATTTTACTTTAAATTATATTCATTTCTTTGAAAAACTAGCTGCCCAGGATTTCTTTATCAAAGACCGGAATGTTTCATGTATTGTTCATATGTTATATGTAAACCGTCCTGAGCCTCCGGGGAGGGTGGTATATAAATATAATAAATAAATAAATAAATAAAGGGAGAAAGGAAGCATTTAATACTTCTCTCCCCTATTGTTTTATTGCTGCAAAAACAGTTCTGAGCTGCTTTGATCCCTGCTGAGGAAAAATATGGGGAGTAAAAGCAGCTTGTGAGTCTTTTACCAGGGAGAAAAATGAAAGAAGGTGTTAAAGATTTCTTTTCCTCTCACACCATTTTCTTCCTTGAAAAAGCAATCCCAATGCCAGGCTCTGCTGGTCAGAGGCTGAAGGGGGGGGGGGGAGGTGTTCCAGCTGCTCCTTTTCCAGAGAGTATGTGAGTAATGTCGTACCAATGGAGAGTATTCCCTCACCCTGGTTCTTTCTCTCTCCAGCCTCTGAAGACAAGACCTGGCTCCCTTTTCATAGAATCATAGAATCATAGAGTTGGAAGGGGCCATACAGGCCATCTAGTCCAACCCCCTGCTCAACGCAGGATTAGCCCTAAGCATCCTAAAGCATCCAAGAAAAGTGTGTATCCAACCTTTGCTTGAAGACTTCCAGTGAGGGGGAGCTCACCACCTCCTTAGGCAGCCTATTCCACTGCTGAACTACTCTGACTGTGAAAAACTTTTTCCTGATATCTAGCCTATATCGTTGTACTTGAAGTTTAAACCCATTACTGCGTGTCCTCTCCTCTGCAGCCAGCAGAAACAGCATCCTGCCCTCCTCCAAGTGACAACCTTTCAAATACTTAAAGAGGGCTATCATGTCCCCTCTCAACCTCCTTTTCTCCAGGCTGAACATTCCCAAGTCCCTCAACCTATCTTCATAGGGCTTGGTCCCTTGGCCCCAGATCATCTTCGTCGCTCTCCTCTGTACCCTTTCAATTTTATCTACGTCCTTCTTGAAGTGAGGCCTCCAGAACTGCACACAGTACTCCAGGTGTGGTCTGACCAGTGCCGTATACAATGGGACTATGACATCTTGTGATTTTGATGTGATGCCTCTGTTGATACAGCCCAAAATGGCATTTGCCTTTTTTACCGCTGCATCACACTGCCTGCTCATGTTTAGTTTACAATCCACAAGTACCCCAAGGTCTCATTCACATACAGTGCTACCTAGAAGCGTATCCCCCATCCAGTAGGCATGCTTTTCATTTTTCTGACCCAGATGCAGAACTTTACACTTATCTTTATTGAATTGCATCTTGTTCTCATTTGCCCATTTTTCCATTGTGTTCAGATCTCGTTGAACTCTGTCTCTATCTTCCGGAGTATTTGCCAGTCCTCCCAATTTGGTGTCATCTGCAAACTTGATGAGTAGTCCCTCCACCCCCTCATCTAGATCATTAATAAATATGTTAAAAAGTACCGGGCCGAGCACCGAGCCCTGAGGTACCCCGCTACTCACCTCTCTCCAGTCTGATGAAACACCATTGACAACAACTCTTTGAGTGCGGTTCTCTAACCAATTCCCTATCCACCTAACTATCTGAAAATCCAGATTGCAGTCCTTCAGCTTATCCATCAGAACATCATGGGGAACCTTGTCAAAAGCTTTACTAAAATCCAAGTAAATGACATCAACCGAATTTCCCCGATCCAGCAAACCTGTTACTTGGTCAAAAAAAGAAACTAGGTTGGTCTGGCAGGACCTGTTGGAGACAAATCCATGCTGACTTCCTTGGATCACCAAATTGTCCTCCAGATGTTTGCAGATCGCTCCCTTTAATATCTGCTCCATTATCTTCCCCACAACAGAGGTCAGACTCACTGGTCTGTAGTTTCCTGGGTCATCCTTCCTCCCTTTTTTGTAGATCGGAATAACGTTTGCTCTTTTCCAGTCCTCCGGGGCATCTCCAGTCCTTAAAGAGGTTCCAAAGATGATGGACAAGGGCTGTGCAAGTTCTCTGGAAAGTTCTTTGAGTACTCTCGGGTGCATTTCATCTGGACCAGGGGATTTGAACTCATCCAGTGCAGCTAAATGCCTCTCGACAACCTCTCTATCCATGTTAACCTGCCACCCAGACACTATCCTTTGGCTACAGCCATCTCTAGATGTGCCTAAACACTTTGACCTGTGGGAAAAAACTGATGTAAAATAGGCACTAAGCCTTTCTGCTTTCTCTGCATCTTTCGTTAGAGTTTGTCCATCTGCACCCAACAGTGGGCCTATTGCCTCCTTGACTTTACGTTTGCTCCTCACATAACTGAAAAATCTTTTCTTGTTACAATGGGCTTCCCTGGCCAATCTTAGCTCACTCTCAGCTTTGGCCTTTCTGATGATTGATCTACAGTGCCTAGTGACCTGTAGGTACTCTTCTTTAGAGCTCTGTCCTTCCTTCCATTTCCTGAACATTTTCCTTTTCTTTCTTAGTTCCTCTTGAAGTTCTCTGTTCATCCAAATAGGCTTCTTAGAGCTCCTGCAGTGTTTTCGTATTTCTGGAATAGTCATTGATTGAGCATGCAATAGCTCTTGTTTGAGTAGCGCCCACCCTTCACATGCTCCCTTCCCTTCCAGCATTCTCGTCCATGGTATGACACTCATCATGTCTCTGAGTTTATTAAAGTTTGCCCTACGAAAATCCAACATCCGCGTCTGGCTACAAGCTTCCTTGGCTCCCCATCTCAAAAGGAATTCTATGAGGACATGGTCACTTCCCCCTAGGGTCCCCACCTCCTTCACCTCATCCACCAACTCTTGCCTGTTGGTCAGTATTAAGTCCAGTATGGCTGAACCTCTTGTGGGTTCATCTACCATTTGATAAATGAAATTGTCAGCCAGGCAGGTCAGAAATTTGCATGACTGAGGACGCTTCGCAGAGTTAGTTTCCCAGCACACATCTGGGAAATTGAAGTCACCCATGATGACAAGGTCCTGACAAGGTCCTGACAAGGTCCTGCCGTTTGGATATTTTCTCAAGCTGCTCACAAAGTGCAGCATCCACATCCTCTCGTTTTCCATAGCTGTGTTCAGGCAGAATACCTGGGACAGGACTTCCCTGGACTGAATGCATCCGAAGTCAATGGCTGTTGTCCTCTCTGCTTTCTCCAGCCTGCCATTTCCCCTCTAAGACTGCCATTTCCCTCTCTTAACCCCTCCTCTTCAGGGCTAAGGCCCATCTCATATTTCCCAGAGGTCCTTTTTGGCCTGCAGCCTGTCACATGCTCAGAGGTCATGTTTCCTTCTCCCGGTCTCCCATTCCAACCCTGCTATCTCCTGCTGGTGTTATTTCACCACTCCACTGGTGTTACCTCTGATGACGGCCACGTACAGTACACTGCCTGGGCAGGGCCAGCTAGTAGTAACTGCTGTCCTCACTCTATACTTTGGCACAGAGAGATTCCATCTTGCCATGTCCTACTTCCGAAGATGACAACCAAAAGTTACTGGTGAAACATCAGGGACTAAAACTACCAGACCATGACCACACAGCCCAGGAAAGCCACAAAAAACAGTTATACAGAATCCTTTGGGTTTCATAAAAATTAGAGTGGACTGCAGATTTATGTCCTAATTTAAATATCATAAAATAGTAGGTGCAGAACGCTAGATTATGTTGAGATTCAGGGACATGGGTCTATAGCATATTTGTGAAGGTATGTCGCAACTTTTTGTTGGGAGTACAACAAAAGGGGTAGTTGTCATGGCCCCGTCTCCAGAGGGTGCCTCTGCACCACTGCCTGAGCTCATTCCGCCAGCTCCCTTGGAGGAAGAAGTGGAGGAGCTGGAGCAAAGCAGGAGGGTGCTGCTTAGAGAGGCAAGTCCCGATAGGGAGCCACAACCAGGTCCCAGCCAGACAAGCACCATGCCCTCCGCACCAGCATTACCTCAGCCTGCAACAACACCCCTGAACAGCCCAGACTCATCTCCAGAGCGCAGGAGGGAATGCAGGAGGACAACGCTGGCAACACGCAGGCAAAGTGCTCGACTTAGACTACAGCAACAGGCTAGGTGGGGCTCAGGTGGGGCTCATTCATCGGAGGAAAGCTGAGTGCCAGGTGCAGCCACTTGGTGTGACAGCTCAGCTTGTTCTTAAGCACAGCAGAAGTGCTTCTCAGTGTGGATACAACCTTGTGCACATGTCCACCTGTTGCCTTGACTGGTTTCCTGCTCACCAAAGCTTCGGCGAAGCTCTGTTTGACTGATTCCTGGCTTGACCCTTACTTCACACGACTAGACTACGTGATTGAATGCTCCACAGATGGGAAGGCTTGACCTTGGTAAAGATAAACGACAACTCCTTCGGTTCTCCTTTGGACTTCGTCCGGCTAGGGCAGCACAGTAGTATTTGTTAAATCTAATGACACAGATGACACTTTCTATGGGGGGGGGGGCAGAAATATGAAAGCTGAAGATTTATATTTCATTCTGGAAAACCCTGGCTTGGAATAATGTAGAAGAGGAATGCAATCCCTTAGGGACGAAACAAAAGATATGTAATGTAGTTCCAAAAGACCAGCCCTTTCTGGAGACTTTGTATAGAACAACTAATCTAGCATTGGCCTTAGAACCCCAATTGCCATCATGACATGCCTAATGATTTGCTGTTCTATCAGGTCAGCCTTTCTTAACTGTTTTACCACTGTTAACCACCGAAACATTCAAGCTTCAGGAAACCCCAGACGTTGCATGATCATACATATCCATTTGGTGTTCCTCCCCTTCCCAACCCCTCCAGATACTGTATCAGTATTTTTGTCCATTTGTCCGTTTTAATGGGGATTTTAACTGGACATCTGTAACCTGCCACAAGCCTACATGGGAGTGGTGGGTAATAAACATAATAATAATACTAATACTACTAATAATAATAAGCCATTTTGGGTGGGGGTGGGTCAGCATCACATATGGTCATATCACTTGATAAATGTTTAACACATTTTCAAAAATATAAATAAGCCTGTATTAGATGGATCATTTCTATAAGGAACACTGTAGTGAACATCTGCAGGAGTTCAAGAGGAGAGATGCATGCTCCTACATATGAACAAATCAATTCTGAGCCACACAGGCTTTGTAATTTGAATTCTCAAATGTATAAGGCAGCAGTAAAATGGCATTCTCCCTATAATATCCCATTTTCAATTTCTCTTTTTATTGAGGTTTTATTGCCTGGGGATTCTATCAACATTTTTACTTGAAATGTGTTAACTGACAAATGGCGCATTACCATTACAAGAATCTTTTTGGGGGGAGGAGCAAAAAGTTTGGCTAGAGTTCTGGAATATTTGAAGCCTAGACCCTAAGCTTTGTACACTGGCAAACACTATATGTGGGAATACACACAGACAGCAAAGATAATACATCAGCTCTTGACAGGCCTGCAGCCATGGAAACAAGAAAGAACTATTATTTAGGCCATTCTGGCTACAAATAGAGAGGTTGTTCTGCTTTATCGCCATATCTGGAACACTGAAATAATATGCATACCAAAAAAGGAGATTTTGGAAAGATTTTCATGCAGATGCAAACTACTAACAGGAACAGTTGGCCTGTTGCTCTTTTACCTTCAATTTTCTTCTTGCATTGAATTTCCTCAGCTGTTCCACAGTTTCTGGAAGGTGAATCTTGTATGCATAGCGATCACGTTCCTATCAATAAATAATGGAAATGTTAAATTTTGTGCATAATTTCAGCAATTCAATTAGCTAAAACATTTAATATTAAAAACCTAAAAGCTTACTTATTTTTAATATTGATATATTGATTCAAAAATGTTTAGATCTGTATTTGGAGAGGGCATGTTTTCAGTGTCCTAAACTTCCAGGATTTTTATTTCCTGGTACTTTTTTGGGTCTTGAAAATTCAGGACTATCTGAGCAATTGCTGTCCTCATCCCCATCCCCCAAGGCAGCAAGAGCAGGGAGGATGAGAGAAGAAGCTGGACTCACCAAACAGCTGTTTGGCAGCATCTCCATCTTGTCTACTCTCACAGAAAATAAAGTTTAAAATTGACAGGAAGAAAGTTGATTCATTCAGTATGTGCTGTTGTGGGAAATGTTTATGGATACCATGGACCATCATGAAGGTGAACAAGTGGGTTCTAGATCAAATCAAGCCTGAACTCTCCCTAGAAGCTAAAATTACTAAATGGAGGCTATTATAGTTTGGTTACATTGTGAGAAGATATGACTCACTGACAAAAAAACACAATACCTCTACTAGTCAGAAGCAACTTGATGACACTTAAACACCACAAAATGTAAAGGCAGAGACAGCTGTTTGATACACCATCTTCCCTACACCCTCTTGGTTCTTGTCACCAGAAAAACTGCCTATATTCAGAGAGAAGCATTTTTTGCTAGGCCTAGTATTTGGAGGTTTACTGGGTCATTTCTGAAATCTGTGAGCTGATCCAAAACAGTTAGTTTATTTATTAATTTATTTAAATTTGTATCCTGCTATTCCCAGACAAGTTGGCTTGTGGTGGCTCACAATACAGTAAAAACATATACCCCATACAATATCATAAAACAGATAAGAACAAATAAAAACAATCCAGATGGCGGTCACCACAGTTCCACATTCGACCCATTATTCCTCAAAACATCCATTTCCTGGTTATGGTAATCAGCTGTAATATCTGGGGAAAATGGTACACTTCCCTCCCCAGTTTATTTTATCTTACCGTATTTTCCAGCGTATAAGACAACTTTCCCCCCCTGAAAAACATGCCTCCAAGTGGGGGGGGGGGTCGTCCTAAAAGCTGGGTGCACTTCAGTTGGGATATAGCTGCCCATAGTGGCCTCCCGATGCTCACCCAGTACCCATAGTGTAAGGTGACCAGAATTAAGGGATGCTGAGGCGGAGGCGGCCCCCCTCCCGACTGGGCTCACCAACTCTGCTACTGTCTTGTGAACTCCTCCCGGCTCGGAACTCGCTGGGCCCGCCAAACCTGTGCCTGCATGCATGCCCCACCTTGCCACGGCAGTGACGGGCCCTCCCTCCCACATAAGACTCTGAAGCGGGAAGGGGAGAGAGAGAGCTCCTGAAGGGCTGGCCAGGCGAGCGAGTGGCGAAGGAGTGGAGAAGGAGGAGGATGGGGGGGGGAGGTGCCAGCTTCTGCTCCCCCTCCCTTTCCCTTTCACGGTTTCTGGTGTTCTGAAGCGGCCCCGATTAAGGAAGAGCAAACGCGGCCAGCTCGGTGGTGTGGCCTGAAAGCTTGGTGCGCAGGGAACGCTACTCCTTGCTCTGCCCTCCGCTCGCTTGCTCGCTCCCTCTTTGTTTGCAGTTAAATAAGCAGAGGAAGCTGTTTCAGTTCAATGCACAAAGGTACCGCTGTGCACAAAAGCAGCCTCAGCTTGCGAGAGAGAGAGAGTTACCCCTCTCCTCTCGCCTTTTTTGGGGGGGAGGTAATTACTAATCCAAGCATAATTTCTTGCTTTCTTTTCTTTTTTTATGGCTGTCTCTCTATCTCTCTCCCCCCCCCCCCCCTTCTGATGCTCTTTTACATTTTATTTGGTGTGTGGAAGGTGTGCGGAAGAGGGGGTAGTCTTATATGTCGAGTATATAATAAATTCTATATTTTGAGTGGAAATGTTGGGGGGTCATTTTATACGCCGGCAGATACGGTAAGTGTATCCACGTACACATCATCATCACTAGTAATAAACCTTAAAGAAACCTGAAGAAAAAGCATACAAACTAGAAAGATAATTTATCAATGATTTTGTGATCTGAAAATTAGAAAAAAATCCAAAGCCCCCTTGAATGCTGTGCACTAAAAAGGATATTTTTTAAATGAATTATTCCCTCTCCTCCTCAGAGTCAGACTCAGAAGTACACTTGAATTACAACTGAGTGTATGTATAGCTCCTTGTAGGACTTACTGTTCAAAGTTTCCAGGTTTGAAGCATTACCTTGCAGTTTTCTAAGAGGAGGAAACTGAAAAAAGATTCCACTGCCTTGTTGCAGCGACTAGCACTAATGGGCTGGGGATCTTCACCATTGGGGGACGTGGGAAGTATGACAGTGGGTGAAGATGGTCTAAACGAAACGGTGGGAAATATGGGAATGTTTGCACTCCTTTTATTATTCATTCCATCCCAAAATCTGAACTTAGTTGGGTTAGGAAAGATAACCTTTCTCCAACATTGTTTTTGTGCAATGCCAGGTCCATAAAAGGCCACCACCCAGCATGATTTTCTCGCAGGGCAGGACCTGGCATGCGAAGGCAAAACAGTTGCCTTGAAAGAACTGACACAGCCCAGTTACTCAGTCCTCCACTGATTATGGGTGGTGTTTGTGTGTGTGTGTGTGTGTGATGCTGATCCAGGAGTCTTTCTCCTTTAGATAACTCCCTAGGCTTGTGCGCTTCGGCTGCCAAAGCAGCCAGTTGAGCCTGAAGCAGCCAGAGCTGTGGTGCGGGAACCAGCGCCCGCATGCTGGCGCAGAGCTCTGGTTTGGGAACCATTAGTTTACACCATTTTTGGCTCTTATTTTATCGCTGGTTTGTGCTATTTTAGTGGAAGATTCTTTCTTATGAAATTTCTGGTATTTACTGCTTCGGGATCATTTAAAGCCCATTTTAATTTATTGCTGCTGTTGTGCTTGGCAGTGGTTGTGATCTTTTTGGGGAGGGGGACTGCATGTCTTTGCTTTATTTGTGGAGTCCATTAATAGTTTATGTATTTATATTGGTACTTGGCCACTACTTACCTTCAGCCAAGGGTGGTTGAGTGCCTCGTAAACTGTTATTCTTTCTGCTGGGTCCAGCATAAGCATGCGTCGTACCAGATCTTTGGCACTTTCAGAGATATGGCTCCACTGCCTGGGATTCATCTAGGTGGTAAAAAAAAAAGAATACTAGAATGCAATTGGACCAATTTCCTAGAATGCACTGAAGAAACAGAAAATAGCTAGAGTTACATTTTTAGCACTCATTAAAGTTTAAGAAGTTACGCAGAGCCTTCTACAAATACTATTGCTAGGACTGGAAAATGCTCAACCAAACTTCTACCAGTTTGGTTCTTGCTCTGGCCAAGAAGCAACTGACTTTTCTGATACCATCAGAAACCTCCTTAATCCTCAAACATGTTTCCAAAGTTTCCAAAACTAAACATGAAAAATTCCATGGAATAAAATGCTGCTTGTGGGAAGGGATTTGGACAGAAGAACCATTTGGTGCGGAAAGGGTTGAGCACTCCCCCTGCCATGTCTTATTTTTGTCTTATTCTCTTACAAGGATAGCTTTTCTTTAAAACAGAAGGGCGAGGGAGGAGTCAGGAGCTTGAAACCCATTAAAAAAATCTTTTTTGATGGAAGTGATATCCATCAATGAAGCCAACTTCCTCATCCCCGCCTACACACTGCAGCAAAAACTCTGTTCTAAATGCTGCTTGTGTGTATGTATATGTGTATTATTGAAAATTGGCCTCTTTTCAGAGTAAATTTTCCGTTGGATCCAATGCAGAGTTTTGTGACCGAACAATGTGAAAGTGTGTCTACTATCCAGAATTGTCTAATATCTAGAGCTCTGAAATCACAACTGATTTCCAGACTACAGAGATCAGTTCCTCTAGAAAAGGCAGGTTGCTTACCAGTAACAATTGCTCTTCAAGTGGTCTCTGTGCATCACACTGATAAATGAAGACTAGCAAGTTTGTCTACCTGAAGGTGAATGTAGGTGCTGGTAGAAGAAAGCCATCTTGAAGGAGGGAAGATGTAAATTACAAGCCGTCATCATTTGAAACAATTTCTAGTTGGGAAAGGCCAAACTATTTGCAGGGCCAACTAGGGCCAAACTATTTGCAGGTCCAACTGTGAGATAGGTTTGTGCAGTGGTCCCCAACTACTGGGCTGCGGCCCGGCAGCGGGCTGCAGCTCCCTCTCCCCGCCCCCCCCCCCGCAGTGAGAAACTTCCCAGGCCAAAGCGGCAGATTAGCTTGCGGCCCAGCAAGCTTCTATCTGCAGGAGGGGGGGGGGAAGAGAAGCACGGCTGCCGGTGCGAACGCGCACGCGCGGCAGGTCCACACATGCATGTTTGCACCCAGTGGGGGCCGCAAACGCGCATGCGCAGCACTTTTGCGGATGCGGGAAAGTGCCGTGCATGCGTGTTTGCGCATGGGCTGCCACGCATGCGTGGCACCCGGATTGCCCCCCCCCCCGGTCAGCAACCTGAAAAAGGTTGCGGACCACTGGGTTAGTGAATTGGGGGGGGGGACTAAGCTGGACTAATTGCTGACAGGATGAGAGAAAATGGTTTTATTATCTATAAGTGGTCAAGTAGAAGAAATGGCCATAGCATAATGCTGATTGAGGAACACAGCTAAGGAAGAAATTCTCATATGGGAGGTGAGAGAGTTCATCCCTTGATTTCTGACATAAGTGGTTGTGAGAGGAGGATGAAGACCTTTGGTAGATGGACATATTGCTCTTGAGAGAACCTGGACCCTGGAGAACCACTGTTGACATATCCAAAAAGGACTGATAGGGATGGGCACAAACTATATGACGAGCCAAAATTCAGGCTGAATGGCGTCTTCGGACACATTGTTTGGAGAGCACGCAATCGCTAAATAAATCTCTGAGCTTTTGGACATGGCTCAGGAAAATGAAATCAACCCAGAAACCCAGTGCAAAACTGCTAGACAACAGTGGGAAGGTGATTTCTAGCCTTGGAAGCACTACTAGGGACCCTCCAAAGCTTGATGGGCACTGATGCCTGCCAATATCAGAGTTTTCATTCACTCCAATTCCATTTGTCTGATAGAAGCACACATGTCCTTTGTTCGAGTCACAAATGGCGAGTCAGGTCTTTAGCAATCAAGTTGAATTAAAGGCTTTGCTTTTATGTCTGTGTGGGGAGAACTGCACTCATTCTAGGTCAAAGGGTCTTTGCTGTACTCTGGGTCTTTTGGCCATTTTTTTTTAGGGGTGGTTTGCTGTGAAACGTGAAAGGAAATTGGGATTCTTCTCATATTTCACATGGGGGTCTTCCTGCTGTCTACTTTTGTTTCTTTGGTCATCTCCCTTATTTTTAATTCATTTTATTTCACATTCCCACTTCGTGTTGTAGTTGTTAAGCCTTTATGAATTGTTCCTTCCTTGAGGCTTTTCTTTTGGAGCTGTTTCTTTTTTTTTTTTTTTTGAGGGGGGGGTCTTCTCTGCCATTTCCCTCCTTCCCACACTCTGGACTGCATTTACTTCTGGTATGATTTCTGCCTATCTGCCTACTTTCCTACTCACATCCTGCCTTGGGGGAATTGTTCCATTCTCAAGGAAACAAGGTAATTTTACAGCCCAGTTGTATAAAACAATTCAACAATTCAGCCGTATTACAGTAGAAGAAAAAAGTCTCAAGCTGGTGATGGTGAAGTGAATTAATGTTCAAACCAAATTCACAATATTCAAAACGGAATTCCAGATATATGTCCATTTTCGATTTCTTCATCAGTGAATTCTAAATCTCAATATTGTAATAACTCAATCCTCCAATAATGTTTTTTGGTTGTTGAATATAACTTGAATATAACTTAGTCTCTATAATACCTTGGGTGTGTAATTCAATCCCAAACTGGTCTCATAAATTCAAATTTGTAGGGGTCTACTAATATTAAATACACTACATGTAATTCCTCTATACCAGTGACCGTTCACGTTGGCCCTCAAGAGAGGGAGTGATGGCTTGTCGAGGGCATCTGCATAAGGAAAAACTTATCTTTGATGGCCTCCAAGAGTGACTCAGGTTCAATAAGGTATGGTTTAAAAATCAAGTGACATCTGTACAGGGCTGTGTGTAGAATCAGAGCTAGGCACAAGAGGCTGAACAGAAGCTGGAGATCGCAGTAATACTGCCAGCTGCTTTTGCCTCTTCTTTTTCCTTTTCTTTGAGCAGAGATTTGCTTATTTAACACAATAAGGGCAGTGGTGAGTTCTGGGACAGTGTGGAATCTGATACTGAATTCAAAGATTCTGATGTTGCCATGGTGTTCTGTATCAATATCTGTTTTGTACAGGGTTGTGATACTGGGGATTTGGCTCATTTTGAAGTGATGCTCAGGGCCTATTTCACTATCAACAATGCTTGTTCTCACAGGAGAAGCTGGAAGCAGGAGTGCCTGTGGTACCTGACTTGCTTTGTAAATTTTAAGATGCTATAGGCCAGTGGTCCCCAACCTTTTTATCACCGGGGACCACTCAATGCCGGGGACCACTCACCGGGGACCACTCAACGCCTTTTACTGAGGCCCGGTGGGGGGGGGGAGTTTACTCCTCTACTCTCAACCAGTGCTCTAGCGCTCTCTGATCACTATGGTAATGTTTAAACATCCCTTCAAAATAAGATACAGACACGCCACAACAATGAAGTGTGTTGTAAAGGGCTGGGGGGATGAAGTAAAGGGCCGGGGGGGGGGGGAGAAGGCGTCCTTCAGGGCCCACCTCCAGTTAGTCGAAGGACCACATGTGGTCCGCAGTCCACAGGTTGGGGATCGCTAGTATAGGCCTCTATGTCTATGTTATAAGCTCTCCAAGGCAGAGGAGGCAACAATCCTGACATATGACAATGATAGTTTCCCTTAATAGTCCTGGCATTTTTTAAGAGATGTAATTTCCCCCCATAGACAAAGGAGGGAAGAAAAAAGGACATGGCTCCAGATAAAAAGGTCTCTAAAAGGTTTAAAAAAAATCCAAAGATAGCAGCTCAGTATTAAGAAAAAGTTCCTGAAGATGTGTATAGTGGGAGAAAAGGAACTGATCTGGAGAGGCATGACATACACTTTGGGCATGCACTGAGGGAAAAGGGGTTTTTGCATTTTTATTGCAATTTTAGAAATTTCTGAGATCAAATTCTGCACAGGCACAAAACCCATCTATCTAATACACAGAGACCATGAAGAATTAAAACAGCAGAATATCTCATCAGTGAATCTTTTTGCTATAATGTACTCTTGCCATTATTAACATACTCAGTTTCCTTTCTTAAGCCATATTTGAGCTACCTATTTCAATTCTATTTTGCACCTCCATAAGGTTTTTAATCTGCCCCTGAAACCTCAGACCTCTGCACCATATTGGACCAGGGGAAAAAGAAAAAGCTGGGGGTGGGGATATGGATAGTTCCATATAATTTTTTCTTAACAGGTTTTTAAAAAATTCCAATGGAAAAATTAGACATTTCAAGGTGCACTGAAAAATCTCCTATAAAGTTTTCTCATTTGAAGTAGGTGAAAAGCTTGACTCCAATTGCTTCCACAGTACCATTTTGTACCACTTTACTATCCAAGCTGGAACAGGTTCTTCTTGCTGGATATATATGACTTCATCCCCAAAGTTTCCACTCTCTAGATTTTCCTACTTTGACATGATCTTTCCTAATATTGGACTTCTTGGAAAAATCATGGTCAAAGAGACTTGCTCCTCGTGCAGACAAGAAAGTGTACATTTCTAAATGTTCCACGCATATTGGTACCATTTTTTTTTGTCTCAGCCCCATAACTGCCATCTTTGTCTGTATCACCAGGGAGCTTCTGATGGGGCTAGATTACACAGAGAAATATATGTCTGGTGCAAACCGTACTACAATTTCTATCTACCGCAGAATTCTGCATTTTTATTTGATCCAGCAGGACTCAAAACAGGTTGCTCATCTGTAACTGTTGCTCTTTGAGCAGTCATCTGTGCATTCACATTGATGAGCTTTGTGCCTGTTCAAGTGTGAGAAACTGTTCTTAGGGATGCAGGTTTTTCTTTGGGTGTGTTACTAATTATATACACTATAGTTTAACTGCTAGCAACAGTAAGGTAAAGGTAAAGGTATCCCCTGTGCAAGCACCGGGTCATGTCCGACCCTTGGGGTGACGCCTTCTAGCGTTTTCATGGCAGACTCAATACGGGGTGGTTTGCCAGTGCCTTCCCCAGTCATTACCGTTTACCCCCCAGCAAGCTGGGTACTCATTTTACCGACCTCGGAAGGATGGAAGGCTGAGTCGACCTTGAGCCGGCTGCTGGGATTGAACTCCCAGCCTCATGGGCAAAGCTTTCAGACTGCTGCCTTACCACTCTGCGCCACAAGAGGCGGAAGGACATTCCCAAAAAAACTGAATCAGCATCATCATTGCTTTCACACACAAAGTTATTTTCAACAAAAAAATTATAGAACTACAACAGTTTTTACTTCAGAGATACAGACATGTATATTACCACTTACCTTATACTTTCCTTTGATAATGCCTTCAAATAACCTTTCCTTTGTTCCATAAAAAGGCAAACAACCACTAAGCAGAATAAAAAGGATCACTCCGCAGCCCCACACATCTACAGGTTTTCCATAAGGTTCTCTTTTCACAACTTCTGGGGCCATAAAATGAGGAGTTCCTACCCGACCTAAAGGAGAATACAAAACAGCTTCAGTTTTCAAGAGAGGCACACTAAGTTTGTTGTACAGTTTTTTTTGTTTGTTATGTGCGAAGTCGTGTCCGACCCATCGCGACCCCATGGACAATGATCCTCCAGGCCTTCCTGTCCTCTACCATTCCCCGGAGTCCATTTAAGTTTGCATTGTTGTACAGTAATGCAGCTTAAATTTTAATAACTTAAGTGTTAACACACAAAAAAGCATTAACTGACTACATTTTACAACCAAAATCTCTCACAGATTCTTTCCCAAGATTTTGATATGACCTATGATCCAGCATGCAGTTATCCACTATATATACTCTCATCTAATGCTCCTTAAATGTCCAAGAAATAGATTGCAGGGCAGATATTGACAGAGAGGTGTTGTATTGGTTCTTAAAGAGTTCCATTCATCTCCGAGGTACAAAACAACTCCACAGAACAAAACAAAACAGTTGAAAGGGGATAAAACTTGCTTCTCTGTCCAGATACCAAAATCATCAGATTGCGGAGGTCAGTTAGTCTCCCCTTACAATTGTTCTCTTTATATTCTTTTACATCTCAATTGGTGTTATTCATTTCTGTGGCAAAACCTGCACACCACAATACTGAGTGAACAAGTCACCCTACATAGGAATCTAGAGGAGGATGAATTAATGTCTTCCTTTTTCTTGTTGAAGACAATGGCAAAATTGGATGACCAGGCATGTCCTTCCAACTGTCTCCTGCACTGCAAAAAAAACACTCCCCCCCATCATGAATCATGTTCAGTAAAAGAAATAGAGGCTACACAAGAACAGGAGGCAGAGGCAGCTTTTCAGAAACAAACATGGCCATAATCCTTGCTCTGCTTGATACAACGGTAACAAGGAGCATAAGTATGAGAGTGGACTGGAGAAAAGACTGGAACGCTGCACTTTGCCCTCATCCATCAAATTTCACAGGCCTTTGCTTGGTATAAATGCAATATGCTTAGGGTAAAATCTTTCTCACAATCTAGCAATGCCATGCTCAGGCATCACTGAGAAACAGATTTCATGGAAACTGCTTCTTGAAGGGGCTAATCGGGCATGGACCTGGTAAGATGTGTCCCTCCCTATTTATACTGTGTCTGCAGAAATGTTTTAAGATGATACCAGTACATTATAAGAATTAAAAGATTTTATTCTTGATTGTGGTATACACTGAGATGATCTATAGAACAGATGATTACATTATACTGATTTCAGATGAGATTTGCACATGTGGACTAAACTGCTGTGTTCATTTGCAGAATATTCAAGTTACACAGATCACTTGCTTTTCTATAGACAAGCTGTTTTCTAAAGCTGATCTTGAACTTATCTGTTAGCTAGGGAAAGGATCCAAGGGGGGGAAGAATCTGAGCACAGGGTTTGAAACATAGCCATTTCTTACCTCCAGCTACAAGTCCCGATTCCCCTAACTGAATAGCAACGCCAAAACCTCCAAGTTTTACAGGTGCTGAATTTTCCTTTGAGGCAAGTAGCACACAGTGTGGCTGAAAAGACAAAATCCCTCTGACATTTGAATAAAAACCACTCTATAAAAATATTATGGCAATAGACAAGATGATAAAATGGTTATGCCTTGACAATTGAAATTTCCATTTTATATTCTTTATGCCTTGGTGTCTGCAACAAGTACTACATTTTCTATCTGTTCATGAGAGTTGGTCTTCAAAGGATTATTTTCAGTATTCATGAAAGAGATCATGTACTGCTCTAATGATATGAAGGTTGAAAAGACAGTCAATGACATTAACGGGTCCTTGAGTTCCACAAGGGAGAAAGGTGACTAAACTGTTTTAGATAAGTAAAATAAAAACTAACATTGCCAAAGGAAAGTGCTAGCAGAGGTGGTTCTTTCTCATTTTTGTCCTGCTCCCAACAGCCTCCTGTATATACTGAAAACGTGATTCCAGGGACTGTGGGACCCTGACTGATAAAAAGCCATGCAAATCTGAAGGAAGTAGTCAGAAGGAAGATAAGCATCAAGTGAAATTGCCCCTTGCTTTGGTGATGCTCCCTGGAATCAGTGATGGCTTAGTACACAAGTGGAAAAAATACAGCTTTAGTATATTTTTGTTATATTTACAGTAAAACAAGTTTTAGTACAAATGTTATTGTGATGTTTTTTCTAGTAAGTACATTTTTAAAACCCTTTTAGTAAGTGAAGATTTTTCATTCAGTCATATTCAATTTGACCTTTAAAGGCAGAGAAGTGTAATATGTCTCTTAATTTACAACCCAATGCTGCCTGTTTCTTTTAGTCCAGCTCCATTTTCAATTGGAATTCCAAGTGAACTCAGCATGGTACGTACATTAGTTTCAAAGGATAGCCATGTTAGTTTGCAGTAAAACAGCTAGATTTGTCCAGTTGCATCTTAGAGACAAAGGGAGTTTTGACTCTCAAAAAATTATAACTGGAAAAACTTGGTGGTCTCTAATTTATTTATTTATTTAACTTTTATACCGCTGGTCTTCCAATGGTCTCACAGTGGTTCACAACAGCATAAAATAAAATACAATAAAACCCCATCAAACCCCCATAATGGACTCATATCTAGCTGCTGCATTAGTTAAGATTACCATTTTAAAAAATTAAACATACCTACTGTGTAATTCTAAAACTTTTAAACATTTATATTTTGACTTTCCATAATTGTATTCTAAACAAACTAATACTTGGAAAGGCAGCACATTTCAGACTTTGATGCCAGTCCTGAAATTAACCAACTTTTTCAATATATGAATTAGATTATAGTTAAGAAAATAGTTATTTCAGAATCTAGAATTAGAAGAAAAGTTTTTTTTATATCTCGCTTTTCACTGTCCAAAGTTGTCTCAAAGCAGCTTACAAATGCCTTCACTTCCTCTAGGTCCTGTCTTCCCTGTTCAGCTAAAAGCACAGATTTTTTGCACAAAATACCCAAAGCCTCCAAACTGTTCTTCTGACTGCCACAAAAACAGACTGAGGTTTCCTCACCCAGAGGTGGGGAGGGTTGGGGGAAGAAGAAATACCAGCAACATCTCCCTTTTCAAATTAGTGCCCCCCCCAAAAAAAAACAGAACAAAATATGTGTGCTGAAGGCTATTTAAGTGGGTGAAGACATCCTGCTAAATTTAAATCAACAAGACCTGTGGCTTAGTGGCAGAAAATCTGCTTCGCATACAGGAGGTCCCGCATTCAATATCGGACACCACCAGTTAAATGGACGAGGCAGAAGGTGATGTGAGAAACTTCTGCCTGAGACCTTGGAGAGCTGCATTCAGTCTGAGTGGGCAATACTGATCTTGATGGACCAAGGGTCTGGTTCAGCATAATACAGTTTCATGTGAGATTCTTCATTATGTTTACTTTGAATACTAATGAATACTAGGTGCAATATGTCATAAAATGGTCTGTTCTCACAGGCTCTCAATTTACAGAATAGAAAACAACAAAAACATACATTTGGAATTAGAAAGAAAACCTTGTACTAGATGGACAAGTTCTTTTTGTGTCAACTAGCTATTACGTGGCTTCAATTTTGAAGCTTCATTTGCTTTTGAAGCTTCTGTTCACACTAAAAAGCACGAAAATACTTTAAACAACAAAAAATGTTGTATAACTAATGAAAGAAGGCCATGATTATGAAGGATTTTTTAAAACTTCAAGACTGGTTGCAAATGCCTTTTAGACAAAGGCAAGTGGGGTGGGAGTGCAGCTAATTGTTCCTTTAGAAAAAACAACACAGGAGATCTCAATCATACATGTTCCATGTCTTATGCAGTCTGACCTCTTTTCTTGCTGAACGAATTTAGAGTCCAGTGGCACCTTTAAGACCAAGTGTGCATACACTCAAGAG
The DNA here is from genome assembly GCF_049243985.1 of Paroedura picta. NCBI lineage: Eukaryota > Metazoa > Chordata > Lepidosauria > Squamata > Gekkonidae > Paroedura > Paroedura picta. The sequence continues at coordinate 65,991,668 of NC_135374.1, read as the reverse complement.
CTTATACCTTGAAATAAACTTTGTAAGTCTTAATGGTGCCACTGGACTCTACATTTGTTCTGCTGCTTCAGACAAGCACAACTACTCACTTGGATACATCTCTTTTCTTGCTGTTACATGAAAAATACATAATACTCATTTCAATTTTGAAAAATAGGTATTTCCTAGAAAAAGCATAATCACTAAAGAATTTCAAGGCATTCCAACACATTCCAACCAAGAATTTCAAGGCATTCCAATACTGTATTATATACAAATGTAACATTTGTAGCACAATACTGAAAACAGTATTAAGTTATGTTAATTCTTGGAGTTTGGTTTCTTGCTGTGAGTTAATTATTACAGCCAAAACCTAAACCATTACAACAATATCATTTTTAACACACTGTGACAATAAGGTAGACCAGCAATAAATATCAGGGCAGTAATGAAACAAATTAAATACAAACCAAAGAAAGTGATAAACATGGATTCATAATATTAAATCACTTTACAAAATAAACTCCTAAAATACTCACTATTTCGTCTTCCAAACAAAAGTCTAGTAATGAGAGCCTCTCTCCCATAAGCACTGTATAAACATGCATTAACTCAATGAGGCTTGCAGTTGGAAGGACTCTTTAAAGCAGTACAACTTTATGGACTGTTTGAAGTGAATGCAATTAAATTACACACCCTAGCAATGCACTTATTCTTGTGTATCTAAGCAATGATCTAAGCACTGGGAATGCTGGTCTGTACCTAATTTTTTTGAGACTTCTGAAACGGAAGTCTATTGTGTTATCGTTTTAGAGGAGAAGGAAGGAAAGTTTATCATGAAGCAAAATGGTAAACTGACAGTAAAGCATTTTAACAGATTATATTCTCATCTCTTTTTTACTGTTCTTTAATTTTTTTTGCAAGAAAGTACAGCAATGTATACATGAACTGATCTATTTGCAGTAAACATTCACAGCATTTGGGCTTTCATACTCAATGTATGCAACAGCCTTGGTAAGGAAGGATACTTCAAATTCCTGAAATTTCCACCTGCTGAAAAAATCTCCAGTAACAGGAAAACCCTTTTCAGAACTACAAAATGCTACAGATTGCTTCATAATTGTCTTTTGCTTTACTATTGTTGCATTCAGTATTTTGCAATATTTGGTAATATTACTGCTGTGTTTTTCTGTGCATTCATTGTAGAAGGATTTGTGTCCAAATATACTGTTGCCATGGAAGACATTATGCTGATCTTTTTTCTTTCCTTTAAAATACTGTATTTTATAACACCAAACACAGGGTTCCTGGATTTGACCTTCTAAAAGATTGTGGGAAATCTATTTTATATGGATTTTTACATAATATCTATTCAGGCTAATCCAATCTAGGCGTACTGTGCATGTACATATTTTATATGAATATGTACATCCATAAGATGGCTAGGTTTGATTAGCCTGGATGGTTATTATGTAAAAATTAGGGGCAAAGCCCATTGCATCTAGGAATACAACAGGCGCTAGCCTGTCAGAGTGGGTGAGTTTAGTGGTGTCCCACGAGTCACTGTACATGTTATCAGAGGTGGCTTGTGCTGAATATGGTGGCATTGTTGTGATTTCGGGTGTATCTGTGAACATATGCACACCAGTGGTGCACAGACTATTGACTTTGGTCAGTCGAGAAGGCTACTCACCCCCATGAATTTTCAAGGCATGCAAGTCATGTGGCAGCAAGTTGCGCAGTGGTTTGATGGCAGGCCTGGCCACAGGGAGTTCCTCCTTGAGAAGCCAAAACAGCCCTTCTCCCTGCCTTTTACTAATAGAAACCAAACCTCAAACACTGGCAAAACTGTTGTGGCTGCCTCAAAATGGCCACTGACAGCACCCATTTCTTAAAGCTGCAGGCATTCCTTTTATCATTATGGAAGATCTGAAACATTTCTGAAAACCTGAGGCATTTTTCAGGATTGTAGAAAGATCCATCTTTTGTCCATTCAGGACACCAGACTCTGGATTTAAATATCTTTAGCTGGACATGTTGAGAATTAGATATACTAATTCTAATGTAAGAGCCTCTTGTGGCGCAGAGTGAAAGGCAGCAGTCATGCAGTCTGAAAGCTCTGCCCATGAGGCTGGGAGTTCGATCCCAGCAGCCAGCTCAGGGTTGACTCAGCCTTCTATCCTTCCGAGGTCGGTAAAATGAGTACCCAGCTTGCTGTGGGGTAAACGGTAATGACTGGGGAAGGCACTAGCAAACCACCCCGTATTGAGTCTGCCATGAAAACGCTAGAGGGAGTCACCCCAAGGGTCAGACATGACCCGGTGCTTGCACTGGGGATACCTTTACCTTTAATTCTAATGTAAAGAAAATCTGAAGACCCGTCACTAGTTTTGCCAAACTAATAAAAATCAGTAAAATGTAATATCTCAGATGTTGGCAAAACAGTTAATACTTCTTAAAGCAAAATAAAAATCCCATGTCTAAACTCAGTTGAGTGGGAGAGGGAAGGGTAGACTAATTCATCATTTTCATGCTGGATTCTCCCTTGAAGGGTTTTTTTTTTGCAGATCATTAACAGAATTCCTTTGAATATCCTTGGCCTGATGGTATACAACTCTGCAAATACGTCCTCCAAATATTTTTGCAAATGCTACAAAAATGTAAAGAAGACTTGTTCAAAAGAAAATTACACTCCCTTTGTAATGTGTTCCTCAAAGCATATACTTCATCTTGTATCATGGCAAATCCAACAACGTTTCTCCACCTCCAGTTCAGGTTTCAAAATGTATGCTGACATTTCTACAAGTTGGTATTTAGATGATGACCTCGTAGAAGTGTCTTAAATGACTTGCAAATATTCTGCCAACACTCCAGCAGACCACTTATTTTCATTAGCTATTTTACTAATACCATACAGTTAAACGCAAGAATACACTGAAAGCATTGTATCTACTTCTTGGAGAGCTTTCTGACAAAAAAAAAAAGATTTTACAAATGACTTTGATGTCATACTTCCTTTGTATATGTAAGGAAATGATATTGTATTTTGGTGATTTACTGATAATCTAATAGTAGCTAGGAAGCACATTTAAAATAAAAACAGATACCCCTGCTTACTCAATTACCAGTACAATTAATGAGAATATTCCTGCTTCTTTACTTACTGCATTGCAGGGAGTGTTTTGTGGAAATGGAAGTCATGTTTAATCCTTCCTCCAACACCTTACCGGCCTCATCGATGATTTCCAGGAATATTAAACGCATCAAAGGATAGCATTTATTCTGACCTAGCAAACCATCCAAGATACTGCAGAGATATAATTTTAAACCCTGTTCTGAAACTGACTTCCGAAGGGAGGGTGTGTGGCCAGGATGACAGCATAGCAGCACCAAGGACAGTCCTATACCTATCAGCAAGAGCAAGGACCAGTCTTCAAGTGAAAGGTAGTGGCCTAAATGGACAATCAGAACATGCTGGCATTTCACACTACTTCTCTATTTGTTATTCAGTTCACTTGTTGCCTAAGGAAAGAAAGAATGGCACTCATGGAAATTTAAATATATCTTCAATGCTCACAGAGCTTCTTCTATTTCCTAATTTTTACTGGCAGCTTTGGAAATACAGTTTTCATATGGATATTTTAAAAACTAGTATCAATCAAAGAGCCATAGCAGGTCTACCAAATAAATCTTGCTACTTCAAATGTGAAGTGTACCACAATACCGCATTTTTTGGGCTGCATGTTGTGTATATTGTCTTCAGTGGTCAGACAATGCTGACTGTATAAAACAGTAAATTGTTTAATTAATATCAACATATGACTTACCTTCACATCCCTGTGAATTATGTTATTATCATGACAATAGCGTAGTGCTTCCAGTATCTGTCTCATGTAATGACTGCAAAATCAAAATATAAATACAATTATAAAACGTATGAAGATATTACAATTAATCTAGTCAAGTTGTGCTTGACTGAAAAAGTGCAGATTGAAAAGGTTCTGCTGATGTATTTTGTCCTTATATTTAAATTGGGTATATAGTATAACTCCTAAAAATACAAATTTCTCACAACTAATTTTTTTAATTTTCAAAGAACTTCAGCAGGGGAGAAACACAATGTAATACATTCCCTTGGAAGCAGCAGAAAAATATTGTATGATAACCCTACATTGCCAAAGAGATGACCTGTATGGAAGTAGATAAAGGAAGGTATGCACTGAATCTAGTGGAAGAGTTAGTAGAAAGACTTGTCATTTTTTTCAGCCTTCCCCCAACTGCCTGCCATTTGTCTCCAAACTCTTGAGGGTGGTGAGGGCTTTCCAAGCAAGATATGCTACAGAATGGGAAGTGCAACAATGAGGGGGGTTCAGGTAAAAACTGCCTCTCTTTTGTCTACTGATAGAAGCTATTGGCAGACAAGGGAGAAACACGGTTTTAAACTGACTTCTCATTGCAGGTATATTTCACATGTTGCTATTTAGCTTTCACAATCCTCAGAAAGATTAAAGTGGGTAGCCGTGTTGGTCTGAAGTAGCACAACAAAAATTGAATTCAATAGCACCTTTAAAACCAACAAAGATTTATTCAAGACGTGAGCTTTCAAATACATGCACTCTTCCTCAGACTAAATCTTTGTTGGTCTTAAAGGTGCTATTGGACTCAATTTTTGTAATCCTCAGAGAGAAACCTTGGGTAAAATGGCAGGTTGGTTAGGGAAAGATTTGCCCCATCAACTCTTCCATGAACTCCTGCTTGATCCAATCTGAATTTTTGAATCTTTGCCCTCTACAGCAGCCCCTGGTGAATACAACAGAAGATAAATGTACTCACAAGCAATTTTTCTGGACATAGTTCTGGAATAATACCTATACTAACAAAACTATATTATTTTTTGTAACTGTGAAATTGCTAATTTTCACTTTGCTGATCTATGACCGTAATAAAGATATGTTTGTTTGTCATATGTATACTGTTGCTTGTGCCTTAAGAATTTGAAACATGTTTCCAGTTTTAGCTACAGGATATAACCCCCCCCACACACACAGTAATTTAGTTAATGCTCAGAAACAAGAGTGCAAATCGAAGAATTATGGAACTGTTCTATTTGAAAATATCAGAACACTGAAGGAAGATTTTACAGAGCTCTCTTATAATTAATGCTACTAAATAACATAATCATTTTAGTTATGCAGAAATATTATCAGGGTAGATAGACACTGGGAAATACTCCTTGGCAAAGCATGGACTATTCTGCTTCCTTATGATGTTTATGTAATGTTAGGCCTGTAATAAAGTGTGATGAAATATAGCAAGGCAATAATATCTAAAGGAACATGTATCCATCCCTAGAGCAGGGGTAGTCAACCTGTGGTCCTCCAGATGTCCATGGCCTACAATTCCCATGAGCCCCTGCCAGCAAATGCTGTCAGGGGCTCATGGGAATTGTAGTCCATGAACATCTGGAGGACCACAGGTTGACTACCCCTGCCCTAGAGTACATATTGTAGCAAAGAGGATCCGAGTAAAGGTTATCTTTGAAAAAGGCAAGATACTGATTCAATACCAGCAGAAAGAAGCAAGCACTTGTAAGATATCCTACAAAAATCTCGAGTTGATCATACAATTGCAGAAACTGCTAAACTTAAAGCAGAGCGGGTTTCATAATCCAGACACCCGCAGGCAAATAAACACTCCTGTTACAAGCTTCTAATACTGGATCTGAAAACTCATTTTCCTGCTAGAGATGTTCTAACATATCTAAAAGAATCATGAATAGGAATTCAGGTCTATTTAGGTCCATACAACCACTCTGCCCTAAAGGTCTGGCTTCAGGTACTGCTCCCTCCTTGTATATGCAGACGATTTGTGCCCTGCAGGACCCAATGCCTCCTGGCAACACATTAGATGACCTGGCCAGTGATTGGCACAACGGGATGCTGGCCGTCATTGATGAGATCACTCTCTGACAGCCTTTCCACTCCACCATAAGCATACACAGAGGAGTTGCTTAAGAGGAAAAGAGCTGAGATGTAGAGCAAGTTTGGAGGAAGACTTGCAATGAAGCTATGAGAATGTCTTATAGGATACTTATGAGAGCCTATGAAATGGCAGTGAAAGTTGCAAAACATGAGTTTTATGCTACTTCCATCATGTCCATGATATCACACCAGGCACAATTATTTAGGGTAATCTGATCTCATATTGCCCTAGAAGAAGGGCACATCTTCAATTAGACATAAGCGATGAGAGATTTGAGAGCTATTTCACAAATAAGGTCTCGTTGCTCTGCCATGACCTTCCACCAACTTGGGATAAAGTAAAAGAACTGGAGGCTGCTTGGCTGCCATTGGAGGTGACATTTGATGGATTCAGATGACTCTCACTGATTGAAGTAGATAAGCTGCTAACTTCAATGGGGCTGCCCACCTGTCCTATGGACCCCTGCTCTTCTTGGTTGCTCAAATCAAGTGACAAGAGGATAGGAGGGCCTCTCTGTGAGATTGTCAATCTCTTACTGTCTACAGTGGTGCTCCTTAACGGACTGAAAGCAGCTACCTCTACTGAAGAAACCATCTCTGGATAAGTGGAGCCCAGTCAGCTACCTGTCATGTGCCATGCCAATATTTCCTGGTTCTCTCCTGGGCTGGAGCTGGGTTCTTCTTCTCCACCCCTTCCCCTTAGTTCCCTTAGTGTTTTTCCACCCAGGCATTGATTCGACTAGCTTCTGTGAAATGTAAATGCTATCTGTATGGCCTTGCCCAGAGTTGTAAACATCAGGCTGACTACGAGGGGCAGCTGTAGTGATATACGGGTGCTGGGCAGACTGCTTGTCTCCTAGTTTCACACCTTCCTGGATCAAATGGTACCTTCCCTGGGAATCGCTTTCCTACACATAGTTGGGGGCATAATGTTAAGACAATTAACCCCCCCTTTCTCGCTCTGTACAATGATCCAGTTCTATGTTTTCCTGCTGTTGATACTAGTTCCTGTGTAGTGCCTCCAATAAAGACCAACTCCTGCTATGGTCTTCTTGCCTTGGACTCAGATATGTTGATTTTGAGGGTCTGCAGTCAAGTTGCATTCCACGGGTTGTGACATTACTGCCCTGTCTCACTTCTTGCATTTCTGGAAAAGATGGTATAAAGGGCTGCCTCATACCAGATTATTATATTATCTTTACGCCACTCCACGGGAGCAGTATAAATAAAAGGCTAAGAGGTGTGGGGGTGGGCGCAGTCTGGGATGGGGAGGCAATGATTGGCCCCTCCGTTTGTCTGTCCAGGGCCGGGGGCCAATTGGGAGGCGCACATAGCGTGCTCCCCGATTGGCTACCCCAGCCCAGGACTGCCATCCCGACTAGTTGGGGGGGGGGGGGCGCAGCGCCTCCCAACCAGCCCACTAACACGGGCACCTGCGGCCACCTGCCACCATTACGCCACTCACTGGGGACCCTAGAGGTAGGCCAACGCCACCCAGCTGCGCCTTCTCATGCGGGAAATCGTTGCCCAGCCCTAAGGACCCTCCACCCCACTGCCCGCAGCCGGCATGACGCCTCCACCTGCGCCCAGCCCAACCTCCGCTGCTGCTTCCCCCCAACCCCCCCACAGCACTCTTCACAAGGCTACCCCCATCAGCCTCCTCCTTGCCCGCCTGGCGGTGAACACGCCCTTTCCCCACTGTGAGTCCGCTGCCTGGGGGCGTCTGGGGGGGAGAAGCAGTCACTGCAGGACTCTTCCAGAGGCACCCCCCTTCACCCTCCCCCTTGCCCGCCCGGCGGCGAACACACCCTTTCCCCGCCGTGAGACCGCCGCCTTGGGGGGGGGGGAAGGGAGAACCAATCTCCATGGGAATCTGCAAAAGATACCCCCCATTGCCTTCCCCTTCGCCCACCTGGCGGCAAACATGCCCTTTTCCCGGTGCCAGCCCACCGCCTGGGCGCGGGGAATAGGGGAGATGCAGTTGCTGCAGGGAGAGGGGCACCCTGCTCCTTTCCCTGTGCCTAAGATGGCATCTGGGGGGGAAGGGGGCAGGAGGGCTGCAAGTGGGCCCGCCACCACACGGGCCATGCTAGCACCCATTGTATTAAAATATACAATGGGCTTAGTATTGTTATAATTGTTAAGCCATACAGGTATCTCAGTGCCTTATAACTTGTCTTCTGATTTATTCTTCACTGGGTCCTACCCCACCTTTTGTAGTTTTGCATACCAGCTCTTAGCATACCTAGAAGAAGCTTTGGTTCTTGATCCTTTCCAATGTGGCTTCTGACCAGGCCATGAGGTTGAGATGGTTTGGGCTGCCTTGATGGATGATCTTTGGCACCACTTGGACCGAAACAGGTCAGCACTGCTCATATGGCTAGACCTCATGGCAAAATTTGACATGGTAGACCATGAGCTTTTTGCTTACCACCTCGTCAATGCTGGACTATGAAGGACAGTCCTTCAATGGCCAAACTCCTTTCTCCAGGGTCATGGACAGAGAGTCAAGGTGGGAGACATGCAGTTGTACCACTGAGAACTCTCTTGTGGGGACAGGGTGCAGTGCTGTGGCTGGCTTTATTTAACATCTTCATGCTCCCTCTTGCCCAGCTGGTCTGGAGATTTGGACTTGGGTGCCACCAATACTTAGACATCCAACATTACCTCCTGAATGTTACCTCAGGCTTAAGGTGTTGGTTATCACCTTTAAGGCCATACGCGGTCTGGGCCCAGTATACCTGAGGGACCGCCTCTCCACCTACACTCCTCAAAGAGCCTTGTGCTCTACTACTTCCAACCTCCTGGTGATCCCTGGCCCTAAGGAAGCCCGCTTGACCTCAACCAAGGCCAAAGCTTTCTCCATTCTGGCCCCCACCTGGTGCAATGAACTCCCAGAGGAGATTGGGGCCCTGATGGAACCTAAGCAGTTCCACAGGGCCTGCAAAGGGGAGCTCCGCCACCAGGCATTTGGTTGAGGTCGACTCAAACCGTCACTTCCAATTGGCCCCCAAGCCCCCCCCCTTCTACTACGACTGACACCAATCTGCCCAATCCACTGGGTCCCAGTAAGAGTTAAGCTGAGGTTCTTGCAATTCCAGTTTCTAATGTTATTGTTATGACCATGTTAAGTTATAAGTTATAAGTTGTTGTTATAATGTTATTACTGTTATCACCTGTTACCATATGTTATCTGTATCTTTTCCTGTTCCCTGTAAACCGCCCTAATCCTTCGGGGGGGGGGCAGTATATATAAATATAATAAACAAACAAACAAACAAATGATGTATGGCTGCCCAGACTCACCAGTTGTTTGGTGAAACATTTGCCAGTTGTTTGGAAGCATTGATGGTCTGGATCAAGTAGAACCACCTGAAGCACAACCCTTCCAAGATGGAGATCCTGTGGCTGGGTAGGAAAGGACCAGGAGACAGCGGCTGCCCTGCCAAGATGGTGTGCAACTGACAACTGCACAATCTGCTAGGAATCTGGTAATGATTTTTGATGCCTCAATTGACAAGGATGCATCAAAAATCATTACCAGCCTCCTTATCAATGGAGGTTCAGGTCACCAGAGCAGCTGGCCTTATACTAAGCAAAGCTACAAATGCTCTACAGTGTTCCACACAATGGTCACCTTCATGTTAGATTACTATAACTCACTCCACATGGGCCTGCCTTTGTTCCTGACCCAAAAACTGTAACTAGTCTAGGAAACAGTTCTCTGTTTGGGTTAAAAATGAAGAGCAAAAGGCAAGCTGTATTGCCCAACAGAACATCAAAGGGAGGACTGTGATATCTGGGAAACAAATAGAATTATTTGGGCCACTGAAATAAGGCTGATTCAAGGTCCTACATGTACTGTACTAGATTAAGTGTAGCTCCTCTTCTGGTATTAAGGCAAGACAATATGAAGGCTAGGCTAGGTCAGCATGATATATGGCCCACCAAGCTAAACCCAAGTATTGACAGATTTTTGATAATATCTTAATGAATCCCTGATTGGTTATCACACTTGGCTAGTGGTCCATTTTCAACTTAGTGGGTAACATGTTCAAGACTAGGTTAGATAGAATCACAGTTTAGGTAGGTAGGTATTTGAATAGGGAGGGAAGAATAAGTAAAACAGGGATATCTAGACTTCTCTGTTAAAGCTTACTAGGATGTAGTTGTCACATTGGCATGACCTGGGAAACTTTTGGGAGACATATGCATCTCTCCTTTTGGGAGACATATGCATCTAGACATAGTGCCTGAATAACTATGGATGGAGGTTTGCAACACTGTACAAGAGGTAGCAAGTAAACCATCCCAAAGAAAAAGAAATGCAAGAAAGCAAAATGGCTGTCTGAGGAAGCTTTACAAATAGCTGAGGAGAGAAGTGAAAGGCAAGGGAGAAAGAGAAAGATACACCCAATTGAATACAGAATTCTAGATAATAGCTAGAAGAGATAAGAATGCCTTCTTAAATGAACAGTGCAAAATAGAAGAAAACAATAGAATAGGGAGGACCAGAGACCTCTTCAAGAAAACTGGAGATATGAAGAGAATGTTTCACGCAAACCTGGAGCCAAACATCCTGGAATGTGAAGTCAAATAGGCCTAAGGAAGTCTGAGCAACAATAAAACTAGTGGAGGTGACAGCATTCCAGTTGAACTATTCAAAATCTAAAAAGACGATGTAGTAAAAGTGCTACACTTAATATGCCAGCAAATTTGGAAAACTCAACAGTGGCCACAAGATTGGAAAAGGTCAGTTTACATTCCAATCCCAAAGAAGGGCAATGCCAGCGAATGTTCAAACTACCGCACCATTGCACTCATTTCTCATGCTAGCAAAGTATGCTCAAAATCTAACAAGCTAGTCTCCAGCAATATGTGGACCGAGAACTTCCAGAAGTACAGGCAGGATTTCAAAGAGGCAGAGGAACTAGAGATCAAACTGCCAACATATGCTGGATCATGGAGAAAGCTAGGGAGTTCCAGGAAAACATCTATTTCTGTTTCATTGACTATGCTAAAGCCTTTGATTGTGTGGAGCACAACAAATTGTGGCAAGTTCTCAAAGAGATGGGAATACCTGAGCATCTTATCTGTCTCTTGAGAAACTTATATGCAGGTCAAAAAGCAACAGTGATTATGGTATCACTGATTGGTTCAAAACTGAGAAAGGAGTTCGGCAAGGCTGTATACTGTTGACTTGCCTCTTTAACTTGTATGCGGAACACATCATGAGAAAGGCGGGGTTAGATAAGTCACAAATAGGGATTAAGATTTGAGGGAGAAAAATCAACAACCTCAGATATGCAGATGATACCACTCTAATGGCAGAAAGCAAAGAGGAACTAAAGATACTCTTGGTGCGGATGAAGGAGGAGAGTGCAAAAGTCGGCTTGAAATTCAACATCAAGAAAACTAAGATCATGCCATCCGGCCCTCTCAATTCCTGGCAAATAGATGGGAAGAAATGGAAGTAGTGACAGATTTTATTTTCCTGGGCTCCAAGATCACTGCAGATGAGGACTGCAGTAAAGAAATTAAAAGACGCTTGCCCCTGGGGAGGAAAGCTATGGCAAATCTAAACAGTATACTGAAAAGCAGATAAATCACACTGCCAACAAAAGTGTGTCTAGTCAAGGCTATGGTCTTCCCAGTTGCAATGTATGGCTGTGAAAGTTGGACCATAAGGAAGGCCGAGCATCAAAGAATTGAGGCTTTTGAACTCTGATGCTAGAGAAGACTCTTGCGAGTCCCTTGGACTGCAAGGCGAACAAACCGGTCAGTCCTAGAGAAGATCAGGCCAGACTGCTCTTTAGAAGGCTAGATCCTGAAGATGAAACTCAAATACTTTGGCTACCTCATGAAAAGGAAGGACTCCCTGGAGAAGAGCCTAATGCTGGGAGCGATCGAGGGCAAAAGAAGAAGGGGAGGACAGAGAATGAGGTGGTTGGATGGAGTCACTGATGCAGTCAGTGCAAGCTTAAATGGACTCCAGGGAATGGTAGATGACAGGAAGAACTGGAGGATCATTGTCCATGGGGTCGCGATGGGTCGGACACGACTTCGCAACTAACAACAACAACATGCATCTAAAAATGAGGTCAAGGCATTGCTGCTCCCATGGTGACTACCACATCCTTACTGGCTTCACTAGGAGGCAAGGTGTAGACATTTGGGCCTCTCACTGTATCTTGGTGGGTTTTACTGATTGTTAATGTTGATAACAGACCTGTCCTTCCCTTGAAGAGACTTCCATGTCTCCCAAGTAATGGTAGGTGCTGTGAATACCTCATCATCAACGGCATCCTGACCAGCTTCACTGGGAGGCTCGTATGTCTCATGAGAAGAGCTCCTACGATGAAGTCTGCCAGTACATTGAAGTTGGGAGTGGTAACAAAACCACATTTCTCCATTCCTTGGAAGACATATGTCCAGCAGGCTTCACTGGGACCAGACTGAGAATCTGGCTTGGGAGCTGGGGCTACACAGCATCTACTGTTGTGACCCAATTGTGAGTTAACCACAGTATGGCAGCCAATGCTCCATATTATTATCATCATTACAATTTATACAATTTACACTTCAGTGTCCCCTCTTAGGTGTCTTGTCAAAACTAAAGAATATTCTTTGGGGTAACAAGATTGGCACAAAGAGTTCAAATATAAATATGTCACAGATTTATATAAGGGCACTATGTTTCCTATTTTACTCTCTCCTTTACTAGCAATTTATTTCAATGAATCTACCTTTCGTTACTCAAGCTGCAACAGATTGAGCTATTGTCTAGTCCTGTTCCATCTGCATAGGTTTCCATTTGTTTCCATGTTCAGTTCAGGGGTCTGGGACCCACATACTTTGTATGCCTCCTTCCATATGAACCCACCCATATAATTCAGATACCTTTGAAGGTCCTGCTTCAGTTGCTCTTATCATCTGAAGCTAGATAGCTGGCAACCTGAGAAAGGAACTTCTCAGATGGGGCACCAAAATTCTGGAACTCTCTCACTAGGGAGATTGGTCTGTTCCCCTCTATCATTGTCTTTTAACAGCAGGTGAAAACATTTTACCTGGCTTTCCTCCAATAATGGTTACAGGCCCCCTTTTTGTTGTTTTTTAATTTAATTATATAATTTTAGCTATATTTAAATTGCTCAAATGTTTTAATAATTTTTACATTTGCTGCCTTGTAGATCCTGACTAGGTAAAAAGGCAGCATAATAATGTTGTAAATAAAATCAAATGATTCTGGTAAGCTTCCTAATAATAATCAAGAGCTGTTTCATAGGTAAACTATGAACCACATTGCAGGATACTATCTCATGTTCCTATGTCACTGCTACTACTCCAATTAAAGAAGCTAAATAATCAGCATAAGCACTCCTTTCCTGGATTCTCAAGTACAACTATAGTAAGTAAACCAACATTCCCCCCCTCAGGCTCTTCGTACAGTCCAGTAGATGGCACTCTTTTCTGCTTAGTAAACTGCCAAAATGTGCTGCATTTCCAATCATGCACAAAACTGTGTCTTGAAAATGTGATTGTTAGTATATACTTCTGACTCCTAAATATCCCCAAAATTATCTTTGCTGTTTTAAAATAAAATGTTTTATTTTAAAAAGCCATACTTTATTATGAGACCCAGAATTCAATTGAAATATGAGAATTCTTCATTTTGTAAACTGTACTAAACAGCCATGTGAATTTTAGGCAACTTAACTGTTTCCTACAAACCTACAAATGTTAGCTTCCTATAATTTCTAAAAATTGGTTTACGGTTATTCTTCAATTAAAAGCACCCAATGCAAGATTTCAAAACACAAGATTTCTATAAAGTTATGAATTGTTCTGAAGAAGAAGAAGAGGAAGAAGAGTTGGTTCTGATATGCCGCTTTTCCCTACCTGAAGGAGGCTCAAAGCGGCTTACAGTTGCCTTCCCGTTCCTCTCCCCACAACAGACACCCTGTGGGGTGGGTGAGGCTGAGAGAGCCCTGATATCACTGCTCGGTCAGAACAGTTTTATTAGCGCTGTGGAGAGCCCAAGGTCACCCAGCTGCCTGCATCTGATGAAATGTGCATGCGTGTCCAACCCATCGCGACCCCATGGACAACGATCCTCCAGGCCCCATCTGCAGTGATCTTGAAGCCCAGGAAAATAACATCTGTCACTACCTCCATTTCTTCCCCATCTATTTGCCAGGAATTGAGAGGGCTGGATGGCATGATCTTAGTTTTCTTGATGTTGAGTTTCAAGCCAACTTTTGCATTCTCCTCCTTCACTCGCATAAAGAGGTTCTTTAGTTCCTCTTCGCTTTCTGCCATTAGTGGTATCATCTGCATATCTGAGGTTGTTGATATTTCTCCCTGCAATCTTGACCCCAATTTGTGACTCATCTAACCCCAGCTTTCTCATTATGTGCTCCGCATACAAATTAAACAGGCAAGGCGACAGTATACAGATATTAGGACATTTTTTAAAATGTCCAATTGTGTCACAATGCAATTTCAAAGCAATGAAATATCAACCCTCCCCCCCTCCATCCACTGCCACGTTTATTGGTTGGCACCTTTTCTTTTTTCTCTTTTTACTTGCCTTTAGTGAGATCAGAGACAGTCTGCATATGTGTGTGCATGAGGGGAATGCCATAATAAAACAGCCCACTAACTCTCAAAGTTCCTCCATGCCCAGTAGCCAGCCAATCGCCTTCCATCCGTACCCGACCGTCCGCTCCTCCTTCCACTTTCCTCCAAGGCTCAGAGGCTGCAGATCCCGCAGCATAAGCGCTGCCCCTACCAATGAGTTCCCTTCCTGGGGGCCTCCAGCATGCAGCCTTTGCAGGTCCTGGGGGGAGGGAGAGGCCATCGACAGAGTTCCAATCTAGCACCCATTGTATTCCTGAATGCAACGGGCTTGGCCCCTAGTTTAACTATAATTTAGCAGCCATAAACTAGAGTTCTTCTCTGGTTGGTTGAGAGACATTAAACGTAGGAAAGAGGTGCACCTTTTCTTTGCCAGCCTATTTTCTCTACCAGGGAGGACTGATTGGGATGGGTAGGTTTAAAAAGCTTTGATCAGCGAAATAGTGCTGGGGGGGGGCATTAAATTGTCTGCACTAGAACTGCAGCCCCTGCCTTTAATGTCACATGGCTATTTTCTAGTACATACTAGAGATTTGGTAGACTGGACCACTGGATACTTACTGTGAAGGGTATTTCTCTAAGGAAAGGAAGACATTTTTAAAGGGTGATACCCACCATGTGTTTCAGGGAGGTAGGAACTAATTTCTTCAGCTTCCAGTATTCAGCCTGTGGGAGTCACCCCCTCAGTTTGGTGATGCAAATAGCATTTTGTAATAGGAAATCACCTCTGGAATTAAGGGGGAAAAGTAGAAAAGGTATAAACAGTTGAGTGAAGAGAAGATAAAAGGGAGACACAAAAGAGAAAAAATTCAGCTTGACATCTTTTCACGATGACTCTGGGAGGGACAAGATGTCCTCCATTCCTCAGAGGAGAAGGATCCTTCACAATGAGGATCCACAGTCTGTTCTCCCTCTTAGGTGGAGGATATCTTGAAAGGGACCTGCCAGAGTAGTGTCCTCAGTTATTCAGGTGGGTTTGAGTCATTGTCATCCAAGACATTCTGTAACACTCCTTCTGAATATGGCATCTGCAGAACTACAAATGTTCATCTTGTAATATTTGATGAATGAAGATATAAAGACCACAAGAAAAATAATCTTTATTCTCAACCACTTGAAGGCAACATTCCAGGCTGGTTTGGAGACTTGGTCAGCGCAAATAGGATGGTATGAAGTTTTCACATAGGGAATCTGTGAACTTGAGGTGGATTTGTCAATGCTATGCATTGCAAGAAGTGGATGATGTGTGGATGCTGGGAGATGTTCATTCCGTTGATAGGAGGTACAACTGTAGTTGAGGCTGCCTTTTGATGTTTTAATGTAGAAGCCTTGACCCACATCTTATAAGAAGGATAGAACAGAGACAAGCAGAGGATCTAACAGATTAATGGCCCTTTGTCTGCATCATAATATTAAGGGCCATTCCGCACAATGACCAATATTGCTAAATGTTTGCAGTATGCAGAAGCACTATATTTAATAGAGGAATTTCGTCATTCCGCACACCTTCAATTCTAGTGGAATATTGAAGTCCCAGGAGCGGTCCATTAATTCCCCACAGGTTTCTGGTCTCACTGGAACTGCAACAAAGGAGGCAATATTTTTCCGCAATTCTTCCCGCCCCTGGCCGTCAATCAAACAGAACAGCCAATGAACTGTTGTGTTTGTGTTCCCAAAAAGCCCCTTTCCCGTTAAAAACTATTTTAAAAAAAAACAAAAACACCAGTAGCAACGAATATTTGTTCATTCAATGTCTTAGAAAGACCGTTTTTGGTTGTGTAGGAGCTGGCACTTAATCGTTTACATGCTCTTCAAGTAACCCCCCCCCCCAATGGGTGCAATTTCTGGCCGAAATTATGGGCAGTGTCGAACAGGGGGCTGTATTGTGCTCGGAAACTTTACAGAAAATTGAAGAAGGGAGCTTTGTTTTACTGTTAAGCACTTCTGTGGAGGGACTTCAGCCGAAGTAGCCTCGCTTATTCGGCGCTTTCACCGGTTTAAGGGGAAAAAATGGCGACTGCATCTCCGGAAGCTTGGGGGCGAGAGCTAGGGAGGGACATTCTTTCTACCGCTATTTTGAGAACGCACAGGTCTTTTGCTGATGTGTTGCAGCTTGTGCTCAGAAGTGTAGCGTTTTTTTCAGGGGGAATCCACTTTTCTGGATTTCCCCCTAAGCGCTATAAAATTCCAATTGTTGCTGGAGTTTGGCGGGAGTTTTGCAGTTTGTTTACGACGTCATGTGGAACGTTAAATTAATAGCGTTTACAAAAGGTAAGACTTCGGCTACATTTAAGTTGCGCTGAACGGCCCTAAGGTTTTCTACATATATTCTATTAGTAAAGTGATGTCTGCAAGCTAGCAAGGTCTCTGTAATGTCTAGACATAGTGTCTCCTCTCAACCTCCCAGTGGCTAATTGAAGTCAGCTGGGTTTGGATGCCATGAGACCCAATTGTAGCATATCTGGGGACACTGGTAGTTTCCACAGACATTGTATTGACATCTTCTGTAGTATTGAAAAACAAGAGTTATCATGGCCAATACAGGGCCACTAGAATCATGTCCACTTGCTGAATTTTGATCTTCCTTGGTAGAATTGAAGAGGAGGGGAACAGCAATGTCTTGGGCCATGGAGTGATCAGTGCATCTGTCTCCTCCACCTCTGGATGATGAAACATCACGAAGAAACAACTTACTTGATGATTTTCTGCTGAAGCAAAGAGGTCAACTTGCAGGTTTCCAAACTGTGATGATCTCCTTCAGGGACTAAATCCCTTCTTGAATGGGTTGTCTATTGAGCCAATCGGCTTTGTTGTTGGCAGATCCCTTGATATGTTTCTCAGTGGTTGATAGATTTTTCTCTGTCCAGGTTAGAGCTTCCTTATGAAGCACAGAGGTCTTCGATCCTCCCTGCTTGTTGATGTACCCCTTCACAAAGGTGTTGTCTGTTCTTATTGGAACATGTTTGCATAAAATAACTGGACAAAAATGACTTACTGCTAGGCATACAGCTCCTAGCTCCAGTATATTGATATTCAGTCTAGATTCTGCCTTGGTCCAGGTCCCTAGAGAGATCAGTTATTTACTATTGCTCCCCATCCTGAAAGGCTGGTGTCCATGAAGATCTGTAATGGCTCTTGTTTCCAACATGCTTTGCCCTGTCACAGATTAAACCGTTTGGTCCACCACAGAAGCCTGGATAGTTTTCATACAGGGAGATGGCCGAATAGTTGGATTTTTCCTTTGAAGAATCTGAAGTTAGTAGGAATTCCAGAACTGCTGCAGTTGCCTTGAGTGTAGTCATGCCCACTGCACTGCATCTATATAGGAATTAATGAGGCTAGGAGCTTGGCCAGGATTATCAGAAGGGTGGATCTGATTTTTATTACAATCTTGACAATCCTCTTATTTTCTGCACTTTGTTGTGTGGAAGGAACATCTGGTTGACCAATGTGTTGAAAATGTTCTAGGCCAGCCTTTCTCAACCAGGGTTTGAAACCATGGGGTTTCTTGATGGTCCTGGGTTTCCTGAATGGGTAGGAGTTAATTAATTGTTATATATTTTTAAAATGTATTAGTTATTAGGTGATATGACAATATATGGTCATGTCAAACTCACATGGTCAATGATGGGCCTATAGGGGATGGGAAAGGGAAGGGCCCTGGGTAGGTATGTACACAGCTATGCTTCCCAACAATATTCTGCATGATCATGCCACTTCTGGGGTTTCTTGAAGCCTAAAGAATGTTTCATGGGTTTCTCAATGTCAAAAAAAAATGAGAATGGCTGTTCTAGACAATGAGAGGGGAGAAAGGCAACTCTTTTGCAGATTGACAATGATCCTAAAAACATTGAATTGTCATCTGTGTATATACCGGTGCCTCATCTCTGGTATCTGACTGAATCAGAATGTAGATCCTTTGTTACCTCAAACAAACAATGGGACTTTATACTGCAGACTGCTGTCCACATACCTACAATACACTGTCTACCAATTTCCTGCTTTGCTCTTATGTTGCCTTAAGTTGTATGTCCTTGAAAGCTCTCTGTAAAGTTTATGACTGATTATCTGTAAGCCCTTACTTGCTTACTCTTTGAACAGCTTTAAAGTATGGCCATAACATTGTACAATCTGAACTAATGGAATGGACAAACCTTATCCTAAAATGTATAGAAGAGCCTTAGCACTATCAAGATGCTTGGCCATGCCCTCAACACTTGTGGAGGGCAGATACAAAAGAACTCCTGTCTCAGAAAGATCGTGTACCTGCCCATTATGGGAGGTGGAAATGATCAAACACATATTTTTTCATTGCCCTTTGTATTGTTCAGCAAGCTTATCCGTCCCTTCTTTGATAGAAAGCCATACCAAACTGAAGTGGACGGGACCCAAAAAATTACTCATGGATGAAATGCCTCAAGTTTAATTTCAGATAGCAAAATACTGCACCCACGTGATACAAGCTTGCCTGAAGGATACAAAATATTTACAATTAAAATCATATGTTCGTTTATTTATTTATTTATTTATTATTTATTTATTATTTTGATTTATATACCACTGCATTTCCTAGGAACCCACGGAAGCTCACAGAATAAAACATTAAAATACAATAAAACCCCATAAAACCCCAATTTACAATAAAACAAACAAGTGGTCAAAAGCACAAATAATCTATCCCATCCCACCTCATTCAGACAGTTTAGATGGATCAGACGGAGGCTCAGTCTTCTTCCACTAGGGGTGAGTGGGAGCTGGTAGACTTTAGTAGACTATGATAGACTTTGGGAAGGGGTCCTTGATGGAAACACTGTTGTTTTACCCTGGACTCAACCAAATACCTGGTGGAAGAGCTCCGTCTTACAGGCCCTGCGGAAAGTTGACAATTCCAACAGGGCCCTCAGCTCTTCCGGGAGCTCATTCCACCAGGTTGGGGCCAGGACTGAAAAAGGCATATTGAATGTTTTAATCTTTTTATCACCTAAACATTTTAAAGTTTTATCATGCTTAATCTCTGCATTCTGGTCTGTGACAGTATAAATAAACTGATTCGACTTAACTTATCCTAAAATGAAAATAATTCATGATACTGAAAATGAAAATGAAACACTACCCCTATAACTAACAAATGTTAGTCAAAAGTATTGTTATATTTGTGTTGCCTTGACAAACAGGGATATGCACACAGGAATTTGGAGCAATATCCAGATGAGCAATATTCTCACTTATGTCAATTAGAGACTAATTATTTGTTTGCTACAAAAATCAACTGTTTCTTTACAGAAGCACTTAATTTATGAAACTCGGGGTAACAAGGTATGGCTACGGTCCCTGGCTAACCTGTTTCCAAAGGGTATTAGACAAGTTCATGGAGATCACTCACTGAATATTAGATGCCAGGTAG
The DNA here is from genome assembly GCF_049243985.1 of Paroedura picta. Classification (NCBI taxonomy): domain Eukaryota; kingdom Metazoa; phylum Chordata; class Lepidosauria; order Squamata; family Gekkonidae; genus Paroedura; species Paroedura picta. The sequence continues at coordinate 65,971,667 of NC_135374.1, read as the reverse complement.
CAACAGCAATAAACAATCGCTGCCTTCATATCCAACTCTTTGCACAGCTAAATTTTGCACTGCCACCATGTATATGGATCAGAAAGTTTGTTTGATTTAAGATGAGTTAAATACTATATGGATCCATTTATCACTGGTATTTTAAAGTATATTTTAAATACTGATTTTAACAACCTAAAGTTCTTGTGATGTCAGATTTTTAAATTTCTTATATTACTATTTTTTTTCTTTTTTGAATTGCTTCAGCTTCCAGTTACAAGTGTATCTGAATTTTAGTCTAAATGACTGTAAAATAAAAACTGATTGATTACTGGAAGCTTCCAACAAGAATGGAAGAGGGCCTATTTATAGGAAATGTTGACAGATCAATCAACTCTATAGCCAAATAAAAAATTAGACTATAAACTAAACTATCTGGACCTAATCATAGGTCTCTTCAGTTCTGTACTTGAATACATAAGACTCATTTGAATTCACATGGTTTGTTTCTGTCCCATATGTATCATCAGCCTATGTAATACAGTTATGGGAGACAGGCAACCCCCCCACCCCCGAGTCAAGGTGGAAAAGATCTTGGGTCTGAATTGATCATGTGACACAAGTACAAAAAAGTAGTACAGGAAGACATGAGTACAAGACAACAGTCCAGTGAATATCTTACCTCTGTAGAGTAAATCTCCTGGGAGAAGAGGCAAAAGAGTGTAAAAGAGCCTTTGATTACCAGGGACTCTTTTAGTAAGAGATGGCAGGAATGGGATGCGGCATCTTACATAGCAACCTTTAAACCTCACAGGATGTGAAGGAGGATAAGAAATAGAGACTCAAGGAACTGAGAGCAAATCTGTTAATTTGCAGCCTCTCTTGGGTACTTGTTTGTTTGTTTTTAACACTAATTCCTAGCATAGACTAGGGTAGTGTAAGCAGGCTGATGAAGATTAAAGGCACAGTTTTGTCATGTACATTAGCGATCCCCAACCTGTAGGCTGTGGACCACATGTGGTCCTTCGACTAATTGGAGATGGGCCCTGAAGGACGCTTCCCCCCCCCCCCCCCAGGCCCTTTACAACACACTTCGGGTGTCATTGTCTCCCATCACTCCTAGATGGGACTATCTTGTTGCAGAGAAACAAGCTCAGGGTTCCCATTGATTTGTCATTGTCATGAGTTAAAATGTCCATGAAAATAAAATGTTCCTTATGTTCATTGTTGTGGCGTGTCTGTATCTTATTTTGAAGGGATGTTTAAACATTACCATAGCGATCAGAGAGCGTTAGGGCAGTGGTTGAGAGTAGAGGAGTAAACTATCCTCCCCACTGGGCCTCAGTAAAAGGCGTTGAGTGGTCCCCGGTGAGTGGTCCCCGGTGATTAAAAGGTTGGGGACCACTGATGTACATCACAAGTATAGGTTATGAGACACAGTGGGTTAAGTCCCATTCGAAGAGAATAATAAAAAGGTCATATTGACCAGTTGTGTCACAACATAAATGAAGATTGCAGTGGGGGAATTCTATTTCCCATCAGGTTAAGTTTACAGCACATACTCTGAACAGTAAAATTAGAGCTGAAGTGCTATTTAATATATAGGCCATTAAGAGTGATAGAGATGACCAATGAAAACCAGCATATATTTGCTAAGGAATTGTAGAGATTGTAACATCACTTAGCAAGTACACTTTGCACATCAGCAAGTTTCCAGACAAGATGGCTTCTGAGCCTGGGTCTTTCAGATCCAGTCCAGTACTTCAACAATACTAACATTGGTCTTTGCTTCAAACAGTATTACATAAAAGAGACTCCTGCATGGTTATCAGTGTTAATAAAAAATACCCCCCTCCAAAAAAAAAACAAAAAAACAGTGGCAGCTCAAGAGTCCCAATATCATTGATGGGTCCAGAGGATACCCAGGAATTGAGAGAAGAAGCAAACTACTTAGTCTTGCCTCTAGTCTAAAAGCATACTTCCAAGGTTCTCCTGGAGATGGCAGCAGGAAACTCTGTGCCTGAACAAACCTGTGTCAAGAAACCCCACAGCATTGGTGCTGAGAGACTGCTGAGAGACTGCAGCAAGGTGGAGGACCATGGATGTGGTGTGTGTGTGTCAGCCTTAAAAACTAGGCAGTAGCAAGAGAGAGAGAGAAAGAGAGAGAGAGAGAGAATGTTTATCTCAATCAAGCATTGTCTGCCAAGCCACACCTCCATGTTGAAGGGAAAGGAGACTGGCAATCACAGGGTTAAGTCCAGCTTCCTACCTCTGCAGGAATAGAGGGGAGGAGAGGGGGCATTCCCCAGCAGGCAGCCTCAGCATTGAGGCAGCCTTGGCATTGAGGCTTAAAGGAAAGAAATTGGCAATTATAGGGTTGAGACAAGCTTCTTCCCTCACTTCCAAAAAAGGGAGGGATGAGAGCACCCTTCAGTAAACTCCTTCTCTCAGGACTGGGGCACTGGGTTGACATCTCGAAGGAAAGAAAGCTAGCAATCATAGGGTTAAGGTAACCTTCTTCCTCAACAGCAAGAGAAGGGAAGGGCCAGAGTGGCCCCTGAAAACTTCTTCCCCGGGAATCACGGGGTAAGCCAAACTGCTAATTCGGGCAGTGAAGGAGGGATGAGGGACTTCCCCAGCAGGCAGCTTCTGCCAGGCCCCAACTGCTAAACTTCTTCCCTCAATGTCGAAGGGAAGGGAGGGCAAGACAATCCTGTGGGCAGACAGGTATGCCAGATCCAGAGCCTTTGGAAGTAGCTAATAGGTGTAGTGGTTAGGAGTGCGGACTTCTAATCTGGCAAGCCAGGTTTGATTCCCTGCTCCTCCTCCACATGCAGCCAGCGGGGTGATCTTGGGCTCACAACAGCACTGATAAAGTTGTTGTGACCAAGCAGTAATATCAGGACTCTCTCAGCCTCACCTACCTCACAGGGTGTCTGTTGTGGGGAGAGGAAAGGGAAGGCGACTGTAAGCTGCTTTGAGACTCCTTCTTTGAGTATTAAGGATGTCACGGAAAAGGTGGAAAGACTTGTAAAGCCCAAGGACACATATCCCTTCCTGCTCATTCATGCCCAGTATAGTGTGGAGCATATGAAATGAGACTACGTTGCGTTGAGGGGAAAAATGAAGGACTTGGGTGCACAGATTGTATTTTCATCAGTTTTTCCTGTTAATGGCCAAGGCTTAGGAAGTGAAAAAAAATTAATGCAGATAAATGACTGGCTATGTCATTGGTGCCATTGGGAAAGTTTTGGGTTTTTGGACCATAGATCATGCTACCGTGACGAGGCTCTTCTATTGGGGGATGGTTTGCATCTCATGAGAGTGGGAAAAATATCTTTGCAAAGTCTTGTGGACCTGGTGAGGATGGTTTTAAACTAAGTCCAATGGGGGAGGAAGACATACATTCAAAGCCTAGTTTGATGAAGATAACTGTAGATGGGAACACTGTGAATTTAAAGGGAATGGCACATATGCAGGGAACTATTTACTTACAGGAAAGTTCAAAAACTAAAATCCTGGAGTACTCATATGAAGGATTATGATGTCTCTACACTAATGCACAGAGTATGGGAAACAAGCAGGAAGAACTACAACTCCCAATAAAGGAAGGGGACTATGATCTAATAGGCATTACCAAAACCTGGTGGGATGACTCTCACAACTGGAATAATAGGATTGAGGGATATAACGTATTTAAAAGGGATAGACAAATAATGAAGGTGGGAGGAATAGCACTATATGTTATGAATATGAATATATAACAACAACAACCCTTTAATAGCATATAAAAGTACAATTAAAAAGTACAATTTGTTGTTATGAATGTATATATAATTGTGAGGAAATCTGAGCATGAGAGTTCAGCTGAGAGTCTTTGTGTAAAAATAAAAGAAGTAGGAAATAATACTGCTATTATGGTGGGTGTCTGCTATAGACCACCAGGCCAGGCAGAGGACTTTGATGAGATGCCCCTAGACCAGATTAAAATGTTCTCAGAGAGACAGGTCCTACTGGTCATAGGAGATTTCAATTACTCAGATATCTGTTGGAAGACCAGCTCTGCTAAAATGAAAAGTCCAATAAACTCTTGACTTGCCGACAACTTCATTTCCAAGAAAGTGGAAGGGGCAACCAGGGGATCTGCTATTTTAGACTTGATACTTACCAATAGGGAAGAACTGGTTAATGAGGTAAAAAAGTTGTGGGTGCGCTTGGTGCGCACTTATAAGTGGGTGCACACTTATTGGTGACTATGTGATTTTGGACTTTATGATCTTGGGGAAGAGAAAAGCTGTACATAATCACACATTTAGGCTGGACTCAAATTTTAACAAACTTAAACTTATGTTGGGTAGAATCCTATAGTCAGAAGAACTTAAGGAGATGGAAGGCAAAGAAGGTTGGGATTTTGTGAAAAGTAAAATACTGAAGGCGCAATCACAGACAATTCCCTTGTGAAGGAAAACTGGGAGTTACCTAAAGAAACCAGGTTGGCTCCATAAACAGCTTTCAAAAGAACTGAATAATTAAAAAGATTCCTTTAGGAAATGGAATGAGGATCTTATAATCAAGGAGGAATATAAACAAATAACCAATGCTTGTAGGGAGAGAAAAGCTAAAGCTCAGTATGAGCTTAGACTAGCAAGAAATGCTAAAAACAACAAGAAAGGGTTCTTTACTTATATTCAAAGTAAGAAAAAGAATAGGGACATGGTAAGACCATTGCAGGGATCAGAAAGTGACATTGTAACAGGTGATGAAAAGAGAGCTGAATTGCTCACTTCCTACTTCTATTCAGTTTTCGCTTGCAAGGGGAATTGTGCGCAACATTGCGAAATTATTTGATGTGATCAGGGATGGGAATTGTGGCCTAGGATCACTGTAGAGGCAGCCCATAAACACCTAGTTTATTTAAATGAAATCAAATCTTCTCGGTCAGATGAATTGCATCCAAGGGTACTAAAAGAACTCGCAGATGTAATTTCTGAGCCTCTGTCCATTATTTTTGACAGTTCTTGGAGTGAAGTGCCAAAAGACTGTAGGCAGGCAAATGTTGTCCCCATCTTCAAGAAGGAGAAAAAGGAGGATCCGGGTAACTACTGATCCATCAGCTTGACGTCTATAGCTGGCAATATTTTAGAACAAATCATCAGTCGGTCCTTGAGCAGATAGAGCAGATGGCTGTAATTACTAAGAGTCAGCATGGCTTTCTCAAGAACAAGTCATGTCAGACTAAGCTTATCTCTTTTTTTGAGGTTACTACCCTGCTAGTTCAGGAGAATGCTGTGGACATTGTTTACCTTGATTTCAGTGAGGCTTTTAATAAGGTTCCGCATGATATTCATATTTGCAAGTTGATAAAATGGTATGGATCCTATTAGGTGGATTGAGAACTGGTTGACTAATTGCACTCAAGGGTTGCTTGTAAATGGTTTGTTATCTTCTTGGAGAGGAGTGACAAGTGGAGTGTCTCAGGGATCTGTCCTGGGCCCTGTGTTGTTCAACATATTCATATATGATTTGGATTAAGGAATAGATGGGTTGCTTATTAAATCTGCAAATGATACTAAACAGGAAGGGGTAGCAAACATGACAGAATCAGGTGAAGTTGCTTCACTGGCCTCAATCAAAAGCTTGGCAGAAGAGCTCCATTTTGCAAGCCCTTTAGAATTGTTTTAACTCTGGCAGGCCCATGATCTCTTCTGGGAGCTCATCCCACCAGGTAGGGGCCAGGAGAGAAAAAGCCCTGGCCAAGCAAACCTCCCTGGGGCCAGGGATCACCAGCTTGTTGGTGTTTGCAGAGCATAATGCTCTCTGGGGGCATAGACAGAGGCAGTCCCTTAGATCAGGGGTAGTCAACCTGTGGTCCTTCAAGATGTTCATGGACTACAATTCCCATGAGCTCATGGAAATTGTAGTCCATGAACATCTGGAGGACCACAGGTTGACTACCCCTTCCTTAGATACTCAGGGCCCAGACTGCGTATGACCTTGAAGGTGGATTACCAGAACCTTAAGCCTGATCCAGTATTCAACTAGTAAGCAGTGCAACTGTTCAAGTACCAGCCGGATGTGAGCCCTCCAAGGTGTTCCTGTACATTTCTGGACCCCCCAAAAATAATGGATCCCAAACATTTCAGGATTCCCAAATATTTACATAATCCAAATAACATACCAGAACTGGGATGCACAACTTAGTGAATCCAAGTGAAAGTGAAAGATACTGGCATGATAACACCTCAGAGATTTAACTGAATTTGAGCTAAAATTCCATCTCTTGGGAAGAATGTACAAATGCTTGTTAAAATTAGATACTGAAACAGCGCAGGTAAAGTCCTCTATGGTGAGGTGGATGCAAAATTTGGGGGAATAGATAACTTTTGAGGTGTGGAAACAATTCTGGTCTAAGAATGTAAAATTAACAAAATATCAATTGCTGAGTGAGAACTGGTATCTATCTCCTAAAGATATAAAGATAAAATGACTAACCATTTTGATGGGAGTTGCTACAGTTGTAATGATGTTATTGGTTCTGATTTTCTTATAGAATCATAGAATCATAGAATCATAGAGTTGGAAGGGGCCATACAGGCCATCTAGTCCAACCCCCTGCTCAACGCAGGATTAGCCCTAAGCATCCTAAAGCATCCAAGAAAAGTGTGCATCCAACCTTTGCTTGAAGACTTCCAGTGAGGGGGCACTCACCACCTCCTTAGGCAGCCTATTCCACTGCTGAACGACTCTGACTGAGAAAAACTTTTTCCTGATATCTAGCCTATATCGTTGTACTTGAAGTTTAAACCCATTACTGCGTGTCCTTTCCTCTGCAGCCAGCAGAAACAGCATCCTGCCCTCCTCCAAGTGACAACCTTTCAAATACTTAAAGAGGGCTATCATGTCCCCTTCTCAACCTCCTTTTCTCCAGGCTGAACATTCCCAAGTCCCTCAACCTATCTTCATAGGGCTTGGTCCCTTGGCCCCAGATCATCTTCGTCGCTCTCCTCTGTAGCCTTTCAATTTTATCTACGTCCTTCTTGAAGTGAGGCCTCCAGAACTGCACACAGTACTCCAGGTGTGGTCTGACCAGTGCCGTATACAATGGGACTATGACATCTTGTGATTTTGATGTGATGCCTCTGTTGATACAGCCCAAAATGGCATTTGCCTTTTTTACCGCTGCATCACACTGCCTGCTCATGTTTAGTTTACAATCCACAAGTACCCCAAGGTCTCGTTCACACACAGTGCTACCTAGAAGCGTATCCCCCATCCAGTAGGCATGCTTTTCATTTTTCTGACCCAGATGCAGAACTTTACACTTATCTTTATTAAATTGCATCTTGTTCTCATTTGCCCATTTTTCCATTGTGTTCAGATCTCGTTGAACTCTGTCTCTATCTTCCGGAGTATTTGCCAGTCCTCCCAATTTGGTGTCATCTGCAAACTTGATGAGTAGTCCCTCCACCCCCTCATCTAGATCATTAATAAATATGTTAAAAAGTACCGGGCCGAGCACCGAACCCTGAGGTACCCCGCTACTCACCTCTCTCCAGTTTGATGAAACACCATTGACAACAACTCTTTGAGTGCGGTTCTCTAACCAATTCCCTATCCACCTAACGATCTGAAAATCCAGATTGCAGTCCTTCAACTTATCCATCAGAACATCATGGGGAACCTTGTCAAAAGCTTTACTAAAATCCAAGTAAATGACATCAACCAAATTTCCCCGATCCAGCAAACCTGTTACTTGGTCAAAAAAGGAAACTAGGTTGGTCTGGCAGGACCTGTTGGAGACAAATCCATGCTGACTTCCTTGGATCACCAAATTGTCCTCCAGATGTTTGCAGATCGCTCCCTTTAATATCTGCTCCATTATCTTCCCCACAACAGAGGTCAGACTCACTGGTCTGTAGTTTCCCGGGTCATCCTTCCTCCCTTTTTTGAAGATCGGAATAACGTTTGCTCTTTTCCAGTCCTCCGGGACATCTCCAGTCCTTAAAGAGGTTCCGAAGATGATGGACAAGGGCTGTGCAAGTTCTCTGGAAAGTTCTTTGAGTACTCTCGGGTGCATTTCATCTGGACCAGGGGATTTGAACTCATCCAGTGCAGCTAAATGCCTCTCGACCACCTCTCTATCCATGTTAACCTGCCACCCAGACACTATCCTTTGGCTACAGCCATCTCTAGATGTGCCTAAACACTTAGACCTGTGGGAAAAAACAGATGTAAAATAGCCATTAAGCCTTTCTGCTTTCTCTGCATCTTTCGTTAGAGTTTGTCCATCCGCACCCAACAGCGGGCCTATTGCCTCCTTTACTTTACGTTTGCTCCTCACGTAACTGAAAAATCTTTTCTTGTTACAATGGGCTTCCCTGGCCAATCTTAGCTCACTCTCAGCTTTGGCCTTTCTGATGATTGATCTACAGTGCCTAGTAACCTGTAGGTACTCTTCTTTAGAGCTCTGTCCTTCCCTCCATTTCCTGAACATTTTCCTTTTCTTTCTTAGTTCCTCTTGAAGTTCTCTGTTCATCCAAATAGGCTTCTTAGAGCTCCTGCAGTGTTTTCGTATTTCTGGAATAGTCATTGATTGAGCATGCAATAGCTCTTGTTTGAGTAGCGCCCACCCTTCACATGCTCCCTTCCCTTCCAGCATTCTCGTCCATGGTATGACACTCATCATGTCTCTGAGTTTATTAAAGTTTGCCCTACGAAAATCCAACATCCGCGTCTGGCTACAAGCTTCCTTGGCTCCCCATCTCAAAAGGAATTCTATGAGGACATGGTCACTTCCCCCTAGGGTCCCCACCTCCTTCACCTCATCCACCAACTCTTGCCTGTTGGTCAGTATTAAGTCCAGTATGGCTGAACCTCTTGTGGGTTCATCTACCATTTGATAAATGAAATTGTCAGCCAGGCAGGTCAGAAACTTGCATGACTGAGGACGCTTCGCAGAGTTTGTTTCCCAGCACACATCTGGGAAATTGAAGTCACCCATGATGACAAGGTCCTGCCGTTTGGATATTTTCTCAAGCTGCTCACAAAGTGCAGCATCCACATCCTCTCGTTGGTCAGGCGGTCGGTAGCAGACACCAACCACCACACTGTTTGTTTTCCCCTCGCTTATTTTCACCCAGATGCTTTCCACTGTAGATATGCTCTCCTTCACTAGAATTTCCTGACAGGTAAGCCCTTTTCTCACATACAGTGCCACTCCTCCACCTCTTCGATCTATTCTGTTTTTTCTGAACAGTTCATATCCATCCACCATTACATTCCAGTCATGAGAATCATTCCACCAAGTTTCTGTGATGCCTACTAGATCATACCTTTCCATCAGCATGAGAAGTTCCAGCTCTTCCTTTTTATTGCCCATGCTTCGGGCGTTAGTATAAAGACATCTGAATCCTTTTACTTTTGGTTCCCTATGAGCTGGCCTTGCCGGTTGGGCTGCCTCCGATAGTTTTCCTTCCATACACTCCCTATGTTGATCGTCTCCTTCCCCTAGTGGCTTTAGTTTAAAGCTCTCCTGATGAATGGTCTTGTAGGAAACTCATAGTGTTTTGAATAAAAATGTATGCGAAACTGCAGAGAATACTGGAATTAAAGCTCCCACTAGATTTGAAAGGTATGTTGCTAGGTATTTTTCCTGTGAACTCTGTGTTTGCTAGATAATTCTTCTTTTCTGTAATGACTGCAGCCAGACTCCTAATCACCTCGAAATGGAAACAACAAAAACTACCTGATTTGGACTTATAGTTGAAGAAACTAAGAGAGTATGCTGCAATGGCAAAGCTTACCAACCTGATAAATTATCAACCAGAATAATTTAATGAATGCTGGGACTTTTTTCTGAAATCTGCTGATATGTATTAGATGACTAGATCATTGTTTCAACCTTTTCATTTCTATTCTTTTACTGATAAACTAATAAAATATGTTATAACAAGACCAAATAACATACCAGTACTGAGATTCCAGGGTGTGTATGTGTGTGATTTAAGCTCATCCAGTTTGAAGCTTAGCTAGCTCTTTCAATTTTTAACCCTTGTATATTGCATTGTAGTGTTTCTCCCTTCAATATTTAATGAGCAGAACTTGAGAAGCAAATTATTTTAGCAGAACAAAAGGCTATTGAGTGGTCTAAACAAAATAAAAAAATACTAGTTATTAATCTCCTTCTTACTATTCTGACAGGAAAGATACATACCTGGCTACAGCTTCACTGTATACAAATCCAGCATCTGCTCTCTTTACAATTTCAAAGCAGAGATCTGCACCATCCATACTGCAGGTAAGAAGAAATGAATCAAATTTTTATAAGACTAGAAACAGAGATGATGATGATGATAAAAATAATGATGATGATATAATTTTACATGCATAAAACACATGCTTAAAACTTTATACATTAATCAACAGAAAAAAACAAACGTCAGTTTATTATTAACCAATCAAATTTAAAATGCTTAGTAAGCCTAAGCAGGTTTTTAACATTGTACTATCAGCAAATCAATCCAGTTAGGGTTTAGACAAGGGGGTGGCAGATGTCAGTGGATGACTGATAGGGTTGTGAGTGCCCTACATAGTGCAGGGGGTTGGGCTAGATGACCCAGGAGGTACCTTCCAACTCTATTATTCTTAGATTCTAAGTTCTGGAAAAACAGTCCCAAGATTATTTATTTATGGTGTAAATAAGGTTGTTAAAAATAAGGTTGTTTCACATAATTTCAGTGCATCTATCCCTTTTTTGAAGAAACAAATATAGAAAACATTTTAACAATAATATTGAATCTGTGTGATTTTATATTAATATTTAGAACACTTTAGAGTAAATATTTAGAATACATGCATTCTCCTATAGATATGCAACAGACACTCTGAAACACCACACAACTAAAATTTATCCACTCACAAATACATGGCAGTCGAAGTACAAAATTTAAAAAAAAGAAAGAAAGGCACTACAAAAGTGCCAGAGTTCCACACCAATACAGTATGCATCAAAATCCCTGGTTGCACGGTGAGGAAGTGAAGAAACAACAAACACAAATTTGCAAGGTAGTTCCAACATTGTTTTAAAGCTATAAAAACAAATAGCACACTGTCTTTTCTAAGGGCCATTTTATACCACTGTTTTTTCTCTGCAATACCTACTCAAGGCCAGAAACACAATTTACACAGTACAATACATGTATTTTGTATTGCAATAGCTGCTCAAGGCCAGAAACATAACTTACACAGTATAATACATGTATTTCCCCCCTGCAAGATGATAACTGAGTGAGAAAATACTGTAAAACATGGCTGTAGCTAATGAACAACATTATGATACTTCTGATGACACTGTAGCTTCCTTTGTGCTACTTCTATTGTCTTTCTGTATGCTACTATCTTCAGTATTTAACTCACTGGAATAAGCACTCACTGGAATAAGCAACTACATTTAGATATGGTGTACAACTTCTTCTGTATTTGATGATAATAAGTTTTAACAGTCATAATTATGGTTTACTTTCAGGCTTAGAAACACTGCTAAAGTAAGCATCAACTAGTCTCATACCCTTAGGTTAATTTAGACTTCGTAATATTTATCCTAATATTTAAAGAGAAACATATGAAGTGAATGGATTAGTACTCTATTTGAAAAGCAGTTATTTTTAAATTTTATTTATATTTTTATACCGCCCTTCCCTACGGCTCTGGGCGGTTTACATAAAACATTTTTGAACATTCACATAGAACACTATCAAAATCAATATAACAGTATAACAATAACAGCAACATATCAACTGGAACAATTAGAACGGCACTTCAACAATAACTTGACAATCCCTCAGTAGGTTCAGTTCCTCAGTCTGGGGGGCACCTGTAGGTGTTATGGCTCAGTCGGCCCCACCGAATGCCTGGTGGAAGAACTCCTTTTTGCAGGCCCTGCGGAATTGTGGAAGTTCCGGCAGAGCCCTGATCTCTTCGGGGAGCTCATTCCACCAGGTGGGGGCCAGGACTGAAAAGGCCCTGGCCCTTGTTGAGGCCCAACGTGCTTCTTTAGAGCCAGGGATCCGTAGCCAGTTGGAGGTGGTGGAGCGTAGAGCTCTTCTGGGGGTATAGGCAGGAAGGCGGTTTCTCAGATACACTGGGCCCAGACCACGTATGGCCTTAAAGGTGATTACCAAAACCTTAAGCTTAATCCGGAATTCAACTGGGAGCCAACCAAGTTCTTGGAGTACCGGCCGGATATGAGATCTCCATGATGTCTTAGTGAGAATCCATTCTGCACCAGTTGTAGTTTCCGGATCAAGGATAAGGGTAGGGCTGCATAGAGCAAGTTGCAGAAGTCCAGTCTGGAGGTGACCATCGCATGGATCACTGTGGCTAGGTGCTCTGGTTCCAGGTAGGGCACTAGTAGCTTGGCAGTAAAATGCCAGCCATGCTACCTTCGTGACCTGGGCTTCCATTGTAAGGGAAACATCCAGGATCACGCCCAGGTTCCTGGCGGAGTGAGTCGCTAGGAGTTGCACACCGTCCAGGGTGGGCAGGCGCGCTTCCTCCCATGGTCCCTTCCTACCCAAACACAGGACCTCCATCTTTGCAGGATTGAGCTTCAGATGACTCTGCTTGATCCATTTTGTCAGTGCTTCCAGGCATCTGGCTAAAGATTCTGGGGGGAAGTCAGGGCAGTCACCATCAGGAGGAAGATCTGGGTGTCATCTGCATATTGGTGGCAACCCAGCCCAAACCTCCGCACCAGCTGAGCGAGAGGGTGCATGAAGATATTAAATAGGATAGGAGAGAGGACTGCTCCTTGTGGGACTCCACATGTGAGTTGGTGACGGCTAGATACTCTCCTATTGCTACCCTCTGTCTGCGACCCGGGAGGAAGGAGATCAGCCATTTGAGGGCTGTCCCCCCTATCCCAGCGTCGGCAAGGTGGTGAGCTAGGAGCTCATGATCGACTGTGTCAAATGCTGCCGACAGGTCTAATAGTATCAGCAGCGCTGACCCGCCTCGGTCCAGTTGGCGGCGGATGTCATCCGTCAGGGCAACTAGTGCTGTCTCTGCATCATGGCCAGGCCGGAAGCCCGACTGAAATGGGTCAAGTGCTGAAGTTTCTTCCAGGAATGCTGCTATTTGGCCCGCAGCAGCCCTTTCAACCAACTTCTCCAGAAATGCCAGATGCGAGACGGGGTGGTAGTTGTCAGGCTCCTGCGGAGTCAAGGATGTTTTTTTGAGCAACGGGCGTACCACTGCCTCTTTTAATCCCTCCGGGAATTCTTCTGTTGAAAGGGAGAGGTTGATTATTTCCCAGAGGGGAGCTCCTATTCTTAGGTCTGTTGTTTTTCGGAGCCATGATGGACACGGGTCTAGAGGGCAAGTGGTTGGCCTCGTTGTTACTAGCATTCTGTCCATGTCATCTAATGAGAGTCGTCTGAAGTAACTCGTTCTCTTCAAAGATGGCCAAGGAGCCTCCAGTTCACTTTCTGTGTCCAAAGTTGGAGGGAGGTCATGGCGGAGAGTCGAGATTTTGTCTGCGAAGTGACTCGCAAATGCCTCACAGTTAATGTCCAATTGGCTATTGTTTTGGCACCCTCCTCGGTGTACCAAGGGGCCCGCTTGAGATGGGGACGGAGAGGACGTCTGGGAGCTATCTAATCAATGGCGGCCAGCAATCTTTCGTGCCAGTCGCTGACCAGTCCATGTAGAAAAGTGCTGGGAGGCATTGGGTCCCGCAGAGCATTGAGGAACAATCGGATCCATAAGTCTCCGTGGGTGAGCTGAAATTTACTTGGCGCCCAAGTGAGGGGGAGGTGGCAGCCTAAGCCGGGTCTTCAGGGTATAGTGGTCCAATCATGGCACGGCAGTTACTGTAACCGGATCCACGCTCAGCCCTGCACCGAAAATCAGATCCAGGGTGTGACCTGCCTGGTGGGTAGGGCCAACAACATATTGTGAGAGCCCTAGTGTCGCCATGGCTGACACCAGGTCCAGCCCATTGCCAGAGGGTGGCAATTCTGCATGGACATTAAAGTCCCCCTGGATTATTAGTCTAGGAGACTGTAATATCCAGGTGGCCACTGCCTCTAGCAGGGCTCGCAGGGCATTTGGAGGTGCATTGGGCGCGCGATACACCAGCCAGATGGCCACGCTCTCAGTTGTACCCCACCCGAGGCCAACACATTAAATTCCTGGAATTTTCAGTGCAGAGAGAGCCCTCAAGGAGATGTTGTCATGGATCAGGATTGCCACACCCCCTCCCCGCCCCACAGTCCGTGACTGATGGTGGACGGAGAACCCAGTAGGGGTTAGCTCTTTAAGGGTGACTGTTTCGCCGTCCCTGGTCCAGGTTTCCGTCAGGTACGCCAGGTCTACCCCTTGCTCTGCGAAATATGCTTGCAGAGTGGAGGTTTTGTTGTTGAAGGACCTGGCGTTGCACAGCATCAGTGTTGGAGGTGGGTTGTTCACCTTTGCCTCCATCCTAGTGGCCCGATGGGGCGGAGGTAAGAAGGAGTTCAAGCATGGTCATTTCTCAAACCCCTTCTATTGTCCAGCCTACTCCCACCGCTGTCCCTGCCTCTTCCCCTTATTATTGGAATCCCTGACCTCCTTGGGTCCCCTGTTGTTTTTACCGTGCCCTTATTTGGGCTCGATGATTGAGAGGTGTTCATGTCTGATGTTGTGTTCCTCCTTGGGTTGTCAACTGCTTAACTTCTAGGGTTGTGCCCTGGTTCTTGTTTCTTTTTTGGTTGCTTTGGCTTGGACGCTTTAGCTTTTTCTGTTTCAGGTGGTTGATTGGTTTTGGTTATTTCAGTTGGATTCCAGAGGGATGACCCCGATTGTCTATTAAGACACCTCAGGGCTACCCAATCTGGAATTAATTTGTTACTAGGGTGTTGTGTACATTCTATTGGGTCACATTCAGGTGGGATGGAAGGGGGAAGGGGCACTTTTTAAGGTTGAATTTCATTTCAGGTTATTATAGTTATTAATTCGGGTATGGTTGGTAGTGTTGGGGCATGATTTGCGGTGATTAGAGAGGGCCATGATTTGAATGATCAATTTAGTTTGTATTAATTTGGGTGATATCTATGGGATTTGATAATGCCTAATCCCCCCCACCCAAGTTTCATCCCTTACTTTTTTCTCCATGTTATTATTTTCTGCCTGGTTTCATGTTTATCCCTCCCCCTCCCTTCCCTCCTTCTCCTGTGCGTGCAATGTTTCCCACTAAGATTTTCCCGCCCAGCTATCCCTGCACAATTTTCCCGCCTATCCCTCCTTCTCCTTTTTCCCCTCCTCCTCCCTTCTCTTGGTACAGTTTCCCTGTGCAATTTTCCTGCCCGTAGTTGTTTGTTTGTTTTTTTCTTCCCCCCTTGTTCCTTGATCTCTTCCTCTCCCTCTTTCTCCCCGTATGCTATGCTCCGTTTAGTAATTTCCCCCTCCCGTCCCCCCTTCTGCATTGACAATCAGTTTTAGTTTGATACTCCCCCTCCCCTGCAAGTAATTTCAGTCTGATTCTCCTCTCCAATAAATTGATTGGTAATTCTCTCCTCTTTCCGTCACCCCCCCCCCCGTTGGTTCCCGCCTGTCCTTCTGGGTCAACAATCAGCTTTAGCTTTAGTTTGATCTTCCCCCGATCCACCCTCTCCCCCCTGCAAGCAATT